>NC_040020.1:22294874-22965378 GCF_000972845.2 Larimichthys crocea | reverse complement strand
TCGTTACTTGCGCGGATCACAAACGTAATCACGGCAGTAGACATCTTTACTGCAGACATACTGTCTGTGTGTTTGCAGTAAATATGTCTACTGCTCAGTATACTGTGTGTGTGTGTGTGTTTGCAGTAAATATCTGTACTGCTCAGGATACACAAAAATTATACTGTGTGTGAGTGCAGTAAATATCTGTACTACTCAGAATACACAAACAGTATACTGAGCAGTTGGCATCTGTACTGCGGACATACTGTCTGTGTGTTTGCAGAAAATATGTCTACTGCTCAGTATACTGTGTATGTGTGCGTGTGTGCAGTAAATATCTGTACTACTCAGAATACACAAACAGTATACTGAGCAGTTGGCATCTGTACTGCGGACATACTGTCTGTGTGTTTGCAGAAAATATGTCTACTGCTCAGTATACTGTGTATGTGTGTGTGTGTGCAGTAAATATCTGTACTACTCAGGATACACAAACAGTATACTGAGCAGTAGACATCTTTACTGAAGACATACTGATTGTGTGTTTGCAGTAAATATGTCTACTGCTCAGTATACTGTGTGTGTGTGTGCAGTAATTATCTGTACTGCTCAGGATACACAAACAGTATACTGTGTGAGTGTGCAGTAAATATCTGTACTGCTCAGGATACACAAACAGTATAATGAGCAGTAGACATCTTTACTGCAGATATACTGTCTGTGTGTCTGCAATAAATATGTCTACAGCTCAGTGTACTGTGTGTATGTGTGTTTGTGTGTGTGCGTGTGTTTGTGTGTGCAGTAAATATCTGTACGATTCCATGTGTGTGTGCAGTAAATATCTGTACTGTTCGGGATACACAAACAGTATACTGTGTGTGTACAGCAAATATCTGTACTACTCTGGATACAGAAACAGTATACTGAGCAGTAGATATCTTTACTGCAGACATACTGTCTGTGTGTTTGCAGAAAATATGTCTACTGCTCAGTATACTGTGTATGTGTGGTGTGGCAGTAAAACTGTACTACTCAGGACACACAAACCGTATACTGTGTGTGTGTGCAGTAAATATCCGTACTGCTCGGGATACACAAACAGTATACTGAGCAGTAGACATCTTTACTGCAGATATACTGTCTGTGTGTCTGCAATAAATATGTCTACGGCTCAGTGTACTGTGTGTGTGTGTGTGTTTGTGTGTGCGCGTGTGATTGTGTGTGCAGTAAATATCTGTACGATTCCATACACCGTGTGTGTCTGCAGTAAATATCTGTACTGCTCAGGATAAACAAACAGTATAATGAGCAGTAGACTCTCTACTGCAACACATATTGTCGTGTGTTTTGCAGAAAATATGTCTACTGCTCAGTATACTGTGTATGTATGTGTCTGTGTGTGCAGTATATATCTGTACTGCTCAGGATACACAAACAGTATACTGAGCAGTTGACATATTTACTGTAGACATACTGCCTGTGTGTCTGCAGTAAATGTGTCTACTGCACCGTACACTGTGTGTGTGTGTGCAGTAAATATCTATACTGCTCAGGATACACAGAGTATACTGAGCAGGAGACATCTCTACTGGTCAGTAAAACATACACTGTGTGTGTGTGTGCAATAAATATCTGTACTGATCGGGATACACAGAAAGTATACTGAGCAGTAGACATCTTTACTGCAGACATACTGTCTGTGTTTTGCGTAAATATGTCTACGCTCAGTAATACTGTGTGTGCGTGTGGTGTTTTGCCAGTAAATATCTGACTGCTCAGGAACACAAAATTATACTGTTGGTGTGAGTGCAGTAAATATCTGTAACGTACTCAGAATACACAAACAGTATACTGAGCAGTTGGACATCTGTACTGCGACATACTGTCTGGGTGTTGCAGAAAATATGTCTAACTGCTCAGTATACTGTGGTAGTTGTGCGTGTGTGAGTAAATTATCTGTTACTACTCAGAAACACAAACAATAATACTGAGCAGTTGGCATCTGTACTGCGGACATTACTGTTCTGTGTGTTGCAGAAAATATGTCAACTGCTCAGTATACTGTGTATGTTTGTGGTGTGTGCAGTAAATATCTTAGTACTACTCAGGATACACAACACGTATACTGTGTGTGTGTGCAGTAAAAATATCTGTACTGCTCGGATACACAAACAGTAATACTGAGCAGAGACATCTGGGTTAACTGAAGACAATACTGATGTGTGTGTTTGCAGTAAATATGTCTACTGCAGGTATACTGGTGTGTGTACAACAATATCTGTACTACTCGGAGACACAAACAGTATACTAGCAGTAGACAATCTTTACTGCGAATACTGTCTGGTGTGTTTGCAGAAAATATGTCTATGCTCAGTATACTGTGTGTGTGTGTGCAGTAATTATCTGTAGATGCTCAGGAAATACACAAACAGTATAAAAGACTGTGGTGTGAGTGTGAATGTAAATATCTGACTGCTCAGGATACACAACAGTATAATGAGCAGTAGACAATCTTTACTGCAGATATACTGCTGTGTGTCTGCAATAAATATGGTCTACGGCTCAGTGACTGTGTGGTAGTGTGTGTGTTTGTGTGTGTGCGTGGTTTGTGTGTGCAGTAAATATCGTACGATTCCATGTGTGTGGTGTGTGTGTGCAGTAAATATCTGTACTGTTCGGGATACACAAACAGTATACTGTGGTGTACGCAAATATGGTACTACTCTGGAACAGAAACGTATAGAGCAGTAGACATCTTTACTGCAGACATACTGTCTGTGTGTTTGCAAGAAAATATGTCTACTGCTCAGTATACTGTGTATGTGTGTGTGCAGTAAATATCTGTACTACTCAGGACACACAAACCGTATACTGTGTGTGTGTGCAGTAAATATCCGTACTGCTCGGGATACACAAACAGTATACTGAGCAGTAGACATCTTTACGCGAGTACTGGTCCTGTGTGTCTGCAATAAATTGTCTACGGCTCAGTGTACTGTGTGTGTGTGTGTGTTTTGTGTGTGTGCGCGTGTGATTGTGTTGCAGTAAATATCTGTACGATTCCATACACCGTGTGTGGTCTGCATAAAATATCTGTAACTGCTCAAGGAAAAAAACAGTAGATAATGACAGGAAGAACATCTTCTACGCATATTTACTGCACACACACACACACTCACACACACAGTATACCGAGTAGTACAGATATTTACTGAACACACACAGTATACTGAGTTTGCAGAAAATATGTCTACTGCTCAGTATACTGTGTATGTGTGCATACATGTGTGCTGTGTATGTATACTGTGTATGTGTGTACACATCTTTACTACAGACATACTGTCGTATGTCTGTAGTAAAGATGTGTACTGCTCAGTATACTGTTTGTGTATCCCGAGTAGTACAGATATTTACTGCACACACACACACTGTACACTGTGGAGTAGACACATTTACTGCAGACACACAGACAGACAGACACACACACACACAGTATACCGATTAGTACAGATATTTACTGCACACACACACATAGTGTACTGAGCAGTAGACATATTTACCGCAAACACACAGACAGTATGTCTGCTGTAAAGATTTCTACTGCTCAGTATACTGTTTGTGTATCCCGAGCAGTACAGATATTTACTGCACACACACACACACACACACACACACTCACACACAGTATACTCAGTAGTAAACATACTTACTGCTTACTTACTTACTATCAGGATATGTACCACAGTCCTTTAAGTAGCTGTAATTAAACCTCTTCTTAAAAAGCATACTCTAGACCCAGAAGTCTTAGCCAATTACAGATCGATATCAAACCTTCCCTTTCTGTCTAAGATACTTGAGAAAGCCGTAGCTAATCAGCTGTGTGACTTTCTCCATTAAAACAGTTTATTTGAGGATTTTCAGTCAGGATTTAGAGTGCATCATAGCACAGAGACTGCATTAGTCAAAGTTACCTCCTAATGGCATCAGACAAAGGACCCATCTCTGTACTTGTCCTGTTAGATCTTAGTGCTGCATTTGACACAGGCTGCTCCAATAAGTTTCTTAGGACTTTGCAGCTAATTCAGAATGCTGCTGCACGTGTTCTGACAGGAACCAGGATCAGAGATCACATCTCTCACATTTTGGCTTCTCTGCATTGTCTACGTGTGAAATCTAGAATAGAATTTAAAATTCTTCTCCTTACTTACAAAGCTCTTCATGGTCAGGCACCATCATATCTAAAAGAGCTCATAGTACCTTACTACCCCTCTAGAACACTGCGCTCTCAGGATGCTGGGTTCCTTGTGGTTCCTATAGTCTCCAAAAGTAGATTGGGAGCCAGGGCTTTCAGCTATCAGGCTCCTCTTCTGTGGAACAGACTACCATTCTGTGTTCGGGAGGCAGACACGGTCAACATTTTTAAGAGTAGACCATTACCACCCCCATCTGTAAACATACATGTCTCATTAATGCATGTTAATGCATGTTACTAACTAAACTTCTTCCCCGGAGTTTCTGTGCTCTCTCGTCCAGCAGGTTCTCATGGATCGTGGCTGCTGCTGTGGTCCTGCATGACGCCCACTACATATATTACTGTCATTATTGTTACCATATCTCCATTACAGTTTATAGTTAGTTGATGATCTATCTCATCACAGGTCTCACTGCTACTGTAATAATTTTATCAGTCATTGTAATTCATTGTCATTTTATCATTCATTGTAATTGTACAATATGTTTCTGTTGATTTCTTCTGTACACGTGACATCCATTGCACGTCTGTCCGTCCTGAGAGAGGGATCCCTCCTCTGTGGCTCTTCCTGAACTTTCTTCCACCTTTTTTCCCTGTTAAAGGGTTTTTTGTGGGCAAGTTTTTCCTCACTCGGGACAACAAGGGTCTAAGGACAGAGGGTGTCACTCCCTGTACAGATTGTAAAGCCCTCAGAGGCTAAATGTGTTTTGTGAATTTGGGCTATAGAAATAAGATTTGATTTGATTTGATTTATTCTTTAAATCTCAGCGAGAAAGATGCCTAAGGTAGGAGGTCAATGTTTGAAAACCTTGCATGCTCTTACTAATTTCTCAAATGTACCTAGTGCAGCTATAATTTTCACAAATTAATGTCTACTTTCTTTTACTAAATTACTAATTTGATTATATAATTATTTTTTTCGCAAAAAATCACTGATCTTCAGACTGCTCTAACCCCTGCACCACCATCACAACCAGATATCTTTATTTGTCACCCATGTTTTAGCGCAATGACATCAACATAAGGAGGGAGTGCATCCTGAGAAGCCTTGTTGTCTATGTCAGTGAAGACCCAGATGTGTAAGTTTATTACAATTCTTCCTCGTGTAGTATAATTGTAAACATGCAACATAACGTTTGTTGTAACGTTTGCGTTTTACTTATATTTGTTTGCTGTGTTGTTGTTCAGTCCTCTGCAGCTGAGGATGCAGAGAGGGACATCGCCACCACAGTAATGGGGATTTACACAATCCAAAGAGATGGGCATGAGGAGCCAAAGGACGTGGGAGTTGTGACTGAGGGCATTGAAGTCCTCAACAATGTTGGCAGTGTCATCATGGGGTTCATCATGCTGTTTGGGCTTTTTTATGATCTAGCCTTTACCGAAAAACTCAAGTACACCTTCAAGTTTTTCCAGAAGATCATTATGAACTTGGATGGACACAAGCTAAATGCAAAGATACAGCAGCTGAAAATCAAGCTTTCATGACCTCAACAGTCAACTGCAGTAAGAGCTCATAGTATGCCATAACAGTCCAAGCAGTGTCATATCATTGATTGTGCTAAGTAAAGTACATTTTGATGCATCTATGATAACAGTGTGTGTGTGTGTGTGTGTATGTGTCTGTGTGTACAAGCTATATAGTACTGGTAGTACTGGCAACAGAATAATGATAGCTGCATTTGACACAGGGGAGGTCCTGCTATTGTTCTTGCTGGTTCACTGTCACTGTTACTGGGACAATCAATGAAACTGAGCCATCAGTGTTATTAAGTCCACCTGTGTTTGTCCTGCTTTGACAAGTCGAAACGTCTGCTGCGCAACTGGTCCATTGCGCTCATGGTGAAGAGTTGTGGGGTTAATGGATGGGTGGATGGCTCATGCAATATATTTTGCGAGAATCCTCTACAACTCATAACAGAAATACCTACAAACATGATCAGCAGAAATCAACAGTACATATGTGATTACACCTCATGCAACAAACATTCATCTTCTGAACATAAACTGAACATTTCGACTTACTGAAATCTTTGTATCTTTGAAAATAATCCTGTTGAGAAGCAGGGATGCTGGAAGTAATTCACAGTTTAGGGGGGCTGAGAAACGTTCTGATGAAGTCATAATGCGAAAGGGCAACATACATAAATAAATAACGTTCTCGATAGGGTGTTACACTTGGTTATTTATATGCCTAGTAATCATGTGATACAGGCTATAATGTACAATGAGATGTCATTACAACCAACCTGTATTAGACTTACAGAGGTTTTAGAAATACATCATAAGGCCAACTTGATGGCAACGTAATGCTCAACTCAGGAATGTGAATGTGCTTCATTGAATCACACATGAAATGCAAGTATTTCTCAGAATATGTCTTTAATTAAGACTGGAAAAAATATCTATAAATGCTCTGATGTTGGTTCAGGAACATCCAATGTGGTGTGCACATTCAAACACCCAGGATCCAGTGAGCCGTTCAATGTAATTTATTTTCAATAAACAAAAGAAGATGAACATAAGGAGGTGGATGGTTTCATATAACTTAATACATCCACAATAAGAGAGACGAAAGGTGCAGCTGGTGTGTCCTTTGTTCTGCTATGGAGGGAAAAAGAGAGAGGGCATGAGGTTTGGGTGCGGACTTATAAAACCTTAGATAGTGGTGACAGAAGGTGTGGTCTTCTTGGCAGGGTGGAGTCTTGTGATTTTCAACAAAGACCGTAATATATTTAATTTCACGCACAAGGTACTGAGATTAGGCACTAGACAGTGTTATAAACAAGTAACATAGTGTTACCATTTTAAACCTACTCTCGCTCTGAACCAACCAACTAACCAAGCTGCAAAATAACATTTCTACTACATTCTCAGGTTAATCTAAAAGTGCAGGGTGTAAAACCAAGCTATGCAGCTAAACAGTATCCAAACCACTCAACTTAGTCGGCTAAGTAACTAAATAGGCCCATAAAAATGTACAAAAATTGAACAAACTTTAGAGAACATTCACAGTTTTAAACACTTCTGGAACTCTTTTTTTTTTTCTCTGAGAAGGGCGGCGATCCGCCTACACCCTGCCTCAGGTCAGGAAAGGTCTCTTCTTTCCTTTTTAAGTTCAGTGACGAACCCAGTCACAAGTCTGCTGGTTGGCGACCCCTCGGGGGTCTCTGAAGAGGCATGGAGTTCAACAGAGGATGGCGACCCTGCCCTCCGGCAGGAGACTGAGTCCCAGCCCCATTCAGTTGGGGCTGAGCAGGAAGAACAGGAAGCTGAGTGCTGTTAGGTTGGTCTGGAGATGAGGTGTAGAGACCCGGCAGGGCCTCCAGGGCTGCATCCTCTGCGTCTGATGAAGCGTTGACCAGGTTACGGCTACCCATTTGCTGAAATAGTCCTGTACTACAAGTACGTAGCGGTTTCGCCTGTCTGTTTTATTTAGGGGTCCCATCAAATCAACTGCTCTTCTCTCCATAGGAGCACCAACCCGCACTGTGCCCATAGCAGCCTGAGGGGTCTTCTTCGGACGGGCCTTCGCAGCTGGTGCAGGTGCGGCACCAGAGTGTGACATCATCCTTTATGTTGTAAAAGAAGTACCTAGTCTTCAAGGGTCTCCACCCCAAAGTGACCACGCACTGGGCCATCATGCATCTGTTGCATCACAGAGGCTCGGTACAGGTGGGGCAGCAGAATCTGGGGGTAGAACACTTGACCTTCAGCGCAGTAGTATTTCTGAAGGCTGAAGGAGTCCGGCCACGGCCCCTTTCCTTAGGGTGACAGGTGCGGTGCCAGGGTTGAAGACTCTGATGGGGACATTGGTAGATTGCTGCGTCTTTTCAATGAAACTTTTGGTGGAGCTCAACATCATGTCTCCATCAGCAGCATGGCAGAGGTGGGCAGTGCCAGGCACTACATATTCGCAGCCTGACACCAACACGATTGTGCGGGCCACTCTGACAATATGCACCTCGGGCTGGTGGTTTGGGTTGTAGTGGGGAACCTTCTCACCGAAGAGGGTTATCTCTCTGCGGCCGTAGTCCAGGTGAGCACGTGCCTGCTGCAGAAAAGGGTGCCCCAGGATAACCTTGGTGCCCTCAGCTGTGTCGGCTATGATGAAGTTCACCTTTTTTGTGGGCAAGTTTTTCCTCACTTGAACCGAGGGTCTAAGGACAGAGGGTGTCACTCCCTGTACAGATTGTAAACCCCCTGCGAGGCAAATGTACTTTGTGACTTTGGGCTATACAAATAAAATTGATTAGATTTGATTTGATTTAACCCTGCTTCCCGCGTGCACTGGCAGAGTGGCTTCCCCCATGACTGTCAAGCCCTTGAGTCCGATGCCCTGTAAGACCTTCGTGGTGGATGGCTGGATCTGAGGTTTGGACTCAACAGGAATAGAGTCAACGTGATGGAGAGGCAGCACATTTCTCTGAGCAGCGGAGTCTAGTAGACCACACATTTCCAGGGCAGTTCCTCTGTAGATGCCCTACACCAGAGCAGTTGTGACAGATGATCTCTGCAGATTTTGACATTTCTGTTTTCCTTTGGTGGCCACCGCTGGTGAAATCTTGGTTTTCCGTCTGGTGGGTTTGTGAACCATGCCACTACCCCCACTGGTTCGTCACACAGCATCACACTTGTATCCTCACGTACCGTCGCTGCCCTGGCTCTGCCCTGGTGGCCCTTCTGGTCGTTTCGTACCTGTGTGCTACTTCGTATGCTCTGGCCAGGGTGCGAGGCTGTTCCTCCACCAGTCTTTGAATCACCTCAGCATCAGCCAAGGCGTTCGTGAAGATCTCCACGCTGATGGTGTCCTGTTCCCGCTCTGTACGATCTGCATACACAATGGAGACTTTCTCGTAAATATCATCCCTCAGACTGTGCAGAGCTTCATTCAGCCCTCTCACCCTCTGTCCCGGGCAGTTCAATACCTATGGCTGCTGCATGCTCCGAACATGGCCAGTAGGCAGTGTCCACTTCATGCACAATCCGCTGGTAACTCCATCGAGTAGATCTGGGGTTTTTATGGACAATGGTGCCAGCAGCACCGGTCAGGCTGAATCTGAGCTGCATGCCCATGGTCTTCTCTGACAAGCAGTTGGCCTGGGTGCAGCTTTCAAACAGGTAAAGAAAGTCTTTCCATGAGCCTGATCCATCAAAACGACCCAGCTGTAAAGTGGGGATTCTCTCTCTCTGCTCATACGGTTCATCATCACTACTGTCCATGCAATCGCCACCATGGACCGTGCAGGAGGAGGGACGTTGTGGTGCGGACTTGGCCCTTCTCCAGCTAGGCTGTCCATATCCACCATCAGGCTCTCTTCCCCCCTCACTCAGACTGTAGCCCCCGACAGCGCCGCAGCAGTTAGCATCGCTGGCTCATTCAAGCTCTCCTCCTCCGGGCTGATTGGAGGGTGATCAGTTGATGGTAGTGCAGGTAAAGACCCTTGAATACTGACACATTCCACATTCCTAGTCTTTTGCTGTTTGGTGGAACCATGACCCACAGGATCTTTGAAATTCTTTTCTGACTCATACTTTTTAGCTCTGTTTTTAGCTCTGTTCAAAATGTTAGTGCTAGCCTAGTTGTTGACATCCAGAGTAGAACGCTTTAAATGGTCGTTATGCTGTGTTTGTGGTACTAAATTTTGTGAATCAAATCATGCTTATGACATTTATAGTCAAATATGTTGTTTGAGTTATGTAAATAAAATGACAATAGTATAATAATAGTGTGATATTTATTTATTTATTTCAACAGGTTTTTTTGCATTTCACATTCAGCCTCTCACCACCAGCGTCCGTGTCCGCAGCCCGACCGTCATCCAGCAAGAATCCGTTTAGTTGTATTGTTGTGAATCACGTAAGTAAGTTGCCGGACAAGCAAAGGTACTGTAGGCCCACTGACTGCTGAATTGACATCGTAACTACGTGGAACAGGAATGCCGGACAACCAAAGGTACTGTAGGCCCAATGACTGCCGGCTCGACAGAGGGGACAGGGGCTGCCCGGACAACCAAAGGCACTGTCGGCCCAATGGCTGCCGGAGCAAAAAAATCAGCACCTTTGATTTTCCGGAGGAAAGGGGCTGCTGGACAACCAAAGGTACTATAGGCCACTGACTGCTGGATCGACATTATAACTACGCGGAACAGGACAAGCAAAGGTACTGTAGGCCCACTGACTGCTGAATTGACAACATAACTACGGGGAACGGGACTGTGGACAACCAAAGGTACTGTAGGCCCACTGACTGCTGGATTGACATCATAACTATGCGGAACAGGAATGCCGGACAACCAAAGGTACTGTAGGCTCAATGAGTGCCGGCTCGACAGAGGGGACAGGGGATGCCCAGACAACCAAAGGCACTGTCGGCCCAGTGGCTGCCGGATCAAAAAAATCAGCATATTTGGTTTTCCGGGGGAAAGGGGCTGCCGGACAACCAAAGGTACTGTAGGCCCGCTGACTGCTGGATTGACAACATAACTCTGGGTGCTGGACAACCAGAGGTACTGTAGGCCCAATGACTGCCGGCTCGACGGAGGGGACAGGGGCTGCCCGGACAACCAAAGGCACTGTCTGCCCATGGCTGTTGGATCAAAAAAATCAGCACCTTTGGTTTTCTGGGGAAAGGGGCTGCTGGACAACCAAAGGTACTGTAGGCCCACTGACTGCTGGATTGACAAAATAACTACGGGGAACCGGACTGGTGGACAGCCAAAGGTAGTGTAGGCCCAATGACTGTCGACTCAACGGAGGGGACAGGGGCTGCCGGACAACCAAAGGCAGTGTCGACCCAATGGCTGCTGGATCAAAAAAATCAGCATCTTTGCTTTTCCGGGGAAAGGGACTTTTGGACAACCAAAGGATAAAAAAATAAAACATTTTAAGGTGTGAAGTCTCACATTTTCTATGATGAAAGTTTGTTGCGCCTGCTTCCTAACTTCCTGTGTGACTTCAATCATTGTGTGAATACCTTACCTTATAATCAGTAGTCAAACAGGAGACAAACTTGACTGTATGGTTTTGTTTGACAAAACATAATCACCATGTAACATTTGAATTCCATTTTTCATGTTACAATAGAAATACAGTACATATACAATATTATACAAAAGACAGTTGACAACTTGACAGCAAATTCATCATGATATAGAGCATAACTCCACATTAGAATTTGTAGCAGTTTGCTTGTCTGAATCTATTAAAAGATCGGTTACTGAACAGCTACAAACAGAAATGCTGTGTGAAAATTACACAGAGAAAAACAAAGTTCACAGACTGTGAATTATGCAGGATCATTTTCTACAGAAAACAAACAAACTACAAACTTAAACATGAAAGTCTGCCTAGAAATAGAAGGAAGTGACAGAGTTCTTAGCTGAACTACTTTAATATATTATGTGTCAGATTGTTCTCATCATGTGAGAGGTGATGTGGTCACACATTCACTGAATATTTACTGAAGGCAACAAAGGCACTTGATCATATATTAATCAGTGATCCGTTCTGATCAATAAGAGCAAGGACAAATAGCAAAGTATGATGATGATTTGCTAACAGGACAACAAAGATAATTCTGTATTTTCATTTGGGAGAGGGGGTTTGAGTCTCAAAATGACAACACGTGACACAGACAGCACAGAGACAGCAGAGAGACAGACAAGTAGCTCTGTGCAGCACTTCAGACTAAGGAAAGCGACAAATCTGTAGGTTAATGGACATGTGGTGTGAGAGCATGTGAAAAGAGTTAATTGTATGGGTCTCACAGTCATTGTGTGAGAGTTGGTGGCTCATGAGCGGAGGACTAGCTCAGTTCGTGGCAGTGGCAGCTAGTAGTGGCACTTCCGGTAGCAGGCTCAGCTGCCACTGCCTTGGTAGTAGGCGGCAGCAGGCTCAGCTACTACTGACCTGCTGCCGCAACTGTTGCTGTTATGGGCATTTGTTTTTATTTTTTATTTTATGAAACAGTCGTTAGTGTTGTATTTGACTCGCTGAAAGTAGAATTTGTGTTTGCCTGTGCTTGGATGAATTTATATATATATGTTATGTAATTCTTTCTCATGCTGGTTGCACGGTTCTTCTGCCAACAGTGTCCATAAACAGAAGTTGTATTCAAAGCTATTTCATGTCATGTTGTCTGAACATTATCACATTATTCAACACAAATCATCTTAAATGAGGTTTTTCACAATAATTCCTGCTGCGAGTCTTCTGCTTTTCAAACTGTTTTGACTTGTTCATCTGGTCATATGATTGACGTTTTTCTTTTTCTTGACTTTCCTTGCAGATGCTCTGCCTCAGCCCAAACTAGTCTTTCAACTAACCAGCCCGAGGAGCCGCCCCCTGAACAGCAACAACGTGGACTCGAGGGAGACCAGTCTGAGCCTGTGATCAAACCATTAGGTGGGCACAGCCTTGAGCCAGCTGGGTCAGAGGTAGAACACAGCACCATCTCCTCAAATGGAAGGACCATCGGGTATGATGGTGCCCCCTGCACACTGAAACACTTTCACATTAATAGCTCAGAAATTCAAAACTCAAATGATGGTGAGATAGTCAAAACATGAGGTCCATGAGGCAGGAAAGGTACAAGGAAGCAAGTGGATCAAACAACTATGACAGACATTTAGGAGTTTGTTTTGATGAAATCCAGGCACATATACAACATAAACAATTCATCCAAACTATAATCCCAATCTCTGAGTGAATGAGAGATTGTCTACTACTGTTGCATATCATTAAGATTATTATATTATAACCTAAACTATGTTCCAAATTAAATGATTATGATGTTTTCTTTTTGTTTTGTCTTTTAACCACTGCATTTGTTCTCAGACCATAGTACATTTAGAAAAAAGTTCTCATAGTCCTCTGGTGCCACCTAGTGACTCAGATATAGCTCATCTCTGAAACAAACAGAAGGTCCATCACTACTTGGCCATTCCCGCTCTGTTTGATTTTCCTGCCACTGGCTGTAGTCGTCTTCTCCTCCTGTGTAGCACTGTTTACCCACCACAGACCATTTCCAGCTGTTGATGTAATGACAGACCAATGCAAGAAGACATGTCCCAGTCCTCGGCCATGTCGATTCAACTGATATCTTGCTCATCAGACGTGGTGGCCAGGTCACTGTACTCATCGCTCACCTTTCAGGTCTTTGAGGTTTATAAACTTCAACTTTATAAACATCAACTAGCATTTTTGCTTAAGTGCAAACAATATTTTTTTGTTTTTTAAGTTACATTTTTCTTACATTTCCAGCTATGAGTAGACGTTGATCATTTCTGCTGACTGAAGTTCCATTAAGGAGCAAGAGGCTTATCCTCCTCGCTTCCTAAAATCCTATTTTTCCACAATTAATCATTGTTTTCTTTTTTTCAGTGTCTGAAACCTTCACTTTTGCAATTCTATGCGCCATGAAAATTAAATATAGCTGACACATTTTAGTCACAGGCCATCGACAGAAGAGTCATAACAGCAATTCTGATAATTTAGTAACAGCTTTAATTTTTTCTTTTTTGGACTGTTGGCAAAACATAGACAAAAAATATCACTTTGAGTTCTGGGAAGTTGTTAAAGCCATAATATATAATTCATTGACGTTTATTGACCAAAAAATTCATCAGTTAACTGGAGACATCCTCAACACATCATAATTAATAATGAAAATAATTGCAATTCTTGTCGATTCACACGCTTGAAAAGTCCTACAGTGGAAACCATCTATTGCCTCAGGACAACTCGTTCTCGTTAAGAACAAAGTATGACAACTGAAACTTCCTTTATTGGTTTTCAAACAAAAACAAACAGAAATCACAAAATGTACAATGTGTACACCATCATGCTCAATTACAAGCAATCCTAACACAATTAAAGGCAAATACAGTGACTGTTAAAAAAACGTTCAAACTAAATAAAAACAGAACTGTTTGCCAGCTTAATGTGAGAGAACACTCAACCAAAAGTTGACGTTTCAGCCTGCAGTCTTAATTCTTTGACAACATGCACAATGCACATGGGACGTCGCTCAATGATGAGTGCTTAGGTGGAGAATTCATTTTAATGACGTAAAAAGGACTGAAATGATCTGTGATCGCCTACAGTCAAACAAATAACATCAAAATGTACAAATTTGAGATTACAAAAACTGATTCCTCCACACACACCTACAGCGACTTCACAAAGGCCATTTTGTAGCCTTGTTTCCGTTTGTCATTCCCACTGTCTGAGCTCGGTCTGGCCTGGTCTGAGCTGGGCTTGGCCTGGTCTGAGGTCTGTTCCTTTGGGTTAGGATCACAGTCCTTGTCTTGGGCAACCGTGGGTACTTTTTCACTGGTGGTCATCTTTGGCTCAGTTGCTTCTGTTCGACTTTCCAATGGTGGGGAGGGAAATGAGTCTGGTTGTGGGTCAGGCTGTGAGTAAGAAAACAAAAAGATGAGTTTTTTATTTAGATAATATATCTTAAATTATGATATGAGTATGAAGTCTTCGTTCAAGGGAACAACCTGTTCAACTTAAGTAGTTATCCTGGAGGATTTGTCTGTGATCATTTTCTTGAGGACTGACTATGGTGATTGTGGTGTTCAGTGTTGGCAGAGGAGTATTACTTACATATGAGACAATGTGTGCCACACCCTGCTGTGTTGAATTGATACTATTTACAATTGAGACACGACAGTAAGAAGTGGCACGGAAAGATGGATGACACACTACATCCATCATCCCTCTTACTGTCTCGTGCCATCGAGAAGTGTGTTATGTCCTGCTCAGATGGAGAAGCAGCATATGTGTAATATTCTGACTTTGACACTGTCACCTTTCTTCTGCCTGCATAAATACATTTCACTTGTATAAGATTATTTGTTAGTAGGGATGGGTGATATGGACTAAAAGATTTATAAACAAAGTGAGAACACACACACAGGTAGATGATCAGAGTTTAGTCCATGAATCCAGTTGGATAGTCTCTGCTTCAGAGACATTTCAGGCTGTCTGTGGAGGTTCCACCAAGTGTCTGATTGGCGGCCGGAGCGTGAGGAAAGGGCGTTTTGTCAATAAGTGTGTTGGGCTGCGAGTGTGTCGCACACATACATACGTCATCAATGGGAATTTATCGTTTTTATTGCGGGATGACATATTCTTACCGTGGGGAATGAATCGTAAACAATGATATATCGCACATCCCTATTTGTTCGTGATTACTAGTTATGCAACTAGTTGCTACAATTTTGGATTTTTCAGTCTGGCATCTTTGCCACAAGAGAAAATAAAGGGCCCCATCCACAACTATCACAAAAGTCTCCAAGGGGGGAATACACAGTGTTAAGATGTGAGGGTATGCAAACTTTTGAACAGGGAGCATCTAAGTGTTTTATGTATTGCTATGTTTTGTTTAATGATTGTGCTATTCTGTGATGCCTTATAATTTCATTTGAAGCCCACTAAAAATAAAAATAAATGTTTTCTTCTCGTCTTCCTCCAGACTCTGGGAGCTTGATTTCCAAATGAAATAGCAAATGTACTTTCATCTGAAAAGAAGACTTTAGACCACTGAGCAGCAGTCCAGTCCTTTTTCTCCTTAACCCAGGTAAGACACTTCTGACGTCTCTGGTTCAGGAGTGGCTTGACACAAGGTATGTGACAGTTGCAGCCTCAGTCCACTCTTTGTGAATCTCCCCCAAATTCTTGGATGGCCGTTGCTTCATAATACTCTGCTGCTGTTATCCCTGTTACTTGTGCACCCCTTTCTACCACTCAACTTTCTATTAATATGCTTGGATACAACACTCTGTGAGCAGCCAGCTTCTTTAGCAGCAACCCTTTGTGGCTTACCGTCCTGGTGGAGGGCGACAATAACTGTCTTCTGGACAACTGTCAAGTCAGCAGTCATCCCCATGATTGTGTAGCCTTCTGAACAGACTTAGAGACTGTTTAAGTAGCTAGTTTATTAATTAGAGTGAGACATTATGAGTCTACAATGTTGAACTTTTTCACAATATTCATATATTCTGAGATACTGAATTTAGGGTTTTAATTTTAATCATCAAAATGAAAAGAAATAAACAATATATATATATTTTTTTTTAAATATTTTTTGGCCTTTTTTGGTCTATTTTTGACAGAGACAGCTTAATTAAATAATTAAATAATAATTAAATAATTAAAATAAATAAACTTTTCAATCATATTCTAATTTTTTGAGATGCACCTGTATAGCAACAGCTTTCTCATAGAGTAACCATATACTTTTAAATGAAAATGTACAGTTATTACCTTAAAAAATTAAAATAAAAACAACTAAGCACAACATCTGATAGTGTACAATAAAAATACTTTGTGTGCAATCTGTACTGTACTGTACTATTCAACAACTATTAATTAAATTTTATCAAGTTTCTTTTTATGTCTGACAAAATGATTCAAAAGGTCTGATTTGAAAAATCTTTCTGCTCCAGGATGAGGCCTTACCTCGCTGAAACCCAGGCCACAGTGTCTCCGGTTCCGTCCTGATAGCTTCCCATCCATGCCCTGCTGGTACTGCATCTCTAGCTGCTCGTTGATCTTCTTATCTTCCTGACCTGCAGAGGAGACACCAGTCACAGCAGGCACACCCAGCCAATACAGGCCTATCCATGCATGGATAGATCTGTGCGGTGGATGTGTAATGGCGAAGCCGAGTTAATTGCATTGGGCATATGAATGAGGCAGCATCGGTAAGTGGCAAAGGGACAGTAGTTTTGATGTGTCTTAAATGAACAGCTCAAATTCATCAGTTCACAAAAGCTGAGTAAAAGAAGCTCACCAGTACGGACGTGGGATGTCGACTTGTGGTCACCAATGACGAGGCGTCCAGTGGGTTCTTTCTGGAAAACAGAAACAATCCAAGTTTATATCAATTGTCACAACACGACACAGCTTTTGTGTTTTCTTCAAGTGAACTGAAAGCACACTAAGTACACCACAGTACAGAGCTACAGTGCACAAGAACTAACTTTGCCAGCGCCCATCAAACGTAAAAACTTCTGCTTCCTTTCGTTGCTTCCCAGATCAGCTGATGCCCACTGAGTAGACCCATCCTGCAGAGACAAGACATTGTTATCAACAAGCGCACGAGTACACACAGAGTCCTGCTTTAAAGTTTGTAAACCCCAACCTACTAAATCTAATTCTTAAAAGAGTCCCTCAAAGAAAAGAAAACGGTATATTTGAGAGTTAATTTAATCAAAGTGGTTAATTTAACATTAACTCAGATTTCAGGGGTTCAAAAACATGAAAATTGGTTCAGTATTGCACCTGTTGTTTTTTTTCCAGGGATAACCCCAACCTAACAACTGATCGGTCTTAATACTACAATTCCCCCTGTGCGGAACGCAGCTAATCCAGTGAGGGTGGATGGTGTCTGCCTGCTTCAGGTCCCACCACAGCATTATGATCGGACCACCAGTTTTGCGCCATGTCACTGTGTTCTACTGCTCATTGTCAGTTCACTAACTTTTGCCTGTGCAAAAGTTTACGAAAGATATTTTCAATTTAGCCTTTTAACGACAGAATTTTCAGACGTTCACATACTTTCAAGCAGCACAATAAATGAAGGATCACTGGTTCATAACAAACAAAAAGGAAAAGTCAATCACAACACCAACAAAACAATGAGACAGCATATTATCAGAACGCTAAGCAATCAACAGATAGAAAGATGGAGCTAGAAAGAGTACCGCACACAGTTCTGACCAAGCAATCTCATTGGTCAGCTAGGTGAATAAATATTCATAAATATACCGTAAGTCAAGTTATGATAGAGTAATAAGTCTGAATTAAGGAGTATACTATATTTTAGCCGCATCATAACTTTTGGGAATGATTACATCAGTCTTTTTAAAATACATTTCGGCTCATGGTCTTCATGACAGTGGACTTCTTGACAATGTATGGATCACATCCTCCATCAGCTGCTGAGCTGTGAAGTTCATTGGAAAAAAATGTGTTTTAAGCAAATATCTTTGTAACTACAAGACTGAACTAGCATATGTGTGGCATTTTCTGCAGTTTGGTTTCTAAGGATGGAGCAGTAACTTGGACTTCTTTACATAGAGGAATCTACTGTTGTGACTGGCTGGGTGTTTCTGGGTATTGGAGTCCATGGAGATGGAGACAGAAAGTAACGCTGAAAGTACAGCACTGTGAGTCTGATAAGACCTAAAGGAAGACTGTATATTCTGCCGTTCACAGACTTATGCAACAGGAAGTTCAGGATGATTTGATGTTTACAACAGTCCATGCACCGGCTGTGCACAACATGAGCACAATGTGTTTATTTTACCTGGAAATGTTCATAATAATTATGTTTTAATGTTTCATGCCTTAATGGTTACTCATTTCATTTTAGGAAATGTGGATAAAAACATAAAAGGCAGATGTTTTGTAGTCCGTAATGACCACAAACACAGACACGAGCTAACGACGGCTAACGTTAGCAAACAGGCTAGCGCCGCGCTAACGTCACCCGCGCGCGTTCTGCTTCCACCCGCACGTGACGCTCAGCTCGCCTCATTTCACTCACTTCACTCGGAGACGCAGGTCGCTTCCTCCCGTGCCTGTCCTCCGGAGAACTCATGGTGAACGAGAGCTTCAGTAAAACGTCAGTGAACTCTCATGCCACCTAGCAAAGGCTAGCTGTTTTTTTTTTTTTTTTTTTTTTTTTTTTTTTGTCAATAAGCCTCTGTGTCGTCACGTCCGGCTCCTCTTCTTCTTCGTTTGTGTTGCAGTGAATGACGTCAGCCTTCTGCTGCCGCTCGGCGGTGTGTTGTGCAAAATCATAAAAAGTGTTGCAACATTAATAAGCGCAGCGTATCCAAGTACAGCAGATGTCTGTTTAACTGACACATGTGCTTTCATGTTTTTATGAGAGCAGCGAAGGAAAAAACAAACTGTTGGACCTTTGGTATTTACATCTTGTTAAAGGTTCAGTGTGTCACTTTTATTTTTTGTAATTCAACTTTTTATTTCTTTTATCTCTGGTGTTTGACAGTAGAACATTTTGCATTGTGAGACATCTTATACATGTTACATGTAGCGTCAGATGCATGACAAAACAAGAATAAAATAAAATACAGACCCCATATAAATGATGTTAGTGAAGTAAAATAAAGTAAAGTATAGGGGACATATTGATGCAAAAGCATACAGCAGATGGATACATCATGTTGGATATCCTCTGGAAAAGGTATTCAAGCTGTAGGATCATCAGTCAATGTGATGTGAGTCCAAAACAATAGCCAGACTGGTGTCTTGATCTTATTCCTGTTATTGATCATGTTAAGCATAACTTCATATGAAGCTATTTGTGTGTGTCATTTTTAGGAATATTTATTGGCAGGAATCGAATACAATATTTATTATTGTGTTTCCATTGGTGTATAATAACCTGAAAATAAGAATTGTTGTCTTTAAATGAGCCCTTTATAACCTCAATTTCTGCACAGTAGTCCAGAGCAGACACTGATCTCAATATGGCCTTTTGCTTTTTATGTGAATTTGCCAACCAACCAGAGTTTTCCTTACATGCTTGGAAGGAGAGAGTGAGGCATGGGTGAGTATTCATTTATTTGCAATCTGGAACTTCACCGATATTTTTTGTATTATTCTGCAAATATTGAATAAAATAATTTGCTTTATTTGACTGATATTTGAGGCATTTAAAAAGTAGGGTAAATGACCATCATTGAAGCAACTAATTTAAGTTATTTTCTGATGGGACTAAAATGTGTTTTAGCATAGGCTGTTCAGTCTGGTCCTAAAGTGCAAACTTTATAGCTCAGGATGTTTTAAAAGTGTTTAAAAATCTAATTAATGATCAGTAGTCTAGAGTTTTGAGGTTGTATGTTGGTAGAAATATTATTCCACAGCCTGTCAGAATTATTTTAATCTGGAGCATAATTAAAGCTTGAATCTGGATATTTGACTTTTTATAACTTATTCTCATTAAATTACATTTAGCTCTTTATTTCCAAAAGAAGTCACTTTGTGGGGTCATGGACGTGTACTGTACTGTACAGTGTAAAATGAAATCTCTGTTATATGACATTCATCAAAACCACCAAAAGGTGGCGTAAGTGGAATAAAGAGACAGCTGAGAAGCGCTCCCACCTCTGACAGGACGACAAAAACTCCCAATCATCGAGATATTAAACGAGTGTACACCTGGCTCCTGTTCCTTCCTTCGTTTTGTCTAATCAATCAAAATGAATCAGGATACTGTAATATTTTCAATAACAATGCATTTTCTAGTGCAAAATGAAAAATAATCAAAGTTTCAAAACTTTACAATGCCCGTTAAGATTCAGAGATTTATTTTTATTTGACTTAATCTCAATTTATTCACAATTAGACTGTGAAATTTTGTCATTCTTCAGTGATAAACGAACACTTGTGACACATTGTCCTATATGCAAGACCAATAAGAACTACTTATTTAGTCTGTTCATATTTCGGTTTATCATCGTAAAAACGTCTTTGTGTGTTTTTTACTTTGTGGTGATTTATGATAATGTTTGTAATAAAAAAAAACATGGCCACTGTAAAATTAATGCAATGCAAACAATAGTTTATTCAAGTTGTATTCAAAGTGGTCTCAAAGAGCAGGTGACCAGCACATGCCTGCGCATCCGCATAAAGGCTGCGTTCAGAGAAAGGACAGAGATAGAGAAAAGTTAGAATAAAGAACAAGGGAGAAAAGAAAAATAAAGTGTTTTTTATTGTTATTTAAATGAACAAACCAAATAAAGAAAGACACGCGGAGACAGATAAAGAGAGAGAGAGGAGGGAGAGAGCAAGAGAGAGAGAGAGAAACAGAAACAGAGGGAGTGAGAGAGGAGGGGTTACCCAGCCTCTGCCTCTTTACCCGACACTGTCCCGCACTCTCACTTAACCTCCACATAGTGCCGGACGGGAAATAACTTAAACTACTTTTCTTTTTTTAAAACTCTCTGAATGACAGCTCCTCGGGCTCAGCACTGCCTCTGACAACGACGCCGAACTATTTTTTATTTGACTTTCTGATCCTCGGCGGAGCGCAAACAGAGGAGTTACCAAAAGTCCTCCGATAAGTTCCAGCGATGGTGACTTTACGCACGGGATTTGAAGGCTGTTTGAACTGACTTTGGTCTCGACGCTGAAAACTCTTTGTCATCGCCCACAACAAGCTTCAAGTTTACCGGCAAGACGCAGCGAATGACGAAGAAGTGAATTTCCAGGTAAGAGAAGTCGATGTTGCAGCAGTGTGGACGGCACCGGGACCTGGACCCGGCGCGTCGTCCGGGTTGGTTGTTTTAAAAAGTCGGTGCTCATTCCATTTATCTCTGCTCCAAAACAAACAGCGATGACAGCAGCAGATTAAGACTGCATCAGTGTCTTTAAACCTGCAGTTGAACCGTGATCAGACTCTGTCGACCCTGCGTGACCTGCAACTCACAGAAAACATTTTTTTTTAAATAAAAAGAGCGTTCTGTCTGAAGGTGTTATAGAAAAACACGTGACTAAAATATTCACTAGAATAATTTATGACTGTTATGTATGAGGCCAAATCTCTAAAGCACATTAAAGTTCATGATAAAACAATTATCATTTAGTTTATTGTCTGTTACTGCCATTTACTTATTAGCTGTACTCTTTGACACATGTGCAAAAGAGTTATAGATATTGTTCTTTTACTTTATAATAACCGATATTAAGCACACACTAAACGTTTATAAAAACTTTGCAAATAGTTGTGATTTTGCATCACTTTCAATCACTCAGACTGACCTCAGAGCTGCTGATTGTCTGCTAAAATACACATATACATATATATATGAATATATAACACTAAATCTGTGATCTTGATAAGAACAGAAATCTGACTTCCAAACACTGTTAAATAAATCATTTTCACATTGTTTTCTCTCACTTTAAGCTACTAGCTGTATTCGCAACATAAAAAATTCAAAGTTCATTTCAGCCATGAAACATCTATAACACCTATATTGTGCAACAAAGCAAAAGGCTATAACCTCAGTCAGACTGTGTCCATCCTCTGCTACTCCCCTGTCATGCACCATTAACAGAAATGGTTCAGCGGTTCTATAGCACCAGAAAATGGTTCTACAGGCTCAGAGCCCATTAAGAGACATTTAGAGAGGGTCTCTGTGCGCAAAAGAGCTTTGCATGAAGTCATAAAGTTTGATAGTGACACATAAAAAAAATGAATTTTAGTGACAGAGAATTTTAATTTCAATGCATTTTGTGCATTTTATGCTTTTGTTTGGAATTCTGTTTAAAGAAATCAGAGGGCTCCTGAAGTCATCGCAGTCATCTCTGGACCCTGTGATCCTCACAGTAGTTTCCTCTTCGGCCACACAGCGGTAGCCTTCTGTCCATAATAATCATGAACGCCTCGCGCTCTGCCGGTCGCTCCTCGTGCGCGTCCCCCTGATCCACTGCACTTCCACAGACGCACAATTCAGCCCGCGGTGACTCTGCGGTGCTCCGTGTTTCCCCTCACATGCTCTGGACTACAACAGATAGAAATAGACTGGAGAGAAAAGCGGGAGAAATAAAGGGCGTCTTTAGGGCCCCGACTTCACTTTTTCCCTCCGGAGGTCACGGCGACTGACCCTACAAGAATGCGTGAGTCATAAATTAAAATAGAATCGGAGCCCTAAAACGGATCCATTGGGAGACAATACCGAGGGGAAAAGAGAACAGTGTCCCAGCACGGAGGGAGAGTTAAGAAATTAAGTCTGTAAGTTTCTTTTTTTTTCTCCCCCTCACATGAATTTCAGCGCGTTCTATCTTTGTGTCACATAGTTTAAAGGTTTGGGCCGTGCGTCTTCACTTTCTGGATGTTAAAATGCGTCATTTTCACTTGTTAGATGTGCAGCCCGTACAGAGTGACAGCGCTTGGTACTTAGTAACTTAATTGCGGGTGTGTGAACTTGAGCCGAGCGTGCAGCAACAGTTTCTTGTCCGGGATTGAAGAGTGTGCAGCCCCGGGTAAATCAGCTGGGTCTGTGTCCTGTGTGAAAAAGTTTGCCCCAGAGTTCATGGTGAGGATGTGACAGGGGGTACGGGAGGACAAGGCGCACGACAACGGCCTGGAAAAGACTGATAGAGAGGCACCGCAGGGTGTTCCCCATATTTAGAGCCACACTACACCTCAGTGATAAGCCGCTGCTCGCCTGCAGATAAGGAGCTTTCAGAAAAACAGAGAGAGTGAGAAATGCTTTAGAGAAAAGGAGTTTGAAAACCGCTAAAGAGGAAACGCACAGCGCGCACAGCTGCTTATCTGATTTGTCCAAACAACTTGTATCAAGTTATTATTCTGTTATTATAACACAATCACTTATCATATTTAGAGTTTAGCGAGAGCTTTAATTGTTTTTACGCATCCACATTTTTGTTTGTGCATCATCTCAGTCCTCTGTTCAGACTTAGAATTGCTCGGCTTGACGGATCCTCCAGTTGCCAGTTTGGACCTGCCCACACCGGCCTGCGCAGTAAATCACAATTTCCAACAAGTTGTTTTAATTGTTTGGGGCTCTGGCAGAACAATTTATAGACCACCACCCACACCCCCCTCTCCCTCTCTCTCTCTTGTAAGTGAGAGTGTCTGTCTGAAAAACAATCCATGCTCAGGGGGGCTGAGGGGGTCGCTGAAGTTGATCTCCTATGGCATTTTGTTTTGAGCAGGTGCTGCGGCTTGAAGTTCCCTCATAAGGTAAAGTGGCATTAGAGTGTCCAAATGGCAGACTTATATATAGGCTGCCAATTCAGCACATTGTCCCGGGCTGCATAGTTGCGCTCTCTCCGCTGTGTGAGGCAGAGACCTGCAGCTTTTCTCTTTTTTTCTTCTTCTTACTCTTCTTCTGTGGGGATCCGCGCTGACAACAGACGGACAAGGCTGAATTCAGCAGTCGGTCACTGCGTGGTCCACTAGGACTGTTGTCAGCAACATGAAATCACTATTAGGAGCTGTAAAAAAAAAAAAAAAAAGCACTTAATTTCTGTGGCACATTTACATTGATCTCCACCTGTGATAGAAAAATAATTTACAAGATGAAAAAATATTCCAGTTGATAAAACATTTTCATCCTCAGCTTTTATTTGATGTGTTTTTGCACAGTTAGACATTAAATGTTTATGGGCCTCACAGATAATAATGATAATATTTAATTTTCTGATTTTCTGATTTGATCGAAGCAATTACATTTTCTGATTACATCTCTGTCACACACACACACACACACACACACACACACACACACACACACACACACACACACAGTTTTTTTCAACACGTATTTAGCTTCAAATCACTTCAAAACATTTATTTTTTAGCAAAATTTTACTCTGAAAATATCAATTTCAATTTCTTTTAATTTGCTTCCAACGTTAAGCCCTGGAAATGTGCACACTGGTGTTAATGTAATGCAAGGCCAATGTGAGGATCTAATTCTCATGCTTAGAAATCAATCCATCGCTCACACGTTACTCTAATACGCCACATATATTTCTTGGACTCTGACGGGCCTTTTGCTTTGGTGTGGCACAGGGGGACTCTTCAGTGTCAGAGAGGGTAAGAGCAGTTGGAAAGATTAAGAGATTTGACGGCTGAGGGGGAGAGAGTGAGATGAAGGTAGAGATTGAACAGAGGAAGTGGGGGACTGCTCGGAATTTTGAGCGTGACTGTGATTTTGCCATTTATCAGACATCCACAACGGCCTGATGTGCAAAAGAAAGTGCATTTAATTACAGTTTAATGATGTTTAACCCCTTTAGCTATACTGTTATTTTATTTACCCTGTCTGTGCAGCTAAATTCCTATCTTCATTCCGACCACGGTGTTGCAGATTTAACTGTTTCCACATGTTGTTTTTTTGAAGATGTCATTCACCTTCGTCGGAAAACCGTCGCTCCACCATTTTAAGCATGTGGCTGATCTGGAGAGTCCTAATTATTTGTTGTCGGGCTCTTTGAAAAAGACACCAGCCCCCAAATTGGACATGTGTTGTACAAACACAAATTAAACATTTAGCCCTAAGTATTTCTCTCTGGGTCCTAAGTGCATATTAGTCAGCCTATACTTATCTCTGGCCCAACGGCACACCCAAATTGCAGTGTTGCTGCTGGAAAAGAAAGGTTGAGGCCCCGGAGAATGAGCACTTGAGCACGCTGGCAGATGCCCATAAGTTTCTCAACCACAATGCAAGCTTAGGTGTGTGTTTGTACATACAGTATGCGTGTGTGCTTGTGTTTATGCGTGTGTGTTTATGGATTTGTGTTTTTGACATAATCAGATCTGTCAAACGTTTCTCTGTGTGAGACTAAGTGTGCTCATGTGCATTTTATCCTGCGTGTGTTAAGTGATTGTGTGCATGATCATACCTGCATGCATGTATGAATGCATGTCTATGTGTACAGTCAAGTTTGTATAACATAAAAGTAATTATCTGTGTGTCTTTGGCATCTTTGTCATGCATGTCTATGCTGGGTGGCCTTCCTGCTTGCATGTATGTATGTATCTTTTTGACTGTGTGTGTGTGTGTGTGTGTGTGTGTGTGTGTGTGTGTGTGTGTGTGTGTGTGTGTGTGTGTGTATGCGTGTGCGCCCCGCTGGGCGGGCGTACCTCTCTGTGCATCCCCCCTCTGTTCTCCACCACCACATAACCTTGGAAACAGCTTCCTCATTTTTCCCCAGAGTGGAGAATAACAAGAGGCCGCGTTCATTCTCCTCTCTCTTTTCTTTCTTTAGCCGGGGTAACCTTTCCTTTTTGCGGCTGATTCTCCAGCACCTGCTCCCCACCACCCACTCACAAGGCTCACAATAACAGCTTACCTGATACATCAGCTTCTAATGACAAAATTCATGCCACACCTTCACACGCAGTAATTTGGCAACATCTTTGTTCAGTGTGGTCCTGTGCCCTTGCCATGTTCACAGCAACCCATTCTCAGCTCAGTATTTTTGGGGGGGTGTCCTGATGCACAGAACAGCTCAAGTTCATGAAGTTTATTCTTGTCCTTGTCCTTTATTTTCTCACTTTCACTCTTTTTTTCTTCAGCCATCAAGGTGTGCGTGTCGTGTGATGACTGCAATGGCTATTGTGTACCTGCAAAGATTTATAAATGTATGGTGTACACAAGAGCCTTTGATAAATGACTGCTGCACTGTTAACACAGTCACAACCCTGGCATCCTGCCTAGCAAGAAGAATAACAAGGGGTGGCTTAAATCCACATTAAGTTGAAACCACTTGCATTTCTTTCTTATATTGTGATTATCAGTGATAAATGTTGTCTGCAGTGTTGTTGTTGTTGTTTTTTTTCTGTTTCCCTGTTTATTTTGTGATTTGTCACCAGCATGGCGTGGCAAACCTCAACATCGTTCTCTCTGCTTTCTCACTTTTTTCGCAAGTGAAAAAACTCACCCCGACACTCTCCAGTAACACATCACACAGGGCTGCCAACATTAAAAGTATTTTTGGGAAACACAGGAACTCACGATATATGTAAATACAAGGCTTTTTTTGAAAGTATAATTAATTGTCAATGCACACGATGCAGTTGAAAGGTGTCTTTTCCCTCCTAGTTACACATACAGTCAATCCAACACCAGAGAGGTCAGAGTGCAGCACCCCTGGAACAGATCTGGGGTACAGTGCCATACACAAGGGCACTTCGGCTTCGGAGTAAAATTTCCTTTAATTCTCAAGTAATTTTGGGAATCTTCTTATTTCTACATCAGAGGGAGCAACTTGACTTTTGCAACTCACTTTGTAAAACTGAAAATAGTGCAAAGCAAAAATGACTTATATGTTTTATCTAATCTCGGATCACAATAACTTAAAGCACTCAGCAAACATTTTCCTATCGATCTGACCGTAGGTAAAGTTCAAAGGGTGGTGAAAAACAAAGAGTTGTAGAGTTATTAACCTTAACACCCACATCTTGGAAAATATGACAGCCAGTTTAATTAACACGTAGAAACAGTCAAATGAATTATTGAAGTATTGCATTTAAAATAGAATTAAGAGAAGTAGATCTCACTCTGCGTCGACATAATGCTGACACTCTGACTCTTTTCTTGATTGTGAACTTTTATCTAAAAAACATAGAGCATTTGGAGAAAGAAAGAACAAAGTTCTTTAGATTCTCTGATGTTGCTTGCAAAATCTATTAACCTCACAAGTTATTATTCATCACTGCTTGGTCATGGAAATCCCATCACTGCAACTTTATTGTTTCATTTTAAGGAGGCTGAATCATTGTAAAAAGACATAATTCAGACTGTTTTTTCTTTGCTGCACTTGACGGACGTCTAAGTCTCTCCAGGAGCAGCAGCCAAGAGTAAATGTTAAAAAAAAGGAGTCCTGGAAAAACTGTCCACCACAGTTGATTCTTTGCTAATTCCTGGGCATAAATTACAAGATTAAAGTATTATGGTTGATCTCTCTGTTTTTAGCCAATCAGATTGCAGACTTTTGGTATTTCTAACAAGACTATAGGGTGACCAGGTGACTGACACTAGTGCTCAAGTGGCTCTTTTGTCTGTCAGTTAGTAGTCTCGGCCTTGGATTGCAGCAGCAGCAGATGCTTTGGCAATTACACTGCTCCTGATGATTTTACAGAAAAGGGAAATCACATGCGAGCATGTCTGCATGTCCAGGAGCTTTTAGACTCTCAATCTTTCCTCCTCCTTTCAGTTCACTTCTGTCTCTTCTTCTTTCAGTTTGTGGTGAGGTATTTGCAGGGCTAACTCAGAAAAGTTCATCAAGAAATATTGGAGATGATTTTCTCCTCCAAAAAAAATATTGTGATTAAATGCCCTAAGATGACTCCTTTAATAACAACCTACAGTATGCATTGCCTAATGCAGGGAGTCAATATGGGAATATGAGTGTCATTAGCAAACATCTCCTGGTTTAGTTTATCCTGCTTTAGAAGCAGATGGGTGGGGTTTGATATATAAGACAATACAAATGCCTGAAAGTTTTGATAATCAAATGGAAGTGTTTGAAGATACATTTATTCATCTTTTGTGTGATTGACAGTTCATGACACATACTCCGCTGACACTCCCTGCAGGTTAAACAAACATGGGAAATTATTTGCGCTAATGGAAGTCTGTTTTTAATGTTACATGAATAACTCTCAGGTTCCATGCCTGTGAATGTTACTCTCTTTATCGGCTGTTGAAAAACTTTTACAGTGATATGAGCTGCCTGTAGAGCCACTGTAGAACAACTGCTGGTTTCTTTTTGTACTTCTATCATAAGTTTGTCTGTTAAAAGAAAAATGACATGCGCTGAAATGTTTGTGGTGAGGAGGAGGCCTCCTGTGCTGCTCCCATGAGCCTCTCTGAAGCTGATTTTGCGGGAGCCGTTGAAAGTGGCAAACGCTGCTTTGACCAACAAATCAAAACCACACGTTACAGCACATGAGACAATGAGACTTGGACAATGCGCACAGACATATGCATACTATACACAAACACACATGCATACCATACACAAACACACATCCATACTATACACAAACAAACATGAATTCCAAGATATGCAACAAATTTCATGACACAACTGAGCACAATGTACAGTCACTTTCTCAGCTCCACACTACAAAAGGGGGGTTTATTATGCTTTCTATTATACATGACACATTTAATTTAAGAAACAGCCTGATATTGAAGCATTGTGTAAACATGGTTAGATAGTAATTGAAAGTGTTTGGAAGATATAAAGGCCTGGATAGGAAAAAGACAGTCTGCAACCTTCACAATGGCAACTGTCTTGGAGGAGTGTCATGTTAAGTTAGAGAGAATGCAGCATAATGGAAAGAAAACAAACTAGCCAGAGTTCTATTTAAAAGGGAACTCCACTTCTGTAAGGTTGGGGGACTTTGTGAGAGACAGATATCCTGGCATCAAGCTCCAAAAGTGCTTGAACGTGAGATGCACACATCTTACAGATGATCATGCATTACATTTTTAACGCAGGACTTTTGCTAAATGCTCATAACCTTTAAGCCTGATAACTCTGATTATATCACTATGATATCATCTGGATCTTTTTCTTATACTTGATCCTTTAAATCTCCATCTATGTTTAAGATATTTTTGTATTTTGAGATAAGAATTGCAGTATACAAACTAGGTCCTCTATGGAAGGATGCTTTCATATCTTTTCTTTATTCAAGTCATTTATGATGCCATTTTCTTGCCGTGTTTCCATAGTTGTGAGTTAATAATCTGATCTTTTTGGTGACTCCAATCATTTCCAACAATTATCAGGTAATCTCTACTTATAATTTAACTTCTGTGTTGTTCATTTCTGTTAAGAAGAGCTGTTAAGTGTTTACACGTAACAGAGAATACTGAGACTCGACTTTTTGGAAATCTTCAGTTAGTTTGTGCCGAACCAAGTTCATGGCCTTGTTGTCACCTGTTTAAACACAGTGAAAGGCATTAATAATTGCTTTATAGGTAAAACAAACGCAAACAAGCCTGGTGTGAGTATTTTTCGAGTTCATGTTTACTTTGCTTTTGTAGTTTGATTCTGCTCCTCCTATCTGTAGACGCGTCACGCTCCTCTAAAAGCGGGCTGGCTAACCTTCACTTTACCACTAGTAGTGGTTTGGAGTAATGGGGCGTGGCAGCAGTGTTCGGGTGCGAGGCCTCCAAAATGACTCTGTGGTGAAGTAGTGAGGGCCAGGATACCGTGGTCCCACCCACCGAAGCCCAAATCCAATTGGTTGTCGGCCAGCTTGTCTACGCAGGGCGTTGCCATGGTTTCCAGGCCGTAAAGAAGTCTTTAATCGAGCCGTTGTCATCATGAGATGGTGGTGAGTGTTTGGGTGAGTGTGGAGAGATAGAGGCAACAGTGAAAAAAAAAAAAAGAACGAGCGAGGTTGGATATCTACCGTGCTACTCAGAATAGAAATGTACCACTTGACGGGCTAGCTGTCTTCATAAGATGCACACATCAGGTTCATTCCATGTGTCATGAAGTTCCCAGGGCTATATAGCAACCGAGAACGTATTCACAAATGACATGCTTTTGCTCCTGGCTCATGCCTATTTGCAGTGTTGGAATGTCACCAACTACATTTATTCAAGTACTGTACTCAAGTACGAATTCATATCTCTTTCTACTTCAACCCCACTACATCTCAGAGGCAAATATTGTACTTTTCACTCCACTACATTTGTTTGACAGCTTTAGTTAATTGTTACTTTTCTAACCCTTGTTACTTTCCCCCTCCTGTCCAATAACAAACATGTATTTTCAAATGTTGCATACATCAAATGTAGCTGATAATACAATAACAAGGTTCGAATGCCAGGCTTTTACTTGTAATGGAATATTCTCACAATATAGTATTAGTACTTTTACTTGAGTAAATGATCTGGATATTTATCCCACCACTGTCTATTTGTATATGGTATGCTATGTTCTGTACATACTGTTGGATTAGCAGAAGTGTGGAGTGTGGTGTTCAGCGATGACGGGGTGTGCAGAGGAGTGGCGCTGGCTTCGGGTATCAAGCTGACTGGGCTCAGACCTCAGGTTTCCGCCACGTAATCCAACACACTTTAGATGGTAGGACAGACGACAGCGTCGTGGCCTGCTGACATTTGTGCCAGAAGGTTTCACACACAAGAAATACGCAAGATGCAGTCAGCGGCGTTGTGTGCGAGCCATTTGAAGAGAATTACAGGCTCTTTATGGGACCCACCTGTTGGACTTTTTAATGTGCATGTTTTAGAAGCAAACTTTGCTGTACTGTTCAGACTGACATGAGACTAAATTGGAAACAACCAACGAGGTCAATTGTACTACTGTTTTGTTAGAGATAGTTCATTTGTCTTGGCTCGCTGCCGGTGTGTAACTAAATAAAAAGGGGCTTTGCCACAGTCCCTGAAGTCGATGGTTGCCTGTCGGAGGGTCTGCCACTGCAGGAGGGAAAAATCGCTGCCTCAGCAAGCTGTTTAGTCTCATTCTCAAAGAGCTTACGCTGTGTCTCCCTGTTTAATATGGGAAACATACGTAGGCTGGCCTGTGATGTCAATTGTTATTGCTGGAGGCCTGCTATAGGAAAAATCTTATTTGCCTTTGTAAAGCACTGTAGTGAAAAGGAGCTTATGTCATAAAGACGCTATTGTGGCTGCTGCAGGGGCCCACTCTGTATGTGTGTATGTGTGTGTCTTTAAGTGTCACTACCCATGCATTGTGGATTTCACGTGTGTTTTTCTCACATTTGTGCAGGTTTCAATGAACAATGATTTCTGTGCCTGTTTGTTCATGGCGCACACAAAGGGATCTAAGCGGCAGTCCTTTTGTGCAGGAGATTTATGAATGAGAGTTGCTATTGTAGCTGCTGTGAATGATTACATATTTCTTCTGTCTGCCTCTTTATCTGCTCTTTGTTATTGTGCAACTCCATGACCATGCAGGTTGGTGGATGAGATACAAAATAATTCGACCAATTCTACATAACCCAAACACTTGCTTTTGAAAAGAATTACATCTTTTTTTGACTTTGACTTGACTTAAATCAGTTCAATCAGTACTTTCTTGTTACTTCTTATTTATCTAACCGAAGTGTCTAGTTCCACCTGTAGACATGTAAATTTCCAGCTGCAAATGTGTCTCAATGTTGCTTAAAATATAATACACACTCCATCAATGTTCCCCGGGTTACTTAAGCTTAAAAATAATGACCTTTCAGGATAAACAACTCCAAATTGAGATGGGACATAAAATGCAATTAGCATCATAAAACGTCAATGCAGCTTAGTGGATATCAGATCAATAACTGTTAGCTATGTAATCACTCTCTCGGAGAAAATCTCACTGACATCCAGCAGGCAAGAAGGATGGGTTCAGCTCCAGAGAGAGCAACAGAAATGCTCTTATACAACAAAAAAAGACAGGAAAAAAAGAGTGGAGGGAAGTGATTCTAAATAAATGTTCGCATCATGATGAAGGTTTCTATAAAATGTGGACATTAATTCTTGAGAAAAACATTGTCACCTCAGTTCAACAAGTAAGAGCAGTGTGGGGTGGGGGAGTTTGGGTCTGGCAGATGAGATAAACTGTATGTTTGATTTCTCTTATGAATACAAATTGTGGACATGTAGGGGAGGAGAAGATTGAAGCAAAACATTTGATATTTATTGCCCCCACTGTTTTTTCTATTTGTTTTTCTTTTAAACCATTCCTGTCGACCACCTCCTCCATCTCAACGAGCCTCCCCTTACATTCAGCGTTCTCTGTGTTTTACGGAGCAGCAGATTTGTGCGCTGTCCTCTAAATCATTTCCCTCTCTCGCAGATTGCTCCCTGCTGGAATATTGGCCTGACAGCCGTTTTTTTCTCTCCCTCTGCTTCCCCAGTGGACTCATTTACATTTATGCACGCAGCAATTAATTACAGGCTGGCGCTGGCCTTGTAAATTAGAGGGAGCTGAGGTCGCCCTCATTATTGCCCCTGACAGTTAAAGCCTTGTTTGGGTCGTGACAAGGTTGACTTCAGGCTGGGACAGTGGAAGCTTAGCAGTGGTTGGCTGCTCTTCATACATCTGATATCACTTTGCAGCAAATGAAGAAAATTTACTTATTTTAAACTATTTTTTAAATTTTGAAACCTATATTTCAGAAAAACCTTTTCGTTTTTGCAGGTCGTTCTTCCAGACCGTGTTTGCCTTTAGTGTAATGCTTTCTTTGTGTTTTGGGGGTCTTTCAACCAAATACTTGTGGAGGGATTTTTCTATAGGCCAAGGAGTCAGGCAGGGGACTTCTCACGGTATTGGCCTTTTCATGTGAAGACGCTTCTCTCACAAGGCCCTTCTTTCTTCTCTGTCACGCAGTGATATGTTTGTGCATACCTTGCCAGCTTGACAAAAGGAGGGAGAGATCCTATTCACTTTTGCCTTTGACATTCACCTCTTGTTTTTACAATCTTTCCAAGGCGCGCTGTTTGCACAGTGGAACAGGCTTTGTCTTGAAGAAGCGGGACAATGGCAAGTGCCATAATGTAATCTCCTAAAGGTAGCGAGCAGAGGGGCGTGGTTGAGATGTATGTGCTGGCGCTTGCCCCTACCAACCCTCACCCTCCCTCCTGCTCTTTACTTTAGCCATATTTCATCTTAACTGCGACTTGGGAGAGAATACATGTTGTCACTTAAGCCTCTGTAATGTTCACCTAGGTCTTTTGTGAAAGAAACACAAAGGCTTTTCACTCATGCAAACATCCCCTTCCCTCATTCCACTTATTGAAGGTGTTCTGAGTAGCAGTTTGCCCACCCACATGCATATCTGCAACCCTGACTTTTTTTTTTTTTTTTTTTTTATCAGCAGAACCACAAAACATGTACTTATTCCCCCTTATCTTTCCCCTACCTTAAGTATTTTAGCTGCCTAAAACCATCAAAATCCTGCGATTTGTACACCCAACCTATCAGCCACCATCTGACCTCTCTTCAGGAGGGGGTCAGTATGAGTACCTGAGTTTGTTAGATTGTAAACAGTGTAAATTAAAATTGGGGGACTACAGTTGAAAATGTTTTAAACTTGATGAAACAGACTGCCTCACAAGATCTGCTCAGAGATTGACCACGTGTGGAGGTGAAAAAGTAGGAAAGGTTCAGTACTTCTCTTGCAGGCTACCACATAAAGGACTGAAAAATGTTTGTAGGACTATGATTAATATCTGAACTCTAAACAAAATCCAAGATTTGGGCAAATATATATATATATCTCTATATATATATATATATATATATATATATCTCAACAGTGTATCACTATTTTAAATGGTGAAATGCAGTAAAATAATGGTTCAGTGATAGCAGAAAGATCAGTGGCTTGCATGGACCCCTCGAGAGAAAACACACTGAAATAACACATTGCGGGGCCTTGTACATCATGGCCAGCGGCCCTCTGAGAGTCAACATGTCCTATAAGCTCATCATGTATGGGTCAAGGGAACCTCATTCTGGTTTAATTGGCCATATGATTAGTTGGAACCGTACTCTGTTTCCTACAGTGCAGACATGGAAGTCGCAGCACAGAGCCTCATGTGGTGCTAAGCTCATTGAGAGAGCTTCTGTCTCATAGAGTTCCATTGTTCTTACTCCAGTGTGTCCGCGTCTGCACAAGTGGCATTGACAGCTGCAACAAGACAACATTTGGGACTGTGCATATTTTGTTGCGTGAACGCGTGCATTCATTGTGCAGGTGCAGGCATGGCTCTTAATATAATACAGTGTATCTCCTTGTCGTGCACCATATCTTTTACCTCTCTTGTTACTATCTGTAATGCTATGATGTCACGCCTTAGCTTTTGCCAAAAGTAAGTCTCTGGCCTTTCGTTTTGCTGCTCTGAGTTTATTTTCCAGACAGGTGCTTTTTTTTGCCGCTGGCTCAACAGTAGGGTAACATGTGCCATTTTACAGCTGTTGGACAGTGAGCCAAAAAGGTAGCTGTTACTTCCTGCAGTTGTCAGGAGGAGCCTGGTATGGCTTTATAGCCTGGGTCTTCTATGTCAGCTCGCCCTCAGAGATGGATGAGAAGAGCAATGGTTTGGACTGGGAAAGAGCTCGAACAAGAGAGTGAGATGAAAAAAATACAGAAAAAATAAACATTGTGTGCTTTTAAGAGGGTGTACGCAGAGGAGCAAGACCAAAAGCACTTAAATACGAAGAAGGAGTTAATGTGGGCTTGTTGCCTGAGAGCATTTGTGTCAGCTTGTCTTTATAGGTCTGTTTGAGGGCTGACTGGTTCCAGTGACCAGTAACTGAATGATGTAGTTCATTGAGAACGCTCTTTTTTTAACTGGAATCTTATTGTGTCATGGTAATAGTAAAGTATCTAGCCATATTTAAAATATGTTTGTGTGCATGAGCTCACGGGTGGAAGTTCTTTTTTCCCCCCATCGGTTTTCATGTCTTGCAGCAGAAAAAAACGACCTGTACGTGTAAAACCAAAACCTTTACAGCTTGTTTCATTATAACACTATGCTGGAGTCATTCATTTCTACATGACAACACCGAATTATGGTCCAATTCTTTATACATTTCTTTGTTGCTGGGAGAATTCTTAGGCTCAACTGGTTCTGAAAGAAAAGAAGTTGTCTTATGCTCATATGTATGGATGTTGCAGCTCACAGAGGGTTAATGTTCACATGCAGGAGCTTGAAAATCTACAATGGCAGGTATAGAAGTCCATATTCATGAACCACACCCTCAGTGGCTGCAAAGTACTACTCCTGCACAGTTAGTTTTATTCTTTTTGTGTTATTATTCAGTGTGTTTTATCCTCATCCATACACAACTTTTTAATTCCACATACCATATTACCGCAGTAAAAGTGCATAATTGTAATATAGTGGTGTATGAATGCAGTATTTACATATAGCATGGACTGTATATATCAGTATATGCAGAAATGCATGGCTGTCCTGTGCAGAATTCATGCATGTTACGCATGTTAGCATGTGTATGCCTGCACTCGAGGCTGTTGCTGAATATGTGTGTGAGCATGTGCAGCTCTCCTCTACTGGGCAGCCAGCTGTCTCTCTGATTACCCAGCATCCTCCAGGTGTCAGACCTGCCATCTGCAGATGAGTGGCAGGGTGTGTGGAGCGTAGGAATGGAGCTAAGAGAGAGGAGGGTTAAAAAAAAAAAGGAAACAGAATAACTGGTTTTGCAGACATCTGGAACGTGTTCAGACGGGTCATCGAGAGCTGCAGAGTGTGAACGGTTCTCAGGGGACTGAAAAGGTGGCTTTTAGAGTCCTTGGCTTTTTAACTTTTGTCGAGACATTCAGCTTCTTTAACTTGAAAAAAAAAAAAGAAAAGATGTTTCATCTTACAGAAATGTGTGCTTTTTGCCGACTATTTGTTATCATTATTATTATTATCACAAGAACTTCTTAGTGTACGAGCCTTTTGAGTTATTCTGGTCAGAATTGCCTTTAATTGTGCCCTGAGAGAAAAAATACATCCAAGAGAGAATCATTGGTTGATTAAAGACATGAATAAAAGATCATACACGCCCAGTGTTTGCCTTTTTTCTTCATTGTTCTCAATTAGCCTCAAATTGTGGAATCAAAGGCGTGTTTGTGTTGCGCTCTTTGTACAACTTAGACGCTGTGTTAAGACGCCGTCACGATGCATAGTGTCAGAGAGCTGCTGCTGCTGCGCTGTGTTTTGCTGCTTGTCTGCGTGAACACAGCTCCTCTCTTTCAGTCTCCAGTTCACTTCTTTTTTTAAATTATCAGCCTCCCACTCTGAATTAAGACTAGCTCGCATCCTCTCTCTATTTGGGGCCCTTCTCATGGCGGTCCCATCCTGAACACGGTGCGTTCAAAGCGCTCTGTCGGCAGTTTGACCTCTTTGATGTTATTATTTGTTTTCTGTGACCCCTGGTTTAGTAAAAGGCTGTTTGTAGTTGTGTGCTTGTGTGCATGAGGCTATAATAAGGTTGACCCCAGGTTAGCTCTTAGATTGCTCTGTTAAACCAGGAAGAAGCCAAAGAATGACTAGCTGTCCATCTAATGAGAGTGATTCCCCCCCTCGCGCTCTATAGAAATCAATTTCTGACAGAAAATATCAGGCTTCACTAACTGTATTAAGACAAATTGCGGCCAATTTTTCTTCAGACTTCAAAGCTGCGTACAAGAATCACGCTGTTTGTCGTTTGTTAGGCCTTGCGTGGCTTGAGTGTGTGCCGGTGTTTGTGCAGTGAAAGTGCTGTGTGAGAAACACACTGACCCTCTGTTTGGCTCTGCTGTGGACTTCATACAGGACCTCTGTTCTGTCCTGAACGTCCACTACAGAGGGACCTCAGGTGGGCCGAGAGGTGCATTCACTGAGCTCCAAAAAACACTTTCCAATTCAAATTTTCATACTTTGTCAAACCTCAGTTTGTTTGGTGGGATGTGAAGAATTTAGTCAGTGTTCACTTAAATGAATCCTGATTCCTATGGCAACACACTCTTTAAAGGATTGGTTCACCCAAAGTATGAATAATTTGTTCTCAGTTAACTCCACTTGTATGAAGCCATGCATATATTGTTGGTTTAACTTGCCCAGGCCCCATTTAAGATATTCTCATCTCATGACACTTTCCATGGCAGGTCTAGTTCGTACTCTTTATAATGTTATTGACAGTGACCCAATTCCCACCATGAGCAAGCCCTTGGTGACAGTGGCAAGGAAAAAAAAAACTTCCTTTAAGAGGCAGATACCTCGAAGAGAACCCAGCTTATGGTGGGCGGTCACCTGCTGTAACTGGTAATATTTATCTTTATGTTTTCTGCTTCCACTTGAATGCAATAGAAATAAATAGAATTTTGGTTTTGGTGTTCACACATCCGCAACAGTATCCATATTATTTCTTGTAACTGTCCTGTCCTGTAACTGTAAAATTAAATTCCTCCATTGTATTAGAGGCATTGAAGGAAGAAATTTGAGAAACAGGCATTTCATCACCAAATTAATAATAAAAAATATATATTGTATGGCTAGATACCACCACATCTAAGTGGATGTGCTAATAATTATTTTCTTCTGTTTCCCTCTTTTTTAGGTCACGTTCATGAATTTTAAAGTCATCCGTAAGTGAGAAGAGGGTGTTGGAGTTGAAGTCTCTTATTTCTGTAAGTCTCTCTAATTAATTCATACAAGTTATCACTTTGCACTTTGTCTGTTTGTTTGCTTGTTCAAGCTTTTGTGCCTTTTTTTGTCAATGTGGATGATTGCTTCCATCAAATGGCAGATAATCATCTTTCATAAAGAACACATCATTCTTTACCCGAAACAGAGCAGAGCACCTCTTGCTGTGTGTATTGGAACACACAACGATTTGCACTAGCAGTCTGTGTGTGTGTCCATGTAAGCAAAAACTGTAGCTGACTCTATGCATGTCCGCTGCCTCTCTCCCCTCCATCGGCACATACAGAACGCTTTTGATTTGTTTCACAGCAACTGCAGACCTCCACTCCGGTTAGTATTCTGCCCTGTGCACCCTCAATAGCTGCTTTCACTTGGGCAAAGAAAGGGGTCTTTTAAAGCCTCTCACAGGCATCACTCCAGGAACCTTTCAGCGCCGGGACCTACAGTATGCCTTTTAATGGACTTTCTCTCTGTGAGCAATAAAGATTATATCTGGAGTCAAATAGTGCTGTAGGTAACACTAGCCCAAATTAAGCTGGTGAGGTCGCAGTGGCCAATCTCAATGGTTTCAGCAGAGGCGGGAGATGTATGAAATGTACAGATGGGAGAGGTTGGAGAAAAGAGTGATCTGACCATCTGGCTAATCCCCCTGTTTAAGAATACTTATTAAGGCCCTCTCTAGTGGCCCTCGAGCTGTGTCACTGCAGGGTCAACAAGTGTCCTGTTTGATTCTCACTGGCAACTCGCTCACGGGGTGGACAGACAAGCTTCATTGTTTTGTTGTGGTTAATAATCTGTGTCTTGCTGGTTGGTCGAGGAGACTTGATTTATGGCTTGTGTAAATCGAATCTCGATCTGATGGTTAAAGCCCCATTAATGGGGTTCCAAGATAAATAAAAAATCTTTCTTTTGTTCTTGTAAATTATTGGCATTGGCAAACCTTTTTATGCCTCTAAAAAATAATAAAATATAATAATTTGAGGGGAAAGAATCAATCTGGTACAGCTTTTCTACTTGCAACCTGTGACAAGATGTTGCAAGTAGACAAAGTGTCTTTTTTATTATTCCCAAGTCAAAACCTTTGAGCTGAATTTTTGATGCTTTGCAAGATGATATTTTGTGACTGAACAGCAATAAAATAATGACAGTGACATGACAGCAGTTTCTCTGTCTAATCTGCGTTTGAAGAAAGGAATTGTGTCATGATTGGGGAAAACCGAACCATTTAGGCTCACTTTTGATTCCATCAAACTCCCTTAACTTCATCAGTTCATCTGGAAACTTGAAATCACATTATTGTGTCTTTTAACATGCAGTCGCTTTTCAAATCTAATTACATGGCGGTAAGATGACAAGTGGACCCTCCTAACAAAATTACAGTCTTTATAGGGTACCGATCGTGTCGTGACAGCGACAATTTATGGTATCTTTGTTTTCTAAGAATTTGGAAGGAAGAGGATGCTGTGCGGTCGATGATTTGTTCTTGACTTATACTGAACATACTGTGATCGCTTTGATCAGAAGAGCTTGGGTGTGTCTATGACTAATGTTTTAGATGATCTGATATCACTGGACAGTTTGGTTACAAAGTGTTTACCTTCAGAGCTCAGAGAACTAGATCCAGATTTTTATTTGTATATCCCAAATCTGCGTAGATTTGGATAGCTTAGATAGCTGGCAGCTCATTTAGCCCTACATTTACACAATGTGGTACTCTATCTATTGTGGCATTTATAGATACAGGAATTTCCATCTGAGATATATGCCGGACATGTAAACTCAGAGTCTTATATGCAGCTGTAAGTAGCAGTGAGAAAGACTTTGAGAAGCCACTTCATGCATCCTCACAGGGCTGTTTGCAGAGCCCTGTTGTTACACATGTCTGCTGTCATTTGCAAAGAGACAGCAACCAGTCATTGGGCTGATTTGTGGTAAGCTAATGCGCTAATGAGCTAATGAATTCACTGTGGTTACTTGTTTTGCTTCCTTAGGAACTGTCCTCCTCTGCTTTTTACCTCAGCTTTCGATGTGAACTTCACTGCGTTAGAGCGAAAGACGATTCAGCGCCACTAATGAGCAGCATCTAACAAAATGTACTGTTGTTTCTCAGTACTTAACCTTATGTTAACAGTAAGCTATTATGTCCTCTTGAGCTTGGACAGATAATTGATCTGATTTGTCCACACATATGAAATGTCCACTTATGTCTGGAGTGGACAAAGCGCCTCGCAAGTCTGTGGGCGAGGAGCTCCATTTAGCTGCAGGAAAAACAGAGCTGCACTTCAGTGATCTGCCACGGCCACGCTTCAAGTCAGCACATTCGTTCATGCGTGCCAGCTCACCAGTACATATGCGACAAGTACATATGTTTGTGTGTTATGTATTTAGTTGTTTTCCAGGCTGCGTCTGTGTCAACTTATTTGTGTTTGTGCTTGCATGCATGTTTGTGTTTTGCACACTCATGCCTCATCAACATCCCATCTGAGGCCCATCTGGTTTGCTTTGAAGAGGCTCGTGGAGCTGCAGTGGCCGGGGCTTTAAGGCAGGGCTGGGCCAGCAGCGGTTCCTCCACACTTACACATTAATCCACAGTGCAAGGCCCTCTGCCAGTAACAGTATAGACCAACCCTCATGGCTACTTCCCAAACCACCCAAGCTCATACCCCACTTTCTCTCTTCTATTGCCCTTGAAATGGGGCCTGCTCTAAATATTATCTACCCCTGTGCTTTATCCCTCCATTTATCCCTAAGTCGGCAGAGAGAAGAAAGGAGCCGTGGGGCTGAGTCACTTTTTCCCCTCTCTTCTCCTCTCTCCAAAACCACAGGCAGCGGCAGCGGCTTCCTGGAGATGAGCGCTTTTGTCTGTTGTGTGACCGCTGCGGCTTTAGGCAGATCCTCCTCTGATGAGGTAATGCACGGGCTAGATGAGGAGGCAGAGTGAGAAAGGAGGGAGGTGAAGGAGGAGAGCAGCCGTAGGATGGATCTGTATTTTAACCTTTGAATTATCCAGGGAAAGGGTCTACTCTACTGGGATGCATGCTCCTTTTCATCAGCACCCTGCTTCATGTGGAGGCCACTGCATACGTACACACCCACTTAGAGATGGCCAGTACTGCCTGCCTGGTCTTCAGCAGCTGTGGGAGGAGAAATCATTAGTGTTTTATGTATTTTTCCTTTCCCTGTGGACAATGTAAGCAGGTGGGAAGAAGGGTGTCCTTGTAATTGAAATCTTTTTTCTTGGTGATTAGTTGAGTTGCCTGGATGAGATAGTGAAAACCTCCAAAAACACCCTGGTGGTGTAAATACTAAAAATGTATTTATTCTAGGTGATGATGAGAAATTCATGTTTTTTAAATATCAAACGTGTGTGTGTGTGTGTGTGTGTGTGTGTGTGTGTGTGTGTGTAAATATGTTGGATACAGGATTATTCCTAAAAAATATACACAGAGAGAGTGTGAATGGAGATGATGTATCGAAAACGATCAGATGACATCCTCAGGTCAGCATGTCACTGTTCTGTTAACAGGACATAAAACCAACTTCTCACACAACATTTTTCTTGTATGAACCGTTGATGAAAAAAAAAAAAAGACTGGCAAATTCAGTGCTGATGCCGATGCTTCAGAAAAAGCAGATGACACACACACACACACACACACACACCAGGCCAAGCGAAGCTGTTGGCAGCGGAGGGAACTGTAGTACACGGGGAATTGGCAGGGTTGGATTTGGAGGAGAACGGGGAAAATGTTGCAATGAAGTGAGATTAAATGTGTCTGTTGAATTCTTTTTTTTTTTTTACAGTAACGCTTGAACTTTTTTTGGGTAAAGTTTGTTATTTTGTGTAACCTATTATGAATATGTAAATAAATTGTGCTAAAATTATACTTTAATTTGTTTTGTTCTGTGTTTTAAAAGAAGTAAAGCACAAAAGAGAATGAACAAACAAGTCTTTCTACATGTCAGACATCACACATGAAGAAACAATAAAAAAATATTTTAACTTTTTAACTTATTTTAACTTTATTTGCAACACTTTGAATAACATATCTGGCTGTCTGAATCTTGTCCTGGATCCTAAACTGGTGTGAAATGAAGATGTTCAGTGTTAATTTAGCTCATTTAGTGTATTTATGTTTCTTCATAGATAAAAGATTGAAAAAGAAAATCTTCCACTCCAGCCTTTACAATTGGCAACAAAAAAGTTGGACAGAAACCCAGCTTGTGTGTATCTGCACGTGTGCGCACACTGTGAGTGTGTATTCACTCTCTCAGTCTCTCTGCATGTTGAGCTCATGTCTTTTTTTCTCATTTCATCAGCAACAACTGTTATCTGCTCAGACTTCACAGCCTCCTTTTGAGGAATGCCAACAGACTCGCTGACATTCAGGATAATTGCTTCCTGTTTTAACTGTCATGGGTCATGGAAGTCAGAGGTCAGTGTCAATCTCAGCTGTTGTGCTGTGACCTACAAGGGACACCACCTGGTCCACCTGGTGATCCAGCATATTATTCTCTCCAAACAATATGCTTCTTCGTCCTTTTACATTCTTCAACATGCCGTAGCTGGAGAAAAAAAGGTTATTTTCAGCTTTTCAGCAGGCTTCTTTCAACACTTCATAAAATGATGGAGTTGCCTATGTTGGTAGAAAGAAGGAAGGTTGGAACACAAAGGACCACCTCTGGAACAATTACCGCTGCAGTGCTAACACCTGTTTCTGAGAGACTTGTGGCTGCTTCCCATTTGTGAACACGTTTTTTTTCTGACCCTGAATGTAGCTCACTTAAAACACCAACAACGCCACATCCTAAGGATTACAGTATTGTCATTGCAGTGCATCTCATTTTAAAGCTGCCATCAGCCAAAATGAACTTCCCTTAATGGCTGCTGATTGCATTCCTACACTGACCATCCACCCTCCTCTGTTTTCAGTGATCTGATCTTTTAAGTACATGCTAGCATAATTGAGGTCTCTTCCTTGATTAGATTTGCACCAGCTTTTAACAAAGCCTGTTCGAACTTAATCCAATGAGGCCCATTGTGGGGAGAGCAGAGGGATGACATCGCTCCTGGTTAGCTTCAAAACCAAGCCGTCAAGCAATTAGAGGCTACGCTGATAAAGAGGCTGGGCAACTAAAACTAATGACACAATGTTTCTCAAAGCTCACAAGATAACAAGTGGACAATTAAGCAGTAATTCATAACATGAAATACCTTTTCATTTTGTTAATGCGCCAACTTTTTAGAATAGAAATGAGAATTGTTTGCATGAATTTATAGTTCTAATTAACAATAAGGCGCAAAGCAACAAGGTAATTATTCCTTTTGAAATGGAATAAAGGCAATGAAACATGGTGGCTAGTTTTAATTGGATTTTATGGTTTATTTGTCTGATTTCAAGAGTTCACTTTTACACTACAATGCCTCTGCTGGGCTTCACCGCTTCCGCTTTTGTTTGCCAAGCAAATTCACCTGAATTGGCCTGGATAATGTTGGTGATGAGGCACGTCATTGTCTTGGAATTCTACACCGTTACGTGGGCATCAAGGACCTGACCCACTGGGACTGTGGCTGCGTCCTCTGGTGACACCTGCCAGTCCATAATCACAGTTAGAGGCTAAACTTCTTTCTGACCTGTGGCTGTGTTCCACACACTTAATCTCCTTTGTTCTCTGTCACCGCCAATTAGTCATGTATCAAGTGTCAGCCAAAGGAAAGTGTGTGTCTGTGTGTGGAGGGATACTGCCATGTGCATTTACAGTCTGTGCCTAAAGAAGTTGCATCGTCTTAGTGTGAATTCGAGCTAAAGTCGTTAGATCAGCAACTATTTTGATCATTAAAGAAAAACTGGCGTAAAATACACAGCCTCCAGCTCCCCACGTGTTAATCTTTCCTGTTTTTCTCATTCCTCTATAATAGTAAACTGAATATTTTTAGGTTTTGAACTGTAATTTAAAGATTTAAACTTGGAATTTAGGAGGTTGTGATGGGTCTTGCATGCTTAATCGATTACTTGAGAAAATAACTGGCACTCTCACCCTGTAACTTTAAATATCTTTCTAATTTTTACAATTTATTTTTTAATTATTGTTTTAAATTCTGTTGAAGGATATTATAGTTTATTCTCCTATGTAAGCCGAGAATGTTCCACAGCTAAAAGTCTGATAAAAAGCCTATAAGGCAACAACTTTTAGTTCTTTAAAAAAGCTCTTCAAAAACACAGATCTTGTATGTGATGTTTATCTCCATGTCACCCTCTGGGCATGTATGTGTTATTTAACTTGGTCTAATTGATCTCTCTTCTGACCAGATCAGTATCTAGATTAAGAACAGGAAGGGTTTCGACTGAGCCAAGACTGTCAGTCTCTCCACCTCTGTAAACCCTCCTCTATTCTTAACAATAGGATTTCGCACTCTGTCTGAACAAGTTGGAGCTCACCTGTTCAAGCTGTAACTAATCCAGAACTATTTCTATGGTTCCCCTTGAGGTTCAATGATCCGGCCTATAAGGTGCCAGGGGATGAGCAGGCATGCTGGTATGTTAGAGAGAAGGAGAGAGAAAGAAACACGTGATTTTGGATGCAGGCCCAGTTCGTGTAGCAACGTTTTTTTGGAAGTAAAAAGCTGTTGATTATGGTTTCAGGATGTTTTTGTTGTGCCTTTCTGATGTTAACGTACTTTACTGAACTCAGTCACTTAGATTTGGTGAAACACACAGAACAAGAATAGCAGGTCAGAAAATGTATTTGTGCACAGCACACTAACACATTGCTCTTTGACGTGAAAGAGTATACAGCACCTTATCTGCGTCCTCTGTTTACAGGCAATTGTTGACAATAGTTGATATGCAGTGCGATAAATGCACTTTGATTTACAGGGGAAACAAAGCTGTATTACGCGAGCCAGGGACACTTAAGACTGAAGTAACTGTGATATGAACACAGGCCAAATTTATGCGCGCGTGTTCAAGAGGGCAAGCAGCTCCGGAGTATGTTTGTTAAAGCCTTTGGATGAGGCTCCAAAATGCTTGGCTTCCATTCAAATGCTGGATCACTTGCTGATAATAGAGACAGATTTTTGATGCCGTTGCCAATTTGTTGTTACTGAAAGATACGCATTTAGATATGCAGTCAAAAGTGCTGCGTATGGGCATTGCTGTCAGAAACAAATACACAAATGATTTATCATCTGGATGCTATTAATTTAACCTATGGAGTCTTACTCAATAATTAATGTCTATTGGCATATGACCCTATATGCCATACAGTAAACAGCATGTCTCATAACTATGTATGAGATCTTGTAGTCAGTTAATATATGGCTGAAAGGCCAAGAGACAAGGCCTAGGTCTTAATAAATCAACCATATCTAATGAACCCTCTAATTGTGATTTACAGCCTGCAAGCCCAGCGCTGCATTGGAGAGAGAAATGGCTAAAAAGAGAGAGAGAGAGCGAGAGAGAGAGAGAGAGGGTGAGAGAGAGTGAGTGAGAGAGAGAGGGGGGGGGGGGGGGGGGGGGGGGGGGGTTGGCTGGCAGCCTATTCCTCGTCTCAGAGGAGAGAGAAAAAAAAAAAACACGCAGCTTTATTAAAAACGCTGCTCTCCTTTAGCAACTGTGAAATTCTTGCATGAGTCTCGTGAGAGATTTGTCAAGATATGATACTTAATGCGATAAAAATCAGAACAGCTGGACGAGAAAGCGTTACACTCAGAGTCCAACCAGAAAGGGACAGGGATATTTCACTTAAAGTAGTAGCTTGTGGTGATTTTCCTTTTTACAGTGGAAGCAGTACTAACGTAGATGCTTCTCTGGATTTTTTGTTTTGTTTTTGGAGCTGATGTCTCAGTTTGTTTGCTGTGTTTTGTTTTTGTTGCCATTCTTTTGTACAATTCTTCCTCGTATTTATTCCAAGCTAAATGAAAACATGCGCCACATTGCTTCTGTGCCAGAATATTTTTCTCACTGAACATTTAATCAGCATCGGCCATTCAAAACAACGTTAAAGCCTTTATGAACCGCCTGTGCAATAGAATCGGCACTGTTTGAAATGCTACTGTGTGAGTTGAGTTGATGAAACTGAGCAGAAAAATATAAATTTATAGAACTTTCCATGCATGACGTCAGTCACGTTGGACTGAACAACCCCATCCTGAGTCTGAAATATTTGCCCTGATTCAAGGGGTTTAAGTCCTGTGTGAATAACGGCAGCTGTGATTGGCTAGATTAACATCCTACATGGTTTAAAGTAAGGCCTTGTGCGCCATGAACAATGTATATTCGCTGTGCGCTGGTTAAGGACAATGGATACCTTGTGCAGTGAAGAGAGGCTCTGACCTGCAGCACACACTCACACCTCTCTACACTCAAGACTTTGTGCATGTGTACATGTGTTTTTATATGCTGCTTATGTTCATATTCCAGAGAAAGTCAGAACGTGACTTATTCACTTTCCTCGCCCAGTTTCTCTCAAGACAAAGTGGCCATAGAAGTGCCCCTTCTAAATATCTGACCTGCATGTGTTTATTGTAAATACACCACTTGCCCATAGTATCAGATATATAATATTGACTCACACATAAGTGTTTCAAATCACCCAGACTGTTTCCCATAATACACATATACAGCGAAACACAATCATGTACAGTGCACTCTATAACGAGCAGCTTCAGCCCGAGCAGGGGACACACTGTGGGAAGGATTAGTGTGGATTGTGACAGCTCAACATGCCGGGGGACACTGACATGCCTCCAATCGCCAAACGAGACAACTGCTCCTGGACAGGAGAAGAAGTTTTCTTGGTGTTGTACTGCTAGTTCAGCATTACCTCCCTCACTTGTCCTCTACCTCCTTTAAACTCCTGTAAAGTTTTACTACGTAGATGAAAAGAATGTATTTTGTAACTAAAATTCATGTAGGAGATTTATCAGACTTTCCTGTGAAGAGCTTATAAGTGTTAATGGTTACACTGAATTAGGTTACATTATCAGAACCAGGCCTGATAGCATATGAGATAAGATACTGCTTACAGACATTGAGATTACAATAATCAGAGTTCTGATTCTCACAAAATAAATAAATTGGAAAATAATAATAATAATTAATACAGCACTCACACAGCAAAACAGAATGTAAAAAAAAAAAATCATCTCCTTCCTAAAATAAAATGTACTTTCACTCATTTCATACATTACTTTTTAGATTTGGTTTCTAAAGTCCCTTCATGAAGTTCTCAGATCTCAGATTATACAAATTGTGCAAACATCATTTTATAGGCTACTATTAGTTGTACTGAGTGTTGGGCTGACCCTAAAACCAGCTGGACCACATAAATGATATGTTGGAAAATGTAATTACATTTTCACACATCTTTCTGTCTCTCTTGACATGACGTGTGAATGATGTGACAGAGTTATACACTGCCAAAATGAGTAAAAATTAAATCTTGTGTTCTGAGCACAGATGACTTGTTAAAACCATCTGCACACATTACACATTCAGGCTGGTCAATAATTAAATATAAATATGTTGTTTTTCGACCGACTGAAAGTAGCATGCCTCTGAATAATGCATCCATTTCATGCTAACAAAACTGAGGAAATCCTCAAAGCTCTTTCTCAGATAGGGAACAAAGCTCATTGTCAGAGGATAGAGAAGCAACTGGGATTACAATGGGGGCATCCAGTGAAACGCCTTGTCAGTCCTAATCTGGGATTAGCGGGCTTTCACGCCTCCTGGGTGCTCTAAAAGCCACCTGTTTGGACGCCCGTGCAGATGATGTTAGACTATGGAGATGATTGTTTGATTCTAATTCTTTTGTTGACATCAAAGTTTAAAATGATTTAGTTTTTTTAATTATGAGGATATCGTCTAACAGAGAAATCATTCATATATAGTTTAAAAATAGAGTTTGATGTGCAATTAATACACATCTTTTCAGTTTTTATGGTCTTTTGTGGTCTGTGTACCAGTGGCACCAACAAATTGTCATTCTTTTGGGTTGGGTTGTTTACATCAACAAAGCAACGTCAATGTCACTAATTCTGTATATATATATATATATAATTACATTGAAGAACAGTAAACATGGATGTTGATGATCATCGGTGAGACCCTTGTGTCCTGTAATAACTTATTGAAGCTCACTTTTTTCTGCTGCTAGCCTCAGGGCTAATGCAGTCACTCTGAAATATGTGTGAGGGCAGCTGTTGTATTGCCATGGGCTTCTATCATGACTTTCTGCTGTTGATGTCACCCTGAAATAGACCTCATCGCCAATGATACATTTGAAACTTATAATAAAATAATAGGATTGCCCCTTGTTGACAGCTTCTGTCAACTAGCCTATGTGAAGAGGTTGAAGCACAACAAGGCTTAAAACTTGTGTAACAAGATTATTTGTGCATCACAGTGGCATTATGTTCCTCTCCAAAGAGGTCAAAGGTAACAGGTGGGATAACAGGGATCCTGGCTTAAAGGGAGAGGACATGTGGTGGTTCGCTGCTGCATCAGCTCCTGCTGGTAAACAGCGTATTACCTCCTCTAAGGTGTATGTCAAACGGCAAGCTGTATGGGCTTTAAACTGGTATAGATCAGAGGTGAAAAAGAGTGAGGAGAAAGAGAGATGATTAGGGAAGGATTGTAGAGTGACTGTAGGGATCTAAATAAAGAAAGATGATGCATAGAAATTGATGGTCACTGTTCATGAGCAGCTCTCTCTAAGATCCTTGTTGACAGAATAAAAGCTTAATTTCTCTGCTTTAAAAGTCTACTCAATGAAATATTGTAGTGTCTAATACACTGGTTAGTTTATAATGGCTACTTATCCTCAAAGACTGCACTTTGTAGTTCAAAACCTCCTTAAATCTTTTCAGACCAAGGTTTAGTGGTGGTGGTACGTAGCTCAGTAGCTCAAATGCACTATTAAGTGTCATTAGTTTCCTTTATCTGAATAAAGACATTTTGATGTACCATTCTGGAATTGCTCCTGTCTGGTTTAGGAATTGTTATGTCTACCTCATGCACATAATTGCACAACAATTATTTGTGGGTTCCCTCAGGGTTCTGGTTTTGATCCTCTTCAGTTTTCACTGTTACAAAGGTGCCTTTTCCCCCTTTAATTATTTTAGATTAGATTTAAGTTTATTATCATTGCACATAGTAACACGTACTTAGAACGAAATGCAGTATATTTGTTTCTATTAATGCTGTTTGCTGTTTTATAGGCAGTAGTTCTCTGTTTATATTGCTGTTTATGGTATCGCATAGCTACCTGGACAATGTGGTCTACTTTAAGGATTAAGAGACAAAATATTCACACTGACCTGGTCTTCTAACTAACATGGGCGGGAGGCATCAGACAAACAGTCCTTTTGAGCCACCAAGTGTTGACTTTGGTCTTCAATGTTTTCTTCAATGGTTTACTCTGTATCGTTGCCATGAAGTAGATAAATGTATATGTGTACTGTATTTGTGTTAGCTAGGGGTGTGTTCGCGTGCCAGGAAAAATAACAAGCACAAGGGAGGGTGTTGGTCAATAAGGCCACTTCTGGATTTCTTGGGGTCTGCGGTTTTGGTCCGGGTCCCTGAACACAGAGACCCGGCATAGTAGTGTGTGTTTACGCCCACTGTACAAGCGACGCATTCATCATTTCTTGAGTGTTCCATCATTGGCTTTGATTGAGATTTTCCATCGGCAGGACTAATGGAGACATCAAACCCTATGTTTACTCCAGGTGTCCATCTGATGAAAGACAAAATCCGTAAATTACAATGTTTGTTAGTATTGAAATACTGTGAAGACACTAGATAAAGGGAATGTCTTCCCACATTTTCCGCCATGGAATGGATGTTTTGGCAATTTCATATTTGAAGAGATTTATTTCTCAAGCAAATATTGAAACAGCCATTTCTCACAAAATAACTACCTGCATTAAGAGGCGACCCACTGAATAATATTGTTGAGTCTTTTTGACTGCAACCTTTGTTTTAGTATTTTAAGGACTATTCAAAACTATCTGTATTTAAAAAAATGTTAAATAAAATATCAAATGTCAATTTATCTCTTAAAATGTTTTCATATTCCAATGAACAATAAATGATTGGCCATCTGATAACCAACCAGCTAATAACCACCATTTGTCATTGTCATCATCCAGTGGGATTTAGTGAAATGTGGGTGTACTACTGATCTACTCAATAATATGTTTGTACTGGTGTGGTGTTTCTCCATCAAACCTTCTAGACAAGATGCCAACCAAAAAGTGTAGGCGGTACTGTGATATGTTTTATTCTGATATTTGAGTTCTTTTCTTTGTCCGGTCAGTCATGTTGAATGTTAGTTGTAGGCAAAATTGATTAGGAACCATGTAATTATGGTGTAACTTTATACACTGAATATATTTAGATTGGAAATTTGGAGAATTCTTTTTATAGATAAAATAACCAAATGGATATGTCTGTTCACAGCTAATATAGTGACATGACAAAAAGCAAGCTGATGATGGAAATGTAAAGGGGCAGAAAGACATTGGTCATCGATTATGAAACATGAGAAATGTTGCCTTCTGATGAAAGTTTCATGTTAAGTGGCCAACATAAAGACCACATATCAAGTTGTTTTTGTTGTGGTTTTAAAAGTTTTAGTATGTCTTCTCTTCTTCTAGAGGCATATGGTATTGTTACCTGGGGCTCAGGAAGGCAAATTACCAATGATAACTGCACCATAGTCTTACAGTTTTGGAATAAAATTGCGTGATCTTAGTTTCAGTCTGTACCTCGCTTGAGTGATGTCAAGCCCTATCTCGCATAGCGCTTTGAAAACTTTCTAAAGAGGTAAATACATAAAGCTTTTCAGTGTAACATACTAACAGGCATAAAAGGCTTCTGTTTACCTGAGAATGATCGAAGGATTTGGTTGTGACAGCTGATCGATGTACATGCTATTTTGACTTGACCATCACGCACAGCATCCGCCTTCTGCTTACCTCCCTTCATTGTTTCTCTTAAGTCATAGAAAGATGGGAGAATAGCTCGTTCACATGCGATAAGAACCAGAGCTTTGAAATACAGCTACTTGTTGGCTCAAGAGCTACAGAGCTAAATTCATGTTAATAGGCTGGAATTTCAGGGAAAAAAACAGCTTTTCTTTTCATTAAGGCGGTGACAAAATGGGCTGATTTTGGGGGGTGACTGGTGTTGCTATTGAAAGTTTCTATTTTTGGCAAAAGACCCGGGACGAGGGAATCTCTGGGAGAAAACAGGGAAGCGTGTGTGTGTGTTCACATTCCACATGTCTGACCTATGACAGTGCCCTCTGTTTGCAGCGCTCTGCGATGATCTAATAAGAGTCCAGACAGGCCCAAGATTTAGGAGCTGTGAGAGCTGCTCTTATACAAGGCCAATTCTCTTCAAGATTTATTTATTTATTTTCATTTATTTATCCAGGGAAAGTAACTGAGCACACATATTCTTTTTAGCAACGCCCTGCTACTCATTCACACCTGGGAGTTGCCCGGTACAACCGCAGACATTTACTGATGGCCACCAAACAACTTCACTGCAGCAATTAGTTTTAAAATAAGTAGGCATTTAGGAGGCAGGGGGTCTAATGATAGGCGCTATCAAGTTGCATTATGGAGGTGTAGGATCCAGCATTCAAGACACAGAATATCTCAGCCTTCGATGATTCAATTTTGACCCTTCTTTTGTCTCTTACGAGTTCCTCGACTTCATGGAAGTGCAACACAAAATCACTACAGTATCCCTTTAAAGGATAATTCCAATTTATAGCAACTTGGATATTATTTTTGTAGTTGTTTCCCCCCCATAATTTCAGTTGATTATGATACAGTTATACAGTGGTCTCTCGTTTATCGCGGGGGATACGTTCTAAAAATAACCCGCAATAAACGAAATAGGGAAGTAAGTTTTACAATTATTCTACATGTTTTAAGGCCGTAAAACCCCTAACCACACACTTTTATACACCTTTTTACACACATTTTGTACAGTACTCCCTTAATTAATCAGGACGCAGAACACATGTGCGGTTCTCCCTTAGCCAATTTAGGACGCAGAACACAATGCGCGTTCATACTGTACAGTACGCTGTAAAAAAAAGCATGCAAGATTACAAAAAAAAAATCTGCGAAACAGCGAGTCCGCGAAAAGTGAACCGCGTTATAGTGAGAGACGACTGTACTCAAAATAATTACGGAGACCTTGAAACATGGCAACATTGCTAAAAGGAAGAAACCAAGAAACACAAGCAGTGAGATAATCATACAGGCTTTAAACAAACCACTGCAGGTTAGTCACACTTATTTGGGAGAGTAAACAAGAAATTATGACCCAAAGTGCCCACTGCAAACATCCATCACAGTTTACAGACAGACTTCGTGGATCAACTTTGACCCGCTGTTCTTGCCATCGTTTGCTCAGACGGTTGTCTCGTGTAATAAAGCTATTATTGTAGACATTATGTCATTACGTCCGTGTTCGCGTACCAGGTTCAGTGGTAAATATAAACGCTTCGCTTCATTTCCCCAGCAGACTTCATTGTAGTGATCTTGCTGTGTTACCAGATCGCAACAGTTATTTTGGTTCGTTCAGTGTTATTCATACTGATAGAAATTACAAAACTGCACAAATAAGATCCAAGGTAATAAATCTGAATTTAAGTGCTCTGCTCAAGGGGAGAGCAACAATAATAAATAATACTTATATTTCCAGTGATTTAGCTTCAGTTGCTATAGTTTCTGGTTGCTAATACAGACTCTGTTTTTCTCTTTGCTTTTCTTTCACTGTATTTTCCTGTTAGGACTGTCTAACAGACAAACAATTTCAAGGAAAGTCCTCAGTTTTCTTTCTCTCCCTGTTTTTTCACCCTCTCATTCTCTGTCTCTCTTTCTCTCTGGTATTTCCCACTTCCTCAGTTCTATCCAGCTGGGACGGCTGGAGATTTTACACCCAATTGGTCGAGTCGAAGGCCTTTGTCGGAGTCCGTCTCTTGCTCCACAAGTGGCAGAAGGGACCTGGGTTGTGAATGGCGCTTTGTGTACTGTTTTTCTAAGAGGGGGCCCGCTTTCTCCCGCTCTCATCTGTCACAGGTCCCTCTCCGTCCACGCTTCACAATGCCTGATTGTTTCTGCCAAGTCGCCAGGTTCCAGGCCAGATCTGAACAACACTTTCCTGCCAAATTCCGACCCCGGTTTTCGTTTTTCTTCCACTCACAAAGGGATTCTAAGTTAGTGTCCACGTTTTAGAAGGGGACTTATCTAGCTCACCAACAACAGTTTGTTTGTCAAATGTGTCTCTGGTCTAAAGGCTGTAAGAATTCCCATAGGCAATAAAGGAGAGAAGAGAACTTAAACTAAAGAGCTCAAAGAGAACAGTGAGCATACCTTCATTGTGATTAATTACATTAGGTATACAGCATGTACTTGTCTTATTCAACTGAGATGATAATCCTACCTGTGGGATGATCTTCCCAACCTGACTGCACACAGAAAAACACATAAAAATTAAAACTCCTCACTCAACAGTGAATGCTCTGTTTAGTTTTCAAGCAGGCAATCTCACCAGTATCACCTTCCAAGAAATATCTTAGACAGGGGAACTGCTTCCAGAGGAAAGACTTGATGTTTTTCTAGATGTCTGACAATATGAAAAGGCTTTCGGAGAGTCTCAAGGCGATGTGTGTGAAAAATGAATTTGTTTTTCAGCTATCAGTGTAACATTATCGTCATATTACCATTTCCTGAGAGAGACTGCACGTAGCCAAACTCATTCTTTCGTTGGTCTCTTTGGGAGAAGGTTGCTCCTTCAGCTATAATCACTCAATTTCTTCCTATATCTCACTGGGGAAGGAACTGATATTGCCAGGCACAAGAGCTGTGGTCAGACGAGAAACCCACACTTCCAAAATATTTCTCATTTTCTTTAGACATTAAGACAAATGTGTGCTTATTTTCTCATAATTCCTCTGCATCTCTTTTGTAGCGCAATGCTCTTAACAGATCCAAAGTGGACCTTGTTTAACCATAAAACGTTGTTTAAACTGACAATCTGAAACGGAAAAACTTACAGTGATAATGTTTTTCTGCAAAAGCAGTGATGTCCAGTTTTAGTGATGGCTGGCATCCCACAGTATCTCTGTTTTTCTTCATGTCATGACTGTAGCAGCTGCAGGGTTATGGCAACACTTAAATGGACTGGATGCGAGTTACTCCTCTATTACAGCACATTATGGTTATACCTGATGTTTGGTACTTTATTCTGAGGCTGTTTTATAGTGAATGGAGCTGTTTAAGTTCTTTTTCAAGTACACTTTATTCTTCTTGGCATCAACTCTGTTACCATCTAATACTCAAAAAGTCTTGTTTTTTGGATATTAATTACGCTTCTTGAAGACAACAACTAGAGCAAAAAGTATATTTTGACTGTGCTGAAAACAGATCCTCACCATTCATCCTAATCTGAACAGGTCATGTGCCAAAAAAACAGCGTTGAATTGGTAGACCTTAACATTTGTCATGTTAGTTAAACAATGCAGTCATTTAAACACGAGTAATGTGATTCCTCTCTGATGACGAGTGCATGAGGTGTACTGTTTTCCTGCCCCGACCAATCACAAAAGGCCTTGTGGCGTGCTTACCAACAAACCCCTGTTCTGTTGCACAGTGAAACCATATCAGTGGCAGCAAGTTATGAGGCTGGGCATTCCTGGCCATATGAGACACCGGTTCCAAGAAACTAAGTCTTAAGCTCCCCCATAAACACAGCACCAGCAATATTGTCAGCTAAATATAGGCTCTCCTCTGCGTTCTCCCCCTCCGGCTCCCTATCTCTCTCTCTCATCACTTCAGTGTGGATTACAGGAGTTGATCATGGATTAGTGATTTGCTGTTTGTTGGTTGTCTGGGATCTTATAATCTCATGTACTCATACCGCTGTGTAAAACAACGAAGGACTGGAGAAACTGAAACCGCAGACTGATGCCTGTTGCTATTCTTATTAATCAAATCCGGTTACAGGTGGAGCATGGCACCAGCGGTATGCTTGCTGTTCATCATTAGGATTAAATAAGATATGCAAAGAGATTCCTTCTTCCTACTCCTTTAGCATCTCACTTAAATTCTCAAAAATTTAAGCCTCGTTTTTGGTTACCCCTGATGGAAACAGGGAACTAAGTTGCTTAAGGTTCCAGTTTCTTAAACAGCTGGTCACTCTCTTTGTCTGAATGATGCTTGGTGCTACAGGTACAGTAGGATTTTAGAGGGTAGGAAAACAGCTGTCTGCTGTATCTGACACTGATGAGAGTGAACAAAAACTGTAAAGTTGTCATAAGATGCTAAAAGGTTCTGTAGAACTAGGAGGACCTATCTGTAGGTGTGTCCTTATGAGCTTATCCTTTTACATTTAATCCATTGTTAATGTAAAAATATTAAATATAGCAGCAGAGATGCTGTTGTGGTGATTCTTCTCTCATAACAAAAGATAGAAAAGAAAAAGTAAACAAATGTCAATTCATACTCCAGTTATACCTCCCTAGTTCTGCCATTGGGATCCCAGAGTAATCCCCACCTCTTTATTTATATATGATGATGAAAAAACAAGATGGAGGCATACTTGCAACATAGAGGGCAATCTGCTATACCGTGAAGATGACATTAGAGAGAAACACTGAAGAAAAAGAAATTGGGCATGAAGATTGATATAGTTTTTTGGTAAAATTAGGGTAAATTAGAGTAAAATATTGTTGGTTTCCAAAAGGATCTAGTCAAGATAGGGATGTCCACAGTGTCCAGCTATATTTCCTTACCAGCACTTAAAGTCCTAGATGAGCTAATCACAAATCCATTGAAATCGTTCAAAGCATTTCAAGTTTTCAATTTTTAGTCACAAGGGGTTGCTTTTTAAAAAAAATTCTAGGAAAACACCTCCAGGTTAGGAATTTCAGATCTTTTTTTTTTCTTCTATTTTTTTGATACACAGATATAAAAAGAAAAATGGAAATCTGTTGCTTTGTCTTTGTCCAGTTGTACTATTCTGCAGACCTAAGAGACAGTTTTACGTATTCCTGCAGGGTAAAATAAGTGTCCCAGATGACTTAACACCAAATCTAGCATGATGCTGATGATAAATATGTTGGAACAAAACCATTTGTTTCTATCATTTGTAGCCACATAGTTTGAAAGTTTCTGAAGCAGATTTTGTGTTTCCACCTCCAGCATACTAAATATAGTCATTAGACATTAATGAGTTAATGAAGTTGAGTGAGTCTCAATTTTCTTGTCATGAGACTACCAAGCCCTCCTCTGATGTTACCTGCATGACACTGTCACTGAAGCTGCATTCTGACTCGGTAGTAAAAGATGATCCTCAGAGTAACTCAACATTCAAACCATCATGGAAATGAGCTCTCTCACATGATGTGTTATAACTCACACAGATTTACTGTACACGAGAGTCTTCTTGAACAGACCGCACAGCTCTCACACACACACCATTTGAATCTGCGCTTGCATGCACTTTTCCAGATTCATTCACATTTTTTGCTTCATCCATTCATCTGTTTTCTCTCAGTTTATCTCGCATTGACTTCACTCTTTTGTCTTAGTCTTTATCAACATTCTGTGTAAATGATGTGTTTTTACTTTTGCTTCCCCCTCCACACATGCACTCTGCAGCTCTTACCCTTCAGACATTTGACGGAGGGTCAGATTTACATTTAAGGGCACCCAGGAGGCTGCATATTTCAGAGATGGACAGACTGCTGTGATTTACTGAGCGCTAACACTGTAGTAGCAATCTGTTTTACTTCACAGAAGCTGTGTGCATGTGTGTACATGTGTGTGTACAAGAGAATACTTCATGACAGTCAGTTATCACATGAGAATTTGTGTGGGTGAAGGTGCTGCTTCATTGGAATTGATAGTGTGTGTGTGTGTTTGTGTATGTGTATTATTATTTACAAAGACCAGTTAATGACATGAAAATCCTTTGAAGTGGCCTCATTTTAAGATTTAAAATAAGAATTAGGGCTGCGATTAGACTTCAGGAGCGGAGGGTTAAGGGAATAAATGTGGTCAACGAAAGCCCTCATAGTGCAACAAAGGGAAGTCATTACAGTAAATGATGTATTAGTCTAATGACTACACCAGCCTGAGGCGTACATTAGAAAAAAAAGAGACTTTTTCCACTGAGACTCAGTAGCAGGGCGTCTGCTTTTTTAACAGCTCTGAGATGATGAGAGGCCTTGATGCTGCTTAATAGATTAATAGATTATCCCCGTGGTAGTATGTGCAAGTGTGTGTGTGTGTGTGTGTGTGTGTGTGTGTGTGTGTGCGTGTGTGCGTGTGTGCGTGTGTGCGTCTGATAAATGCCAAAAACAAACAACAAAAATGGCATGGACTTTAAATTGCATGAGTGAGCTGTAATTATGTGTCTGTATTTTAAATAAAGTCGTGGTTCTGAATTAACAAGTCAAATGTGTGGTTCTGAAATTTCCAGTGTTTTTTTGTGGCTTAAATATGCAGTCAGAGGTGGACAAAATATTAAGATTAATGCTCAAAGTAGAGCAGCGTACAGTTTTTATAGTGTCATTATACTTATTGCTGATTTATAATAACCCAGCTGCAGCTATGGGAAAACTTAATTACAACTGTGCACATTACTATGACCACAATTTATGAAGTTGAACAGATGTGATGCTTGGTATTTGATAAAAATTAAAAATTAAAAATTCAATAATAATAATAATGTTAACATTTTTGTGCACTGGTTCTACTGAAATAGTAGCAGTAGTAGTGCATACATATATTTTGAAATTGCTTTTAACATTATATTTATGCACATGAGGCACATAATAAGCTGAATTGTACATTTTTACACACTATATATAGTTTTAGTGTTTAGTGTAAGACTTTGGTTACACTGTCACTGATGATCAATACCTCTCACTCTAGATCTTCAGCCATTCATTGATCACTTGAGCTTCAGGGTTAACAAGAGAGTGTTGAAGTCCTCTCCTCTCCTCTCCTCTCCTCTCCTCTCCTCTCCTCTCCTCTCTAAACTAACATAAAATTACATATTCTACGTCATCTATGTGGCCACAAAATATAAAACCATTTTCTCTTTTCCCTTCACAGAATGATGTCTTCCATGCGAGCAACGCCTCCTTTCCACCCACCGTCTGAGGAAGAAGAAGTGATAGGTCAGGACAATGCAGCCTGGGCCAACGACAAGCGAGAGGGCCTGAAGGAGACACCATCTCCCTCTTCGCATGACCAACCCCACCCAGACGAGCTGCAGCCAACCAGAGAGAAGCTGACGGATGCTGAGTGGGAGAACGTGGTGCCTGCTGCGATGGTGAGATGTGAATTATGCACAGAGCTGAGAAATTGACCATATCTTATCTTGAGATATGTTGCTATAACTCAATTCCATAAAACAAATTTGGTGAGTGTGTGCACACAGTGTACACACTCATGGCACAGCACTCATAAAACATCATGAAATACATGCCGGGGTACACAAGGTGTGCAAATTCTCATGCATAATGATGATTGTGCACAATTGAATGCACGTGAAAGCAAAGACACACACACTCTGAAACACCAGTGGTCTTCTGTGGTCTGTGTGCTGCAGGCAGTGCTGCAGGCAGCCCAGTGAGGGTTCTCCTCTGGGGGATTAGAGCCCTTGCTTCATCTCATCTCCACAGAATGTTTTCATGTGTGTGTGTATGTGTGTTGAGGTGTTAGTTACTTGGCTTCAGGTTCTGTTGGTCCCTAATGGAAGAGGCGTGTTTGACTTCAGCCTCTGAGGAAAGTGGAAAGTTCTGAGAATAAAGTTTCCTCAGGTATCAGTGTTGTGGCAGATTATATTTAACATTTTCCAGTCAAAAGTCCTGTTCATTTTCATATTTATGTCTGCTTTTATTAAAACGTTAGATTTTTTTTCTGTTGGTTTGAGATTATTACGTATAATGGGAACTTTAATAGCAATTAAATCTGAACAAAACTATTTGGAAATGTCACTTCACTTAGCATCAGTGTCAAAGTTTAAAGTAGCCTTGAGGCTAAAATCTTCCTGAATACTTGAAGCAAGCCCATATGTTTTTTCCCCACATATACTCCTGAATGTGACTACAGTTCCCATGGGTGACCACTGGAGACTGATAGGATTTTTACATGTGTGTGTCCTTGATTGGTGAAAATTGTTTTTGCTTTGATTAAACAGAAGGAAATGTTGTTTCCAAAAAGTTAGCCAGCATGTAAAGTGGTAACACCACACTGAAAAGTGTAAATTAAACGTGAGTATGGAAGATGGACAAGCTGAGAACAGAAAAGATGAAACAATGAAACAAATATTTACAGAGAAAACAAATGTTTGTGGGGCATGTGTGATAACCTCAAATAATTATTTCAGCTTTAATGTGAAGCATTATGCCATTGTGTCCAGAGTGACATCCAGTAAATGACCACCTCCGGGTTCATTGCCTTGCTCAAGGACATCTTACGACATCACAGGGGTAGTCTTTGGACCGGCATTGTCTGCTGCAGAGACTGAATGTGTGACCTTATAATATGATCTGATCATCAGACCTTCCTGACCTCACCAGACGGCTTTTATAACTCCTGAGCACAGACCTGAAAAAAAAAAACACACCTTAACAATCCACAAGTGACACACTATCTCCTAATCCTCATTACAGAGGCATCTTCTGCTTAAAGACAAAGTGCACAACGGGGCCTCCCGGAGCCATTTCAAGGGCGTCTTAAGATCCTGCTGTTAGCCAAAGCCCCTTGTCTTTGAAACATAAGCCTCCTAAAGTTCTTGGAGATCCCCCCACTCTGTAAGGGGAGGAGAAAGCGTCCAGAAATAGCCCCGGTGTTAGAACACCTGTGCTAAAGTGTCTGTTGTGAGGGACAATGTGCTCGTCTTGAAGGGCTTATCTTCTTGGTAAATATAGACTCCTTGTGCTCCTCTCGCTTAACTCATAACCCAGCAGAGCAAACAGCAGTGGGATAGAAACACTCTGGTCAAGTGGCAAAAAATAGAACTATGATATCTGTCATGTATGATCAACAGGTTTAAAGTCAACAGCTTTATGTTACCTTCAGTGGAAGGAATTAAACCAAATTTTAAGGAAGAACATTTAGTTTCTTCATATTTCTCTGCCTACTGTGTGTTTACTACAGCATTGGTTTGGTTACTTCTACCTGAAGGTTAGTGCTACATCAGACAGAAGGAAGTTCTGTTTGTTTAAAGCGTTCTAAAAAAAAATCCCCATGACTGTGATTTCTGTAAATTGACAGTAAATTGACAGAGGTTTAACAAAATTTGGGGTGTATTCAAATGAATTTACAGAGTTTCATTTTTTACTAATCCCAGATTGCCTGTGTCATTCACCGACATTCACAGTGTGGTAATGACTCTTCGTTCCTTTGTGATGAGCATTTTATACTTTTATTAGAGTGTTAAAAGCAAAGCAAGGCACAAAACGAAGGGAGAGGTGTGGAATGCCGTACAACAAAGGGTGGGCCCAGACCTTATTTTGAAAACCTTAAATACACATACGCTGACATGTATGTTTAATGTGAGAATAATAGATACTGGACTAGAGCCAGTCAATTTAAAGGAATGTGATGGGATGAGACCACAGGACTCCTGATGACAGATATATTATTTACTGCCAGCTGCTCAGAAAAGCAGAATCTAAATCCCAAATAACATTTTAAGCATATACAGTAAAGCTCTGAAAGCTGTGGGAGGTTTTCTTCTGTACTAAATCACACTGAAAAGCATCAGCATCAGTGCTGATATTTTCCAGCAGATCTAACCTTGGGTTTCTTATTTGCTGTCTCTTCCCAGGACAATGAAAGCAGTAAAGGCTGTTCAGTCTACTCCTACCGGACTAACTCTACCTCTCCACCCAAGCCAGAGGAGTTTTCCAGGGATCGCGGGGAGTCAATGATCGGCCTCGCTTTCGGCACGCCGGAGCGCCGCAAAGGAAGCCTGGCAGACGTGGTGGACACACTGAAACAGAAGAAACTCGTTGAGCTGACCAAGACAGAACAAGACGGTAGGCAAAAGTCTTCAGCTTGACATGTGTGAGTGTGTGTGTGTGTGTGTCTGTGTGTGTTTGAACTGTAATCTTTCCAAGGAAAGTGCGGGGTGCTCGGCACTGCCCGACATAACATTCATACAGTTTCACAACAGTTTAGAGGCTGCAAAGTATGGCCACTCTTCACTGAGGCGTTTGGTTTTTGACATCTTTTGTCAGATCTTGCATGTCCAAAATATCTTGGAAAGAACAAATTTTAGTTTATATGGATTTGAAACATGGCATGAACTCCGATAATCTTTCATCTCAGGAAAATTACAAAAATAGGACACACAAGGTTCTCACAGGGCAGCAATAATTTGAGGCTAAAAGCCTTATTCAAGGGTTTCTTGGTGCTGAAAGACAGGGTTGTTTTACTGGAGCGTGTTAAATCTTTAACGCAAACACACATTTTTGCATTAAAATTTTTTTTTACTGTGTACTAGCAGAACAAACAGTTGAGCTGTGGATTATTCCGTGCCAGATTTTAGGACTTTTGCTTTGAGAGCTGTGTTTCCTCTATTACAGCTAAAACTATCTAGTGCATCAGTGTGAAAATATCTCAAGTATTACATCTGAAATCCATTATTGAACTAATGCTGAAAAAGATGAGCAGAGTGCCCAGGACAGTTGCCTGTAATGAGTCCTCCTGTTGTTGTGTGTTAACACAAATCTAGATCAATACACCCTGGACCTTGTAACATCTTTGATTGAAGTGATATGTTTTGCAAAGTAAAGCAGCCCAGGATGACAAATATTTTGTGATATTAAATAATTGACTGACTTTGATAATAACTTAAATTTATGTATTTTTTGGTTTGACTTTTTATTTACTTTGTCAGCGAGAAAGCTAGAGCAATCAGACTGAATAACAGTTCATAAATAGCAAGTATGTGTGCTGCTAACAACAGATGACGACACAAACAGTAAGATTTAAAGGTATTCTAGCAGAATATGATACATATTTCAACTCGAAAAATAACTCTTTATTTGATACACAGGATGCCGCTGTTCTTCATTTACTCCTCGCTCTCACATCAAGCAAGAATACCTGTATCTTGTTTTCCCTTTCGGAACACATCCTCTCCAGAGGATCTTTGAACATCTAAAATTACAACTGACAGATCCCTCGCTTGTTAGATCACAATATCAATCAGTGAAAACACTGGTTTCCCTTTCTCCTCTGTGCCTCTGATCTACACCACTATCACAAGAAAAGCGCTGGTGTCTCCCAGCATGCCTCAGCTTGCCCCTTTCCACCCCACAGCAAGCCAGATCTAAAACCATCTAACACCCCTCTTTACTGTTATGTGCACATAGTAATCATGATGATATCAGAGGAGTGCTTGATCTCTCTCATTTAAAGGGTTTTACTTTGTTATTGATACAGTAAAGGCAGCCAGAATGGGACAGCCAGAGGCGTAATACAGTGCTCAGTGTTTTTAGTTGAAAGATAGGTAGCTTTGCCTCTTATCTACAGTACGGAAGCTGGTTTGAAAGGAAAAACCTGCGAGTGTGTGTGTGTGTGTGTGTGTGTGTGTGTGTGTGTGTGTGTGTGCGTGTGTGTGTGTTCAAAAGTGTTGTGACATCTTCCTGTCAAATCAAAGGGGGATGATGAGTGGAAGGAAATGCTGGGGGACAACTTTAAGTGTCTTCACTTTTTTTTCCATCACGTGTAGATTTCTCCTTTCCCATCCAACTACTAACCAGACTCGAGTGTGCTGAGCTTCTAAATCTGCTTCTTTTTATCCAATAAACCAGCAGAGTAAATGAACAAAACTTCATTTGGTTTTATCTTTGGAATGGAACTATACAGATGTCATAATCTAAACAAAGGAGGAAAATGTTTCCTTTGTGATCATGTGACTTATGGCTTCCTTCGGAGTATGGGCATATATTAATATATTGTCAGCCCTTTCACTCCTGTTGTTTCTTAGTGCCTTGGGAGTATTTCATATTTTGTTGTTTTGATCATGAATGCCACCTGAAAGACTATCAACTAAACATTTACTATGTTGTAAAATATGAGGATGTACTCAGATTCACTCAGATCGGCTTTTTCCATATTTCTGCTGATTTAAAATACTGTATATATAAAAATAATTATTATAAAAGATGAAAATAATATATCTACTAGATATTACCACATGATCAGCTCAGATTTTACACACAGATACATCAGCACCACCACAGTTCTTCTGTAAATACAGCCTGAAATATTTAACCAGTGATGCCAAAAATGACTCTGATCTCCTGCACATTTTTCCTCTTCTTTGGCAAAAAAAGAAGAAGGAGAAAAAAAAACCCACAGCTTGCTATTGAGTTGGGCTCTTCCTTTGGTAATTAGCGGAGCTGCTATCCCAGAGGACTAGTGGCATTGATCACGATGCAAACACTTAGAGACACTAAGAAAAAAACAACGTGCAGTATAACCAAGCACACTGAATCATCCAGTTTTAGTGTGAATAATAGCTCTGTCTTTGGGCCTTGAAAACATTCATGTGAATTGCTGTGGTCCTTGAAGATGCATTGTAAAAATGTCTTTCATGAGCTACTATAGTAATGCAGTTCATTTAGAGCCTAATGTAACCCTACATACAGAGATTGACAAGTACCCCCCCTCCCTTGTAATAAGTTTAGTTAAAATGAGAGGAGGTGATCAATAGATGGCTGAGGCTGAATGTTTCATTAAGAGAGGTCTCCTTCAGTGGCAACAAACAGTTACATTCAAAAACTGTTGAGTGATGAATCTGCACACCCTTTTTATTTCCCCCATTTGTTAATTTGCTGGAATAATGCGTCTTCATTTCATTACAACTTTCACTTGTACAATGATGGGATTGCTGTTTCTCTTCTCCATTATGTTTCTATCCTTCAACTTCAGGAACCTTTGAAATAAATCACTTTTGGCACATTTTTGGAATCCTTCTTCAACAGGCAACCTTGCTCACATCCTGATATACTGTAAAGCTCTGTTGTGTATTATTGGTAAAAGTAAAACACTCCAAGTTCTTACGCTGTTAGATTTTTTTTGGTTTGTTTTGTTTCATTAAATTGAGCATTATGCAGACAGGAGTGCAAGGCCATCCTGGTAAATAGGCTTATATACTGAATCCTGGTGTGGCACAGATGAGAGATCATTTTGTATTTCAAACGTTGCTCAACAGAAAGCTCCACACATTTTTTTTCTGCATTTGCTGCAGTCTTTTTTTCTGGTTCTTCAGTATAGTATTTGTTCACTTAGACTGACATTTAAAACACGGTTTTGTTCAGAATCCTCTTTCAGCATGACCAGATTTGATCATCGGCAATCAAATGGCAAGCACATTAAAGCCTGAACAATGCCTTCCCTTGCCTCGTCCTCCACCTCCTGCTGAAAAAGGTTCAGTCAGCTGAGCTCTTCCAGGTTAGATTGGCTGTATGATCAAATGGAACAGACCCTATTAGCCACTGAGCACTCACTTAGCCTAACATGCCTGACCCCTCTGTGCACAGTAGCCCTGAGCTTAAGTGTGGATGATGTCGTTGTTAGCCTTCGTGCTGCGCTCACCCCCTGTCGGCACGCTGTTAGCTGCCCGCTACTCAGAGGGACCCTAAGTGCCTGTGACAGTTCTAATGAATAGACATGGTCTCGCTTTGCGATGTCGGAGATTTTTTTTCACTCAACTGCCGCCTCAGCTTTTAAAAGCTTTATCAAGAACTCTTTAAGATTTTGTCAGCTAGCTGTATTGTCACACAGCTGGTTGCTGCAAATGCATCCTTTCTGTTTGGAACTCAACAACATAGAAGCCAAGAGGGTGAAGGTCCGACATTTTGCATGTTGGGTTGTGCCTCAGATACAAAAGCTTACTGAATACAAAAAGCTTCCTCTGTACTTTTAAAGCACTTAGCTGTTATTAAACTGATTGGCTTTTTACTGAATAAAATGTTCAAGGCCGAGATGAGGGAACATCAGAAGAAAAAATGTGGGCACCAGACATGAATTTCATGGAATGGAAATGCTCCTCTGTTAATCCTCTGTCATTTGTAGCTAAAGCTAAGAGACAGAGAGGATGGGAAATAAAAGACTGTGATAAACAGTGAAATAACCCAAACAATGACCCATCTCTTAACACTGATAGCTGCCTCGTTAGTAATCATTAATCTGAATTCACCTTGTCTCCTTGAGCCCTCAATACAAAAAGGGAAAAAGCAGTTAGGTGTGGACACATTTAACTGGATGCCAAACCAAACCATTCTTGGATCCAGCCCAATGGACATTAAACCAAGTGAAGAGTGCAATCAAGCTCCCTCAGTTTTGATGACTGAATTATCATTATCTGTTTTGTTAGAGCCTACCAAGGCTGACCCACTGTTAGCGGGGCCTGGCATGGGCACAGTGCCCTCATGCCAATGTAGTCAGTCATCTAATGTGCCCAGAGCAGCTCTGGTGCCAGGCAAACACTTAACATCACTCTAATCCCTGCTTACACCAAGTTCATATGTACGATTCACGTGTTTCATTTGCAAATGAGTCTGGCCTTAATTACTGCTACACTGTACTACTGCTGAGTGGTTATAAAACAGACACCTGTGTGACTAATTTATGAATTTGACTATGTACTTTAACTGGCCTGGAGTTAAGTCTCAGGAGATTTTGTCCTCAATGCTACAGATGATTTAAGAACGACACATCCTTCTTGCTCTCTCTCTGAAATACGATGTGGACCAATGAGACTTCGAGTCAGACTGTGTTTGATTTGATGGGGCACTGCTCCCTCATGCTTTTTTCATGATCACTGAACATACACGGTGTTGACAGTCAGTCGAACACTATAGTTTGAGGCATTGGTCTAAGATATTGGAACAAGATCAATCTGTTACAGATCTCCAAAAACACACACTTGTAAAAAGAGCAGATTTTCACATCCATTAGGTATTCATAAAAACCCCGACCAGTGATACAGTTTAACTGAACTGCCCCTCCCGTCATGTGGAAATGGGCAACATCACAACTACCAATTTGGCATTAGTGGCAACATGGTGTGACGGTGCATGTCTGGGATCCAACAAACTCAGCTTTCTTTTCACAAATGATCATGACTGTCTAGAATTGATTATAATCGTAATTAGGTGCAAAACACTGAGCCATTTTCCCTTTTTGTCTGCCCAGTGTCCTATTTCAGCTGGAAATATGTTGAATTATGAAAGCAATGAGCGATTAAAAGCCCTGTAAACATGTTTTCTAAATCTGCTTTTTATGATGAGAGATGGGCTCAGAATTTAGCAATATTCAAATCTAAATTTGGCGACAGTTGAAGGGCAGTTTGCTTGTGTTTCCAGGCTGCTGTCAAATCTGATTAAATCAACCCAAACAGACCTGATGAGGCAGATTTAAGTGCTGAACTTAAAGTGTTAAACCTAATAAAATAATAACATTTTTGCTAATGTAGTATGCATATTTAATCCTAACGAGAAAAACTGGTTCTGAGATCAGTTTTAGTTTTTCATGAAGACGTCCCAAAGCAATTTTTTTATTAATTATCTTAAACAAATAAAGTGTGCTGTGAAATACATGCAGGTAATAAACAATATACCATGAAGAGAAACAAGTTTGCAGTTCACTGACTGTGTCATCCATACCAACACTGTGTTGTGACCTCTTGCAGCTTCTTGTGGAGCTACTGTTTTATGAGCCTTGTCCTTGTACTGTGTATTTAAGCCCATGATGTCCAGTTTGGAGGAGTCTGCACTGTGTCTTGAGTTCAGGCCAGTCATGAGTTGGGCACCAATCACCCATATAATGGCTTCCCCAGCTGGAAGGAGGAGGTCAGAGCAAGGCCAAACCTTCCTCTAACCCTGCTCCTCTGTAACAATAGAGACATTCTGCCAGGCTTAGCTTTGTTCTCTCTCAGTGCTGAAACCTCGTTTCAACATCTCTGCTGTTACCGCCACTCAAACTGTGGAAACTATGTCCTCTTGTGGAGGGGCTCTAGTTAGTTGGCGGGTTGGGAGCGATGCGTAATCATGTGCATCCTTGACTGGACTACATCTGTATATTTAGCATCAACACCAGAGCTGCAAACCCCTTTACCTGAAATAAAACATTTTACTACAGAGGAACAAATGGATCTGTCTCCCAATTAGCAACTTAGCTGCTAGCCCAGGCCTGTCTGTAAGACTGTTTGAAGGTTACATTATCTGTCGGCTTTTTCAGCTAAGCTAAAGATGAAGCTATAGTACATGACCAAAGTTAAGCAGGCCCTGTGAGGCGAACTGGGTTAGCCCCGAGAGTTAAGCTTATTGGCTAATTAACAAGGTCTTGGCTCTGGCACTATGTTTGCCTTCCTCTATGGGATTGGCAGCTTGAGCTGTGATTGTGTGCAGGTAGAGGCTTTGTCTGTGTGTGTGTGTGTGTGTGTGTGTGTGTGTGTGCGTGTGTGCGTGTGCATAGATTAACATTATTGCTGCACTGTCCCAACAGGACAGCTTTGTGTGTGTAGCTGTATTTTTTTCCCCCAAAACTAAAACTTCAAATTTCAAATCTTGAACTTTTAACATGTTTGGTTGTCAGTGCCACTCTCCTCGGTCCTCGCTCTGCCAACAAGCCGACTCCCCCTGGACCTTTTGTGGTTGGTTTCAATCTCTTCCTCTGTAATTGATAGGGCTCTCTTTACTAATGATCAGCCACAGCCAGTGGGTCTTGACTACAAATACAGTCAGTGGGATATGCCTGGTAGCCCTCTCCTGCTCAGTTTGGCTGCAGGCCAGCCAGCATATGGTATGAGCAAATGCAATGTGGTTTGCTAGAACAGTTTTGAATGTCGTCCAAAAGAATCAGATTAAGATGTGATTTTATCAAGTTCTTTCTCTTTTTTTTTTTTTTACTAGTATTTCAGTGAAATGCCAAATGTTCACCTGATAATTTAGCATCTGGCAAAGGCCAACACGATATAACTGTAATGAACAAAAAGATACTGCTTGTGTTGAAGCCAAGATAGATCATGTTTAAAGCCGATGGAGCGTGTTTGACACAGATCTCCAAAGATGTGGACTTTAATCTGCCGGAACACAAACTCTTTGTCTCTTTTATATACAGTTGGCTATATTTTCAAAAATGACCCCTAACTTTTGGATGTTGAAAATATTAATACAATGTAACAAATAACATTCTGTATATTGATGATCTCCTTACTATCAGAAAAACTCTTCTTTTATAACTCCTATCACTGGATGTCAGTTCTCCATCTCATCCTGCCCCCATTTCTCACATGGAGGTGTCGTCATGATCTGGATCGGGGCATTGTGGGGTTAAGGTGTCCATGTTGGATCCACTTGCCTTTTTATCTTTGGTCAGCTGTGGAGCAGTAGCCCACTCTGCCCGACTCACCACCGCCTCCACCCTCCCTTGCTAATATTTGGCTCCCCCCCGTTCCATCTCTCCTCTTCGACCTAAACCATAGGGTCCGCCTACATCAGCTCCCCTGAGGGCTCGACCAAAAACAACGCTTCTATTGTGTCTGAACCACACATTGCGCTGTATATGTGTGTATGTGTGTCGATGTGTGTGTGTGTGTGTGTGTGTGTGTGTGTACTAAGTAGGGTAGGGTTTCATATATCATGACTAAAGTGGAACCAGAAGCTCGGGTCTTGAACTGGTGTTTCGGAAGCGTGCGTTCGACAAAGAAGCAATTTTTCAACCTGGATGTAAGTGTGTTCAGGTTCCAGTTTTTTTCTTTTATCTAGAAGGTAAAAAAAATGTAGATAGCAAAGTAGAGTGGAGAAAATCTAACACAACTACACTAGTGTGTCTAAGATTTTGTATGACAAGAAAGTTTTGGTGCATTTGATCTAAATAAAAACATTTCCCAAAATAGATTCTCTTGATTTTTTATTTTTTTTGGTTTATGAAAGAACACACAACACTCTCTTTTTAGAGAACTAGTAATTTATATTCATAAACAGACCATTTACATTTACTTTCAAATACATAAAAGTAAAAAATGAAACTCTGAAAATTGTGAGAGCGGACACAAAGAAATGAAATATGAAAGCTATGCCATTAACCAGTGAATAGATGTTTTACTATACATTTGAAATTAATTGAATCCAAAGTGACCTTGTTGCTGCCGTGCTGCATCGTACTCTGAAGCTCGTACAGTTTTTAAAGCTCATCACTCACACTTGCTTGGTTGTTCTCCATCTCTTACACAAAGTGCTGAGGTGGAGAAGTTGGAAAATATGTGAAAAATGTTGGGCTTCTATCCCTTCATAAAAAGAGTGATATTTGATAAATAAAATAAATACACTCATACTGTCATACTGTGCACACTGTATATTTATATTTATTTTTTTATCCTTGCACTATGCACCATTGCACCAAAAAAAAAAGAAATTTTCCTTGTCTATACACACATATTTATGTATATATGTTTACCTTTTTACATGTTCTTGTTTATGTCTACATTTTACCTGTCAAGTCCTCAGTTTTGTTTTTTAACTGTGCCTGTGTCTATATGTTTGATGTTTCTACTGAGAGCAAAGTGTAACTGGAGTCAAATTCCTTGTGTGTGTTCACATACCTGGCGAATAAAAGTGATTCTGATTCTGAAATCAGCCTGTTATAAGATGTACCATCTGTCCAAATGTGTCTTCAGTTAGAGCAGCTTCATCTGGCCTTTTAAAGTCTGCGGTTTTACCTTTAATTCCTGCAGCTCTAACAATGTGAATTTTCAAACCGTGCCTTTCCTCACTCAACAAATGTGGTTTCCCAACATTCACTCTGACTGTGGTGGTTGTTGATATCGTTGCTGTAATGCAGGGCAGACCTGACATCTCAGGCTGCACAGCGGGATCAGCAGCCAGGCTTTTCTAGTATGAAGCTTACACCTTCAGTAGAAACACTATCCTTTGTCTAATTCGGGGCTGCAGGGTTTCAACCCGGCGCCTTCAGCAGTACGGCCACCTTGTAACACATAAAATGCTGTATGCTGCTAGGAGGGAGTACTTTGTGAGTATTTTTAAGTGGGTGGCCCCAGTGGGAATCAAAGCACCACCCGGGTGAAGTTGGGACCTGACTTAATTCTCTCAGCTGCAGGTGAAGTTAAAAACAGTAATTCAATTATATATGTGTTGAAGGCCAAAGGTCGGAGCAGGGTTTGGGTTATGTAAAGGTATACCAATAACTGCTGTCAGGTCATGCCTCTGAATTGTTCTTTTTGTCAGAGGAGGAGACAAAAATGATGAAATCATTTTCTTTGGGTTTTCAGAGTAGAAGGAATTCACTCCATTATCCTCCTGTCTTCATTTTCACCCACGATCACAGTCACTACCTCTATCACCACAGGGGATATTAAGTAATTAATTAAGTAATTTTTCTCTAAAATTATAGATCGATATGTATAAAAATTGTGGAAACATTTATTCTGTACAAAGCTTTATAAATAATAAGGTACTACCTTTGCTCATTTCTCTTCTACAGCTTTAGGTCTATCTGTGACCGCCCAATGAACATTTTTAGACTTAGACTAAATTTATATTCTTAAATGCTTTTAGATGCTCTGCAGTTCTTTAGATTTGCTAATCCATCCCCATCAGCTTTCATAACTTTTTATAGCATATTCTTAATTTGCTAGAATTTTGGTTGTATTTATTGTGATAAAACCTAGATTTATTTTCTTTATTATTATTATAGAATCAAAGTTTATTCTGGACTGGAGCATCAGTTTAAATTAAAAAATGTGGCAGCAGTACATGCAAAGCTAACATGGCTCGTGGCTCATAGCATGGGGGGTGGGGGGTATAAAAAGAGGGTTACTCTCTCTCAGAAACTCACCCCCCACACACCCCTGCCATGAGGGCCGGCTACTTTCTCAGGCCATGTTCTGAGACAAGAGAGTCTGGGTGTCATCTGACAGATGAAAATAGTGTGTGTGAAATGGACACCGTGCTAACATGCAGCCAGGCTAACCACTCTGCAGTTTAATGGTTTTACAACACTGAGTGAGCAGTGATAGGCCATTGAAAGAGTGCGCACGCGTGTGTGTGTGTGTGTGTGTGTGTGTGTGTGTGTGTGTGTGTTATAAACTCTCTGTGCAATTAAATGTCTCAGCAGTGTGCTGGCATTCTTTAATCAGTGTGTGGTGTACGTTGTATGCTCAAGTGCTTCAGACTGCAGCAGTGTTCACATATCAGAGTGTGTGTGTGTGCGCGTGTGTTTGTCTGTGTGTATCTTTTTCCTCCTCCTGGCTGCCCTGTCTCCTCATGTTTGGACATATGTTGAGTTTTATTTCACTGAGACATCAATCCTGCTGGCCAGCTGTTAGGACAGCTGCTCTCTCTGTGACTCTCTTGCTCTATTTCTCTCTTTCACTCTATCTGTCGCTCTCGCTCTCTGTATCTTTCTTCCCTTCAGTCTCTTTCTGTTTCTCTGCCGCTCACTTTTCCCTTCCTCCTTTTCTTTAATATTATCTTTCTACCCTTCTGCCTGTCGTTTCTTTATTTGTCTGTTCAGTTTGATCCTCTTTCTTTCTTTCTTTCTTTCTTTCTTTCTTTCTTTCTTTCTTTCTTTCTTTCTTTCTTTCTTTCTTTCTTTCTTTCTTCTCCCCTCTCTCTCTGATGCTGTGGGGTCCGCAGCTGAAGTCACACCACTGACATAAATTTGGAAGTGCGAAGTGTAGCTGTCAGCTTCCATTTACACATGTTCGGTAGCGAAGTTAAGACACGAAATGGTTTCTTCAGCTATAGATGTGTTACACAAACATCAGGCACCCACTAGAACATTGGCCTTTGTTATTTTTGTCATTAACTAATTTTTCAGATTAATGTTTTTCTCTCTTTACCTTGGCGTTTCACTGCAGACTCAGGAGTTCCCGAGCTTGGCACAGAACATTGTGTGTGTGTGTGTGTGTGTGTGTGTGTGTGTGTGTGTGTGAGAGAGAGAAAGTGAGTGAAAGAGACGCTGTGTTTCCATCCAAATGTCATGTGAATTATAGGGGAACTTCTGAAATGTCATCAAATATAAAATGTGAATTAAGTATGCTTCTTTAAAGCAAATAAACGAGCTTCCTGAATGTAGACCTACTGCATGTTAGAAAGCAAGTGGAAAGTTTCGCTCGAGAATTGTTATTCTTCTGCTTTTGTGTATTTGAATTCTGCTCAAATTTCACACTTTCACCTGAAGCCAAAGACAAAACATCTATCTAGCTAATGACCGTACAACCACAATGGAGACTTGCTCTTGTTTTGACAATGAGACACAACATGTATGATATTTTACAGAATGTGTGATGGCATTTTCTTGACTTTTCTCTGGTGCTGTTTAATGAGTTTGAACAAGCGTTACTGATTCCAAAAGATGTTTTCAAGACAAGACTGCAAGCAGTATTAACCTATATGGCAGACAGAACTGCAGGAGTGGGAAGAGTTATTCCAGTTAAAAATGTTGTGTTCATTTTTTGTGTGGATGTCATCAGATGACGGTTGGAGCACATTTTCTGCTTCGTATTCAGTACAAAAACAGACAGCTGCACAGAAAGATTTCAGATGCTTTGATAAAAAATCAAAGAGGGAGCTTGCGAAGTTAGAGGAATGTTTTTTTGGAATATGTTTATTGACTCTGGGCTAAATGACTTTCTAGAGTCATGTCATTATCTTGATATCGCTTGCCAACCAGGAAAACTTGACTTGAAAGTTAGAATATTGGCCAACAAAGAGTTCTAGCATGCAACTTCCTACTGACCTATGAAACTGGCAGGACTGTCTCCCCTGTTTCTAGTCTTTATGCTAAGCTAATTGACTGCTGGCTCCAGCTTCATATTTAGACAAGATGGTGGTATCAATCTTCACATTTAACTTTTGGCAGGCAAGACAGATGAACTATTACTTGAATTACAACTCCCATTACTTCTGAACACTTCTAAAACAACGTTTGTCTGGTGCATTGCTAACAGCTAGTAGAAGGTAAAAGCACATTACACTTGCACAATCACAATACATCTTAAACAACTTTCAGATTCAGGTCAATCGTCAGTGCAATAGCAATTAAGATGACAAATGGTTATCCATAACAACAACAGCCAATGTTCATGGTTATTGTGCTATTTAACTCAGCCAATCCAAACTAGCGGATCATTTTGAAGTGAATTAAAAGTAGTGACATAAATCTTGTTACCTACAGTCATCTACAGTGCCTGCATTGTTTGTGTGGTGAAAGTTTGAAATGGGAATCTACAACCATTGTGCTCTGTTAAGGAGGTTTTATTGAAACATTCATTCCATGAGAAACGTTTAAACACATGGAAACAGAGAGAGTAAGACAGGGAGAGGGAAAAGAGGGAGACTGAGTGGAAGCCTGTGGCACACTGTGTTGTTGTTGGCAGTGGCTGTTTGGGAGTGTTGATGCTTGCCTGCCACACACACACACACACACTCACACACACACACACACACACACACACACACACACACACACACACACACACACACACAGTAAGTTGCCTGTGGCTCGTGTAAAACACCCAAAACACTGTCTCTTGGCAGGTTGGCGTGGGGACAGGTGATAAAAGTGTGTTTACCCTAAACACCCACCAGCGTGCTGGCTGTCTCAGCACTGATTTACTACGACTCTCTCTCTTTATCCACTTCTTATCTCCTTCACCTTCCTTCTGTATCTCAGTCACTTCATTTTATTGCTCAGTCCGCCTCTTCCCCACTGCTGCTGTTGAAACCATCCTGTTAACAACCAATCAGAAATGTCCGATAATACTAAAGTGTTTGTTTGTTTTGTTGTTCAGGAGGATGAAGTCTGTGATTGATGAGCTGCTTTTGGTGTCAAACACTTTAAAACTTAGAAATCAGCATATATCCACATATCAGTATTTTTGTAAGGACTCATTTCTGCCTTCTTTTTCGAGCTCTCCTCTTCTTTTACTCACTCACTTTTCTGATCTCTTCTCTCTCATCCTTCCAGTCCAGCTCAGCTTTCTGGACTTACAGAAGATGAAAGAAGCATCTTCATCATCTTGATCTTACACTTCCCCCCTTTTCTCTAAACCATCTTTCTCATTTCTCCTCCACTTGATAAAAGAGTCGGTGTTGGGACAGTGAGGAATTTTTATCCACCCTCCAATCTAAACAGCACTTGATCCCTGACTCGGTCCCGGGGACAGATAGCGAGCCATCTAGGGTAAAACATCTCCCTCTCATCCTCTCTCATCCCTCTCTTTCTCCTTCACTTCCTCTTTTCATCCCCACTTACACCTCACCCCTCCCATCCCCCACTGTCTCTGTGTCTGATCTGTTTATCGGTACGTGGGGTATAAATTGTGCATCAGAGTACACACATGGCTGACTTATGCAGATGCATATTGGGGTTACAGGTTGTATTTTCCTCCCTAAGTGCTCCCATAAATTTTGCTCCCTAATTTTGTTTTATACGAGGCCCACTGGATGAGCTCGCATTGGCGTCCTTAGGTCTTGTGATGAGAAGAAAAAAACCTCTCATCCTGACCCCGTCCTCCAGCTTTCCCCCTTTACTGGCTGTAAATATCATCCATTTAACCGAATGTACACTAATACAAATCCAGTGGAGCCACTTGTCCAATAAATCTGTGAAAAATTGTGTGGATTCCATTGTCCCGAGGGTGGGGAAATAGCATTAATTACATTATTTTACTGCTATGTGGACCATCTGTGTGGAAATACCCACTGTTTTTTTCCCAAATATGGGAAATCACCATTATATAGCTCCTGTAGTTTTGACGTTGCTTGTTTGTCGCGTAGCTGTCTACCCTCCCTCTCTCTATTGTCCCCCCCTTTGTTTACACTGATCCCATGTGATCTGCACGGTCGCATTAGCTTATTTACAACAATCATAATGCGACTGTAAACATGCAAGGCTTTAATGGACTCAATGAGGAAGTTGTGCTAGGCCGCTGGACTGCATGTCTTGACCACACAATGGGACCATACGCACAAACTAAACATTGAGCCATTCACAATTGGACATGTGCCTTTATGAATGCCTATAGCGCCTTTTGTCAGGATAAAGGCACCACAAATGAGCTATTGTCTGACTTAACCATTCTAAATCAGGAAAGCCCTCAGGGACATGTTTTTTTCCACACAGCACCCAAGAATGTCTCCTTTTTGTGTGCGAGCGAGCGAATGTGTGTGTGTGTGTGTGTTTTTGACGTCTTTGCTGACTGAGATTTCGGCAAGGCCTTCTTGCGTGACTGTGACTCCTTTCCACTGGCACGAAAACAGGAGGAAACACACAAACTTGTACGTACAGAGGAGCAGTTTTTACATGCAAATGCACTCACGCAGGTATCATATACCTAGAGGCAGACCTCATGTTCAGAGGTCGAATCATTGAGATTTTAGTCCTGCTTGATTTGATGTCACCTGTGTCTATTGAAGTGCAGGTGTGTTTTAATACAGTAATACTGGTCCCTTCTTATTTTAAATGACACTCATTTCGTACATATAAATGGCTGAGGTGGGGCTTTAAACAAAGAGTAAATAATTTAATCTGTATATATATGTATGTCTATAACAATTTTAGTATGTAAAATCCTAATTTAAGTCACTGGTAACTATTTTGGCTGTCAGATAAATGTGGTGGAGCTAAAACTACAATATGTCCATCTCAAACTGTGTGAATGCTGCATGAAATCCAATACTAACATTTAAAACTGTACTTTAGTAAATGCACCATCGCTGATACCTGACAGCCTGCGTGCTTAACTCCGTGCTTCTCTGTCTTTCTTTCACAGACAAGTCACACACACAAACACTCATACTCGCACATGTGCAGACATCTGTCTCTCTGTTCTGCTCTCCCCATGGTGAAAAATTGAAAAGTTCCCATTGTCTAAGTAAAGTTCACAGCAGGACTCCAATTGAACAAATGAGACCTTATGAATCTTATGAGACCACGTGCCTCTGATGTCTGTTATCCTGAGGCTATGAGACACATTGTGAGAGAGAGGACGGCCACAAATAAGACCCCATCTCAGAACAATGTAGACATTCTCATTTGGTCAGCTGGATGGTTGCTGCCATTTTTCTTTTTCTTTTTTCTTTCTTTTTTTCAAGAAAAGAGGGAGGATATGGTTCCTCGTCCTCATTTTTTAGAAATGTATGAGTTCATATGAATAAGTTCTTTTCTCTCTTGTCCTTTTCTGGTATGCATTCCACAGTTGATACAGTGATGATGAATAGCTTAACAGGTGGTTTATGCAACACAACTCTGAAATCTTTGAGATATTACTTCAAAACTGTTTACAAATCAGAACAGTTGTCGTCTCAACAATAACAATGTGATGATTTTGTGCCTTTTTGGTCAATGTTGAACTTCATGGCGTCGCAGTCACGTTTCTGGCAAGTCATTGTGATAAGTTGATTATTTTCTTTTTTTTTGCAGAACCATCCTGCATGGAGAGGCTCCTCTCCAAGGACTGGAAGGAGCGTGTTGACCGCCTGAATGCCAACGAACTTCTGGGCGAGGTCAAAGGTAAGAGCAGTCTTGGGTTGGAGAGAAAGCATCCACATGCAAATATACACAAATCTCTGTTTTTGGTTCACTGTGGACCTTTGTGACAGATGGTACAATATTACATGCTGTATGTGGACTAGGCTAGAAAGAAACACCCTTTTTTTTTTTTTTACAATAAGTCATAAATGTTTGAAGCTTTCAGATCCTTAGCGTCAGGAATCTCTCCTTGTTCTCTCTGGTTGACCCAAAAGTGAACAAGCGAGTGGTGTGTGTGCACAAAAAAGGACATCGTTTTGCAAAGCTAAATTCCAGGGTAAGAAATAGTCAAATATGCTGTAATTCTCTCCCCCATGTGTATACTTTTTTGGCATGTTTCTGCATATGAAAGCAGAAGAGAAAAATGGTCGGCAGGCCTACCTGTCACCATAGAAAGAGCTGTGAAGGCCAGTTTACACAATACAGGTTATAATTGTAACTTTGATTAAAGGGTGTGTGTGAAAGGAGAGGCTGCACATGTTCCAATATTTTTGTCAGCAAATAGCGTTTATGAAGCTATAAATTGCAGCAAGGCAAGCGTGTTCTCGACCTGCCTCTGGGATTCAAAAGTGAAAATAGCAACATTGTGGAGAGATTTCATGTTAAAATCTCATTCAGCCGCTGCAGCAGGAGGGACAGGTGAAAGGGGAATGAAAGGCCATTCTTTGAAAATGAAGGAGGCCGCCACTTTTAATGAAATGACTAAAAGCTAGCATATTTTCTGTCTTACTCTCTTCATGTCTGTCTGTATTTTGCTTGTTTTGCTGGTTCAGAAGCAGTTCAGGGTTGAGTTTGAGAAGTGTTTATTGGCATAATAGGGATTCTTTACAGCATAAGTACTGTACATACAATTAGTGTAGTGTGTCCTTATTGTCATCGTCATGTGTATATAGCGCAGGGGTCTTCAACCAGGGGTCCTTGACTTCTAGGGGGTCTGCAGAGGTACTGCAGGGGGTCTGCCAATTTTTGTCATAATAATTGACAATTTTCACCAAAATAATTTTTGAGAATTAAAAAACATAACAAAAATGATAATGAGTAAACTGCAAGCAATAATATGCAATAAAAAGCTACTTTTGACAAAAACTATTACTATATTATGTGATTCCATTATGCCTGAATGTGAAACATTGATGTGAAAACACATGCAAGCTAATAACCCAGCATATAAATAGGTTAATAAGGTGAAAGGTGAATAAAGTAAATATAAAAGTTATTATAAGCCAGGCTTAAAATGTGACACATGTGGGGGTCTCTGTTCTGTTTGTCTCTCATTCAAGGGGTCCTTGGGATGAAAAAGGTTGAAGACCCCTGATATAGGGCATATAATTTTTGTTTTTTGTTGAAAAATATTGTAGTATTAGTATTAGACTTCAGAAATCATCAGGAAAAATATAGCCTGTTTTTAGAAGTATTACAGTATTTTACTGTAAACTATTCAGGTGCATTATTAGCAGCTCATCAAATGCAGATATTTTCTGATGAAAACAAGTCATTAAAAAAAACAACAACACAGTGAGCCTCACTGATGTGATAGAAATTGGAAAACAGTATCTTCTTAAACATTCGCTTCGCTTTTGTGTTACAACATTGTCTTCAGTGATTTGAACCCACTAACTGCTGCAGAATAAAAGAAAAATACCACGTACCGGGAATGAAACACGTAACTTTGCAAAACTGATTCATTTACAGAGAGGAATTCTTCCTGTCTCCTGAGCTACAGCTAATTCTGTTTGTGTGCTGTAACGTTAGTCACTAACAACTGTGCAGTCGAGCTGCTCTCAGTGAGAGAAACCATTTGTGATCGTCTCCCGTTGAAATGGCAAGCATTTCCTCTGTGGAAAGTGGAAAAAAGGGACGACAGAGAGCCCTCTACAGCAGAACAGCACCGACATTGACTTTCACGCCAGGACAGAGATCTGACTCTCTCTCTGTCGCTCTCTATGTACTGACACACACACACACACCCTTTGCATCTGGTACACATACATTGCTCTATCTGATCACTTATTAAGATCAGGTAGATAAAAAGTTCTTTAACTGAACTAAAAATTAACTTCATATGACATATTTTTATGGTAATATTACAATAAAAGTCATAGTCATAATTTCCAGGTGTGGAATACTTCATCTTTGAATCACTGTCTGTTTTCATCTTAAAGTGGGATATCTGATCTGAATCCAGGTCAAGTACTAGATCGCTCTCTTCATGGACCTTCATAACTTCACTATTTGTTTTCTTATATTATATTGCATATTTTACATGAAGACTTAAATAAAACTATTTTCTTGATGGATTATACTGTCAACTGAAAATGAAAAACCCATAGAATGAGCTTAAGTTCACTCTGTTAACCTCTCTCTCTCAATCTCCACAGAAAGTAACAGTAACAGTAACAGTAATACTTTTCTGTGGTGAATCAAGAAGTCAATCAAAAAAAAGTTCTTTATTCAAAAAAAGATGGCATACACACTGGTAGCTGCATACTTCTGTCTATCTTTCCACTTTTTTTTTACGAGTACAAGGCCATTACATTTTCTTTCTATCTGTTGTAAATTTTACTCACATTTTTTATCGGCTCATTAAAAAATAGTTTGTGACATTTTTAAGCAAACTTCTGTTACTCACAGTCTTGACAGTCTTGAATCCAATACTTAATCATTGTTTTCACTGAATTTTTAATTTTCTTATTTTTTTTAGTTCATAGCTTCTGTTACATATATCGCACATTTTTACATTTTGAATCTTTCATTTTTACCCACTTACAGATCTGTCTTGTTTCCTCCCTCTGTGAACATTTTCTCCTCTTTTCAAATCAGTGTTCCTTATTGACACTCAGATCATCACACAGCAGAACTCAGCTCGAAAAAAAAAAAAACAAGAGGAAAAAGCAAAAGGGAGAAAAGCAGCATTAGAGAGATGAAAATACATCCAAGGACTGTTGCTGCCCTGAGGTTAGCCTCTCAGACAGGGCTTGCTTTCAAACACTGTACAGGTAGTACCGACAAGTACTCATCTACAGTTCATACACTATGTCTTTAATTGCACCTAGTGGTCTAACTGCCGATTGCAGCCGCCTCACCCTCTTTCTCCTAGCCTGAGAGAGAAACTACAGTGGCCAAGAAACACGCAAAAAAACGGAAAGGCCCATTGAAGAGCCAATATTTAGTTTGTCTGTTCTGGGCTACTGTAGAAACATGGTTGTTCAATATGGTGGTCTCCATGGATAAGAACCTGCAGTAGTTGTAGATGTAAAAGCTCACAGGTAACAAAAACAAAACAATTCTTTATTTTTAGATGATTATAAACTAATGAAATCATCAGTTATTCATATTACATTCTGTAATATTCTATCAATTAAAATAAGATTCCCTTAAATCTGACATACCTTTAGACAACTATGTGGGGAAAACCCTGTCTACTAGAAGTTTAAATACAAATAATTTGCTACAGTAAATATGTTTTCAGCAAAATCAGACCAGATTACGTTTATTACGAGCATAAGAACATGTTGTTAATTAACATACCGGGCAATCAGAAAAATGTTGGCTGGACATGAGGCTGGATGTGAACCCTGGAGTCTGCCGTCATAGTCCTGCACTTTGTACTCCTACCATCCATTCCAGCCGTCTCTCTCAACTCCAGTAGATTACATAAAGATAATGATTCATCCATTCAATGAAATGTCTCTGAACATAATCCAGGCAGTTATTATGTTTGTCAGCACAAAGTAAGTGGTAAACCAATTTAGTAATATACATTATAGATGTCACTTTGAGGGAACAGGGTTGGTGGACGGGACACAACCTGGAGATAAATGATGTCTTAGAGAGTGCGCTCAAATCTGATAATAATTCATTAGTCAGCTTGGAACAGCATGATTTTTTAAAAAGAATTTGAGGCAATAAAGTTCTTAAAAATGATCCTCTTCATGATCAGATTTAAAGGCGCAATGTGGACTTTGCTTGTTTACATCCATGTTCACTAGCCTGCAGCCTTTTTCGTCACTGCATATCTTGGCATGTTACCACCACCTGTAGATCACCAGTGGTGACTGTGCATTGAGTCACTAGTAGAAAAACAGCTAATAGCAGTCTAAAACTCCACAGGGTATCTTTAATGGACAGTAATAAAAGCTAAAACATTAAAGGCTCATATTTTACTTCACACAAGATTATCTTTATTGTGCTAAATCATAGCTTTATGCCACAGTACATGTAATTTAATATCGCTGACTGTTAAACGTTAGTGCGGCGTTAGTTTAAAAAAAAACCCTGTTATGATCTCTTAAAATACATTTTGACTCAGGGTCAGTGGAGGGAACAAGACCCAAGACAACAACATGCTTGTTCTATACATAAAGTTGGAATGTGCAGTATATCAATTTATTGTGTGTTAGTTCAAGACACTAATAAACGTGCATAAATATAGCATGTACCAGTACATGCATTCACAGAAATGATCTCACATGAACACACACACACACACACACACACACACACACACACACACACACATTGATGTCTGTTCGTCCAGCTGCATCCTGACCAAAGAAACGCTCTGATTAAATTCAAGGGTCCAAGTCTTTTATTTCTTGATGGCTCAGATGAAGCCCAGTCTGGCTGACCTAAATACACAACACACAACTGTTGCTCTGTGTCTCTTCACACAACAACCTGAACCTATTTGTTCAGTCGCAGTTATTTTTAGGCTGAAGAAAACTGATGATCTCCTTTTTTTTCCTTTTTTTTTTACTGGAGCATTCGTTCAACATGCTTATGTGCAGCATATATGTGTGTTTTTATGGTAGTTATGTATGTGCATGCTTTTTAACTAGAACATGTCTCACTATTGCACACATGCACATCTGGGAATGTGCCCAGAAAATGATTTCACTCTTCAGCTGCAACCCATGGTGCAGCTACAGAAGGACGTTTTTAACACTTCACTTCAGTTTTGGGATTATTCGCTCACTTAGGCATCGTGATCATGTTGTTGTTGGCTGTGACAGGAGGAAAGCTACTTGGTCTTTTGCTGCTGTCTGCCTCAAGGTCCAAACATATCTTAATAAATAAACCTGTAATAATACATTTAATTTTTTCTCCTCCATCTTACAAACAATGTGTTTTTACTCAGGTCGGGCAAAAGTTCCCTGAATGTTTTTTTGCATAATTCTTGGTCAAATCTAGATGATTTTTGCACTAAATATTTCTCTAAAAAAACAAAACAAACTAGGGTTAGGGTTAAACTCAAACCACCACAGAAGACAATAAAAAAGATGATGTGCTCACTTATCCCTACTTTGTGACCAAATGCTTAGATAATAAGTGATGTGTTTGTAATCTTCTAATCGTCTTTACAGTCTTCCACCGCAGCCATTCATCCAACACATTTAAGCATTTTTGAATTTCTTACATTTAAAATATCAAAAAGCTCATTAGAACAGATGGACAGAAAGTGTCTGATTATTCTGTCAGATGCAGGAGCTTGCACATCTGGTAGCCATAATCACACTGTCACTTAAATCAGGCGACTTACCCACTGTAACTTCAGTCCCAGAAAAGTGGTCTGTGCACCGTAAACCTGAAAGTGTGCAGATTCAACTAAACATCTTTGTCTCCTGAGGAAACTGTGACACTTGTTCTGACAAAACGTAGCGACCATATTTGTCTTGGGGCCTGGGGCCTGATGGGAAGTCAAGTGTCAGTGTTTGTTGTGGTGTAACACTGAGGAGAAGTTTTAGTCATACAGTGGAATGCTGGGAGCTTGGTGCACAGATGCCGCCATGAAACATGATGGTTTGGCAGAAGTTCAGGCATGCAGAATCGTCATGAGGTGTGATATTGTGACTGCGTGATGGTTTGTTTGTCTGAATCTTTGTATCAAGGCATGTGTGTGTCATTATGTGTGCTTGTGGGAGTGCAGGGGGCAAAGGGCACTGAAGATTTTGTCATTGTGCAATATATATATAACTGAAAAACAACTAAAAATAATGATTCATGTTGAAACTCACACTTAGTTTAAAAAAACAATATGTAAAAATGTACAGACCTATAAATAATAAGATAATGTGATATATAATATTGTAGCTGTCCAAAGAAAACCATGCATCTCCAAAAGTTGACCTTTTTGAGGTAGCTACATGGATTTCACTGGATGGAAGTTCTTTCTGTCTTTTGCTAAAAACAATAAGAAAAAAAAAGTTTCTCAGTAATACAAGTAAAACAATAAGAGAAGAAAGTGAGTAATGTACAAAAAATAAAAAAATAAAGCAAAACAAATGTAGAATTTAATGAATAGGCAGGTTGGAGAAAAGAAAATCTGGATAACTGAGAGTGATATTTCCTTTAAATTTAATTGGTTGTGATTTTTTAATGTTACAGAAAAAGCTTGATTTGATTCCCAGGAATAAAAACAAACTGAAACATTGTGTAACAAAGTAACAGACATCTCATGCAGAAGTAAGAGTCCTGACATGGTGCTTGGTCTTGGTTCAGAGACGGATAGTCCTCATCAGCCAAAGAGAAGGAGAAAACAGTTAATGGCTTTCTGTTTTGGCTGGTGCCCTCAGCAGGTGTCGGAAATAATCCTGATGGATGGAAAACGGAAAACGTCTGAGATGATTATTGGTGCCAGAAACGTTGAAGGAACGCAAGACGTCGCGTTTGGAATGCGCAACCCGTAATCCACAAAGATGAATCATGGAGCTGTAATCGCAGTTGTTGCGATTACACAATAGGCTTTACATCACTGCAAGGAATGTAGGGAAATAGGAAGAAGTCTGTGTGTGTGTGTGTGTGTGTGTGTGTGTGTGTGTGTGTGTGTGTGTGTGTGTGTGTGTGTGTGTGTGTGTGTGTGTGTGTTATAAGACATGACAGCATTATAAAGTATCCATCAGTGTTGCAAGACTGATTTGGCCAAAGAGACTTGGGAGGGGTGGAGAAAGAACGAAGAGAGGAAGGGAGGTGATAAGAGTGTTGATAAGAGCAAAGGGGAAGAGAGGGGAGGTGATGAAGAGAGGAGAGGTGATTGAGAGAAGCCGATGAGAAAAGAGAGGAGGAGAAGAGATAGAGGAGAGGTGGTGAGCGGAGGGAAGACGCAAAGACAAATGAGCAACTAAAGAGTAGTTGGGTGGAGATGCTGAGAAGAAGAGGAGGAGAGTTTAAAGTAGAAGAGAAGACAGAAATAGAGAGAGAGAGGGAAGAAAGTAAAGGAAAACAGGAGAAGAGAAAGGAAACAAAGATGAGAGAGGAAATGAATAAAAAAATGAAAGAAGAGAAGATAGGAGAGGAGGAAAAGAATAAGGAGAGGCGAGGAGCGACCACATGGAGAAGCTGGACTTGGCAACTGATGGGGAGGTTGTTTGGGGAAAACTGAAAAAAGAAAGAATGAAAGCATGAAAAAAAGAGACAAGAAGAGGAGAATGTTGCCTTTGATACAGGGGTGCTGAGGGGTAATTTCTGTGTGTGTGTGTGTGTGTGTTGGGGGGGGGGGCAGTCTGGGGTACAATAGGGGCTTGACAGGACTACAATGGAGACTCTGTTAGTATGCAGGTAGTGTTGGGGCCACCCTGCAGTCTCCCTACATGGCCCCAGGGCAAGACCTTACACACACACACACACACACACACACACACACACACACACTAGAGGGAGAACTTCCAAACAAGTTAAACTTCAGTGTGGATCTGTACAAGTTTATGTAACACACACATCCGACATACAAAAACATGTTGTGTTTGCACCTATTCACACAATAAAGAAGACTCACACAGAAAGTCCTCTCAACATATTGGCCATGCATGGTGCGCATTCACGCAACAAGAACAGTCTTGTACAAACAGACAACAACATGAGCTCCATAGTCAGGTGGCGTTGTTCTGCATTTGCTGTAGTTGTAAATTGCCCAGGGGTGCTTCTGTCGCCTCTGAGCTTCCATCATCAGTCGCAGTTTTGCTTCTTTAAAGGATGTTGTGATGATGTTTAACCTAATCTCTCAAGCAACATGGATTCACAATGCCATTTTATGCCATTGCTCCATAGACTTCAATTCATTTTTTTATAATGGAAGTCTATGGGAGCCATTTCTTTAATCTGACACTACAATAAACTAAAACCCCTGAAAATTAATCTTGTTACTCATCAATGACATATCCAAGACTGTTATAATCCCCACAAACCAAATCCAATTTGCTTTTTTTTTTTTTTACCAGGGACTTTTCTGGCATTGAAGGGGTTAAAAGTCCTAAATTAATTAAATCAATGGTTTAGGTCAATAGAAGAGAAGTGAATTAGAAGATGATTCATGCAAAAAACAGAAAAAAAACCCCAACTATTGACTATCAAATATGCCTTTTTTATGGCATCAAACACGTTGGACTTTTTTGTCCAATGTGGTAAATGTGCCTGAAAGTTGATTTTCTCAGAGTTGGAAGGTGTCATACAGGATTGGGTTTGGAATTAAAAAATATGTGAAAAATGATTAACCTTTACCAATTTTCAAGGCTCTTGCTAAAAGCACTATGAAATAGTCACAAAACAAAAATCAGAATTGGACAAAAGTGTCCATGTCAGACACAAAGGTTAAAACGTGCTGTTAGCCATGCATTATAACTGCAGAAATTCTCCAAACTTGTCCACATGCTTGACTTCCAACTGTGTTCACTGGTGCATGGGTGGGAAGCAGGTGAGGGATCATCTTCCTGTCACTGAATTAGCAACTCTTTGCAGGAGGAGAGACAAGGGATCTCGGGAGATAGTGTGAATGCCATCGCAAGTGAAGCGTCTTGCTGACACCTTCTAGACCAACAGCAGAGTTAGCAGTGACAAGAACTTTACCGTGGAGGGAACTGGGCATTTCAAAAATGTCGTGCAAAGACAGATAAGATGGAGAGAGTTTCAAATTTTGACATGAATACGATCTGCAGGTATGAAACCCACTAAACAGCCAAACACACACTATAATTTGTAGTGACATGATAGAGCTGATAGTGAAATGATGTAAGGTGATTAAAAAATATATTATCACTGTCTGTTGTTATACAGCCCATATAACATGCTGAGTGTTACTTGTGTTGGCCCTCCTTCCTAAAACCTCCCAAGAATGTGAAAATCATAAACCTGACAAAAGCCTCTAACAGCTACTTATTTAACTCAAAGTGATTTTATTGTTCTTGGGTGCAGACACTAAGTGATAAACATGGATGGCATGTACGGACTAGACATGAGATAATAAGTAGTAAGATGTAACTACAAGTTGGATGATTTATGGGAATTTAGGAATGGGAGTTTCTAAACGGGTTTCATGTTGGCCATACACGTCGGTTTTTTGGGTTTGTTTTTGGAAGCATTTGTTGAAGTTGCTTTTGGTTTGGGGTTTTTTTGTATGAACACAAAAGTTCCAAAGTTCTTCAAGCCAAAGAAGTCATGGAACATTGAACGTCATGAACCATCAGCAAATATTCTGACTTTGTTTGGTTCTTCTTTGTTTTTACAATCTATATTAACAGAAGCAGAACTGGGAGTCCATGCAGTGTTAATACACTGCTTGAGCCACCTTCTACCACCAACTAAATACTGCAGCCTGTTTTTAACGTCACATTATAACACCTCCTTCTCTCCCACTCTCTTCTTAATCCTGTCCAGGTACGCCAGAGTCACTGGAGGAGAAGGAGCGCCAACTTTCCACTATGATCGGTCAGCTGATCAGTCTGAGGGAGCAGCTCCTCTCGGCCCACGACGAGCAGAAAAAGATGGCCGCCTCACAGCTGGAGAAGCAGAGGCAACAGATGGAGCTGGCCAGGCAGCAGCAGGAGCAGGTAGAGAGTGTTGTTTGGGATGTGGATGTTGTTATAGTAGCTATGTTTCTTTGTTATATGATAGCACCCAAACAATCACATTGTTCATGATCTGAGTGTGTGCAGGTTCTAGTTACAAGTATAGCAGTAGTAGTAAGAAAGTGGTTAAAGTAGGTAAAATGCTGAAATATTCCATGATTCCTTTTCTTCATTCCTTCAATATTTTACTAATCATCAAGCAAAAAATATGTGCATTATTACCATATTTTATGACCACAGAAGTCTGCAGGCTTCTACTTCTACCCCCAAATAAAGCTGTTCTGATCCGTTGTTTCACATCCATAGTGCTTGTGTGATGATCTTTATAGATTGGCCGTCTACTGTATGAGTGGTGAGGAGGTAATGTTAAATATGTATAAAAGGCCTAAACAGCTACATTTATACAAGAAGAAAGATCCAGACATACAGATAATATTTAATGATAACTTAGATAATATCCTTTGCTTTATTTGGCTTTTAGTGAAGTTCTGTGTAAAGTTGTAGAAAAAGTCACCGATGCTGATCGTGATGCTGATGCGTGTCTTCACGTGTCAAGCGGTTAAATGAGTGTGTGACAGAATAAGAGAGCGAGTCTAAGTAGAGATGTGTTTAGGTGAGCTGCTCTTTGTTTTTGCTGTTTTCTGACATGTTACTGTAGGTCGGCATATGACAGGCTCTGTTTGGACAAGTTCACACCTCCCATCACAACACATTCCACCTTTCACGGCTTCACAAAGGAACAGGGAAGATGGAGCGAGTGAAAAGAAAGACAGATTCCAATATCAGCCAGTCATTTGGCTGTTGAGACTTGATAGGATAATGCCCTACAGACAAACCCTGAGAAATCTGCCTTTAATGAAATATGACATGTGTGCAAATGGGGCGCCGCCTCCCATTTAGCAGCCTGTAATTACATTTCAGAATAAATATACTAAACGACTCCTCAAGAAAAAAAGAGAGGCAGCTGCTTTACTTTTCTCTTTCGGAGTGGGCGGGATTAAGTAGTTGACATGCTGCCCCTTTAAGGATTTTAACATCACATGAATGGCCGATCCCAGCTGTCCATCACTGGCCAACACTAAGATGTTGTTTATTAGACAATCTGCATCAAAACAAAAGAGGGTGAAATAACGCTGATCGTCCCTCCTATTGATAAGTGTTGATGGGTGTATAGGTTGGGAGTTTCCAGAGGCATGCTGGGTGTTGTTTGTTGGCCTAGTAAACACGTCAATCTCACAGGTTCAGCGTCAGTTAAAAGGTTTGTTCAGGAGCTCTCCATGAGAATCCACCGTGCCTTCTGTCAAACTGAGGCCGAGGTACTTTGAGATAATAATCAAGAGGTCGAAGAGACACCTAACTCACTGCCACTGTACGTCTTCTCTGATTCACTGAACTTCATTCGAGACATTTCTGACCTCACTGGAAGTTTTTTAACACCATGGTTCAGGTGGCACTTTTTATTATATGCATTCTCTGCTTGTCTTACTCACTCAACATTATGACATTTACAGAGTATGTCAAAAATAGATTAGAATTTGCATAATGTTTCAAAAAAGCTGAAGATAAGAATTTACAGAAACTGCAGGCTCTCTTCCACGTCCGTCAAGTTTCTATAGTAGCCCAGAGTGAACAAACCAAACATATTTAGACAAGGCCTTTCGCTTTTGTTGTACGTTTTGCAGCCACTGCACTTTCTTCATTCACACGAGTGAGATGAGGGGTTGCAATCGCTGCGAGATATACCACAAGATCCTACACACTGGTCCTGCTGATTTTTAATAATGCATGCTATTCATAATAAATCGGAACAGATTATCTGAAAAATAAAAAAAAGCAACAACTTGTAAAAGTAAAGAAATGTATACAGGCTTCAGATGACATATTTTATCTGAATTTCATCCTGCAGAAACCATCTTGAGGTAAAAGATCATAGGTGTAAATCAGTGTTGTAATTCATTGTACAACAATCAGATATATACATAATGAGTCCTACTTATCATTCATCTTCTCAGAATTATGGGGAAAAACATAAGACAGAAAAAAGACACATATTTTATTATGATTATTATTTAATTTTATTCACATTTTTTTCATTAACATTTTTCTTTATCTCTTGTGTGTGTGCAGATCGCCAGACAACAGCAGCAGCTCCTGCAGCAGCAGCACAAGATAAACATTCTCCAACAACAGATCCAGGTTAGTAGGCAGATACACCTCCCCACCTACCCACACCCACACACACACACACACTTCTTTTGTTCATTCCTAACATTTTTGAGCTGACTCCTCGTGCCCTCGTGCACACTGGCCTCATCGTCTCTTCTTTGCTGTATCCGTCTGTGTGAGGACGCTTTTAGTTTCTCCTCCGTCTATGTTCCTCCTCTTCTTCGGGAGGTTGTGACCTTCTCTCTTATGATTTGCCTGCTATTTGGAGGCACAGCAGTCACTTCAAACCAGCTTTAATACTGAGACATTCAGATACACACACACCCGCACATACAATAACACACAATGGTGACCCGGTAATTGCCCTGGTCATGGCTGGATCATTTACTGCTGCATTGATCACTCAACGATCGATATCCCAGCATCCTTTAGGCTTCTTCCTACTCTTTTTCCTTCTCCAGCTGTCTATTTATCAACATGCGTTTCTTCTCTTCACCCCAACATGCACTCCTCTCTCTATCTGTTTCAATCAAACATTTTATTTTATCGTCATACATATACTCTCAGCTCCTGTTGCGCCTCTGTTGTTTCTTTTTTCTATTTACTCTTTTTGTAGCTTTCATAAATCGAGCCCATAACAATGTATCGAAGGAAACAAACAATATCAGCTTAACAAGAAAAAGACAAGCATAAACAGTATATCTTTTACCTCGAGGCACATGCAGATAAAAAACGATCACTTTCTGTCTCCTTCACACTTTTTTTTTTTTTTTTACCCCTGATTCAATTTCTTTGTTTTCCTTAATTTACTTTTATTCTTCCTTCTCTCATTGCTGCATCTGATACATCGAGCCACCTGATTCACTGAGATTCTTGATCCGTGTATATACATACATACTCACCAAGAAATTACCACCATCTGGGAACCAAATGGTGGTACATTTGCTCACTGTGGCTCGAAGCCAGCTTGTATTTCATCGGTTTATTTTTTGTAAGTGGTTGGATTGCTGCTGAATTAAATCGGCGCGTGAGACTGATCTGAATCCACTTGCTGCTGTGACTGCTGCTTTAGCCTCATCTCGGGCCCCGTTTACCCCCCATGGATCCAGAGCTTTGGATCTCTCTATGTTCCGGAGGTGAGATCTAGTTAACAAGGGCTCCCCCCTCCCTCCCCTCCTCCTTCTTCTTCTTCTTTTTTTTTATTACGACGCCCTACCCTTGGATCTTAATAAAGCTTGCATCGGACTTCATTAGGCCTCTGAGCCCCAGGGGAGAGCGAGACCATAAAAAACAGCTCCTACTCGGATCCTCTTCCACACTGTGAAGCATGGATACTGTGTCCTGTTTGGTTTCGAGGATGAAGGGCTGTGCAGAAAATAGCTCCTGAGAGCAGCATGTTAGCATGTAGAGCTAAAGAGGCGTCTGCTGTAAATTCAGAGGAAAGCTATTCCACTTCATTACTTGTTTCACACTTCCTTTCTATGTTTTAAAATACTTAAATCAGCTCTTTAGTATATGCACAGAAATAAATGCATCTCGCAGACCAAAAGAAAGTATTTGTTTTCATTGAAAAGTTGCTAAATATGATATGCATCACAACTGGGTGTGTGGCAACTTATTTTTAAAACAATAGCATTTCTTCATGAACAACCCCAGCTTAGTAAGGAGCATATGGCCTATCTAGTAGAGGTTTAGAATTATTATGGCTAAGCTCCAGGGCTTAGTCACTGGGGTACGGGCTGTTTACGCTGTGTCGGATGTGTGTTGGCTTTAAACACACAGGCAGCGCTGCACCGGTCTGTTTCCACTTATCAAATCCAGACCTGAGCTCCTCTCAGGCCAATACTCAGAGGAGCTGACCAAATGCTACTGTTTCAGCTGAGAAGAATAGTCCTCAGTGTGGTAAAGCCACTTTTAAGAAGTGCCTGTTGTTGTTCATATCTTAATTTGAAACACCAAATGTTGTCCAGATGGGAAAAATAAGAAATCTAAAAAAAAAAACAAGCTATTGCTCGAAAAGTTGCAACTCCCTGATGTCCACACGCTGTCTGTTACATCATCACAGCAAATCAAATTAACCAACCTTCGGTGATTAATTAACATTAATTTGATGACTTCTTATCATAAATTTTCAAAAGTTTTATAGATCTAAGATCTCTAAGGTCTTATCTGTATTTGATTTGTGAATAGAGACAATGAGGACTCAGCGGGGAGTGGCCCCTCTTTCTGCCTCTCGTCGTTCCTTCTCCTTCTCTCTCTCTGGTCGGCGGATGGTGTCAGTGTGTTTGTCAGCGAGTGCGGTGCGGTGTGGTGGGGGGAGGGAGGGGAGCGTAGTTCAAAGTGACCCAGGTTCCTGTCATGTGGTTTTAAATGGTGTGGAGAACCAGCGGGGATGTCCACGGGTTAAAGAAATGCTTCCGAAGGCCCCATTCTGATAGATATGGTTACACACAGACACGCATGCACACACAACCACGTGAAGAAACACACTAAACAAATGATATCAATACATAAAATGCACACACATGCATGCAAATGCTCTCTCTCTCTCTCTCTCTCTCTCTCTCTCTCTCTCTCTCACACACACACACACACAAACACACACACACACGCACACACACATACACACATATGTACTTGCACATCAGCAGGCATCTGATATTAACTTAAAGTAGAGGCTGTTGGTGCATGAATGCACACATGTGGACAGTTTCTATATATTCCCCTGATGCACACACACACAAAAAAAACACACTTGCTTAAAAAGCACACATGCATATAGGCACACACACACACAGACACACACACACACACTGTGGTGGTGGGCCCTTTGTGTGCCGTAGGCAGAGCGGCCCAGCCCAGCCTGGTGGCTGACAGGCATGTGTCTTTGTTAAGTCAGTTCCTATAATGGCTCTCATATGTGGCCCATTTCCTTCAGGCCCACAAAGGCACAGGCCCTAACCACACCGCCCGGGCCCTAGCTAACAGGCTAATTAATGACTGCAAAGCCGCACTCCTCCTCCTCCTCCTCCTTCTTCCCTCTGTTCTTCGTTTATAACTCCTCTGTCTCCTCCTTCGCCTGCCCTCCTCCTCCTCTCCTCTCCTCGAGTCCCCTGAATGTTGTTTTTGTTTTTTGTTTTTACTTTTCAATTTCATCTTGTCGTGTTATTGTTGTATGTGTGTGTGTGTGTGTGTGTGTGTGTGTGTGTGTGTGTGCGCGTGTGTGATTTAGTCAACATTCTGTACCATAATTACAATATGCTGCCCCCTGTTGAAACACCATTAGCCCACCGTTTGCGTTGTTTACATTGAGATATGATTTTGACCATAATCTTTTAACTTTTGCCACAGAGCTGGCAGTGTGTGACAGCTAATGAGTAATGCTTAAGAAACTGTAATAGTTATTAATGTGTCATAATAGTAAATCTCTTCACTCGCCGTTGTTAGTCCGAATCAAAGCTGGAAGCTCGTTCACAAAGCACTGACGTTACGTGAGGTGCTGAATAGTCTTCGTACCTAAACCTGTTTCAAGACAAACATGATAATCACACACACACACACACACACACACACACACACACACACACACACACACATACACACACACACACACACACACTCACACACATGCATAAGAACTAATGGAGCAGGCAAATGGCTGTTAGATAGACAGGCAGCTCCTACGTCAGCACATACAGCTTCAGACACAATGACTCGGAAAGCCATGGAAGGCCCATAACATCGATTGGACTCACCAGCTATGGAGAATGGCTAACTCTTGACTTTACAATGGCCCTCATTCCAGTGTATTAACCTGTGTGTTAGCCTATATAAAAATGCTATAAGCATACTGTAATTCTGTACGCTTCAATTAAAATCACCTCTAGTGTCACTGTGCTCATGTGGCTGTAGCAAGATGGGGAAAGAACAAACTGAACAGTGTAATTATTCGCCAACTGTATGTTCTTTAGGCTACATTAAGCAAAGTCTGACCACTAGGGGGCAGAAGGACACTATAACCACCGTAAAAACTGGCATACCGTGTAACTATGGCTAGCAAATGGTCGATACTTAGTGTTACACCTAATATAGGCCTAGCATTAGATTAAGATTAGAATATCTAAAATTTGTCAGCATCCATGATCCCCAAAATTTTGTAGCTGTTATTACATTTTTAGAATTAGTTTATTAGTTAATAGTTAAGTTTAAATGTTTAGTCAGTAGAATGACAGATATCTTAGGTCATTTTTTTACATTTGGCTACAGATGCTGACTAAGCATCATTTATCTGTATGAATTTGCAGATCGTTAGCTCAAGTGAAGTGCTGGATAAAATCAAGGGATGCACGGTTCCTACCTGCCAACTGCACAACCAGACGACTACATTTCTTTCTTTCTCTTCTCTCCATCTCAAGCACATCAACGTACAGACGCACCACACATGTACTCATTGCCCTCAAACTTTGCTGCCTGTACACAAGAGGACCATTAATTCTGAGTGTGTGTCTGCGTGTGTACACATGTTCCTTGTGCCTAGGTGTGTATGTCGATGTGTCTGGTGGGCAGTTAGAGGAAGGGGGCCTTGTGTTTTCTTAGGGGCTGAGCAGAGCGGGGGCCCCCGCAGCACAACCTTCCCCAGTCCATTCATCCAGTGCCCCCCCCCCCTCACATCGGTAAAAGAAGATCTTTGTGTGTTTGCGCTGGTGAAGCAGCCCAGTCAGTCCCAGTGTTCCCAGAGGAATACAATGAATGGGAGCATTTTGTCCCACTCTATAACCCCCCCACCCCCACTTCTCTTCTTCTTCTTCTTCTTCTTTTTTTTTTTTTGCCATTCGGACACACAGACTCGTTTTTATTCTCTCTTCATTCCCTTTTCTCTGTGTCACAAGACGTTGACTTGTGTGTGTGTGTATGTGTGTGTGTTGGAGTGTGTATAGGAATGCTTTAAAAGTACCCTGAACTTCCAGTGTGTGTGTGTGTGTGTGTGTGTGTGTGTGTGTGTGTGTGTGTGTGTGTGTGTGTGTGAGATGAGGGCCTCACAAGTAATCTTTGATTTTTTTGGACTGTGACCTAAACAACACTGCCTGAATAACTGGTCAGGTGATGAACACTTGTAACTGCACGCTTACCAAACAATATTAACTGTGGATAATAGAGACATCTGATGCCCTGCTGTGGCACATACGTGTGCTCATACATGTACATACAATTTCAAACCCTGACCCTACAAACCAGCCTTTGATGAGGTGAAGACCAACCAAACCAAAATGTCCGAAAATGTCCTGCCTCTCAAGGCCTAAAACTCTGATTAGTCCTTGTAAAGATAGAATGCATACAAAGACCACGCACACTATTTTCCTTTGAAAACCTAATTAAGTCAAATAATGCGAGTTCACAAAGTACCTTCCCTCCAAAGAACCTAATAAACAAAGGAACAAAAGAAATAAACTTTATTAAATTTGTTCTCACAAGGACAGAACATGGAGGCACAAATACAAAACCAACCTTACAGCAATTATGTTCATCTTAAAAAAAAAAAAACAAAAAATCAAAAACTAATACGAAAATAATAAGATGTAATCATAATAGAGATGATGCGCGCATGACGATATTCTATATCTATTATAGATATATATATATAAATTATGCTGAAATTGGAAATGCATTGTCACTGAGTGCAATTGTGGTGTTTTTAGAAATGATGTTGAAGTTCTGTTTTGTGAGTAGGTTATATTACAGTTTTATTTTTATAATCTCAATGATATTTTTTGGAATAGCTAATTAATTGTTTCATCTATCAAACAATTGAAAGTTCCCAGCACTCAAAATTACATCTTGAAGTCACTTGTTTGTCTTCAAGCCTTCACATTTTAGGAGCTGGAACCTGAAGGAACACGGCTTGGGAACTGGACGGTGGCTGGTTCAACTCCATCATAGACCACAATATAGGAGGTAGACTGGAAGCTGGAGACATACCACTTCACCTCCTGGGCACTGCTGACAAGCCCTTGTGCAACCTATACTTTTTGGGCACTGCTACACAGCAGTGCATCACTCCACCATCTCTCCACATTTGCATGTGTATAAGCCCTGTGTGTGTGTGGTTTTATTTCAGGCATACACGTGTAGAAAAGGAATTTCCTCATCGTGGATTAATAAAGTCAGTCTTTATTCTTATTGAAATGCTTTTTGCTCTCAAAATGCTCTACAGATTTAATCAATAATAAGATTTATTGTAGATTCATTTTCTCTTGATCTTCTTATAGATCAACTAAATACACAAGTCAAGGATGGTCCTGTTCAGCTCTCTCTATTTATTCATGCTCTTTGAACCTCCCTACGACAAACCATTTCATCTACCCACCCCCTCACACACACACACAGGCTCACCATAAACAACCCAGAACATGGTCATCTGATTCAACAACTTAACCCTGCCGCACAAATTGAAGGGAATACTGTAACCACACAACATGCTGATTGTGTAAATCTAGCCTCTAATGATGAACTGTCCCAGGAAGACAGTGGGAGGGGTCAGTGTGGTTAATGAATTGGTAATAAAGGAGATGAATGGAGGTACATGGCATTGAATGGAGAGAAGGGGGAAAATGGAGAGAGAAAGAGAGGTGTCAATAAGCGTTCATCTTAAAGAATAACACAGTAAAGGAAAGAAGAGAAGAGAGGGACAGACGGGAGGAAGAGCACAAATAAGAAATGGAATGGAAAAAAGAGGCTCAGAGCTAAGACAATGAGACAATTAAATACAGGCAACAGACAAATAAAAACTAGAAAATTCTACCGATAAAAAAAAAGATGGGTAAAAGAGGTAGATGAAGTAATAGTTCTAAAAGCCTGAGAAAAAATGCAGAATTTAATAGATTCTTCTGTCTCACTTATGAGAGGCGATGAGGTGAAGTTTTGTACGAAAAGAAATTCAGATACAGCAACTCCATATAATATTGTTGCTGGTTTTTACTGATAAATCAATCAATCAAGTAATCCAAATCTTCTTTTTTTTAAATAATCTGAATCTGTCCAACTGAAAGTATTGACGTTCACCTACTTTGCATTTTATTTGAATGCCTTTAGTATGAAAAACTATCAGTAACGGTAATCATAACTAACAGTAATGAGCAGAAAAGAGGACAAAGATGAGAAAAGGAGACACAAGTGAAAAATGCAAGTAAAGAGACAGAAAGGAAGAGATAAAGAAGAGATGGAGGGGAAGAGAGTGAGACAGTCCAGCAGTTAAGCACAAGCAGCCCTAATAGATTCCCGCAGGCTCATCTTTGATATGCTCTCGTCAGTTGGAGCCCCCCGTCTCTTAACTCAGTCGAACTCACAGTTTTTAAGAGTCTTTCAAGCCGACATGAAAGGCAGCTGTTACTTCTCTCTGTTGTTTTAAAGGCATTTTGTTCAACATTTCTACACTTGTCTCTCAAGAATGTGAGTCTTTATTTGTTGTTTGGTTTCTTGCTGTCCAGTTCATTCTCTTATGTTTTGTTCTTTTTACTCTATATCAGCTGTTTGTTTGTTTTGTCAGCTATATCTCTGAATATTGCTCTTTTTATATATTTTTTATTTTTATTTTTCAATTGTTCTTTATTCCCCCTTTCAAAATCAGAATCAGGTGTATTGCACAGAGAAGGGATTTGTCTTGGTGTTTTGATGCATAACACACATTTAGTAAAATATAATGAAGCTAAAAATCAAGAACCAGAAGAAATAAATATGTTTTAAAATGACAAGCTGTACAGTTTCCTTCGCTCTTCATGACTTTCCTGAAGTATTTTGCGTTCTTTCTTGCTCAATCTTCTCTTTTTTCTTTATACCTTTCTTTACTTTACATCTTTTTGTCATGGCTGCACATTTACAGTAGTATTCGTCGTCATCATTTTTTTAAGGTTTTCATTTCATTCTTTTTGTTGCATGTTGTGTGAATTTATGCAGCAGTTTGTAGGACATTGGTAGTTATTGATTCGGAGTGGTCATGTGTCCATCAAGGTGTTTTTAGATACCTCGTCCCATATTTATGACACATTTCATGGAAGGACATTAAACATCAGCCTTGTCTCTCTCTCTCTCTCTCTCTCTCTCTCTCGCTCTCTCGCTCTCTCTCTCTCTCTAGGTTCAGGGTCACATGCCTCCTCTGATGATCCCAGTGTTTCCTCACGACCAGCGGTCTCTGGCTGCTGCTGCTGCCGCACAGCAAGGCTTCCTCTTCCCACCAGGAATGTCCTACAAGCCAGGTATACCCACACACAGACAAAAACACAAACACACACACACACACACACACACACACACACACACACACACACACACACACACACACACACACACACACACACATACACACACACACACCCTGAACAATTGCCAGCAAGATTACTGGCATGTGTTAAGGAAATATATGTTTTCTGGATAAACATTGACTCCCATCAAACAAAACCTCTACATCTCAGTTCTCGTTAACTATAAAAGAAACAGCAGGTCTCTTGCGCTCTCTTTGACGCTTGCGCGCGCTCACACACACACAAACACTGGAATCCCAGTCTATGTTAATGAGGTATGTCAGGTGAGGAATGTTCTTGAAATGAGTGGAGAGATTTACAAGCTTTGCTTGTTCACGTCAGGAACAATACATTGGACACAGCAAGGAGTGGAATGTCTCTTTTATGACTTGCTGAAAGCATGTCAGTTGCACAACACATCTGCAACATGGAATTTCACACTTTCTCACACACACACACTCGAGCATGATCTCCTTTGTCAGACAGACAAAAAAACATTCCCAAAAACACATTCCAGGCATTTCGTGTACGTTGCATGTGTAAGTAATCCACAGGGATTTTGGGCAAACAGACGCAACCAAAAATACACACTTCCAGGCGCACAACTTCTTATTGCAGGATTCAGTGGCACCACCTGCTTTCTTCCTCTCTCCTCGTCCTTCACACATTCCTTTCTTCCATGCATTCCTCCAGGTGCTCACTTGGTGCTACGCACCACTGACCCTCCATGCTTCATACAGAATAATCCATGTTTATTTGTACTGCATGAACATGCACTCCCACAGGGCTGCAAAGAGAGGCAGAAATGAAGGGATTGGGATTAAAAAGCCATTATTCCACACTCTTTGACTTTGCTCTGTTTTCAACAAAGGCTCGGACATGGAAAGCCTTTTAGTGACGAGCAGTAGGGGTTATACGGACTGTTCGTATACAAATTTATGAGTGCATCCCAATGAGCGAGCGCTGGACTTGAACTCCGCTCGCCCTGGTCTCAAGCACCCATGTCTACGGACAATGAGCGAATTAGCCTTTGAATAAAACACACGTGACCCTTCATGTTTCATTTGTCGTGCATAAAAACATGAGAGAAAGAGAGGAACAAGGGAAGAGACAAAGGGTGAGACAGACAGAGGCTAGCTGAAGGTAAAATGCAGGTTAGTTCTTGTGCAGTAATCTGCCTCCCCTCTGCCTCTCTATACAATATGTGTTGTTTTGGTTTTTCAACAGGTGAGAATTACCCCATGCAGTTTATTCCATCTACAATGGCAGCTGCAGCGGCGTCTGGACTCAGCCCGTTACAGCTACAGGTAAGACGAAAACACCTGGACTCCTTTGATTTAATCAAAATCACCACAATATCTGAAGAAAACTAAAGCTGTGTACATGGCTACCACTACATAAGTCAGAAAACATATCTTTTGTAGTTGGGTTGGACCACCCTTTAAAATTAAATTGGATGAGAAGGGTGAGTAATACCTTCCTACAACAAAGTGGTGGAGACGAGCAGAAAGTGTTCTGGTGAAAAGTCAGGGTGTGGAGGGCGGTGGTCATGTGTCTATCTGTGCGTGAGATATTCTTCAGTTTCACCTGAAATTACAACTCGTAGGAACCCACCCAGGAAAAGTGTTTTTAATTCTTGAGTAAACTTTTTGACATTGTGCCATGACTAAAACATGCTTATCTTGTCTAAGTCCTGAACCCTGGTCATGCTATTGTACGCAAAGACGTTACATAATTTTGTTCTTAGAGATGATGTCAGTAATAACAAGCAAAGCAAACTAAAGAAGTGCCTCTTCAATATCAGTGATGATAACTCCAGTGTTTCACAACCAAATAAACAACTGCAGGAGAAGCAAAGTTTTAAACCAGCAGCAGGAACAAAGAGGTTGAGTGTGACGGTTTGTACACTCACAAAGTACATATGGATCTAATCCTGAGGGTGTAACCAGTAGGCCAGAACCCAAGACAATTGTACAGAAGTGAGTTGATAAATAGAAAAGACAGTCAAGATAAGGAGCTTTGGCAAACTAAATGGAACTCCTACTTGTTCTAACCTCGCCCTGAGTTCAAGTGGGAAAAAAAACAAAAAACCTGCAACATTTTCAAAAAATAAAACTTTCTATGCTTCCTATCCGTTGCCAACTTAAATGACACAATAGTGATCTAATCTATACCTGATGCATGAAACCTTTTATATCTTGCATATGAGATCTAGAGGCCAAGGCAGTAATACAACCTTTTGTGTGTCTGATAGATTTTACCTGGGAAAAAAACACTTACAATATAAAAGAAGAAGCTATTTTGCATAAGAAGTCATAGCCGTCATGACTGCACTGTTAAAAAAACTTGTCAAACTGTGTGACTGACAGGTGATCTTTGGAAAATGCAGACTCTTAAGCACAAAACATACTACTAAAATAAAAAAACACAATTGCATCTAAAATAGTGATTTGCCTGCAACTTTGGTTCTTTGTACTACTAACTAATATTCTCAGCTGCTCCATGTTACAGTATATGCCTATAAATACCTCCCAGAAATATGAGCAGTGTTTTATGTTTGAAGGAGTGGAAAATGCTGGAGGAGGCCCAGCACGCATTAATGGGGGTTCAGCCTCATTTCTTAATTAATTTGAATGGAGTTAACTTTTTTTTTCAATAAAACAACATGACGCTTTGGTTAAAGACGAAGCTCTATAGGCCGACGCTAACGTGCTAGCCCGCTTATCTGCTTGCCTGTCAGCTGTGTCAGACAAAAGCCGCTGTGATGAATCACAGAGGAATTCCGCCCCACCAGCACAACACCTGGCCCAGGCAATTCATCAAATATTTTATTGCTGCTTGACACCTGTGGTTTGAGAATGGCACTTATCCATAATGGTTATCATAGAACATATTTGCAAAGAAAGAAGAAAAAAAAGTGAAACAAAAACAAAACAAAAAAGAAGAATGAAATCGCTACTCCCTAAAGGCGGTTTGGAATTTCTCAACACGACTCCGTCACCCCTCCTGCTGTACCTACTATCAGCTGATAGAACAAAAGTCCTCAAAAGCTTTTTCATTGGCAAACAATATTGCTTCATCATGTCAGTCATTACCATAGCATGGCTTTTGGATGTTACAAGAATCCTTATCTCAGTTTTTTCAATTTGAATTGTGGTTTTCGCTTATCGAGGCCCTCATTAGCCTCTATTGACTTAGCAAAGCGCCGTGCTGCGCTGAGGGGAACGGAGCCTCGGCGCAGCCTGTCTCCACTCTTGGCTTTGAAACGATCAAAAGAGTCTCTTACCTCTCACAAGAGTGAGAGGTAAGAGGATGAATGATGTCGGAGATGCAAACTCATTCACATTTAAACACTGCCTGAGACATGAAGAATGAGAGGCAGAGAGGAACGTGAATGAGAGAGGAAGCTTCTCATCACGCCGTTGGCTGAAATCGAGTAGGGAGACAGGGGAAAGGGAGGAAGACAGAGTGCAGGGAAGTGTTTGTGAGAGAGAGAGAGAGAGAGAGAGAGAGAGAGAGAAAAGGATGATTATCAGTGGAAAGGCGCTGGCTCCCAGCACATGTTTGGACATTGTTTTGACAACAATGCCTACGCCAAAAGCAATCATGATGAGATTTATGAGTTGTACTTGTTTGGTTGTGTATCTGCATTTTCAAAATTTTGCCAGTAGCACTCTTTGTGCTAAGGTACGGTAACGTTTGCAGTGTTGCAAAAAAAATTTATTGTATAAAACCCGATGAGATAGATGCAATAAAAACACGTGCAGAGTTTCCTCACAATAAATGTTTGCTTTGTGATTTTATATAAATATATAATATGTAGGTTGCATTTTCTTGGAGTGTCTTTGCCATGTGCATGTGAGCTGCTTGTTTGTGTGTTGAAGAGCTTGATAACTACAGGGTTTCCCTTAGGGAAATTCGTAAGCAGTTAAGCCATTTGCTTTTGCTTTAACAAGCTTAAAAATATTATTGTATATTGTTTGAATAATTATCATATCCGACAGATCCGGACATGTTGTGGTTAAGTTTGTAAAATGAACCCAAATGCTGACAGAAAGGTAGAATAAACTTTAATGACTTACAGGACAGCTGGCTAACACAAAATAACAAAAGGTGGCTGATTAGTCTAGGTAAAACAAACTTAATCTAATCACCCGAGATAAATCCTTTGAACAGAAGACCAACAATGGAAAAATACAGCACTGAGATACACAAGGAGCAAGAACACAGAGAGAAACAGTAAGACACAATGCCAGGTCAGGAGAACACAAATGAATTGAAAGAGGGAAAACATATGGACATAATACAAGAGAATTAATAAACTAAACACTTGTGGCACAGAAAATCGGCAGGAAAATGACAAAGACAGGAAGTAGTATAAGATTTCTTTCAACATAAAACAGGAACCAGAAACCATGACACACATCTCGTTTCATCATCACGTTCAGTTATTGTAGAGTTGTCTACATAACAACCTAACTCATTGCAGACATGCCCCTTGCACCTCTGCTAGTGTGTGATCACTTTATCTCAGGTTAGGCTGCTGCAAAATTCAGCTGGAAACCCTGAAGCGATGAGTCGAACAGAAACATCTTATTTCTCTGCATCCTGCACTATCTTAAGCCCTTTGGCCTGCATGTAGCCATTGTGGTTACGCTGTAGTGCCACAGTGGCTCTCTCTCTCTTTCTCAGTTCTGGCTTTGCTTTCTCTATGGGCTCTGCCTTTGGGAGGTGAGGGACAATGACAGCATTGAAAATCTGTTTTCTCACAATTATTGTGAATGGATTGTTTTTCTGCACAGAGCCTTTTCTAACACTACTTCCACTAACTTCTTGTTTCTTTACTTTTATCACTTATTTTATCATGCATGAAAACTGTCTCTGCATTTGCCTTCAGGCCTTGACCCTTTAAGTCTTTACTGTTTGTTTGTCATGTTTTGTCATGTGTGAACATAGGTCAGATACACTCATTACAAAGAAAGGAAAAATGTATCAGAAATGCACTTGGTCTGGTGAGGTAAACAAATGGTTTCATTTATGCACTTGCATGCATTAATACGTCGTTAATCATAATTTGTTTTCAATGACGTGTATATCTGTTGTGCCTTTCGGTGAGTCTGTCAGTTAGGATTAGGGCTGCCATGATTAGTCGATTAGTCACGATTATGTCGACGAACAAAATTGTTGACGCATCGTTTTTTGGTTTTTTTTTTACTTTGCTTATCTCTCGAAACTGCGGCTGCAGCTTCCAGTGCCGCGTCTGCTTTTCTGTCACAAACACACACACACACACACCCACGCACATGCGCAGTAGTGGTAATCGGCGTCAGGCCTGACTGTACTGTAAATGATACCATAACACAGACCCTCCAGGAATTCACGATGTTGCGATTTGCAACTTCAACGCAACTTCAGTGAATCCCTGTGAATTCAAGGCGGTGTTACAATTTTAGCCAATCACGCGATTTTTCCGCAACTTCCATACAGTCTGCACGGGGGATTCAACTCGGTGGGTCAGGGATGGCCGCACGGGGCGGGAGGATCCCCTCGTGTGACCTCTCCCCGGCGCTGGCTGGCCTCCGCCGGGCGCATTTCCTCCGCGGTGGCTCTGGGTCAGCATGGAAAGACTCGGGGACGAAGGTGGCTCACGGCTCCGTCCACAAGCTTTACAGCGCCCGCCCGCTCAGAGGCAGAGTGGTTCGTCAACTAATCAGATGATCGGCGGTTCGATCCCCAGCTCCTCCGGTCTGCATGTCGAAGTGTCCTTGGGCAAGATATTGAACCCCAAATTGCTCCTGAAGGCTGTGCCATCGGTGTGTGAATGCGTATGAATGCCTAGCTCCTAAAACTGATGAGCAATTGGCACCTTGCATGGCAGCTATACATCAGTGTATGAATGGGTGAATGAGATATGTAGCGTAAAGCGCTTTGAGTGGTCGGAATTTACCATTTACCAATCCCTCTCCGGGACAGTCAATTTACGTATGATCCCATTAGTCTACTAATCGAAAAAATAATCGGTGATTAGTCGATTATCAAAATAATCGTTTGTGGCAGCCCTAGTTAGAATTCAAATAAGCCACTACCGTAACAGCGTTAGTGATATCCTGATGTGGCAGTCCAGCACACACACACACACACACAGATACACACACACACACTGAGCTCTTTTTTGAGTTATTAGTCTCAGTTACACTTCACAATGGCCTTAATTTCAGTGTGTGAAACTGCGCATTAGCCTATAAAAAAAGCATTGTAGATTCAGAATTACATCATGTTAGTTCTATGTTAGCAATCTCATCTGCTACATTACTGTAGTCAAGTACACACCAGCTGGAATCGACCCCTTCTAATGTCAGATCTGTGCTCGGTTCAGAATGGACAGATGTTGTAGCCAGATTCCTCCAGATGGTTCGTAGTTCTGCCCTGCAGCATGCCTTCAGACATCTGGCTGGCACTAATGGTCAAGTGGGCATAAACTGGAATGCAGACAGGGCATGTTCTCAGGGAGTCAAAAAAAAGCTACAGGAGCAACAAGATGTTAAGATGTAAAGGTAAAGACAGTAAAGGTTCAGAAATACAACCAATGATACATCAAATCAAAATCAGGATAACAGAAACATTTGGCAAAAGCTTCCCCTGTTGTGCCTGACTCATCCTGACCTGACCTAACAATTTTGATAGCACAAATGTTGTGCTATCGGCGTGGGAACTCGATCGGGCCAATTGTTTCCAGAGCCTTGGAGTAGACCCCTTCACAAACAGTGGATTCCTGCCGAAGAAAGGCCCCCATTGTCACAGCTAATGCGAGTGAAATACAGTTGCTTAGCAGACATTCTTGTTGAAATCATAAGACATTTCTCGCTGTCTGTCTCGATGTTCTGCCTATTTCTGTTTCAGTGTTTGAGGCATGAGAGATGATGAGGAGGAACAAACTTTAGTGCCCCAGAGTCATGATTTCCATCTCGTTGCCAACATACAACCAGAATGGCTTTCTTTGTCATGAAATGAGGACAGTGATTGGAAGGCAATCAGCTGTGGTTTGCCTCGACTTAAAAAACTAAGCATCTGTTCCGTAAAAGAGAACTGGAAGTGAGATAATGCTTGTCTTTATGCAGCCTGCCTCTATGTGTATCTCTTTCACTGTCTTAGACACAACTAACCCTTCCAGTGAAATATTTATCCTCTATCCTCTGTGTGGGCCAGCTCACTGGCAGTTGATCCATTTCACTCCTCTTCCTCCTCCTCCTCCTCCTCCTTCTCCACCTCCTCCTCACCTCCTCCTCCTCCTTCTCCCCCTGCAAACCTGCTGAAAAAGACAAAACCTCATTTGTTTTGTGTACTCCTGAGATCGACAGCAGCTCGACACTAAAAGCCGGGCCTGCGAAAGGGATTCTCCACTCAGTCCTAATGGGACAGGCTGGACTGGAGGATGTTGGCAGGCTGCACTATAGCAGTGAAAAAAACAGTGCTGCCCACACCCAGACCACAACAACATCACCTTCCCTCCAAAGTAGGCCAAGGCTATTAAAAAAAAAACCTGCTGATGATCAGGAGGGTAAAAAAAATGACAGAATGATTATTTGGATTTTAGTCAAATTAGCACTAACGTCCACAAGCCAGTCAGATAGTCTGGACAGCTGTGGCACGGTTCTAGGCCCTCTTTGTCAATTTGTAATTTAGGAAATTGCGGCATTGTCTTCCCTCGGGGTTTGAGTGAATGGCGAGAGCTCTAGTTGGGGTTGTTTACGCTGCACATTGGCCTCCCCAGTCACCAATCAATCTCATCGTGTCTCTGAGAAAAAAACGAGGTGAAAGCTCTTATTCTCAGTCTTTTGTTTGTTCAACAGTTCCTTCTTCTTATTTGGAATTGCTGACGGAATCACTGCTAACGGCACAATAGCAGTGGGTCTGTGTTTGCACACAAGCGGGTGTGAGATCCTAACTGTGTGTTTTACCTCAAAGACTCGTGTGTCTGCTCCCCTTAGAGCTGTAAGAATATCAGGCATCACCAGAAGTAACTCTGCGGTCGGCTTGATTGACGCGAGAGGCCTCACCACCAGCCATTCAAGGCACATTCTTACGGGGATCTCATATCGCCAGGGGTTGGCCCAAGCACTCCTGGTGCCTTCCAAGGAAAATAAGCGGCGTGACATCAGGGCTTTGTTTCAACGGCGAGGCCCCTTCTGTTTGTGTTTAATATCGCTCCGAGAGAAGTGGAAAGAGGGCCAGCCAATTTCTCTGGCCCCAACCGCTGAGCCTGGCGCTTCGGCAGTGAAGCGACGGTGGTCTCGTGTGTCTGCAGCGCAACACTCTGTAACCCCCACCCCCACCTCTCTTTCTTTATCTATGGCACACTCTTTGCTTTTGGATCTCTGCTCCCAGGAGGCTTTGCAGTTTTGACTACAGGGAAATCAGATCTCACAACACTGGGGTCCGTTTAGGCCAAGGGGCCAGAGAGCAAAAACAGAGAGAGGAAGAAGCGGAGATGGAGATGAGGGAGAAGATGTAAAGAGTGACTTTGGAACAAAACTGAAAGAAAGAAGATAAATGGAGACAGTCAGAGGGAGATCAAAAGAGAAGAGGACAACAGTGAGACAGAAACGTAGATGGAGGGGGGGAGTACAGATGAGGTGAGAGTAACGAAAAATGAGAGGAAAGCAGGAAAGCAGAAAAGAGAACGAGAGGAGGGAGTCTTAAGTGAAGGCCAGCCACGTCTGGGTGGTTTTCCTGAGGACAGGCTCTTTGATACTCCAGCACTCACACTCCAATGCATTTAGACAGGGGTTGACAGTGGTTACAGGCAGCGGTTTGTCTGGCCAGCGAGCTTTGATTTAGAAGACCCTGGACTGTGGGCCGAGTATTTGACTCTTTGATTTTCGTTGGATGGAAAATCAGTACCTTTTTTTTTGCTACATTTAAAGTTTTTGTCCAACCCTGAAGGCAGATGGTTATATTATACTTTCCAAGTCTTTTTTTTTTTTTAAGATTCTATTATTTTTACAATATTTTCAAGTGTTTTTCAATTGACTCCTGCCCAAGATGTAATTTCATTATGACTGCACCTACTTAAACACGATTGTCCACTATTGTCTTTGGGATTCAAGTTCGAGAAGAAGCTCAATTGTCTGAACTCTTAATGCAAGGAATAACCATATGTGACAAGATTACTCTCAAGTGTTTTTGAGACTCATAAAGTTTTCTTTGCCTAATTTTATTTTATTTTATTTGACTGTTACAATTTGAAATTACAGCTCAGCTGTTTAAGCCAAAAAAGATTAAATAGTCAGGATAACAAAAACAGCCGTGTGGCTTATTTCCATTGTGGTTCACATTGTTTTTTGAAATTTAAAGGAAACCAGCCTTTTTTATTGCGAGCAACACCGAGCCAAGAATTGTCTCAAAGGCTAATTTTCTTACTTATGGTCTTATATTTGTGCAGAACCAAGTATTAGATATCCTGTTTTGTAGATAGTCAATACTAAACTTCAGGCAAAGCGAAAGTTTTTTTTAGCTATTGTCTGGATTTATTTCTCGATGCAAATCGTTATACAAGCTGCTCCCAGCATCTGCTGAAAGAATAAGTGTCAGAGATGGATTGTAGATAATTTAAAATAAAAATGTTTTGCTGGAATGCCTCCCTGATAAATACTCGCCCCCTCAAACAAATTTTCCATTTGTGTGGGACACTCCTGTCAACGTCAGATCTATGTGTGTGTGTGTGTGTGTGTACGCACACGTTTGTTTCCATATGAGTTCTGTGCGTATTTGGCTCAGACACACACCCATCAAAAGTTCAGAAGATGCGAGCAGCACCAGGGAGAAGATAGAGCAAAGAAAAAAAAACACAACAGGATCAAGGGTTGTGGTGGTGGTGGGGGCACAGAAGAAGAGAGGGTAAAGAATGAAAGAGGAAAAGCCACTGACTAGCTGCTGGCGAGCGATGTTAATAGCCTGTCGGTTTTGCTGGTTTCTTCCATTTTTGCAGCAGCTGTATGCTGCCCAGCTGGCGAGCATGCAGATCTCGCCAGGAGCCAAGATGACTCCCCTTCCGCAGGCGCCCAACTCCTCCGGTCCCCTTTCCCCATCCGCCCTGAAAAGCGAGAAGCGAGCATCCAGTCCTGTCGTTCAAATTAAGGTGAGTCCACTGATGCTAAAGTTGTAAAATGGAGAATGGCAGAGCTTTTCAAATGATTGAACAGGATTTACAAGAGGAGTTGGGTTGATGAGCCAACAAGCAGTAGGCAAAGAGTAAATCTGACTATATTCAAGAAACAAGCAACTGTAATTTAATCAATGTATAAATGACACTTCTTGGGACTTTGTATACTGTAACGGTCATAATAAGGCAAAGGAAAGAGTGAGTTCATAATATGTCTGATAGGAAAACACACAAGAATAATGATGAGGATGATCATTTCAAATGAAAGCAAGAGGCTGGAAATTTGGAAGTTGTTGAAACGACGATCTGCGCATGAGCCTGTACTCTTCACCGTCAATTAGAAACAGCTTATTTAAAAGTCACACACTGATAGACACACACACAAACTCACAAACTGACACTGGCGCTGGCTGCTGTTTGGCAGGGGCCCAGACCCCTTTACTGCAGAGAGCGTACGCCTCATCTTCGCTCGACGTCGAGGCAGTAATGGAAGCCATGTGTGTGTGTGGGGCACAGCTGCAACCGGCGTCACAATAGACCGGCGTCAGAGCTCACCGCACTCAAACAGTAGTGCTGTGCCCTCCAAGCTCCCCACCCTCTGCTAACCCCCGCCCAACACGCACACACACACACACACACACACACACACACACACACACACACACACACAAACACACACTCGGCCCACCCCCACTTTGGCATGCCACCCGCACCCTGAACCCTCCCTCCCTGCCCCCTCAAACCCGTGCTGGAGGTTTTCTTCTTGTCACAACTTTTCCTTTTTCCTTTTTTGTGGATCAATGTGGTCGTGGAACGTTTGATTAGAAATAGAGGAATCAAGCAAACAAAGGTGCTATTGTTTCGATAAGAAGGTACACCGCAATGTGGAATTCATTTACTGAAAGGCAAAAACCTTATAGGGATGACTGATCAGTCTGTGGGAGCATAACTAAAGTACTGAAAGCACGTCAAGGGATACTTTGGACAAAATCAGCGGCTGTGGTGAGCTTGAATTCAGTCAATTACGCCTCAAATGGTGACCCATTTTCACAGCAGAGACATCTTGTTTGGCCAAAATAATGTTTTACACACAGTGCCTGTGTTGCACTATGAAGCTTCTCCGAATGTAGTGCATTTAGCAGTAGCACTATTGGTGACTGGACATACTGTGCCCATGGATAGACAAGGAGAGGTTGAATATGCTTCATGCGTGAGATGTTTCAATGCATGTTTTGATGCTTGGAAACAAGAATCCTTCATAAGTAACCAAAACAAACTGAGCATTTTTATTCTCTGCTAATGACCTGATTAATTCTAAAACCCCCAGCTTGTAGACCAACAGGTGGAGGTGGTGTTTGACTCTCAAAAGATAGAATTTGGGTGGCAAAGTTGCTTCCCAACCTGTGCTTTCTAACAAGTGGTCAGTGCCTTTATTTCTGCATTTACTTTCTTGGCGCATTGCTGCCACTGAATATTGATCAGTGGCATGAAAACTATTAGCGGGCCTGTGCTTCACGGACCCACCGTCATTTGTTTCCTTGTGTGTGTGAAAAAACATGCTTCATAGTGCCACTAGTGGTCAGAAACTCCCAGGGTATGAGCAATAATTTGTGACACTAAATTATAAGCAGGGTCACATACTTATTTCACTCTCACATACAAAAACAGTATCAGTTATAGTTATATTTTAACACAGATCTTGATTTATTTATTTTTATTTACGCTTTTGCTTCTGTTGTCACTAACAGGAGGAAGGACACACACAGCCATTGAACCTCTCAGCCAGACCCAAGACAGCCGAGCCTCTTCGCTCCCCGGCGTCCCCGACGCAGGGTCTGTTCTCCGGAAACAAGACCAGCCCAACAGGAATGGGCAAGGGCCGCATCCCAAGCCCTCTCCCCAACATGGGCAGGAACACCTCTTTGGGTAGGTAATAAACACATGCACGCACTTTAACACCAGTGTTTCCTTTACCACTGGGTAGACAGGAGGGGCCACCGCAGTAGCTCTGCTATTCTGCCTACAAGAAGAACATTAACATTGGCTTCACTGACATGTTCAATAAGAATCACATGCTTTAAATGCTGCCAAGAAAAAATTCAGAGGGGAAACACTGACGCAGTCCACACATACATGCTCTCTCTCACACACAAACAAACACTCTCATACACCAGTGTATTGTTCACATCTGCACTGTACATCCATCCAGAGCAAACATCTCTCTCTAGTGTAAAACTGTGCCTTCCCCTCAACTGGAAAAACAAAAACATCACCCACCCAAACACCACCCTTCAACCCGCCACACACAGACAAAACCATGCAGCGCCGCATGCGCCTGATAGACTGCAGACACCTCAACCCCAGGAGGAGACCTGTGTGTGTGTGAGTGTGTGTGTGTTTGTGTTTTACAGGAGTCCAAAGCCCTGTATTTAGCCCCAATGAAAACCCCGGCAGCGGAAGCAGTGAAACGCAGCACACGTTATTTGGTTTTTAAGAGCTTCCTCACATCATTGTCTGCCCGCGCTAGACCTTTTATGCCCCTACCTCTGCTATCTGTTATTAAGGCCAATCTAAACCCTCTCATTATATCCCCCCAGAAAACAATTTCGCCAGCTCCTCTGGAGTGGCTTTGAGGACACGTCGCTTGTGTTCCCTGCAAAGTTATTTTTTGCCCATTTTAACGGCCACCCAAGCATACAGTGCTTCCTACTTGTCTGCTAATTAAACGAGGAGGGCGACGGAAACTTTGCATCCTTTTATTTTTTTATTTTTTTTCTTCTTATTCTTCAAATGTGCATCGGTTAAAGAAGTGTGAAGTGTGGCGCACAAACAAGGGGGAGGAGGTTCAGTCATGTTAAGACACAAGTGGACGGTGAAAACAACATTTTGCCCCTGATAAGATTGAGAAAAAATCCTTTATACAGATGTTTAAATAGTATTTCATAAGAATTTGTATGCAGCCAATTTAAATTTTTGGTTTTCTTATCAACAACAACATTCAACAAACTGCGTTCTTCGGATGAGTTGGGGCATCTGACTCCACAAACTGACAACAACACTACCTGCAAATCAGATTTTATAAACCAGTTGATAGCAGATGAACTCTCTGCAATTGCAGAGCATAATAGCATGATTCAAAAGTTCACTTATACAATTCTACCCTACAGAGCTTTTCTGAAAAAAGTAATCTGTGAAAAAAGTAATCAGGTGTTTTGTAACGACTGCATGAGGAGAAGAAATGGGTCACCTTAGAACATAACATAACGTGACATGATGTAACAAGGGAAAGCACACAATTTCCTGCTAAAGGTGGAGTGAATTCTGTTATTTCACATTTCTTTATTTTGTGTGTGTCATCTTCTCATCAATTTAAAGTGGCTTGGTTGGTAAAAACTGATGTCACAAACATTTATACACCAATCTGAACATATGAATCAGATTTTGATGACAGTTGTGGGGTTGTTGCTTATGTTGCCAGGCTGTTGTCACATCTGATCAAGCCACTTAACCATATAAGACTGGCACATATGTTTTTTCCCTTTCTGACTTATACTTCACTTCAGCTCCCTTATCTAGTCATTCATTAAGGGGGATATTTAAAAAAACAACAACCTGGCCTGTACTAAAGCCACATACACATGACTGACAGCTGTCCCTCGCTTGTGTCCTCCCAGACATCCTGTCAAGCCTCAACTCCACGGCGCTGTTTGGGGACCAGGACGCGGTGATGAAGGCCATCCAAGAGGCCAGGAGCATGAGGGAGCAGATCCAGAGGGAGCAGCTCCACCACCAGCAGCAGCAACAACCGGGACACCAGAGTCTGGAGGCCAAACTGTCCGCCCTGAGCAGCATGACCCTCAACAACGGCAACAAGGTTAGAGGGACAGACAGATCACATGTGGCTACATTAGAAGATGCACAGACACACTGACTGACTTGGCTAATAAGGTCTATAAGAATCACATGGTCTAACGCAGTTTTCAAAGGCATTTTCTTTCATGTGGAGAAAGAATTCTGATTGAAATGCTGATGGGTCTGCATGCACACCCCCACACAAGCTATACAACTGCAAGGACGTACATAATGTTCTGCACATTATGGACGTCCTTGTGACACACATTAACAAGCAATGTAGGAAAGTGACATCTACCCAGCTACTGTGTTTTTTTGGAGGTCCAGTTTTGAGGTACTGTCACTTTAGTGTTTCCATTTGAAGTTACTTTGTACTTTCACTCCACTATATTAGATATATTTACTTTTGATACATGAGTACATGTTGCTGATAATTAATTTGTTTTACATAAGTGCTTAGGAACAGCTGAGCCTCTGTATATTTTGATGTTTTTTGTATTGAACAGCCTTTAAAGGAAGCTGTATGCCCAACACTGATTTCAAAGTAAAAGTACACAACAAAATGTTACACAAACAATAGAAACTATCGCACAAATACTCACAAAACACACAAATAATTCTGTTGCTAAAATTGGTATGTGTTCTTACACTACCCCCTCTTGATCCCATATATTTTTACATATAAGTAATTAAGAAAAGTAACTTGCAATAGAGTATTTGTATAATGTATCTCTATACTTTTCCTTCAGTGTGTTGAAGAGAGAGAAAGGAGAGGATCTATCTTGCATTTATCCTTATACAGCGATCAGATGTCCATGTAATTACTCCTTTACATACACACACACACACACATACACACACACACACACACACGGACACACGCACACACGCACACACACACACACACACACGGACACAGACTCAGCTCCAAACTCCTCACTCCTGTGTTACATTTTCTCCAGTATGTCGTTGGCTGAGTGTTCAAGGTTTCTGCTTAGCTCCTGCATGAGTCTGACGAATATTCATGGATGATATTTGGTGTTGTTTGGCTCGGGCTGCAGCTCTTGAGGACTTCTCTTTTCTCCTCTCATCTCCGCGGCCACCCAGAAGCCAACAGCTTTGAAGAGGGAGCAGCTGGGCCAATGACAAGTGATGGTTTTGGCGTGTTAGTGTGGATGTGTGTGTGTGTGTGTGTGTGTATGTGTGTGCTTTGTGTGCCTGCTTTGACTGAGACTGAGTGGGTGTTTTTTTGGAGAAGCGATGGTGTTAACATTAGTGTGTGTATGTGTATGTGTGTGTGTATAATGGAGTCCAGCTCTCCACTTGCCCTGGAGGGGGGATCCCGGCCTCAGGGTTTTAGCCCAATTAAAGGGCCTTTCTCAGGGAAGGGACCCCCCCTTTTATGCTCACCTCTTCCCCCCGCGCATCTCTTCCCCTTGGGCTGAAGGAGACAGGGCCTTTGTACCAGGATCTCATATCCAGAGGGAAATTCATATTCCAAAACATCAGTCTGATCAGCCAATCACAGATTCCAGGGATCAGACATTAAGTAAAATAGGGAACATGATTAGACCGGCTCTCCTGCGCAATTGATCCCATGTTGCTTGCAAGGATGGGGAGAAGGCGGAGGAGAGAAACTCATGAATATTTTAGGGGTGGAGACTTTGAACCCACCAACCCCAAGTAGGTCATGATTGGTGCACTCCAAGGATAGGCTGTTTTGAATTTTTTGGACTTGTTTGCTTTGCATCTTCAGGACGAAAACATCCAAAATCTGGCAAAATATATCTGTGCTGTACTTATCCTCAGTCCCAAGTTGATTTTTTTTAATAAGTCATTATAGTAGTAAACATTGAGAAACTCATAAATATAAATTATACAGCTTATCCTAATGAATTGTTTATTAAGATTTAATGTGAGTTGCCTGCTGCAGGTCTGGTGAAAACTCTCACCAATGTTCACAAATAAGTTTGCACTTTTAAAGAGCTTTTTGCACCAAGTTAACTTTCATCATCACAGATAAAGGTGAGTGTTTTAAAGGGAGAGCCCTACATGCTTCTCAAGCTCTATATTTTCCAACTTTATAAGAACAAAACCAAAGCAATGCAGTAATTTAGTTTATAGCCCCATGCCTCCTAATAAAAAGCTCATTTGGAAAGTCTCAAAGTAATTGTTTCCGGTTTGAGGACGACAGCAGGCCTTGGTGTTTGTTGTCAGTTTGTTATTCGTTACCTAACAACAGCAGCTCAAAGACTCTTTCTCTTAGCTTTAAATGCATAATTTTTTCTTTGGGATGGAGAGGTTTTTTTGTGTGTGTGTTTCTTTTCTTTTTTTTCTAAAGCGCTCAAAGGCTTTGCTCTGTCTTAAACAATTCATGGATGGAACTTGCTGGATACTGAGTGTGTGACTCACCCGCTCCACCTCGGGAGGCAATGAGACCAGCTCTTTTTCTTTACCTTGGATTTGTGTGTTGTTTTCTGTTCGTCAAATAAATTTGTTACTCAAATCCTCCCCTTAGAAACTTTGTGGCACTGCCAAAGCCTTTTTGTTTTATGACATTGTACTAACACAGCATATAAGGCGTCTTTGGAGGGAATGAGACAACTGCTGTAAATGGTATCTCAGTGTAATATTGAATGTTGAGCTATTTATTGCCCACGCTGATTCGACTCGAAGGGAGCCATCGCAGTGACGTCTGAGTGTGTGTGTTTGTGTTTATTTCGCTTTCTGTTTGTGTATTTTTGTCCCACAGAATTCATTTCAAGCATAGACGACATAGACATTTCCCTAAGAGCTGAAACTGATCCTGTGCTCCTTTTGTCTGTGTGTGTGTGTGTGTGTGTGTGTGTGTGTGTGTGTGTGTGTGTGTGTGTGTGTGTGTGTCCTGGCTCTGCACTGGCCTTGGCCATGTTAATGTCATTATAGCTGGTGTACAGACGAGAGGCCTGGCCAGTTAGTGGCATTGTTGAGTATCACCTTACGCTTACGTTGCTTCCAGCTGGCCTGCGGCTGCCAAAGCTCACTGAAATAGCCACTGTGTATGACTGTGTGGGTGTGTGCATGTATGTTTGTGTGTGTGTGTGTGTGTGTGTGTGTGTGTGTGTGTGTGTGTGCGCGCACATAAGAGCCTGTGTGCACTTTTTTTTCTTCATCTAAACAGCCACAAAACACTCCCTAAACCCACTTAAAGGAAAACAGCAAGTTTTTTTGAGAGATTGGCACATTACGCCACACATGACATGTTTTGGATGAAACTACAGAAATCGACCACGTGTCCTAGAGCTTGTTCACTCAGGCTCTGATTCATTATAGTATGAAGTGATAACACCTAGAGGTCTGCATGGAAAGTATTTTTAAACATGTGACTGTTTTACACACGAGCGCGGTAAAGTTTACATGAAATATGATAGAAAAATAATACACTGCTTTGGACCACGAGGGACTACTTTTCCTGTTTCTATAGGAGGAGAACGCGGTGGGTGATGGCAGACTGAGAGCAGGTAAATCTAGAAGGAGCACAAACTTTTCTTTTTTTTGTCGCTCTGAGATCTGGTTTTTCATTTTGGATAATGCCGGGTATGCACGTCACTCAACAGCTGATTCTAAAATTGAAAGCACTGACTAATGGTGTCTGTGTTCGTGTAATTTAACAGTTAGGTCGATCGAAGAGCTGATGTACAGGAACCTGCTGTGTCCCCCTAAAAGCTGCGAGCAGATGCCTCACTAGCCGTACAAAAGTGGGTCACGTTGCAGCCTGACCTCACAAAAAAATATCATACATTTTTATATTTATTTTAAATTTTTAACGTAGTATTCAGTAGACCTCGTGCTTTGTTTCTTGAACATGCGCATTCATCTCAATTTTTGTTTAACAGTTTTGATATTTACCAGATCTCTAAATGTGAGTGTTTAATTTAATATGGCCTATTATAGAGACATGCTTTTTATCTGCACCCTGTTGAATAAAGTCATCAGCATGCCTGCACTTTCTGTTGGTGGAGCGGAATGAGTCTGGAAGAAGGCGAGAGGGGAGGAAATGGTTGTATAGAAGTTTATATTGGCCCTGCTGGTGATTTTGGTCTTCGTAGGAAGCGCGCCTGTTAAACCGACAGCTCAGGCGGTTCCAAGTCTTGATTAAAGGTCGACGTAATGTTGCTGTATTTGAAGCCTGAATGATATACATTATAATAATGTATACTACAAAGCTGAGTCTGGCACCTGCAAATAGACTGTTGAGTGTCTACTTCTTTGGGGTTGGAGCCTCAAGGGGTGGAGGGCTGGTGGTGGTGGTGTTAAGGGCTATGAATAGGAGGAATGGTGAAAAGGAGAAGGAGGGGAGGAAGAAAAAAAAAACAGAACAGAGCTGACTGACAGCTCTATCGGCACACAGAAAAGTCTGGAGAAGGAAAGAGAGAAAGAACGATGAAGAAAATAGAGAGTGAACGCCAGGAGGGAGACTAAAGAGGTTGCCAAACTTGATTGGCCCGGGAGGAGACAGTAAACGGTTGCGGGTCAGCTGGAGGCACGCCGTGCTGGCGGTAGGCAAGTTGTAACTGTGGTAATGATCTCAATACGGTGTGGATAAAAAAAAAAAAATACAATGTTTGGAGTGTTTCCCTAGCAACAGTAGAGAGATGCAAATGCCAAGAAGAGAAGAGACCAGGCGGAACAAAAAGAGTCGGGTGTCTCTTAAATTTAAAAATATACATTCAGCAGCAATATTGAGCTGAAGACTCAGTGAAAGAAATCGTGTGTTAAACAGGCTGCAGAGGCACAGATGGGATTTGTTTCTGAGGTACTTGTTTGTACAGATTCAGTGTTTTAAAGAGTCCTACTGTTTTTATAGCTTAACTTCATGTTCTTAATTAATTGTCAATCTTAATTGTCTGCTTGGTTTTATATATCTTTGCCCCTTCACATGAACTTCATTGTCTTTAATTGATTAATTCCATTGTTAGTCATCTTTTGGGCTGCAACTCTTTTTGCTCCAATCTAGACCTGGGTGAAAAAGTAATGTAATACCAAGCATGTGATGGGTGAGTTTTTGAATTTTACTGTCTAAGAGTCATTTAGGTTGGAGTGGAGAGTGGGCTTTCTTTTCACTTCGACTACATGTACCTGAGCGCTACTGTAGGACTCCAAAACTGCTGACATAGGCTGTTTTTAACCAGGTACTCCCTCTGTGATAAAGACAAAAGCATTTAGAGTAGCACAATCCAATAATGTATACAACACAAATGGAGTCTTATGAAAGAGAAAGTAAAAGAAAAAAAAAAGTCTATGCTCTTCCAAAAAGCAGCACTCCAGTATCAGACCAGCAGCCACACAGGCCAAACCTATTTCAATCTTGCCTAAACAAAGCAAAGACAGCTCCTTATTGCATTTGCCACAAGAACTTTCAAGTAGACCAAAAGTAGACCAACCGCATTTGCAAATTTTGACCCAGGTCTGCTGTTAATCTGTGTTTTGGATCACTCTACCTCTATTGATGCTGTTCTAGTCCATTTTCCAAAAGTCTAACTCTACTGTGTATTCGTTTTCCATCGGTCTCCTCCCATTTAGCAGGAACATTTGTACATCTCAAACATCATGTTTAGAAATGATGCTTTGTGGTGCATCAAATATCGTTACAAAATGTTGCAAAGCAGTCATGTTTAGCATCAATTTGAGAACTACAAATTTAACCGGTGCTAACTTTTAGCATTAGAGCACCAAACATTGACTTTCAGAAGTCTGAAAGCATCATCGTGAGCCACAACCGCTTTCCCCAGACTATTGTTCTGCATTACAATCTGAAAAAGAACTTCTCAGTGGACTCTGGGTCTTATTCTTGTCTCTGGACTAGTTTTCCACTCCACTCCTCTTCCTTTTTCTTATGCTCTCTATCTCTCTCTCTCTGTCTCTCCCGCTTTCTCTCTTTTCTTTAGTCCTTTGTTAGACGGTTGCTTCCTGCGGTGAGCATGGCACTGCCCAGGCACATGTTCTGTGGTGAGCCTGATTACAGCCCTGCCGTAGTGCTGACATTGGCCCGCGCCGACTCCTCATCTATAAACACATACACACACACACACACACACACACACACATGAACACATACACGCCGGCCCCTAAGTTCCACCAACTCTGCCAGCGGCTACCGCGGCATGACTTCACCCGGCAACCATTCCTTGCGTCAAACAAAATGCCTCTGTCACCAGAAAAAGGAGGAGAGCCGAGAGGGAGGAAGGGAGGGAGGGAAGGCAGGGGAGAAAGAGAAGAGAGGAGTGGAGGAGGAGGAGTGTAGCTGTGCGGTAGCTGTGCGGAGGGTTCGATGTTTTCCACCGCAGTTTGAGAGCGTGGTTGGGTAATTTTAGCTGGAAGGCCCTGAGGCAGGCTGCTTGTAGAAGTTATTTGTCTCAGAAGTGGAGTGGCAGGCAGAAGACAGAATCAGAGAGAGTGCATGATGATGGGAGGCTGGGGAGGACACTGTTGATTAGTTTTAAAGAGGCTATGACTTGTCTATTAGCTTATCGCATAACCAACATCATGACTCATTTCCCTCGGATACTCTAAAAAAGAAACTACATAAACTGCCCATTTTGTGGGGGCTGGACTTTCCTCAGTGCCAGCTCAACCCACCAATTAGTTTTATTGTCATTACCATCAAAGACGTCCCTAGTGGCCCAATTTAAAGGATGCCAGGCATATACAGGGACTTGGTCCAGACATTAAGTAATCAAAACTGAATAGGAGTTGTAAACTTAAAAGAATTCATTTTTCTGGCAGCATGCATTACATTTGTCAAACTTCGGCATCTTTGAATAACTTTTCAGTCACCTTTTTTTGTGTTGCAGGAGCGGCTGCACTATGAGACACTGAGCCAGCACCTGGGGAAGCTTGGAGAGGATGCCGGGAAGATGGTCCATCGAGTCATTGACCTGACGAGACCAGAAGATCTGGACGGTGAGCATCTCCACTGCTTTTTTTTTTTTTTTTTTGCCTTATATTTCTTCCCTTGTTCTGCTTTTTCCAGCATTCTTCTCTTGGTTTGCTGAATTTGGTTGGCATTTTTTTTAAACTGTTGGCCTCCTTATTTTTGGATGCTTATAATCTTGGTAATTCAGAAATGTATGCAGATGCACAAAAGGCTTGAGAGAAAATGGAAGGCCAGAGGGATATAAAAGGAAGACGTTGCTTGAGTTTTGAGAAGCAGTCACATCCTGTTCAGACTAAATTGATACCAGTGACCCTTAACTCTGTGGGCCCCACATACTGTAGAAGAGGCCCTACTTCTGGGGGTCTCTCATCTCAGAATACCACAATAGAGGAGAAGGAATCTTCGAGAAAGTCAGAACATGCAGGTATTCAGTGAATACAAATATTTATTGTGCTCCTCGGGAAGCTACGGTGAAGGACACCCTCAACAGCTAAACAGTGCGTTCAATGTCAACATTTTACTCTCTTGAAAAATCTTTCACTATAATAAATCCTGCGTGAGTACACGTCAGGAAGCGGAATTTGCTTCCTTTTTTCCACAAGTGTTTGTGACACCAGATCCTGTTGCGTACAAGTATGCAAACAAAAGCAGGTGAAGAACAAGACTTTTGTAGTTAATGGTCAATGTAGTTTACAGCAAGAACTATTACATTTTAATGAATGATAAAAAAACAGTACTTCATGTACTGTGTATTTCACACACACCTACCAGATACTGTGTCCCACTCTGAATGCACTTTTCTGGACAGTGACTTGATGTTGAAGCCTTTTTCCCCCAGCCCACCTGTTACTCATAAAGCACCACTGTTTACAGGCGATAAACACAGGAGTGCTCATTGTGGTTTAGTTTAGAATGAGAGGAGTAAACACAGGAGCATAGGCACTGAGATGCTATCAGGCGGAAGCAAACGGACTATGGTGTGTATAGTTCATGGGTTTGTGTAAGCCACATTGATCATCGCAAGTTATAATTTTGTTATACATGCTGTCCTCAGGAGGCAGAAGGGCTTATCCTCATCAGAGCAATATCCTGCATTTCAAGCGTGAAAGTATAAAAGTGAAGTGATGAACGTGGCAATGAGAATGTCATTCCTTTGTGTCACATAGGGAATAATATCACAGAGGCACGAGTGTTCAGGGAGGCGCGGGGAAGGAACAACAGTGAGCCCCACATCAAGAGGCCCATGAATGCCTTCATGGTGTGGGCAAAAGATGAGAGGAGGAAGATCCTGCAGACCTTCCCCGACATGCATAACTCCAACATCAGCAAGATCCTAGGTGAGATTTTACAGATTTATCTTTGACACAAGATACTGCATCCAATATAAAACCTAAATCACTACAATTTGCAGACTTGTACACCCCGAGCATTAATGTTCTGCTCAAGAAGAATTCTCAGGGTTTCATTTGGTTAAAATGAAGTTCTGTCTGTGGGCTAAACGTTATTAGTGTTTGTACTGAATATTAGGAAATGGGAGAAGATAATATTATTATAACAATAGTAAAATTGAGATAATAGAGCTTTTAAATGACTTTACTTTAAACTGAGGAGACAAGTTTCTTTTCTCAGCAAACCCAAACCGCTTGGATCTGTTAGGACATAAAATCTAGATGAAAATAATTTTTAACAAGTCTTAAGTAGAAGTGTCACAATTCTTCAAATCCTATATCCAATTTGCTTAGATTTAATCTTTTTTTCCAGCACTGACAGTGTTATCATTGTAGGACTATCAGATCTTAATTTAGATCAACAGTTTATTGGTTTTAAAGGCCCTGACGACATTTACATTTTCCAATTCTTTCAAAAAATAAGCTACATGGTATCAAGTGTGACGCAACTGCCACATCTTTTTTGGAATGTAGCACCAAATTTAAATAATTTCTTTAAATTATTTTTAAACAAACTGTTAAACACAAAAACAAATGAAGGGTTACTAGATGTCAGGAGGCTTCATCAGCTCACCTGAATCGTACTGAATCGTCAATCCTGCTTCTGATTTTTTTAAATTGAAACCTTTGATCGCCTATTTTTTTCCCTCTCTCTATCTGAGTATCATTTAGTTAAAAAACAAAACAAAAATAATTACCAGTATACTGTGTGTTGTGCATCAACACCTTACAGACACACACACAGCACCACTATCTCGTTCACAGCACAATTCTGCAGTTCACAGGGTTTCCTACCAGCAGGCTGTGGACTATAAGAAGGACTAGTGTGTTTTTAAACCTGGAACACTTCACACACAGAGCTCCACTATGTCAACCTGACAAGTGTGATGGATGCATTCAGTTAGAAAGTAACCGTGTTGATACTAACCTCTTGGACACAGATAGCCATTCACGTGGTGCCGAGCATAACGGTTGTTCGTGAAATGTTCTTAAGACTTCCAGTGTCCGATGCAATGCTTCAGTGAGCTTGAGGGTTGCTGAATGTAAATGCTCCTCCTGAGCAACATTAACAAACTGCTTTTTCTTAGGTGGGTCTGTATTCCTGGCTTGGAGCTTTGAATGTTTTGATAAAGGGACATTTTGTCTTTTGACAAAGTGCTTCCTGCATTTATATGATGTATTATTTGTGTAAAAGTCACTGAGACAGTCTAAATTTGAATCAGATAATTATTTATTTTTATGTAATGAATTGTGAATTTATTTGACAGTCAAATAAAAACAGAGAACAAATGAGAACAAAAAGCAGAATTTAAGTGCACAGTTGTATATCTGTATATGTCTGCATGTGTACAATTCATGTCTCAGCAACATAATAACACAGCTGGACTGGGGAGTGGGTGGCAGGTTTTAGAAAAAAAAACTTTTCTCTGTTTCCTGTGTCACAAAAGTACAAGACCGGTTTATGATAAACCTTGATAAACAGAGACGCGAGGCGGACTGTGTATAATCAGTTGTCAGAGTGCTTTGCAGATGTGCTGCGTTCCTGCGGTAATGGCTCTGTCCACTTGTTCAGAAGGTCCTCTTACCGGGGAAAATAACAAGTACACAATGTATCATTCTTCTTGAGCCAAGAGGGAGCAGAGTGTAATCCACTCCTGATTTCAAACAGCCTCCATGGTTAAAGACTCAATGGTGTCTGTTTACATGATAAAAACATCCAACCTGAAAAAAACACCAGAAATGCTGAGGTTTTTATGTGTATTCCAGGGCCTCGAAACCCTTTTAAATGATTGAATTTTGAAGTGACAGTATGTTAGCATTGTCAGATCACTGATTCAGTGTTCATTAAATCTATTTTAACCACAAACTCTGCGCTCAACCACTTAATTGACACAGTGAAGAAAAGCATGTCAAAATCAGTTTCATCGCTTCATAAAGTCACTAAATGTAAGACATTTGAGTGTTGTCACTCCTGAAAACTCTACCTAAAGTCTGTAATGTTGATTTCAACAAAGCCAAAAGAGACAAAACTAAAATCTCAATTATTTGCTCCAGGCTCTCGCTGGAAAGCCATGACCAACCAGGAGAAGCAGCCGTACTATGAGGAGCAGGCCCGCTTGAGCAAGATCCATTTGGAGAAATATCCCAACTACAAGTACAAGCCGCGGCCCAAGAGAACCTGCATCATCGACGGCAAGAAGCTGCGCATCGGAGAGTACAAGCAAATGATGCGGTCACGGCGTCAGGAGATGAGGCAATTCTTTGTGGGGTGAGTACCAGGAGGAAGCAGGAAAGTTGTCACTGAACAAGTTTTCTAAAGCTTTAAAAATGGTAATAATGTGTAACTGTGATTTAAATCCCAGAAAAAATGCACCATGAAATTCTTAGAGAAAGGTACTATGGAGGCGGTGATGAGATTCAGCCATCATTGTCCCCATCCTCAGCATTTTATTGCTGTTCAGGAGACAGTTGTGTTTTGCTGCTTTGTTCAAACTCATGAAACTTTTAAAATACAATGACTACACAGTGTCTCGTGCACACTTTGCAATGGAAATCTCTGTTGTTACAGCAACATTTTGTAACTATAAGGTATATTTTTACAGAAATAGCTTGTCCAAAAACACTTTTCTCCATCACTGTGTCACATACAAGATGGAATTTTGCACATTTCTTAAGAGGGGACATTGTGCATTGACGGCCACAAGCCTCCTGGATCATAGAAAGGCTCTATGTCTTGCTTGAAAAGACTTTGACTCATTTACTTGATGTACCTGTGACCTTTCAGTTCAGTTGCTTCTTTAAAAAACATGTCATCCTGCTTGCCACCTTATGCGTATTTTCCAAAAAAATAATTGAGGACATTTTATTCAGATATTTTGCCAGTAATTGCTCTGTTTCTAAAGCACTTCATATGAGGTCTTTTTTCTTCGTGTGTCTAAGTATGAATATAAAAGAAATATTCTTAACTACATCCATTTGCTAGAGGTTTGTGGAGTGACCATCAGGGTTTATGGACCATTTATGAAAGGTTTCTTCTTGGAACTGCGTGGTTCGATCTGCAAAATCCTTTAAACCTTCAATGATATTTTTTAGAACGTAGTCAGTGCAGCAAGGGGAAAAACAGTGGCATTGTCTTAATAGGAACCAGCCATGGATGTGTTTAAAGCCATCACAGTGGCCTGTGTTTGAGATGGATTTACCAGAGGCCACGGCTTTGAATAGGAGCGATTTTTAATAGCTTGTCATTTATTAAATTAGGACAATGCTGGGCGCTTGCGGGCAGTGAAATTGGACACAGACAGACATAGTGGAATATGAAATGTAAGCAGATGTTTGAGAGGGAACGAGAGCGAGGCAGACGTCACAGGCTGAATGCCACATTTACTGTGTGTGGTCAAGCAAATGCAAAAAAAAAAAAAAAAGTATGGTTCTGCAGGCCTGGACTTTCAATCAAAACTAAATCAAATAGCTACTGGGAGCGAGTACACAACCAGTTTCTGGCATATTCCATATAACTCAACCGGTGTTGTTTTAAAGCGTTTAATGTGAAAATGAGCCTGTCAGAGCACACAGCAGTAATTGTTTCAGGAGACAGAGGAGGGCAAATGGTTAGGTGAGAAAAGTGACAGCAATTTTCCTGCTTTATGTGGCTCATTTGAGGAGCCAAAGGGCCTGTTTGAGTGATGTGCGTTTACCCTCATTCCATCTATACCTTAACAGCTTATTTAGCTATTGCTGCTGAGAGCTCCATGTTGGGACATGTCCGGCCAGATGAGAAGCGCTGCCGCTCAACTTTAGAGGCCTGAGAATTTTGCTCAAAAGAGGTTATAATAAATCACTAAAAATGTGTTCGCCTACAATAACCAGTTAATGTTCTATATACTGTTGCTGTGATCAAATGATTCAGCCTTCTCATAATTATAATATTATTTAAAGATTTGCTCTCTGTTTCTTTGTCTTGTCAGTCGGTCTACCACTTTGGTTTCCGAATATCTTAACAATTTTTTACTTTTGTATAGACAGTCATGGTCCCCGCAGGTTATATCATACTGTATTTTAGTGATTCCCTGACTTCTCCTTCCCTGCGCACATTCATTTCTCTTCATGGATGAATTGTGACAACTTTGGTGGTCCTTATCATGTTAAAATTTCAGTTTGTCCAATGCTTTGGTTAATGATAAAACACCTGCAAAGCTAATGACCGTTCCCATTTACACAGATATATTTTGTTTTTAGTTGGAATTGTTAACATGCCAACACATTAAACTCAGATGCAGTATATGTCTTATGTGTTTTATATCACCTGATTGATTCTTATTCCATGTTTATTACAGGTTGTTGTTGTTGTTTTTAAAACTTTTGTTTAATACTCTACTTCTTTTTCAGACCTCAGCCACCGATTCCTCTCAGCAACAGCCCAGGCAGTGTAGGAGTTTACCCAGGCGCCATAACCATGGCAACGACAGCCACGCCATCCCCACACCTGACCTCAGACTGCTCCAGCAATTCAGCCAGTCCAGAACCCGCCATCCCTGTCATTCAAAGCACGTACACGGTGAAGTCCGAGCCTGGCAGCAGAGGCAACAATGGCAGGGGGGTCGGAGCCTTGGATCTGCCCAGTGACCCCGCCAACGGTGACGACGACATGGACATGTACGAGGACTTTGAGGACGAGCCCAAGTCAGACTATAGCAGTGACCATGAGACACGAGAGGCCATCAGTGCCAACTGAGTGTTGTCAGGGTCTAAGCTGTAAAAAGAGAGAGAAAAAAACTCCTGTTATACTCAGAGACACTTTTTGAAAACACAATTTATTACAGAGACCTTCAGGCAAACTTTCAGGACATGTTGCGTCATGCACTGAGCATACCCAGACAGGATTCATACTGCTCAGAAAGTGAGAAAAGAAGACAATGTCTTGATGGACGTCCTTTTTAAAGAAGAGGGCTGATGGGAAAAAATGTGACCCAAGAAAACAACATGAACAAACATTCAGACATCCAGCTGACAATGAACTTCAGTTTTACACTTTGACAATCTTAACAGGAGTGAATAAGAGTTAGACGAGAACGAGACAGAACGAGAGAGAATGGGACAAGGAACAAATGAGCGACGAACACATTGCTGTGTGGTTTGTAAAGAGCATGCATGGATTTTGAAGCATCAGGAATTGGTCTTCAACAGCTATTTGGTCTTAAATGTTTAAGGAGTGATTAAGTTTTCATCATTATGTATTTACTTTTTTGTGGGTTTATTTTTTTTTTTTCCTTTTTGTTTTTTGTTTCTATAGACTTTTTTTCTGACAGGTCACTGCCTGTACAAACTCTGGACTGTCGGAACTTGAAATTTGAAAAGTTTTAATATAAATCCTAGCTATTGTAATCTTATAGTCTTACTTTTGTTTCTTATAATACAGTGCATCTACATGCATCTACATCTTTTTTTTCTGACAGACTGCTTACATTACATTACTGTTTTGTTTTTTTTAAATGTCCCAGCTCAGGTATGATGTGCCAGCGTGTGAATGTGTTTTATTTTTGTTTTATTTTTTTTTTCATACAAAAAGAGTAGTAGACTTTTCAGACTGTCAATGAAATAAAGGGAGCAAAATCCCTTATATCACATTTATTATTATTATTATTATTATTGTTATTATTATGATTATTATTAGTATTAGTATTGTTATTATTAGTAGTAGTATTATTATTAAGTAATTACCCAGGCATTGTACAGATTTACTTCAAATGTGCCAAACCTACATTCACATTCACTCGGGATGTTGAAGTCTTAACTTCCAATGCTGCAAAAAAGTCTTATACAATCAGCTTTTTTCTATCTGATGACATGAGTTCCTACTTGGTAACTGCGGGCTCCCCTCCTGGCCCAATCACAGGCAGAGCTCAGGGAGGATGTGTTTTCATCACACTTGCTTAGTCACATACACACGCGCGCGTACACACACACACACACACACACTTTGTGTCGCTCTGTGGCTAACCCCTCCAGCTTTGAGATGTAGTCAGAAGAGCACCATCGAAAGGTGTCGGTTCTTCAATTCCACTGCATTGGTGCTTTCATGAACCGCATTGCCCATAGTTCCTTGAGGCCAAACACTTATGGTGCAGAAAGTGTAGTATGATGTAACCAAACACCAACATTTAGCATTTGTCCCATTCAATCTGGCTAAAGGTACATTTCTCAAGTTCTGCTTTAGAGTCTTTAAAGTGTACCTATAGCTCTGTTCATTCATTGTCATATTATAGGGGATGAACAGCCCCAGAATTACTCTACTGTAGGATAAGAGTTTCTAATATTCTGGATCCCTTAACTGTATTTTGAATCGTTTTGTTTTGAATCGGTACAAACGTGTCCAAAATGTTACTATTTTTATTAGCCTGTTAATATTTGTAAATGTCTTCTCAGCATCACATGGGAAAGATACAGCAAACTTGTGTTTAAAAAAAAAAAGAATTTATATAGTTGCAAGAAAAAATAATTGGTTTAATAGATCTGTTATTTCAAAAAGGGTACCTTTTTCTACGTTGCATGTATATTTTGAAGACAAGTAAATTATTAAGAGAAGAATGGAGGAAAAAAAAAGGTGCATAATTCTCAATCAGCGTCTCAGTCAACCCCCCCAGTCAGAGCACACAACTTTTTCCACAGTCTGAAGTGTCTCGATGCAGCCCAGTGGTGGTCAGCGCCGCTGCTGGGTATGCACACTTTTCCTCTATTTTATTCAAATGTCACATTCTTTCTCTGAAAGACACACAATATTTTCTCTTTGTCTCTTTTTACCACGTTTTGCAATTTCAAACATGTTTCCATTTTCAACCCCTGTGACCTCAGGTGGTTTCTGGGCGCTCTGTTTAGCTGTTAGCTGTTGCACACGTCTTCTGACTATTCATGACCATATCTGGCAGTTGTTACTTGGAAAAGGTTCACAAGCTGGGACTGAACATTGGTTTTTGCTTGCATCACTAGGGAAAAATATATATATATATATATATATATAAAAAAAAAAACGCCTCATGCATAGACATTTCTCTTAGTGTCATACACATCCTAAGCACTGGATATAAATTCTATGTTTTTTTTTTGTTTTTTTTTTTAGTATTAACTAATGTGAAGTTGTTGTTTGATTTTCATCATGATAAAAATTAGAACAGTCACATGCTTGGACTTTATAGAAAGCCTTGTACATGCCAGGCACAGGTAAATTGCCATTTCTTTACAAGCATTTCATTTATTGAAGCAAATTTTGTTGCCGCAGGTCTAATGCCACCTGAAGGGGTCACATCACCTCTGATCTCTTTAAAAAGGTAACCTCATGCTCTTATCAGTTGTGACCTGCAGAAGCATAACCTAAGTTTCCTGGTCAGACACATTTTGTGATGAGTATTGTATTTGAAATTCAATTGTGCGTTTTAACATTTCATTGTATTTATTAGCCAGCTTTGGCTCTAAAAAGTGTCAGTACAACTTGGTGAGAAAGACAATCAAAAAAATAAATAAATAAATAAAAAGTAAAGACTTGAGATTTTTCTTACAAATCTGTCACGTTACTGTTTTTTTTTTTGTGGAACTGTTGATTTGCAGAAAAACCCTCATGCCTATTGTGTTCTGAATGTGAAAGCACTGTGAAGTAACAGGTAGAGTTGCATGAAGTTTTCCATTGCTCTAAATAGTGCTCTTACTTTCCAGGGATCTAATAATTTCCAACACAAGGCTTTCTGTTTCCAAAGTCAAGCGATTCCACTTGGTCTTTATATTTTGGTGGCCCATTACAGTAAATGTGGCCTATTGTTCCATTGTGTGTGCGTATGCGTGTGTGTGCGTGTGTGTGTGTGGAAACGCCACACATTCTGACTGTGCTGTGGTGTATACGCCACGGCGCCGGTGCTCACGGCAGCCAATCCCAGCATTTCAGAGAGAGAAACAGAGAACTCAGCCATATGCAGCCACATCATAAATCTAATTGTAATTCCCAAATCAACTGTAGCGTCACCCTGCGAGGGGCGCCGGCAAGTTTGTCACACACTCCTTTGTGTGCACTAATGTGTGTGCGCGCTGTGCTATAGCCTTTAGTTGGGAGGGGTGTTTGAAATCATACTTGTGCTGTTGCCATGCTAATCTCGTTAAATAAGTCATCATAATTTACATTTCCTTTTTCCTTTCTGCAGGATGATCATTTCGCTGTTTGCATGTTGACAGATTGTTTCTGTGTGCGCACGGTTGTATGAGTGTGTGCAAAGCTTTCAGCACCTTAACAAAGGCTAGTGTAGTTAATTACAGTGCAGTCGTAGTTTCATAGCTTAAGATGTCAAACAAGGTTTTCCATTCAGTTTACATGATTTCCAGTTCTTAAACTACTGGTAGCTAAATGTAAAGAAATTAGCACTCAGAACATCAAATATAAAAATGGACCCAAGTCAAATTTATAAATATTTTTTAGAACTTGTGCACATTTCTGGATTATACTGTAAGAGTTGGGCAAGGCTTGCTACATCTGAAAATGAGATAGAAAAAGTAATTGAGATTGTAGTTTTTTTGTGGTAATTCATGAGGTAAGATCCCCTCCAAACATGTTTTTATTTATTTATTTATTTTTACCATGTATACAAATACTCTGCTATTGTCTTATATGGTTTGAACACAATAAAAGAAAGAAAGAAAATTATATTTACTCATTCTCCCTGACTGTAAAGTCCAGAATGCAAATCACTTTTGCTAGACCCATGATGTCTCCTACTTCACTGATCCATTCTCAGTTTATATGCGTTAGAGATTTCAAGTTTACTCATCCTATCGTAAAACACATCATAAATCTCATATTTGACCATAATTAGCTTCCAAAGAAGTTGTGATATCACTAAATCATGCTGGTACAAACTCAAGATATAAGAACAACTCAGTCAATCCCTTCTATTCTGCACAGTGAGGGTCGAACATGCAAGTGAAGCAACAAGTACAGTACAAAAACATTTTTCAGTGGAGAACTCTAAAGATCTATATTTGCACTTATTATTTAATGAGACTCGTCTTCTGTCTTGTTTTTTAGTCAAACTGATCAGATGTTTTGTCACTCGGTCCATGAAAAACAAGCTTAGAAAAAAAGAAGAAAAAGGGAGACTTAAGACCGGATGTTTGGCAGTAGAGCTTGACTGCTTGCCTAGTTACCATGCTAAGTGTTCTTCTCAAGAGGTAGAAATTGACACAGTTATAAACTGAGCAGTGATTACACAGGCTTTGAATTTACCTTTCTTTTCTTGTGGGTTTGGTGTGTGTGGAGATGATAAGGCATAATGACATGCTTTCTTCACAGAAGCCTGGTTTTGGACGGGCCCTCTGGGCAAATGCAGTTTTTGATTTAAAAAAAAAAAAAACATCTTAAAGAGTAAAGAGAACAAAATCCTTTCTCTTTTTTTCTCCTCGCCAATCAGGCCTTTAAATCAAGAGAAGTATAAATTGTTATTACAAAGGAGGAGCCCCCTTCAGACGTGTTGAAGAGGCTCTTTCAATGAGGCATCAAAGCCACCCTGTTTATGATCATGGAGCCTCCACTACTCATTAAAGTGCACAGAATGGACGCAGTGCTGCAGCACGATCCCATCCTCTTCGAGCTAAGAGCTTATGATGCTTAATCATTCAAGTGTGTTTGATTCAAAAGGCGAATAATTGACCTGCACACTTCCACTGAGCTGATCGTGTTTCACAATGAGCACTGTTGATTCAGCAGGTAAAGAGTTCTCTTGAAGTCAGCGTTGATTAAAGAGTGAAAGTTTGTTTTGTGGCTTTAGTGAGGCTAGCCTTACATATATCTGTTGCATGAGGCAGGCAAACTGAGTTCATTGAAAGGTCAATTGAGTTCAGAATTTATTTTCCTTATCAAAAATATAAACTGTGTTATGCACTGGTTTTGTTCTGATATAAGATGCCCTTTTTCAATCAAATACTTGATTCAATACACACAAGTGATTTGTACTGCACCAAACATCTGTTGGGATACATGAGTAAAAGCCTACAGCGATGCAACCAGCAATTTAGCATTTGCTAATCAGCGATAAAGAAAAAATACAGCTGTATTTGATTGTAATATTATTTTTATTAGTTTATAAGTATTTAGTCAGAAACCAAACTGAAGATGGCACAAGATGAAAAGTCAAGAGACCAAAATCACAAAGTCATTTCAATTCACCCCGAGGGGAACATGAATTTCTGTGCCGAAGTTAAAAAAATACATTGAGACATTTCCCTCAAAACCACAAATGTCAACCTCATGGTGACGCTAAAAAAAAAAAGGTCATGGGATCACCAAAGTAAATTAGATTGATCCTCTGTGAACCATGAATGTTGTAGTTGGGCGTTGCCATCTCTATAGCTGTAGAGAGTTGTGTGATGTTTCCAGAAGCATCATTGCTAATTTGTGCAGAATAGAGGCAATCAGATCTGGGTAGTTATAAATACAAACGAACAAATAACATAAACATCATCTTGCTTCAATTGGCTTCCAGATACGCACAAATTGAAAAGGTGGTGGTGGTATATAATAAAGGATTTAGTGTCATTTGATTGCAACGACCTCACAGCCTCACAATCTCCACTCTAGCGTGGAGGAACTGTGGTGGTCATGAAATACTCAAAAGTCCCTATCTACAGCCAGTGTTTAGTTTGTCCATTCTGGGCCACTATAGAATCATGGAAGTTCAACATGCACTCCCTGGAAGATGACCCACATATGTGTCCATAGATATAAAGGGATCATTATAAGGAAACAAAAACATAACAATTCTTATATTCAGGTTATTATACACTAATGAAAATAAAGATTTGCATATTATATTCCATACTCCAAATTCTTTAAACAGAGCCAACTAAATCCAATGCAGTGGACCTTAAATTTAATACAATAAACTAAAAGAAATATTTCATGGTTCTAAAGTTTCACTATTAAAGTAGTGAATGCTTTTAACGCTTTTAACATATCAGCTGCTCTCTCAGGTGTGTCTCAGTGCAAGAAGAGAGGCTCAGGTAAGCTTCCGCCCCTTTTTATAGACTGCCCCTCGTCTGAAGAAGATATCTGGGTCCTAATGTTAGATTTCCTGTTACTTTCCCTTCCACATTAAGATTGGGTCTTTAGAAATCCAAGGGTCAGCAGCCTTGAGAGGTCTTCAACAATAACTAAAAAGCTAAATGCAATAACTGAATAAAAGGAAATCATGAAGAAGAAAACTCTGAAAGCCGTTGCTTTAGCTGTCTGTGTTTCAGTGTCTTTGAAATATTGCATAATGGCCTATACTTCTTTTTTAATGCAATTAGAAGTGAAAGAAAAAAAATCTACAGCACCTTTTGGATGGGCAATGGACAAAGGGCCAATTTTCCCTTTATTAAGGCAAAGTCCTTGGGTCTTTTAAGTGCATTAGTCTGCTAATTAAATATTATACGTTTAACGAAAAATGCACTTTGAAAGCAGCTGGATTGTTTGACTCAAAGACATGGCTACAGCCTTGGTGATTGGAACTGTGTGCGACCATGAGGCGGTAAAGAACTGCATTGTTGCCAGTCCTCCCCTCTTTTCACCTACCATAATTCTTTCTACTGATTTTACAATCACATACCCTTTTGTGCTTTCCTCACAGACAAAGACACTAGACACAGTTATGCAGAGGATAGGATTTCCGAGCATGTTGCATCCATTTTGCACAGCCTTATGTGTTAGTTACACTGACTACACACCAACTCATTGTTCTCCATTCAAAATGAAGTGAAACACCAATGCTACCAGTTTGTGATATTCACTATATTTCATGTTTTAAACTCCGCACAGCTTAGAACAGCCACTGCTCCCATTTGATTACCTGAGTCGGTCTTGAAGATTTTAACCTCTCAACTCTGTGCCATCTTTAATAATATAACTGTATGTATATACCTTTTTGGTTGACTTCATTACAGTGGTAACTTTGGAAACCCTTAAGATTTAGTCTACATAGTTTGATAGATTGCTTCCTATTTGTCTATTCCAGCCAGCTTGATCTGCTTTGTGTTGCTTGACATGGCTGGTTGTGGCATCTGTCAGCAATAGAACAGCAACAAGCCGCTTTTAGGATGCTCCAAAACGCACCAGGGCGCTTTTGGTGGAATCACAGGAAGTTGGTGATTTGCAGGTCAGGTTAGCGTTATTGATTAATGGATATTTTTGTGAGTCAGGCGCCGCTGATTGACTGTCACAGCAGGTTGGGGGGGTACGGGTCTTACAAAATCCTAAACTATCCCACCTTACCGCAGGTTTAAGGCATTGTTCTGTTGTTTGCCAGCAGAGATAGAAGTAACAAGGATGCACTTTCAAGCAATACAAATCAGCAGAGAACGATTAATCATTTCTCCTCCAGTGTTCTTTTTTGTGAATTCACTGATTTCATGGCTGGCACCGGTGTCTCTTCTATGGAATATGTTAAATGCTAACATGTTTTGGAGGATATGATCTGAACTGCATTGCAAACAGACAAACAGATGACGGTAATGTGATGTGATCAAAAGCTCCAGAACAGCTTCTAAACCATGGACCTTTTGGTGAGATTGTGTTGTAAATTTCTATTTCCAGAGATCTAGACTTAACTGAAGTTCAACTTTATTCTCAACATTTTTTATTTGTTTTTCCTGCAGTATCGGCTCCTGGCAACTGAAGCATGATTAAGAGCTTCATGATTATGTTTAGGTGAGTTGAAGCACTTGGTTAAGGTTCTGGAAATATTGTGGTAATGGCAAATACATCACAAGGGTAGGCAACCAAAGCACTTGGTTAAATTTTGAGAAAGGTTGTCATCTGACATTGAAAAACTCAGCGCTGATTTGAAGGATTATAGAGTTGACCTAATGAGCATTGTACTCTGTGCCATCCAGCCCGCCTTGCTCCCCACAACTTTTCAGTGGGTTTACAAGATCACACTACTTTGCATTGGAGCAAAACCTCTCCAGTGGACATAATCCAGGTGGCATTAGACTTCCTACACAATACATTGGGTAATGCAAATTAGTTGTGTATAAACATAATTTTCATGAGATGTCGTGTTACTGTAAGGTCAGCTGCAGTTCTGTCTCACATGAAAAAAATACACACCTATTGATTCAAGACACATGAACCACATGAGAAATGACTTTGAGCCACCTTCCATCAAAGACATAAAGAAAGCTTTCATCTTCTAATATCTTGTCGTCTTAGATCCTCCAGTAAAAGGTGCCTATTAATTATCCTGTTTACTTCTGTCTAATTTATGATCATCACTATTATTTGAAGCATAAAAGAGAATCATTTATAGAAAAGAAGAGAAGGGCAAAAGTTTAATGGCCATGTGTCCATTGCATGGAGTTTGTTTCAAACAAAGAGCACTTGAATAGAGGATGGATTATTTTGTTGGAGCGGCACATCATTTTCCCAGGAGGAAACTCTATTTGCACCACTCTTGGTTTGTTACCCAAGTCAAATATCAATACTATTAGAAAGATACAAAGTCTTCTTACTAAAGTGAAAAACAGTCTGGCATGTAAATACATTGCTCCTGCTGTCAATTTTTAGAAATTACTGTTAGCTATATTGGCTGGAGCAGCTTTTCTTAAAGTGTATGCTACATTAACACACTGCGCTAAAATCTACTATGAACAGATAAATGAGTGAGTGCCTTGTGAGTTCCTGTCAGGTCTGACAAAGACAACTGAAGGGATTTTGAGCAATATAGAGCCTGGTCAATCAAAGCATGTCTAACTTGCAGCAGTTATATTCAAAAGATATATGCCTTTGTGTTAATTGCATTTCAGTGAAAAATGAAGCAATGTCCAGTTATTACATGATGTCTACTGTATATTGGCATCAAGTGTGGAAAATGTAACTTCATTTTAATTAATCTTAACTTAAAGTTAATTAAGTCAAAATATTTCATGAGTTGTGCAGATGTAAGTTCTCTGAACATGGAAAAAACAAGTTCAACAACCCCTAGATATTTTTTGTTTGCCAGCTGTTCAGTCACACTGACAAACCAAAAGATTTGATTTTAGATTCACATTTTCTCATTTGCCATAAAGAATATACAACTGTGGCTGCAGTTGGTGCCAATTTTGCACCATAAAAACACAACATGCAGGGCTGCTCACAGTGACCTTATTAAACTATAAGAATAGGGTTTAGCATAAATTATGAAAGGAAACAACCATGACTTATCTCAGCATGTATACAAGACTCACAGCAGGTGTTATATGTATATATAATATGTTAATGAAGATTCTTTAGAAACTCAGTGTGATGAACTCTCAGCAGTGCATTCATTCAACTCATCATTTCAAGTAGTTTGGTTCCTTTCTCCGCCTTGAGTGTTAAACATATGAATCTCTTCTGTGTGCATTAAATTATACTGTTACAGTATACAGTATACTGTATACTTTATTATGAATTACTGAAATACTGATTTAGTAAACATTCGGGACACTGACAAGTTAATGACCTGCGCACATGCAGACAGTATGTCCTCATCACTGTAAGCTTTGGGTAAAAAAGTGATGAAAAATAAATAAACTGTGCAAACATATTAATATACGTACATGATGTGGTCATTGTCCTTCCAAGAAATCTATTCAGAGAACTGTGATAACACAAAACAGCTGGAGCTCATAAAGTCAATGTGCAAGTTTCATTTAGTTGTTAAAACACTGATAATACTCAGTCTTATAGTTAAGCAGCATTAAACTTTTATTCATTCTATACGCTGCTGTTGTGTTTGTCTTTCTTTGAAAAGGGTGTGAGAATTGTATTAACATTGCATTCATCAAGTGAGTGAGTAAAGATACTTTTTATTTTGGACAGATTTCTGGGAGCTGAGACAGTTTGGTAATTTGGACATGGCTGGCTCTCAGGGCTTATCACTGCCTACTAAAATTAGGAGCAATTTGTGACATGATTTATATTTTGTTCTATAAACCTAATTCAGAATCAAATGCTGTTTTACATTTCATACTGTTTAGCACTTAAATAATGCTGCAAAACTTGCAATACATTTTAAAATATGCATGAATAGTAGGATTGGTGAACATCCTATACAGTATAGTCAACAATAGTCGTTTGGAAAGAGAAAGATTTAAAATAATGCACTACTTGGTGAGTAAATATGTTGAAATGGAAACTTGTTTTCCATCAGAACTGTGGTACACACTGAATAAGCATGCAAATAACCCTCTTATGGGTTTTATGATCAGGCTCAGTTTTTGTGGCTTCATGCGACTCGGCTAAATGTGGGAACAATTAATGTGTTTCTGGCATGAGCTTCATCTCAATTTGCCAAATAAGCTTATCGGCATACTGACTGTGGTAAAACAAATATTTTAAAAATCACAGTGATAGCAAAACATATTAACTCACACTACGGGCTGAAAAAACAAACAATGTTGAGCACATTTATAAGCTTTTTCTATGCCTTCATTTCCACAGCGGATTTACGTATACTGTACAACCACATCACTGAGAACACTTCTTGGACAAAAAAAGAAAAAGCTGTCCCTTTGTCCTCTGTGTCTAGCTCATTGTCAATCCAAAATATTCCTCTTTCTTCTCAAAGTAGTAGTTGAGTCGTGCCATGGCATATCTGTGAGGAGAGCAAAGAATAAGAATCAGAGAACACATGATTTTCTTTTTCTTTTCTCTTTCTACATCCACTGTCCTTGGATGTATATGGTGCATGTTCCCAATTCACATTTTATGAGGTAGTCTATCTGCCATTGTGTGTATTGTGTTAAAAATAGCAGCATGTGTTGCCCACAGATGTTTTCAAAATGTCCTCTCTTTGTGACAGTGCACGTCTGCAGGAGACACTAGAAAAAGGTGCCTGTGAATGACAAATTTTGAGTAAAATAGCTTCCAATCTCAATGTTTAATATCTTAAACAGGATTCGATTTTCATGCAGTGGCATTTAATTCTATAATGTTTATGCACAAAAAGTGACATTTTAGAGAAGAATTTCAAAATTCACTAATTTCAACAAAATATGATGATGTAGTCTTTTAGCCAGTGTGTGCTGGGTTCAACTCCAGAATGAATGGATGGATCATACACAAATTACAGTGGTGCAGGACAACACTAAAAAGCCTGTAGGCTATAACTCTAAAGCCCCTAATGAGTCCACATACTGCATATCTATGTGCTACATTTTCCCATTTTGCACACTTAATTACTCGAAAATCAGTTGACTTTTTGAAAACCACACTGTCATTTCTTGATGCAGTAGGAAGCTAAGGATCAAATGTGGCCTATAAATAAAGTGTTACAAGAAATGTGGCTGTATATTTATATAGCTTGCAAGTTTAAATCAAATAACTTTCCTTTTTCAAATAAAAACATTAGGTTCAAGCAACATTGCAGTCAACACATACACAGCAAAAAAATAAATAAATTAACCATGTTCCAACATTTTCAGGCAAGTACACAATACATGAGACTCTTTTTGTACATATAAATAGTGAATTAATATCAATTCGAGTTATGTTAATTTCTTAGGGCTGAGGATGGTAAACAGTAAATTTAAAATTGATCTGCACTAAATTTCTCTAATAAATAAATGCACGTGACTGACTAGCATTTCACAAAAGTAGTGGTATCACATACTTTAGAAAGTCATTAGGCAGAGTGTTTATTTAATGATGTATTCAAACAATTTAGTGTTGTACATTTTGTGAATCACAAATTTCAGTCAAAATCAAGAAAGCAGAGGCTACCCCTGAACACCCTGACTTTTCATCCCAAGTTCCAATAATGATGCCCACAATTCCCGCAATGCAACTCGATAGCATTATAGCATTTAACTGTCCTTCACTGGATGGCAAATACCAGCTCAACATCCATAGTTGGTAACATGTACTGCTAAAAGTCTAAGTTGAAGAGTTAAAGTCTCAAAAAATCTAAGATGACCCAGAAGACATCACTATGACATCATCAGGGTTATTCTGATTTGTAAAATTGGGTCAGTGCTCCTTTAAAGTGCATAATCACTTTACAAAACTGAAGGATATTAATAGTAAATGTAGTTTCTGCAATATTAATAATGTTTGTTGAAGATATTTAAACTACTTGAAGTTCTCTTTGACATACTAACAGCCTCCAGAGCTTTAAGTTTACTAAGTTGGTACATGTAATGTTAGTTAGTATGTGTATGTGAATATGGCTCATAATTTAGATCACATGTCATGGCTGAATGTTGCTCTTGTGTGTGTGCTCTATGTAAAAGATGAAAAATATGGCAAAAATCTTAAACATGTGAACTCATTAGTTAGATACAATGATGTGTTTTTCCAGTTTCTGCTAATGGTTACACAGCAGACCAAACTGCAGGCACACACTGCATCGCTCAAGGTGCTATGTTTGCAATACTTGCATAACAATATAGCATCACGTCTCTATTCAGTGAAGCACAGTCTCAAAGCTGTGCCAGAGCCTCAGCGCGTTTCAGAACTTAACTGTAAGAAAAGTGGTTTTGTATTTGTTCAAACCATATTACCGAACATTTCAATAAATCTGATGTCTGAGTACGCTGTTGCCCTTGGCCATTATACTATACCCTTTGAAATTAAGTGAAGTTTCAGAAGCACAGAAAATGGAAGCACAGAGAGGAGTTTGTCCTTTAATAAGCGCTTTCACTGAACTCCTCAATGTCAAATCAGTTTTCTCTTTGCTCATAAGACAAAAAGATAATTCTGACACATGCCTTTTAGTTTCTTGTATTCCATCACACTGTTCGTCACCTGTATCTCTGGGTAAAACTGCTCTCTAATTATCGTGTCAGAGTCGGGCTTCTGTTGTCTACTCTAATCTTTCTTCAAACTCTTTCTTTCTTTCTTGCCGTTCCTTTCTTTGCTTATGGACCACCTTTACAGAATACAAACCTGTAGCTTAGACACAGGTGGAACAGTATGTGTCTAACCTTTGTCACTGGAAAGCAGTTAATAAAATGCATTGGGGAATAAAAGTCCTTGATGTCAGCCTCAAAGAGCCAGCAGACAATTTTCATTTCTCTCATTGTGGTTTGGTGACACTCAAAAGGTATTTTCTCTGGCACGCTTAAAGGTGCAGTGGAAAATGGAATATAATCTTCATGTGTTTTCACTGGTGTTTAATCACCAATTATTGAATTATTATTATTATTATTATTTTTTGTTCTCCTAAAGTGTTGCCTCTTCTACAAAGTCTGCCATGTTGTGTGCCCGTGTTTCTAAAGTAGTCCAGAACAGACAAAGTAAACATTCGCTCTAGATAGTACCAAGTTTCACAGCCACAGCAGTTTCCAACTTGCTTGGGATAGTCCAACATGCTTGGGATAGTCAGGGGAGGAATATTCAGTTGGTTCCAGGTTACAACCTCACCACTAGATGTCACTGAATCCTATATACTTGTCCTTTCATATTAAGTAAACTGTGCTACAGTTGATGATGATTGACGGTTCTCTCATTCACTCAGAGAGCAACATGAATACTTCTTAAACCTGACTGAATAAAAACAAAAACCATGCCAGCTATTTAAGAGTGAATTGCACATGACTCGGAGGATTGACTACAATACCTAGACTCGTCTTTTACCTAGCATCTTTTTTCACTTTGCTAATAGAAAAAGACAGTGTACAACATTCAATCATTAACTTTTATTTAAGGCCGTGGCTTTCTCCCTTTAAAATGACAAACATTGATGGTGGCAGATCATATCAACTGTCTATTATTATTATTATTATTATTATTATTATTATTATTATTATTATTAGTAGTAGTAGTAGTAGTAGTAGTAGTAGTAGTATTAATATTAACTTTAACCTGATGAGAGGCCAAGATTAAATTTGGCTGTTGTTGTGTTTCACAAATATAATCTGGGAGGTCCTCTCTGTGTCAGTACTGAACAATCACAAGTATTTTTGTTGTTCCAACTTGAAGAGGATGGTCTCAAGTACAGTAACTTGTGAAAAAAAAAAGTCCTATTAACATGTATCTCTGCATGATACTTAGAAAGATAACTCGACCCTTAATGTTGAGCCATAGCATTTAGAATAAAAGCTAAATCTCACTCATTAAATAGACATTCAGTAAGTTAAAATAAAAAATGAAAAAAGCTTCAATGTCAGCTTTTCAAAAAAACATAACAAACATAGCACAATATAGCATTTTGTTCAGTTAATCTAATTACCCGTTACACCCACACCCTTCATAAGCATAATCATATTTGAGTATACCAATTTTGAAGAACAGCAACCTTCACAGGTCATTCTATTCATCCTTATTTTTATTAAGTCAGACACCTAAAACTAGTGTGCTTAACATTTATCATCATCAGAGATGAAACCGAGACATTTTTCTATTTAGCAGAAGTAGGGGAAAATGAACTACCTCCAAAGCAGGTATTACATTTCACAATGTGCTTTTGTGCACAATTCTCTCAATTTTGCAGTCAGGCTATTCCAAACAGTGGGCCTCCTCCTCGTTCATTTCCTCATAATAATGTCTCTGTCAAATAACGGCTCACCTTGCCAACACGTCCACAAATCTAAACCGCTGACTCGCAGACAGTTTCAACACATGAATAAAATCATATAAGGAAAGTAAATATGGACGGTAGAGGGAGGGCGGGTTTGCATTCCCCTTGTGGCTCCCTATTGTCACTTCTACATCTGGCCCTGGTTAAGGCACAAGGCCTCTGCGACGCCTGTCACTCGTTGGGAAGTCGGCAGATTTGGCTCGGGGGGATAACAGTGGGAGGAAACACACACACATGCATGCACACACACACACACACACACACACACACACACACACAGATTCAGGGTTTAACTCTAACTTCCTTTCCCTTTCCTTGTTTATCACAAAAGCATAAAGCAGCAGTGTGTTGTGTTTTCTGTCTCAAGTTAAGAGAAATAAAACCGCTTGGTTAAGCTGAGGGTAAGGCTGTGGTCTTGACAAGTAAATTATGGTTTAAGCTGCATTAATCATTATATTTTGAATGAAATCAAATGATAATGTGAAAAGAGTCTATAGCTGTAATTAACCCACAGAGAATAATAATTTAATGGCAAATTTACTGCATGGTTCAATCTCACCACCTCTCAACCCTTAAACTCTTAAAGGCAGCCGTTTGATACATAAGCTAACTGCGCAGCACAAAAATATGGATGCAGCGTTGGAGGCGGGGGCCCACTCCTGAAAGCTGCTCAGTGGCCCATGAAGCCAAGCCAGCTAACTTCTAGTTTAGCCCTCTGCCAACTTCAATGAGGATAAAATCATTTAATCATGTGGCTCTTCTAGACTTTGCAGATAAATTCTGATCATGTAATGAGTGATTTCGTGGGAGTTGTGACGAAAAAAGTACGTCTATGGAAGAAAGTCTTTTTGGGCCAGTGTGTAACGTGATAAACCTCTAAGTTGTAATTACATGTTTTAACCACTATATAAAATTGACTTCAAAGCAGCTCTCGGGGGATTGCACCAAACATTAGCGGCTAGCTTGTGAAAAATAAAGAATTCCCCCTCATAGAAGAAAAGCAATTGGATTAAAGTTTTGGATCATTCCTGGTTTATATGAAACCAAGATTCACTGTTGTAGCGGACATTTGGCAACTGGATGGTGAGAAAAATGGAACATCTAGCAGCTAAAGAGGCGAATATTTTTTTATCAGTAATTGCTGAAAACAGTTACAAGGAGAGAAACTTGCTCAGAAGGCCAGAAACACAACTTCACTAACATCATACTGTTCCTCTTTGGCAAACACATTAGCTCACTTAAGCTCATGCCAAAATTGTGCATCATAGATGTATTATCTGTCAGGCTTCCTAGTGACCAACTAAACTACTTGTAAACTATGTATTTATGGTATAGTTAAACAAACCCAGTGTTGACTGCTGGTAGCAGACAGATCTCCAGTGTTGAAAAAATCTGATCTTTCTATGCTTGGCCTGGTCACACCAGACTACCAGTGGCACTATTTGGTGAACAAACTAACCGCAAGCATGTTAGTCACAATAGCTCCCCAAGCTCCTTTGTATTTTCTCTTTAGAATTCAGTGCACTTTACTTCCCAAGTACCTTTACTTACCAAGCATTTCGTTCTTCTGATTGTGCATCATTTTCTTTTGTTTAATTGAAGAGAGTTAGAGGCTCTCAGTAGCTTACTAACTGCTTGCTTGTGACCTGACCTATACATCCAGTTCATCCAGATAAGAGAGTGACAGTAAAATTATGGATTTGCTATTAAATGTAAATGTAGGTTGCTTTGTTCACTTCACAAACTACAAGGACAGTTTCTTAAGATGATGTTCTCTGAGCTTTACTGTCAGTGCATTTCAATGAAGAGATCAAAGCGGATAAACTTGACCGCTGCCATTTATATTGTTGCTTTCTTTACAGCATGAATGATCAAGAGTCTTGAAAGTAGTGTTGGCAGAGGGAATCCGGATATACAGTACAGTACATATGTGTGTGCGTGTGTACTGAGGGACAGAGGTTGGCAGGGTAGTAATGCCTTCAAACGTTAGACCTGGTTCCCCATCGTTACTGTTGCTCTCATTTCAGTTTAGCCCTCCAGTTAAGGAAAGGTAACCCGACCCTCACCATGCACTTTAGGACAACCTCAACCAGCGGCTTAGAGGAGCAGACGTCTAGCAGGCGCATGTGGCCCAGCCAGGGATGAGAGACGTATATGTAAGGGAGGACTGACGGCATGGGAACAATAGTACCTCTGTGCCTCGGCACCCCTCTGGATCACATTTCCTCCGAGGTCCAGATCGAAATGAGGCGGGGGCCCTGTCGCTGATCTAGCAAGCTAACAGAGAAAGCCACACAGAGGGGAGGGTGCCGTATGTCAATAGTGATTAGGATCACGATCACAACTGTGGCGGGTGTGGGGCACACAGAGACTGGAGAAAAAGTGGGGGTGAAGGGAAACATTTCACCCTTCTGAACTTTATTGTCTGGTTGCTGGTGGGGAGGAATGTCTCCTGGACTTGTTTAAAGATAACTACGTGTATCATAATACATTTTAAAATAAAAGAAATTAGTTTTGATTTCTTTAGATCGGCTTTGTGAAAACTGAGCTTTTCATCTTTTCATGATTTGTGGTTTGAGAGTGAAAGAAAGCAGAGAATTTTGTGTGTTAATAGTGTGTCTGAAGTGACGTGAAGAGTAGAAGAAGTGTGTTTGTCCTGTCTATGCTAGATTCTGGGTACACAAAGTCTTGAAGGACTGGTGGAAAAAAATGAAATATTTCCACACTCTGGGCTCAAGTTCCCAGTCCTTTATTGCAATTTCTCTGCCAACAAATTCTTTGTCAGGCAATCCTAATGAAGATCCTGTTTGTCTAAACATTGTAATAAAATAGTGTGCTCTTGAATTGAATGCGCTGGATATATTTTTCCACTTGTGAATATTTCACTGATGTATAATGATGTTGAGTAATAAGGTGGTCCCATGAAATTGCACTGAAGTCATAATTTTCTTTGTGGTTTCACGTGTTCCTACATTAAACAGTTGTTGAGGTGGTGTTAATGTGAAGGTGGTGCTTAATGTCACGAGGATGTCGATTTGAATATTAACAATTCATAATCTCTCTCTGGGAACTATGTTTATGCAAAGTGACACCCACGCACACAGATCCAGCTGTGGACAGAAGGTAACCACATGGAAAAGGCTTTTTTCTCTCTATTTCGTAGGACCTTTCAGCTGCCTTCATCAGAAATACAAACCTTTGAAAGTCAAAGTCAATCGAGGAGTACTGTGATTGCAGGATGGCCCAGAGACCCCAGAAGAAGTTGGATGCCTGGTGGAGGAGAAAAAAAACATTATACGACATTATATGTCCATACCAGAAGTTTTATGTTCTGGATCATTTATTACTATCTAAACTAGTTTTAAAAGTATGTTCTAATGCCAATCCTGCTAATCCTTTCAGGTCCAGTATATAAAATTTTGTGACATCTAGTGGTGAAGTTGCAGATTGCAAGTAAGTGAATACACCTCGCCTCACCCTTCATTTCCAAGCGTGTAGGAGAAACTATGGTTAGGGCAAAACTTGCAAAAAATAAAATAAAATACTAAAAGCCCCATCTAGAGCTTGTGTTTGGATTGTCCATTCTGGGATAGTTATGGTGCAACATGGTGGTTCAACATGGCAGACTCTGTGGAAGAGGAGCTGCTCTCTCTGTAGATTTAAAATCATAAGACCATTCTAAGGTAACAAAACCATAAATGGTTATACATTAATAGTTCTAATACTGCACTCTGTAAATATTTAAGTATGTAAGTATTATCAAAAGTATTCTGCATTCTATTGAAATCAGTCAACAACAATGCATCGCATACTACAGTATAAGATCATCACGTTTGTAGCGTTGCTGTATCTCTAAAAAGTCAACTTCTCATGAGAAAAACATTCCTGCTCTAGCTTTTTCACAATGCATTTTACTGTTAATCCAAGATAACAAAGAGATTTATTTAGCTCAGGAGGATTTTCTCAACCCATAAAATAACACTTAGTCATTCAATTTATCAGGAAAACCAAATCACTAAATTTGGAAATAAATCATTTTCACTGCACAGAAAGGATGTGAAAAAAATGAATCTGAAAAGCAACTAAAGCTACAAAAAAAGCAACTAAGCTTTCTACATTTTTCCTCTTAGATGTGGTGGGGACGAAGCAAACAGAATACAAGTACCACCAATGGAACTAACATTGAAAAACATAATGTGATGTGCTGCACGTTCAGGATAATACTTGATGTTGTATTTAAAGAAATGGCAGAGACTGTGTGACTGAATTGTCGTACACCCTTTTGATCATCCAATTAAAGCTTCAAAAGTTCACTTCTTCTCGTCCCCCGTTTGCGAGGTCACAGTGGGGTCAGATGTCAGTGTCTTGCTCGAGAACACTTCAGCAGGGTGAATGCCAACAGAGACTGGATTGTCTCATTAGCTACATGTAGCTTGTCCAGATTACTCCTATAGGACTTGAATATGTTTTGCAAGTGTAAAAATCCGGATCATGTTTGCGGTGTTTGCACACTTATAAAAAATGTGGCGCTGATTGTACATGTAAATGAAATATTACACACACTGTTTGGTTTCACCATCTTTGTTTTTCCTTGATGTTTTGCTACATTTCCCCGTGCCATGGAGCAGAACTATAAAAACTCTATTCAGTGACCTCCAGTTGTCGTGTTATAACTGCTTCCATAACTGCTGCTGCTGCTGCCTGCCAGTTGCAAGCTGCTCAGTCAGAATGACAAACCTCTGTATTGAATGGTTCCCTCCTTAATGGCTTTGCTCACTTAGGCTTGCGGACTTCCATGCCTCCATAAATTTCTGTTGTTCTCCACCCTTATTGTAAATCTTCATGGTAGGACCACTAATAGCAAGTCCTAATAAGATCCAGACAGGCCTCTGTTCTGTGGCCCAGTGATATAATCACATTTTTATTTGATAATCAAATAAAGGGTGGAATGAAATACTTGAAGAGCAATGTGCGGTTTTCCCTTGGCTTTTTTTCCCCTCCTGGCAGATTTTCATCTCTAATCTCTGTCTTTAGTTGGAGAGAGAGATTGAGCGTGTTTCCATTATGATTAATAACTGCTCTCCATTAAGAGAGCATTAGTTTAACACTAAGCAGAGACCATAAGTGACAGGGAGCCATTGAGAAAAATGGAGATGAGAGACGTGTGGGGAGTGACATCACAGAGCCTCAGGCTTTAGCTTCGACATCACGGGGGATCCCTGCAGAGCAGAGGATGACTCGTAAAGACCCCACTGCGTCTTGGCACAGTTTGCCAGGGATTACGATTCGGAGGAGGCAGCTTCACGCCGCAGAGCTTTGGCAACTGGCCAGGCTTTGTCGATGCCACACAGTGAAGCCACACAGCGTCCTTCAGTATACACTGGTTTCCTTGGTTCCTGAGTTTTGACTATTCATCTGTACTCTTATCTACAGAGGCTTAACTACAGTGTGAATTCAATGTAGTTTGATTATTCCAAGCAATTACCAAGTGATATGCAAGTGATACAAAAGGATAAAGTGGCATTTTATTCAATTCATAATACAAAAGTTCCACAAAAATGTTAAAATGCATCAGAATGAATAGATAATTATTGCTTTTTTTTCAAATTTCTCTAAAGCCAGTTAACCTATGATATCATCTGTTTTTACCAGATGGGGTGTGAAACATTTAAAAAAATGTCAGTGAGATATGTATTGTGCAAATGAATTGTGTGGACACAACTTTCACTGTCACTTCTGATGAAAAAAAGATTATTGGTCTACAAATAACAATTTCATTACCGAATTCTGGGACAATAATGTTCTTGATAAATCACAGTTCATTTACTTCCATAGAAAAACAGCATTAGATTTTAGACACAGGAACAAGTGCATTCTTGGCATTTTTGCTTACAAAATTATTTAATTATCATACTGTCATGTTTAATTATGACAAGAAAAGAAGAGAAATGTTTCTTCTGTCTCTGGGCTTTTACAAGTAACAAAGGAAAACAAGACATGAAATGCTTTGAGGAATTTAATCAAGTAGAGTATCATAAAAAATGAAGTAGAAAGTATTTAATGGGCAAAATGCTGCTATTTATGAATATTTTTTAAATCTCTGCTTAGTTCTTTGAAATGATGAAAAATGGACAGTGCCATTTCCTCGATTAACAGGCTCAGAATCCCTTATTTTGACACACGGCTGTCAAAATGGGTCGAGCTGGAAACTTGGCTTGTTAAGCATCAGTGATCAGTTTCTCCCACTTCCCTCGAGTCAAGAGTGCTCCTCGGTTTGTCATAGAAAAATCTGATTTCAATCAACATGATGTTATCGCCTCTCTCCATTTCAGGCTTTATTTCTTTTCCCTCCTCTCACGTCTCCCTCTCTGTTTTTTTGGCCGAGCCACAAGTTATTTTAAAAAGTAATATGCTTCCTCATCATTTCTGGGCTATTTCAAAAGACATTCACACCACCCCAAAATTGGTAGGACAATTGTGCATATTGTGTGGAGCTAAGAAAGCACTTTCAGACAGATAGCCCAGCACCACTTGAGCCACCAAAGAATGAAAATTGTGGTCATAAGAAAAATAATTTTGGCTGCTGTCTTTCATTTTTCCCTGCGGCAGTTTCTAATCAACTCAGATGGAGTCCATCAAACTTGCGAACAGTGGTGGGTCAGCTGTGGATTGGTTTTCTTTGGGGAGATTTTTTTTTTCTTGGAGGTGGAAAAGTAAATTGTTAAAATGTGATGGTGAGGTGTTGCTGGCCTGTCATTACAGAGGTCTGCGCACATATGGATATTGTTGAAATGCACACACTAATCTCATAATATTGAGATATTTGAGTCGTTCCAAGAGCACAGCTTAAAAAAAAGGAAATAACTGTTGAGGGATTTGTCACTTTCCAAAGTCTTTCCAAAGTGTCGAGGCACTACATAATGACACATTTCAACATTTCAGCAAAGTCAGTTGGGGCAGACACTTACCAGTGAGAATTTGCAGACTTTAATGTAGAGCTGTGTAACTTCTGCCTCTGTAATGGTGACCTCACGTCCTGAGCTATGCTTGTAACTCTCCAGATAGGCCGTCAGCCAGTCCCTCTGCAGCTCCCGGCTCGGGTAGAGGCTGTAGTTAACATCGTTCACACCTTGAACACAAATTTATTTATTTTCATTATCAATAACTCTGGCAATAATTTTCACTATTAATTAGGTTTACAAATAGTGAAAATTCTCTTCTAGGTCTGATGTTGCAAACACATACTGAATGTACATTTACTTCCGTGCTTAAGTACAAATGTGAGGAATTTGTGTTTCTATTTTATGCCATTTATACTTTTTACTCAATTTACACTATTTGCTATTTAGAGTTTTTTTCAAAATATGAGTTTATATGTTGTGACAGGCTTATATAGTATGATGGCTTGTTATTAATAAAACTACTCAACAGTACATAAAATAGTTGAAATGAGCTCTGGGTCAGTTTAATGCTACCTTCACAGTGGTACATCTGTCAATAAACCTGTTTAACACACATTTTTCTGCTTTAAGTATTTTTTTTAGGCAGGCGTATTTTTATGTGAGGTATTGATTATTTTCAGGACCGACCACTGCACACTTCATTTTACAAATTAGCACAAGGTAAGAAATTAGAAAATCTCTGGTACAAATGATGGAAAATTGAATCCAGTTTTGACAACTGACTGAATTTTAGCTGCATTGACAGAAACTGTAAAATAAATGAGGATTTTTTATGATGTCACTAAAAAGCCCCCAAATATGAAAACTTTGTGACATTTGGTTCGTTTCAGCCACAATTTGCGGATCATGATGATTTCAGTTGGATTAAGTTTGCACAGCACAGCTATATTTCAGACCCTCTTTCAGTCCCAGAGTTGGTTAGTGTTGACATAAAAGTTTAAATGATATGGTTCTTCAACACTATCTAAAAGTGTTAAATTGATGATTGATCCACAAATGTTCAAATTAACCCCGTCAAGCTTTGCTGCGACACAGCTGGCACATCAAAGTGACTTTTATCACCACGCAGAACACATACTGAATATGGCAATATGTCATAGCAGCTTCAGAAGGACATAGTTTCATGGTACATAATGGCAGAAAGATAAATGTTATAGTCATAGAGACAGCACAGACTGGACAATGATTCTGCATATGACATACAGTAGTACTTCAACATAACTCGATACGACACATTAGGCAAACCTTATATGTGTCGTCTGTGAAAAAGATTTGGAGACAAATTGAACTTCTTTTCATCACAACGCATACCTACCAGCAAATTCATTGAAGTGATTGCCAATATCGAAGGCCTGGTAGTTGTAATCGGCATACTCATAGTCAATGAATTTTACCATTCCTGGTGGAGGAGGAGAGGGGAAAGCAGCAGTGGTTACCAGGACAACATACCGAACACATCCTAGGTATAGGCGTAAAAACTGACAACTCTCCCCCCTTTTATTGAAAGTAGAACCTTGTGGGAGTCAAAGGAACAAGGAGTCTCTTTTGACTGAGAGTCACCCTGGGCATCCTTGTAAAATATGTGAAAGAAATTAAATCATAATAAAAGTAACAAATGAAATAAGATATTTAATAAAGTGGGAAACGTATTTTCAGTAGTGCAAAGGTTTACTTCTGTATAGTATCTAAAATAAAGGGAAAAGGTATGAAGACTCTATGAGCTGCATTATTTCAAACTAATGAAAAGAAAAAACATTCATCCGTTTTAACTCCAGCTTCAGCAAAAGACTCTTGAATTGCAGAGCTAAAGTTAAAGAGCATGAGGAAGTCTTTTATTCCTAACAGTATTCACTTGGTTTCACTGCTTCTGCGACACGTCCACATAAAAATAATTAAAAACAACCTTATTTCACTATTATATCCACCATTTTCTCTGATGTCAGCGATGTGCACGGATCTTCCTCACCCTCTTTGTGGTTGTAGATTATGTTTTTTGTCAGAAGGTCATTGTGGCAGAGGACAGTTGGCGAGTCAATCTGAGAGAGGTGTCTCCTCAATGACTCCATTTCATCTGACAAAGTCTCAATGCTCGGCACCTCTCGTAGTGCCACGGGGCTGTAAGAGATAAAACCACTGAAATTACATTTTTTTTCCTAATGGAGAAGGAAAGATTGTCACGCCAACATTTTGAGGAATGTTTCATGAAAGACAGGTGTCTTTGCTTCAGTTTTACAAGGCAATTGGGCCAATTTGAAATTCCCAAGAGTCGCTTAAGGTGATGTCAATAAACCACACACCAGATTCATGATGACCAGCTTAACCAGTGTGTGACGCTTCATACCAAAAACTGCAAAAAGACAGGAGCTTCAGCTTTTAGTTTGAATAACTGGGGCAAAGACACCATCAGTGAGTTTCACGTAGGAAAACAAAGCCAGTCTAAGTGGAAACATGTCATCTTCATCACACACCATGTTTGTGATTTAGAGGTGTCATAAGGTATCATAAGGTGTTATAAGCTAAAAATCCATAAAATGGATTAAATAAAAAGGCGATTTAAGGTTTCCACAGCTCAGCTAGCTCATTTGTAACTGCAGCCTTGATAGCTCATACTGTGAAGTGTGGATGTTCACACATTATTGGCACAGAGGGCAAAAGAAGTTTTCAGTTATGTATAAAGGTAGCAATGTTGAAATTTACCCCATTACATGTAAGAACAGTGAAGTATTTTCAGCAGAGTGTACTTAAAGTGGCAAGATTTAAAAAATAAAAAATAAAAAAAGTTAGAGTTGGTGATGCTGAAGCTTATACACTGCTTGGTAGTTTAACCTCTGATCATGATTTATTTGTAAAATTGTAATTATATATTATTGAGTAGTTCTATCTCTGACAACCCGTAGGGTAAATGCACTGTATTTTGCTCTTGAATATAGTATAGTAGAAGTACATAGCCCCTCTTAACTGATAACAAGACAGTTAAAGAGAAGACAACAATGAAACAGGCATGCTTAATAATTAAAGTAGCGGAGTATGAATTGTGATTCATCCGGATCATTCACATGGATCCTCTTATTGACCTGGAATTAACGAGTCTGTAGTCTCCATTAACCCGGATCCTTACCGCCCTACACCCACCTAACACTGGACCACATATACACACAATTAAAATGATAAGTTGTGCCATTCACTACTCCTTTTAACCTGCACAATCTCATTACATGTCCCAGTCCATCTGCCTGAAAAGCTGCCAGAAATCTGGCTATTATCGTGGACAATAAACTGTAGTTGCAATCGCTAGCAATAGCAATAACTCTACTGAGTAGAGCTGGAAACACTAGGGGACTCAAGAGATTCAAGAGACACAAGATCCACGGATTGGTTGCCGATCCAGCAGACACAGATAACCCAGATTCACTGATTCAAGTCGAGTGGACCATTTCAGCGCAAAACGAGGCAGATTAATTGCAGGATTGTGCGTTAGCATAATCTGTCATCAGTAATTATGGGTTTATATTCGCCACATTTCTATTATGTGGCATTTTCTATACAGTTGAAAGAGTGATGCTGACTGTTGTGAGAATATCAGAGCTGGTTTTAGCCCAGGGCGCAAATGTAGCCAGAACCAGCGCTGGAGAATATAATACTGTTGTATTTGTGTCAGCTAAATTTAAACATTTGGAATTACTTACTACTTACTTCCTTCAAATGCACAAACAGACTGGCCTCCTCGTATAATAGCTCTCAAATTTGAATTTATTTAGCCTAATTGTAGCCTAATAAGACAGTGGGGCTTGTGTTTCACTGGTAGAATTGGTATGCTTATGGACATACTGACTCAGATGACTCAAAAGACTCATAAGAGCTGCATCTGTTTAGTGAGTGAGTCAGTCTGTAAAAGGATCCAAGTCTGACATCTCTAAATTAAAGTAACTAGAGAAACAATTAAAACCTGTAAGTCTGCCTCATTGTAAAGTGGTATTATTATGTTGCTAACTACTTCTTCAGATGTTTTCTAAGGGCTCAGAATATCCCCTTACACATGGTGACTCACCTGCATTTAAGAACTGTTCACCCTAAAAGAATTTGATTTGTCTGGATTTCAGCGGAGTATTAGTGTCACATTGTCTACTGTTTTAGAGGGTTTGTCAAGCATGGAAAAAAACTGTTAAAGAAAAAACACAGACTTCCTGAAATTCTTTCAAATGAAAAATCCTGGATTTGATCATAAAAACTACTTTAGTTACACAAAACTTGAAATATTGGCCTTCAGAAATCCCCAAGGTTTTTTTTTTTGTTTTGTTTTGTTTTCTTTTGTCAATTTAACAATGATAGTATTTTACAAAGAAAGTGTGTGTACTAAACACAGCTATACAAGTATAAATGAAGGGAAATCGTTTGCTGAAAGAATGCAGACATGGAAGACTAACTTTGTCATGAACTGTGCACTTTTCTTCTCAGAGCAACATGTTTGTAAATTGAAGCAGTTGTGCGAGTATCATTGAGAGCTTACATGCCTTGTTTTCACTCTGTTGATTACTCCATCTATCAGAGGAGGCACTAATGTCCTTGGACGTCAGTGCAAAATGCACCTGGAAGAAATGCTGCACAAGCATCCGTCTCCTAATTAATTTTCGTGTTTCCTTTTCAGTCGTCAGGCCACGATAAGAGGGTAATTTAAACACTACCTATTTATTCAAAGGGGAACAAACAGATGCTCTGGTATTATACACACTTGTAGACATAATTTAGTGAGGCCTGTTAGGAACGCACAATAAAAGCAGAGGAGCGCAGCCTTGTTTATAGACGTGACACAGAGGCTGTGCTGCCTCATACAAGTCCACCTACACATCCAGGTCAACACAAGTCATTTTGGAATATTTTATTCAAAGAAGGATTGATTGAAGTGAGATCTAAACTATCTATCTGTGTGCCTGCAAGCAAGAATACAAAGTACGTTTGTTCCTTTCAAAATATCTGTTTCCTGCTCGAGTGTGGATCTTTTTTGTAAAGCAAAAATTTAAGTGAAATTGTGCAGATACCCAAATTAAATTCCAGAATTTGTTACTTTAAGTCGACCCCCTCTGACATGCATAATTTATCTCTCTCTTCTCTAATGTGAATTAAAAACACACAGTTGTATGGTGAATCACCCTGATTCCTTTTCAGCTCATCCATTTCTTTAACTTAACAAACTGACTTATTATTATAGAAACCCACGATTACTTGGAGTCAAAAGCTAAATGAAAGACTTCCATTGACTTTAAATGGAAACCTGTCGTCTTGCCATCAGATCTTTTCCTCTCTCTTTTCTGTCCTTTTCATGCGGAACAGTACGTCGAGTACATTCGCCTCCTGCTCCTTGTCAAGTCTCTGTAAGGTAATTAGTGGAATTTCCTCCTCTGGCGCTTCATCATCATCAATGTGCCTTATTTACATATGATTTCAAACACCAGCCGAGCACTGCTGATTTTTTTCTTTCTCTTTTTTTTTTCTTTTCGCAGTTTTATGCGATTCATGGGCGTGCAAACGGGTGACATAGCAGGGGGTCTTTTGGAGAAAAAGACGTTGCACTCTGGCTTTCCATCGCTTCTGTCTCTTCTCTTTTCTCTCCCATCTCTGACTTCTGTGCACTCTCTCTCCGAACCCTCACAGCTGCTGCAGCCTCCTTCGCTCCCCCTCTCTCTTCTCTCTCTCTCTCTCTCTCTTTCTGTCTTTCACCCCCACTCTCCCATTTCTCTCTCTCTCTTCTTCTCTTCTCTCTATCCGTATCTCTCTCTCTTTGCACAGCGGGTGGCTTGAGAGCTGAAGACCTCCTCTGCAGGTGCAGCCTCTTCCTGCTCTCTCTCTGCTTTTCTTTTACCATTTCCTCTGAAGATCACATTCATACCAGCACTCATACATTCTCAAGTACAAAAGTTTCTCTGATGACTGTTTAAAATCCCTTTTCCTTTTTATTTTATTTTTAATTCTTGGTCTTCTGTGTGTGTGTGTGTGTGTGTGTGTGTGTGTGTGTGTGTGTGTGTGTGTGTGTGTGTGTGTGTGTGTGTGAGTGTCACACATAAGCACAAGAGACCAGTGAATATACAAACCAACATACACACCACACACACCAACAACCTCTTAAATCTCATCTTGTGAATCTCAGATCTCATCTGCTTCCATCACTTTATCATACTATTCCATCAAATTATTGATATTTTTTTGATCATTTGCAGTTGTTCTGTATGTATGTCTTTGTGGACTTTGTCAGGCCCCTCAGTCACATGAATGTCTCACAATATAGCACCATCTATTGGGCCTCTAAATGTGGTGCAGTCTGCTTCTGTAGATGCATATTAGACGGTGTAATATCCTAATTCATGCAAACATACATACATTACTTTGGGTATCACACTGTATTCAAAATAGCTTGTACAAACTATAATACAAATTACAATTTTAGAACAGATTGTAATACTCCTGAACTGCTCTGTTCTGTGAAACCGAGGCTGAAAGAGGAAGGACAGAGTTAAATGTGAGAGTAGTCATGAAACAACAAAGTCCTTGGTCATTAAAATAAAAAAACTCATTGAACAAAGGATGTCAAATAGTAGTTTAGTACTTCTCTGTGCTCCATTGTACTCTCTGTACCCTCTGTGACAGTGAATCCTTTTATGTTGGTTCACCATGTTCACTTAACAAAAATCTAAAGAATTCAGTCAGTTCTGTAGATTTTGCTCTAAAACTGCAGCAGAAAATTACAAAACAAAACATCTGCCGATTGGGCTTGGTAATGCAGTATTTGAAATAGTAGACAAATCAGCAAATAGTGATTTAGAATGAGAATAGTTGCCTGTGTCTTGTCTTACTGATGGCAAAGAAGTCACACTGCCTTTCTCTCACATCTGAACCCAGGAAGCTAAAACGTCTTATCATAAAAGTCTGTCTCCTCTGCAGCCCCTTTCTTTAATGGATGACTGACTCTGCCCATGTGATAAAACTCAAAGAGGAGCCTCCAGTTGTTCGAAACTCGGGGCTCTCCAGCCTCAGTTTTTGTGGACTTCCAACCCCTCCGCAGCAAACATAAACAAGGTTGAACGTTTGACCGATAAGGAAGAGCTCTGCAGGAAGCCTGTGGCCGAGCTCTGTTTCTTTGTAGTGTATGGAAGGCCCCTCTCACCTCTCACCCCGTGACCCCTGTCAGAGATAATGCAATGTCATTGCCACAGAGGCCACTCCCCCGCATCGTCCCTCTGACCAATGACAGCTCACGGCGGTGGCCTCCATCTACATGTTGGGTGAGGTGAGTGTGCCAGAGTAATTAGAGCAGCGACCGTGGGCAGGTTTGAGAAATGTACGTTTGCTGTGTGAGAAGATGATAAGCCATCGGTGGAAGTGCTGCTGCATGAACGATAAAGATGTGGAAGATGTTGCTGGTTTCCATCAAAGGAATGACGGCAAGAATCTACTGCTGATGTAGCCTCCCAACACCAGCTTGTTAGGTGTTTGTTTAAAATCCTTTCCAGATTAGTAGATAATGATAATTGACAGCTTTCCTCTCTCCTCCATAGATTAATGTGAACCTTTCCTACACCTAACAAGATAAATGACCTGCTGCCCTCTTGGTTACTGTTGCGACCTCGAAGATAATGACTTGATTTAGCAGAAAGTGAATATAATGTGCATAACAGTGTATAATCGCCTGAAAATAAGAATGGTTATGTCTTTGTTACCTTTGTTAGAATGACTTAGCCTTTTATATTTATAGACAGCACAGGTCTTCTACCACAGAGTCCACCATGTTCCTACTGCAGCAGCTCAGGGTTGTTTCCAGAGTCTAAAGCGGCATTTTCCTGGGCAAATCCACACAGATGGCAAATACTACAAAGTAGATCTACTAACCATCAACGCCTTTTAAACATAACCTCACAAACTAATGTTTAGTTGATGATACAAACTAAATCAACCACTTAAATCTTCAGTTCTTACCCTGAACCTGAAGTGGTCTGACATCTTTTTTCCACACTGCCTCTCAGACCATCATGCCACTATCCACCAAAGTCTTGTCAATATTTCTGAGATGATAAATAGTTGCAGAGTCATATTCCATTAGATATAAATACTATAAACACTAAAATAGTTGTTAAGGTTTAAGGAGGCGGGTCATGTCATGAGCTAAACATAAAAGATAAGATAAGATGACTATTGTACGATATCCAAAATATCAGTACGTGGAGATGATTTTGTACCTTTTTTTGCACCACTGCTCAGCTGAGCTGCTGTTGATGCTGCTCTGCACCAGTGTGAGAAAGTGGGACATTTTTTTCCAGAGCAGAGGCTCAACAGGCTGACCACATTTTGGCTGGATAGAGTGGATTCTCCCCATCTCTGCTGCGATCAATCTGCAGAGAGAAAACATTTTCTCAGATGAGCCCGTCCGAGGCTGTTATTGCACAAACAACCATTATCAGAGTAGAAACACAACTCCCTTTCCATTTAGCGCTCTTATCAGGTTCTTCTTTTTTTTTTTTTTTTTTTAAAAAGGGCCTTGTTGCATTTGTGACCTTTTGACTACTTGAGTGCTCGTTCTTGAGGAATCTTAGTGGTGACTTAGAGTTTTCTGGTTATTCCCCCACAGAGGGTATCAGGCAGAGCAAGGTGATTGATGTGTATCATGGCCCTGGGTGTTCAGCCTTGGCTGGCTGTGTTGTGTCCTACTGTCCTATGGAGAGAATAATGATGCCGGCCTGTTATCATGAGGATGATGAATGGACCAGGGGGGCACAACTAAACAACATTGCTCAACACGAAACATGACTCAACTGAATTTTTTATTTTTTTAAACACCTACATCAGCACAATTGAAATGCCCCACACACAACACACACATAACCTCCAGCAAACACCACTCTCAACAAACCTGTAGAATTCACCTGGAAATAATATTCATCAGCATTATTCTGCTATTGTTGTATCCTTTCAACACTGAACAATGCTAAATTCAATTCAAGTTATCTCATGACACTTCCCATATAGAGCAGGTCCAGACTGTGCCAACCATGAGCAAGCATTGGTGATAGTGGCAAGGAAAGAAATGACAACTTCATGCAACTTACGCAAAGTCCGAGGTGACTCATTTCACAGATTTAAACACTTAACAGACATGTTAAGTTTGTATGTTTCAACTTCAAAAATGTAACTTTCAAATAAGTAGCCCAGTTCTAATATATATTTCACAATGTTACAATCACATTCACAGGTCATTATAACTTATTGTTTTATAAGATCCATTTGGCAGATTTTCATTTCTTATAATAGAAGTGAATGGCCAGTTGAATGAAAGAGAATGTTGTTGTTAACAACAAGATATTTCCAACTAAATACATATTTTAAACATTATGATGTGCCCCTGATTTTATGATTAAATGCATACAATTGACATACACAGACATGCAAGAAGTAAACAGACTTACTTTTTGCATGTCTGTGTATATATATTTTTTTCGAAGTACTTCTTAAAATCTCATTTAAAAAAATGTTTAAGCAGATTTGACTCTAATAATGAACTCTGAAAAAATGTGGACCTTTATATTATATATTTTTGTTGTTATTATCATTGTTGCTGCTGTGTATCTTTGTTTCTCTCCCTCTCTAAACTCATCCACCATGAGCCAGATTCTGCTTGAGGTTTCTGCCTGCCTGGTTTCTGTAAATAATGTTACAAAGAGCATGGTCTAGACCTGAACGAGTCATGAGTCTCCTTTTTCCCCTTTTGTAACCAAATTGGTCTATAGTTATCATATAGAGGAGCAGGTCTGTTCTAGATACACATACATGGTCACCACATGAAATGAATAAATAAAATAAATACAAATGTAAAAGCTCTTCTGGCAGAGACCTGTAGATGGAGGGCTGCCGGAGCAGCTCATCATCCAGCACTGTTCCTCGAACAAACTCGTAACAGATGCCATTCTGGAAGCTGCAGTAGATCTGTGGACCACACCCGTGAGCGTGGAAGACCTGGAACATTTCCACCTCCCGGTCCCTGTTCACGTAGAGCTCGGTCATTCTGCCGTACAGACGCACCAGAACGCAACCAGGCTCCTGGAGAGAGCCCACGTAGCAGCCAATCAACTGGTTGGTGATTCCGTCTGTGAATGTCTGGAAGGAGAGGAAATGAAAAAAATGTACACAGGGAAATACAACAGCCTGGATTCTTCAGGTACAACAAAGAGGCACTTATCATCATAAATCAACACTGAAATTGGTAATTGGTGCTTATGTGTAATTTTATGGATATACAATGATAACACCATGACAACACAACCTTTTTTCTTTAGGATGTATTTATACAATACAATTACAACTAGTTTGTGTAGGGCAGTCAAGTCAAGTTGGGTCACTCTCCCAAGCCTCAGTCTGAATTACAGTTTATCCATAACAATCTTGGAGAAATCATGCTAAGCATGGTTGCACTCAGAGCTTTAGAAGGTAAATACATGCAGCCAACAGATGCAATATGTTTGGTTTCAGGACTCTGGATTACAACTTTTGGTAGAGTATCATTTTACAGGCTGCTAATTTACCGCCGTTATGGCTCATTTAACTCAATTTTTTTTTTACCGACCGTCCATTAAAGTCACAGTTGTGCAAAAATAAACTATAAAAACAGAGAGATCGTTTACCAGAAATTGTGTAGCTGATAAGAATCTTGAGAAAAGACATGTGTACTTTGCATCAGAACACATTTAATAATGAATTCCTCAAATATCCTTACTGATGATAATATAGCGCCACGATGTGCAAGACATGACATTTCAGCAGTGGTGGAAGAAGTATATATAGTGCAGGTAATTTATTTTTATGAGCTGCAAATTGTACTTAAATGACTTAAATGATGACTTATATTTTATTCACAAAATTTTCATTTCATTCTCTCAAAGTGACAAATTCTGAACAACATCATGTATTGTTTGCTGTTTAGGTTTGAACAATGCATTGCATTTTATAAACTGATCATCATTTATCTGGAAAATCATAGTGTGAAAAGTAGTTTGTCACTATGGCGGTGAATCAGTCTTTCCCTCTGAAATGTACTCAGTTACACCCTACAAATAAGGTTCAGTAATTTATGTCAAAAAAATATTTATTGATGATTCACATAATAACAGTACTGGTACATGTGCATTGCGCCATCATATTACAAGATTACTTGCCCAAGCAGCCCTTAAGCAGTCAAATCACAGCCATAATAATCCGGCAATTAACAAAGTCATAAACCCAAACTCATTTGGATTTATAGTCAAGATATTGACAAATTAATGAAAAAACTGAAAGAATCGAACTCATTTTGTTCTTTGTGTTTAATCATTCCTCTGAACTGCAGCAAAAAATCAAGCATGCAGGAAAACTGACAAGCATGCACAGACACACTGTATACACACACACACTCCACAGCAGGTAAAGGACAGATCAGTTATTAGATGTTCAGCTGTAGAGTGTTGCAGCCTTGTTGACACTAAAGACCACACTTGCAGCACAGCCTCTACCGCTCTGTGTGTGTACACAACAATACCACAGTAACCGCTGTTTGCCTGCAAAGGCCTCATCGGACATTTGTTGTCATTCAGTGGTTTCTTAAAGTCTCTCATTCTCTGCCACTGTTCCCAAGGCATTTTCCTGAGCCTCTGATAGCTGCACCGTTTTTCATCTAGATGGAAAGTGAACAAACACGCCCACCTTGACATCTGATCAATTATTTATAGAGTGAAGGGTTGTTATCAAATTCATTTTGTCTCTGAGTTGATGAAGTTTAGTCTTATAAGTATCTTGATGTCCACATTGACTGGGTTGTTATTATAATTGTTATTTTTATTTTATCAGGCTGTTTTAGAGAGTGTTATCAGGTCTGGGTATCATCATAATCATTTATCTCTATGAACAGTGTGTGCTCAAACAGGTAAAGAGAGCCCTTTGTTATCCATGCCACATTTTGTTCTCTCTTTATGAGCAGATCATTTAGAACCTCAGACTGAATTCAAGGTTGAATCAGTCAGGATTTTACACAGTAGCCTAAAACCAGCAGAGGTCATGAAGGCTGAACTGACTGACGACTTGTGGTCTTTTTTTTTTTTTTTGTAGTTGAATTTATATTTTTTATCTTATCTGTGTTGTACTTTTTGTGTTTATTCTTAAATGTTTTCTCTTTACTGGTGTTGCATGCCCACGTATATCCATTTAGAGCACTTCTTAAACTTGTTTCTGTTCACACAGGCAGCACAGTGTGTACCTAAATTGCTGTACTGCTGTGCTAAAGTGTTTGAACAAGCCATGCTAATACTGCACTTGCTTCTTTTGGTTTCAGCTTCTCTTTAATTTTCTCTTTAATTTTTTATTTTAAACTCTCGTCTCTATCGTCTCTTTAGATTTTTTTAACAGTCTCATGTAAATGTGTCTTTTAATCTTTTGTTTTTAATTCCTTGTAGAGTTAAACTTTATGTCAAATTGCCTCAACTTGCATCACCTTGAGTTTGAGATTTCTCAAGAAATGGATGAAGTGCCTCATATGAAGGCATAAAAACAAGAACAGACACAAAGATGAAATCCAAGGTACAGCAGAGTCATTTAAGAAGAGGAACTCTCTCATTCAACACAGTAGAAAGGTGTTACAGTAGCAGAAGTGTCTGTCCTTCCCCTCTACTGTCTGTATTTTCCAAACAGATGAACACAATACATCATTAAAGGAACTGTTGAGATCGAAGGACTCAAGCGAAACATCTACTCCTTTGTGTACATTACTGGACCTGGTGTAGATTGAGAGGTCACCCACCCAATGTGCTGTCACCTAACAAACATAAACCCTATTTCTCTGAAAGATTGGACATTGTGTTTGCACATGGGGCCAGAATGGGATTATCCTGTTCTGAACAGTCGCTCTGACATCTGTTTCCAGGGTTGAAAAAAAAAAAAAAACTTCTACTTTTGTTGTCCAGTTACCTTGGCTTTTCTGCTGCTTTTTAGTTTAAGTGTGTCTTCCTGTAGGGTGCATGGACTGCTGTTATTTAGGAAACTTAAAACACGAATTGACAATATTATGGCAATATTTTATATTCCTGTTAATGTCCACATATGTGGCAACATGTTGTGTGTTAATCTGTCTTTCAATAATGCATGATGCCTCCAGCCTGCAGCTCTCTCCCATGCCCACTGATTCCTACGAAAGACACAAATGTTTAAAAATGTGTCCCAAATGTTTATTTGTTTATTTAAAATGATCCCCATTAGCTGACGCCTAGACGACAACTAGTCTTCCTGGGGTCCAGACAATAATATTAAATAGAGCACAACAGGCATTACAATCTCAAGTAAATATAAAAATAAAAGGAAAAACATTATACAGTACAGTCATGTATCACATAACCCAACCACACTCAAATAAGATGATGATATAATTAAGGTGTTGATATCAAATACATTCTTAATCTTCTTTTAAAACCAGCCTTTTCCTTAATTTCACGAACCTCACCTGGAAGACTGTTCCAAAACGCAACTGACCTATAAAATACTGACAACTTCATAGAGTCAGACTTAGGTAGTGGTAGAGTAATCAGTCCATTATTCACCCCTCGAGTGTTATAAGAATGAGTATTTCAGCAATAAATTATATTATAATAAAAAAATTTAGGAGTCTGAGTATTAATTATTCTATGCAAGTATATTAGTATTAGATAGATTAGATAGTAGATAGTCATCATTGACTCTCAACCAGGTGAGACGTGCATGCATTTCTGCAACACTAGTTCTTGGAGAACAACTAAGAACTAGCCTTGCAGCCTTGTTTTGAGCCACTTGTAATTTGTTTAAAAGACTGTTAGATGCAGCAGACCATACAACTGAACAGTAATCAAGATGACATAAAACCAATGAACAAACTACTTGTGGAAACAACTGTGAGTTGAGAAACAAACAAAGCATATGGCAACAGCTCTACCCATTTTGGCAACAACTCTGTTGATGTGATCAGCCCATGACAATGTGCAATCAAGCCAGAGCCCAAGAAGTTTCACAGTTTTTACTTGCTGTATGCTTGACCATCTATTTGTATATTCATTTTAGAATTATGTAATAAGCTATACTTAGAACCAAACATTATACTCTTTGTTTTTGATATATTAAGGATAAGTTTATTTGTTTTGATCCAGTTAATAATATGCTATTTCTCAAAACTATCTCACAATCAATATGTGGGGGCTGCATAATAAAGAGTAGAATCATCTTCAAACATAGTCACCCTAGCGTTACTGAGTACATATGGCATATCATTAGTAAAAACTGAAAATAAAAGAGATCCTAGACAGCTTCCTTAGGGGGCCTCCACAGTCCAGGGACTTACAGCAAAACAAAGCACCATTGAAATATACTCTCTGTGACCTATCGGACAAATAGCTCCTTAAGCAAGCAAGCAATACTGTACCTACAAGCACTGAGTTATTAATTGATATTAACCAGCTATCTGATATTTGTATCATTGCGGTGCAGGTGGAATGGCCAGACCTATAAGCATGTGGAGCATTGTTGTTAAATCACTATGGGAAAAGTAATCTTGAACTTGCTTACATGTAATATATTCTAATATTTTACTCAAAACAGGCAGAATGCCTGTTAGGCCTACTATTCGGACCACAGAAAGCTGATTTTATATCTTTAGGTAAAGGAATGATCTTGCCTTCCTTCCAAAGTTTTGGACACACACCATTAATCAGACATCTGGTGAATATGGAAATCTGTGCAGCGGATAATCTCAGCAGCCTACTATCCAAGTTGTCCATACCAGCTGCTGGCCCACCAACAGTCTCAGCATCATTTCCACCTGCCCAGCATCGACCTGATGAAATTTAAAATTACACAACTTATCCTTCATAATGCGTTTTTTTATCAGCACTCGACAGTAGAATCCATTTTCTCTCTAAGTTTAGAAACCTTATTAACAAAATAATCATCAAAATAATTTGCAATCTGCATTGGCTTAGTCAAATAAACTCTGAATTCCTTAGAGTACAGTAAAGTTTTCTGTCTACAGGAGAATCAGAAAGCACAGCAACCTTTTTAGCCTCATCCCTTTTAGACATCAAGCTCTTTAAATCAGTATCAATCCAAGGAGCACCTTTGGCTTTAACTGTAAATTTCTTTAACAGGGCATGATTGTTAACAATCACTCAAAAGATCCATAAACAAATTAGGAGAGGTATCCACATCATCAATAGCACATACTTCATCCCATTGAATGTTGCCCAGTTCGTTAAGAAAATTCTCCTAATTAAATGTTCTATAAGTTCTTTTCATTATAATTTTGGGACATGCTCTAGGTAGCTTTGTTTTCCTGGAAAAAGCAACACGGTTATGATCACTGAAGCCAACGGGTACAGACACAGGTGTAGAGCACATATCAGTAGGGATGTAACGATGCATCGTGACACGATTAAAATCGGTACAAATGCGTGACGACTCGCATCGGTTGACAGAAAAAATGAATCGCGATTCTTGGCGAATGCGAGAGAAGTAGGATATGTTGTTTTTCGTCTTTTTTTAATTAGAAATAGGTTACGTTGTGGCCGCAGCTTCCGCTGCCGCGTCTGCCTTTCTGTGTCTCACACACACACCCACACCTACACACATGCGCAGTAGTGGTAATCGGCGTCAGGCCTGACTGTACCGTAAATGATACCATAACACAGACCCTCCAGGAATTCACGATGTTGCGATTTGCAACTTCAACGCAACTTCAGTGAATCCCCGTGAATTCAGGGCGGTGTTGCAATTTTAACCAATCACCGCAACTTCTCCGCAACTTCCGCGCAGTCTGCACGGGGGATTAAACTCGGTCAGGGACGGCCGCACGGTGCGGGAGGATCCCCTCGTGGGTCCTCTCCCCGGCGCTGGCTGACCCCAGCCGGGCGCATTTCCTCGAGGTGGTGCGCCGCGACCGGCTCTGCGTTTACAGCGCCCGGACCTCGCCGTTTCCCGGGGCCGTGGACTCTCATTAAAGGGTTAATGAGCTATCATCTTAATTGTTTTTATTTTCAGTTAGCTCATACTTCAAGCTGAAAGGTAATGGTCAGATCAGCTGCTTGCTGGCAGCCCCAATAAGAACACAAACTGTTTGAGAGTTTCTGTAAAGAGAGGTTTTTTTCCTACAAATAAAAAGATAATTTTATTTGGGCATAATTTGTCTGTAGCTCATTTTGATTTTAAAAAAATCGTGAAAAAATCGTATCGTGAACAAAAAATCGTGACTCGAATCGAGTCGTGAGTTGAGTGTTCGTTACATCCCTACATATCAGTTACATCCCTACATATCAGGAATACTAGTGTAAATATGATCAATACATTTTGATGTTAAAGATCCTTTACTGTTAGTAGAAATTCTTGTAGGTTGATGCATTAATTGAGATAAACCACAGGTGTCAGTCATAAATTTAAGCTTATTCTTAAGCAGTTATCAGATAGCCAATCAATGTTTAAATCTCGCAGCCAGTATAGCTCTCTGTTTTTCTCAGTCATTTTGTCCAGCATTTACATAATACATTTAAATATTCTATCCTGGCACTCGATGGCCTCTAACAACAGCCAACAAGTGTTGGTTTTAAGTATGGGAGTTGTACCTGCAGCCATAACACTTCGACATCATTAACCACCAGATCCTGTCTCAGTTTCACCGGAAAATGGTCATGTATGGGCTCCTCCAAATCTATTTCAAAGATGTCTATAAATTGAGAAACCTCTGAAATGTCTATAAAACTGTGAACTTTAATTTAAAAGAAAGGCTAAATAATAAACAGCTGAGCTCTGTCTTTTTTTTGGAAAAAAGGATATGACTAATGCAGACACTTTTTATACAGGACCGGTTGATCAAATGTTGTAAATAAATGTATGTAGAAGATGAAACCATCCACTATACAGGTGTTTAAACTTTGGACTTATTTTGGCTGATTACAACCGTTCTTTAATGAACATTTGGCCGGACAATGTCAAGCTCTTCAGTCACTCCTTCAAAAACTGACATGGCTACTTGCATGTGAAAACTTGTACTGTTTTTAAAGCCCCTTCAGGGTGACTATGAGAATTTGACTGCAGAGGCATTTGTGAATGGTCAGTAAGTTTGACCTACACCTTTTTCTGTTATACCTCAGTAAATTTCATCACCCTGCAGTTCTTTCACAGCTCCTGCCACTGTACATACTACTGTTTGAACGATTACAAAACAAAAGAATTACACATTGTTGCCCTGCCTTTGCCTGCTGGAAAAGCATTTAAGCACAGGCATTCACAGAGGAGTAATCTGTCCTGCCAACAGATGCATCTAAACTGACTAAAGAAAAGCAGAAAGATGTCAAGCAAGTCTGGTTGTTGAACGCCCACACAGTCCTGAAAAAGGGTCTACTCAGCATGTAACTGAGAGCACCTGTGGCGAGTTAGACTTTCAGCTGTGAGTTTACTTAAGCCAGGCATATATCGAGCATTTTTATTGATCTTATTCGTTTTGTAAACTCAGTTTACCCACTTGAACAGTTTGTACACCAGTATGCAGAAAAGAAATAAGTACTGACTGTTACTGTGTGAACTTTTCAACCAAGTAAACCCAAGAACATGCAGATGTAAGACAAAGGGTGAAACAGCATAACTTCAGTTTTACATACCTCGTCATAATTCTACGCTTGAAAATTAAAATGAGTGTATGGAGAAAATATTGAGTTTGCCCTTTTCACATTACATCCCCTTCATCCATTCCACAGTTTTATCTAAATATATTATACTACATGCACACTTGGAAGGACAGAAACAATTTACAAATGTCACAGTGACAATGTCAATGAAAGGTGCACCATTTTCAAGCGACATGATAATGTGGCATTCACCATCTCAGTATGCAGGGTAGCAGTGAATTTTAGTGATACTTGAACAATAAATAATAAAAAAAAAAACATTGGACTACACACCTTTCAACAAAGTATGAAAACCAGTACAATATAAGGTAAGCACAGGTTCCATATGAAAATATGAATGTCCAACATTCATGGACAAAAACTTTCATATGTACTGATTACCCGAGAGACACAAACATTCACTTGCCTTTAACTGAATGTCCTGTTCCTTCCAAAGAGGACGGAGTCTTCTGAGGAGCTCCAGGATTCCTTTCCGAGGTTTCAGGTCATCGATATGGATGTCCACATGGAGAAGCTTATTACCAGAATCAGCAGACCCACCGTCCATTTTTAACAAAGCAGAGTCTTAGAGATTTTACCTTCAAAATCTTAAGGTCCAGAACTGGTTATTTATGTCCAGACTCACAGGTCATCAAAATATGACCCACACATGGGCCATAAAACAAACTTAAGTGGAGTAGACAGAAAGGTCTTTATGATCCACAAAGAGCTCTGAGATCTGCTTTGTCAGAACAATTTAAGAGCAGTGTACAAGTGAAATTGTCCACTGGTGTGTCCAGTGACTCAGCAGTCCAGCTTTCTTATTAGGGGCCAATGTTCCTATGGGTATCTTCACTGTCACTGCTGCAGTTTACACATTAACCCGCGGTGGCTGGAGCCCTGCTGCAGGCACATGTAGTGTTAAAGGGTTAGTTTGAAGTTTTTGAATTGGGGTAGCATGAAGTACTTATACATAGTCAGTGTGTTACCTACAGGAGACTGCAGTCACATGTCCCCAGTTTTATCAAGCACGAGTGCCATGACAGAAAATGAGCAATACACTGCTGATCCATCCTGCACGAGTAAGTCTGTAGAGCCAGAAACACAAGGGACTCAAGAGACCCGTGGATCGCTCGCTGATCCAGCAGACCCAGGTGACCCTGATTCACTGATTCAACTTGAGTGGAGTGGATCATTTCCTCCACACAGCGCAAAGGTAGATCAAGACTCATCAGACTGATTGATGATTTGAATACTTCCCCCAGTCAAATGTAAGAAGACAAATACAGAAATAATCAGATGAGAGATACTTTATTTAAAACACAAACACTCGTTTTTGTGTAGCTGAGGCTAATATAGTTCATAGACTAGCAACAACATAAGAGTAACATAATGTAATGAACGTAATTTTAACTGCAGCATTATATGTCGTAAATAATAATGGTCTTATTCGCTGCACATTATTGAACACAATAAAACATTAAGGCTAATTTAGCCTTATATATGCAGCATAGTGCGTGAGCATAATATGTCGTCAATAATCATGGGCTTATATTCGACATGTTTCTATTATGTGGCATTTACTGTACAGTTAAAGGAGGTTTCATACTTTTTAAATAAGGTGATAATGCAAAGTTGTATTTCCTGCATCAACATTTCAAATGTACAAACAGCAGACTGCCCTCCTTGTAGAATAGCTCTCAAATGTGAATTTATTTAGCCTATTTGTAGTCTGTGGGGCTTGTAGAATTTATATGCTTATAGACATACTGACTCAAAGATGTCTCAAAGAAGATCCGGATCTGTTTAGTGAGTGACTCAGAAAGACTCAGGTCCGTAAAAGGGTCAGAGTTTGACATCTCTACTCCAAATTAATGGAGTGGCAGACCAGCAACTGTGTGATGCAAAGTAAAATTGCTGTTTTTGTCAAAGGAGTCTGGCCTCTTTGGAGAGAGCACTAAAACTGTTTCAGTTTCCCATCAGAAAGGGCTGTCTGATAGGGTAAAGGCAAAGAAGCGAAAACATCACCTAAACTGATATGGACTGTATAGAAATAAATGAGACTACTGACTAATCTAACCTATGCCTGTACATAGAACACTAAAAAGTCTAAAAATGCACTGAAAATTAAAATAAAGACCTGCATCTGATACATTTTTCATCATGTGTGTGGTACAGAACAGTCTGTGCTGTCAGCCACAAAGATGTGACACTGTCCAAACTGAGCTCTCTATATTTTCTCTCCTAAAACTGAGCTGTCTTTGCTCTCTAAGCTGTCTCTCTGATACTCGATGCCCTACCACGCTGTTGTAACATTTAAACCGAACATTCTGCAAACATCACTGCAGCAAGTCCCACAGGCTGTATGCAAGAATTAAGGGTACAGTTTACTCTCATTCAAGCTAAAAAGTAGGCATACGACAAAAATCATCCCAATAAGATGACTCTTGATTCTCTAAATAATTTGCAGATGCATTACATTTGGCTTGTGTGCACTAGCAAAGACTTTAAATGGGTGGAGTCCATTGTCTAACCCAAAGTCATCTTCCAGTCTAGAAGACCCATTTAAATATCATACAATTAGTTCAGTCAAACATGACCTTTCATGCTAGCTCAATGCCATGGAACATTTCAGCATGATCACTCTGTAAACACAAAATGAATTTCATAAACATTGGAGCAGCATGTTTTCGGTCTGTTAAATTATTTAGATGTTGGGCCAATGTTTACCATTTTGCATCATTACAGTAATTGCCTAGAAGTCACGAATGTGGTGATCGTCTTGAACCGAATACTTTTGCAAGCTTTTAGACGCAAATGAAATTCACTTGCCATCAAAGAGCGTCTCATCATCAAAGATGTTGTGTATTGAAAGAGAGATGAGTGTCTCGATTAAAAATGTAAGGGTCAGGCGGTAGAATAGAGTAGTGGAGTCGTTTTTTGTGTTACTGCATGTAGCACTCAAGTACAGCCAAACAAGAGGGCTGGTTGAGAAAGAGATGACACACACAATAACCCATGCATGTGTAAATATACTGTTGTGACACTTTTCAGACAGATTTACTTACTGTACACGTGGTTTCTCTTTTTTTCTTGATCCTTGTGATTATTAATGTGGAGAATGCAGACATTAACATTTGGGCCTTGGAGCCTTGAAAATGAATCATTTATGAAAGGATCAACAAAGTACTAGTTGGGTTGAAGACAGAATGAAAGAGTAACAAAACTGAGTTAATATTGCTGGAGTTTCTCTTGACTTCTTGACATTACCTGGTCTGTGGATCTTTTTCACTGGAAGCAAGAGAACTAGTTATATCTATTCAACAAAATGTGGAAAGAAAGTGAGTGGAATAATAAAGAGGACTGGAAGATTTATCTGCAGATTCTTATTAGCTGCTGATAAATGATCATACATCCTCACTTTTCCTCTTTACGGAAACTACTACAAAAAAATTTCCAAGATGGATAATGGCTCGATTGGCACAAATTAACACACAATTCAGACATCAGCAGGTTGTATTTTATGGTCTCAACTTTCCATTTTACAGGGTAAGGCTTTTGTTATGTGCGTGTCATTCTCTCAATTGTTGATTTTGCTCGTACTCAGCCCCAGCCCTTCTGTTCCTGAAGATGAATTGACACAAATATACAGTCTCACTTTTAAAAAAGACTGATTCACTTCCTTAAACAACTGGACATTGTAGTTTTGAGGTCAAACAGAGATTTGTTTACTTGTTTTTAGCTGTTTTGTCACTAATCAGGTGTTAGCTTAATACTAAACAGCATTTTTGCAGATTTATATGGTGGCTGTAGGCTAAGCTCCTGAGCCCTTCCTCAATGGCAGTAACTGAGAGTATTGTAGACGTTGTAACATGTTTAACGGAAGGTAATCATTGTCATCAGTACAGTTTCATAAATAAGTGATGAAACCTGGCAGCACACGATAGTTTAATCCAGAGGTTTGTGTGGAAGAGATAATAATAATAGATTTTATTTATTTATGAGAGTTCCAGAGGGAGGGGGCAGCTACAGAGAAGGGTCTGTCGTTCCAGGTTCGGTGCTTGGTCCTGGGTGGTGGAGTCAGTAGGTTAGCATCAGATGAACAGAGGCTGCGGAATGGATTGTGGTGATGGAGCAAGTCAGTGAGGTAGGAAGGGGCCTGGTTATAGAGGGCTTTGTGTGTGAGGAGGAGGATTTTGAACTGAATGCGCTGTGGAACTGGGAACCAGGGGAGGTTCTGGAGTGATGTGGTCACGGGTGCAGGTGTGGGTGGGCAGACGTGCAGCGGACTTTTGGATGTACTGTAGTTTATTTAGAGTTTTTTGGACGGTGTTCCGTATAGGATACTGTTGCAGTAATCGATTCTGGAGGTGATGAAGATGAATGCAGCAGAGAAGGAGAGTGATGGGCGGAGTCCGGCAATGTATGAATGAAATGAGCATGCTAATGTCAGACATGTCTGTCATGTCATATCATGTCATGTCATGTCATGTCATGACATGTCAGTTAACAGACTGGGACATGGACATGGATTTATTTCACCTTATCAGCACCTTTAAGCCCACAGTTTATTTAGACTTTATCTTCAGCTGCATGCTATGCAATACTGTTTACTTTGACATTACTACTGAATTTATACTGTATACTACTCTTACTAATAGTTCATATTTCTGTGCATTTATATTTATTTACAGTGTTATATGTCGTAATATATATTGGTGTAATGTATATGTCTTAAATTCAGCTTTTTCCCGTCTGTAAATTGTTGTTATGTGTCATAGTACTACTTACTTTCTTTCTATTTTTCTTTGAATTTCTCTTTGTTTAGATATATCTACATTCTAATATGGGGCCAACTTTAATGTAACCCAGGACCGCCCAGGGCGCAAATGTGGCCAGGACCGGCGCTGGTCCATCCAATAGTAGTTGATACATTGTGCACAAAGCCAAATATGGACTTGTATATGCAGTAAATATAGAACATTTCTGGTCTAGTGACAACTCAAAGTGCTTTTACATTCACACATTAACCCACAGTCATACACTGATGGCCGACAGTGCCATGCAAGCTGTGCAAAATTTAGTAATTTAGCAACCATATTGGTTCTGTGTTGAATAATTTTCATCACAGCCTGCAGGAGCAAACTGGGGTTCAATGTCTTGCTCAAGGACAATTGGACAGTATTGTGGAACCTAACCAACGACGACATTACTGGACAATCCGCTCTACCACCTGAGCCACTTCCAGCAGGAGACATCATCTGGTTACGATAAATCTCTGTACAAAATTTCAGCTGAATCTATCAAGTAAGTGTTGAGATATTTTAATCTGGACCAAAATAGTGGACCAGCCAACAGACCTGCATTGCCATCTGTGGAACCATGCAGCTATAATGGTGTGCAAGATCTTCACACAGGTGAATTGCACCTTTGTTTGGATAAAGAGAGCGTATGAAATGTAAATTTCATCTCATTAATGCTTGGTTGTAATGTAAACACTGTATACGGTAAAAGAAAATATGTGATAAAAAAATAAATACATTGTGATCTAACTTTGATGCCAGCATTTATAACAGCTTAGGGATGATATAAAATATAAAAACAATTCTATACATTTAATTTACTCATACTTAGATATAAGTTTTTAAATTACTTAAAAACCATGAGCATATTCCTCTGTTTGCCTTGTTCTCAGTGTTTCAATGTCATTTAAATCTATATTCAGCACACCATTTCTACCATTTCACAATCACAAAATGGTCTACAGAACAGGTATAATGACATAAATTATTAACATTTAGGGATTTATCTGAATCATACTGAGTGCTCAATTATTGTAAGGGTAAATGCTTAAAAAGTGACCCCTTATAACACATTATTATAATACAATACTAATGCTCCTTCAATATTTGCATGAGATGCCAACATCATTCAGAAAGTGCACACATAGCCAAGAGAAAGGGTGTGCATAAAATACTTAAAATGCATTTTTACATATAAGATTATATTCATTATTCCATATGTTTCCGAAATGGCAGAAAACGGATTTAATCTACCACTAAGAGAACATTTTGATAGATGTATACATTGAAGCACTTCATCAACTGTCTGCCCAATTTCAAATGAATTTGTCCTTCACTTTATGCAACACAAAATACCTGGCTCCTTTCTTCCTCTGGCTTCGTTCTGTCTTTTAGAAGTTTTTGAAAAGAGAAAATTCCCTTTTATTACAAGGCAAACAGTTGTTGGTGTCCTTTATCAAACAGCTCTTTGAAGAGAAAAAGAGAGAGAGAGCCATGCAGACATTTAACCTTTTTATATAGTCTTACAATTGGGACTGTCAAGGCCTTTCATTTGTGAAGTTCCTGTGGAAAAATCAGGGAGCTTGGACTCATTACATCTACCGGTACAGTATATTTATATTTCAGCTCCAATCAAAGCTAGCCAATATGCCATCCCTATGTATTTTCTCCTCTGAGCCCTGCCTCCCCACTATAATTTCCACCGACATTTTGTGTGCAAATGCAGTAATAGACACATTTATCACATCAAAAGGGATTCAATTTTCTTTTCAATCATCCACCGGTATGAATAGCACCACATCCTCTGTGGCCAACAATGAGGGGCCATTACCGTGAGCCAAAGGATGGCTTCGCCTTCTCTATGCATTCAAGGGGAAAGTGTGTCAAACTGTTTGCCAACGTTTGTTCTAGGCAAATGGAGACTGCTTTCAGACAGGTTAGTATCCAATTTTATTGTCAGACAAATGTCATTTTTGTTTGGGGCCGCGGTAATCATTGGGCTCAGACACCGGTGTTCCTCGACGGTAAAGCCGGCAGTTAGTCCATTTAATACTCTAACTCTCATGTCAGTAGCAGATTGCCAAGTCCAGACATGACACCCGCTGTCTCTTCATTATGTGAAGAGGGTGACATGAAGGATTCAGGCCTCAGCCCTCGGGGAGGGGTTGGGAGGCTAATTACCAAGGACATTGTTGATCTACATGAGGAAAGAAAATACTTTGCAACTGCAATTAATTGTTCCCTCGCACTGACACATCAATTGACGCGGATGGCAGATTTTATGTGCAGTGACACGTGTCATGTCTTCTCACGGAGAAGCTGCAGGAGTGATGTGTGTGGAAATACTGTACGTCATTTAACTGATTATTACTGCTGCACTTCGGCCCCAAACATAACTGCAGTCTGTGGTAACTAAAAAGTCACTTCAGTTAATACTTATCTCCAGTTTACTAAAATTAAATATTATTTTTCACACAACTGCATAGTTTTCATCTTAAGATTTTTATTCTTTTTTGGCTTTTTTTAATTTTTTTTGAATGACATGCGGGAAAGAGCCACAGGTCGGATTCGAACTCTGGGCCGCCACGGCAGGAACTGAGTCTCTGTACATGGGGCGGCTGCTAACTGAGCTAAACAACACCCCATAGTTTTAATCTTGAGAAATAAGTTTTGGGTTTAGTTTGTGGCCAACATCCTAATATATTTATAAACAGAACATATTACATACAATTCAACAGCCTCAGGATGATGACAGGTATTGAAAATTTATCAGAAATATCCGAAAATAGGAATTCAAGAGATCGGCTAAAGGAAATTTCAGGGTGTATCTATAACTCACTAATTTATAAATCTATGCACACAAGCAATATGTGTTTTTGAATCAACTAACTAATGAGGTTCTAAATATTTTTTGCCTCTACTTGACTTTTTGTGTCCCTTAATTTGTTTTTTACTCTTCTTATTTTTAACTCTTGTATAGACAGTGGAAAAAAAATCCAACTTTAAGTTTGTGCCTGTGTAAGGTTCATCAGGGTAACTGAGATCACGAAGAGTTATCTTTCAAAAGAGGGCTGACTGGGGTGTTAATGTTTCAGAGAATTCAGTGTTTTATTTGGTTTGGGCTGATTATTTGCTTGCTTACGCTTGTGTATTGCTGGAAGGTTACTTTCCGCTTCATTTCATCCCCTCTGCCATGAAGTAAAGATCATGATATTTATAATATTAATATTATTATATTCTGAATTTCAGTCACACTGAACATAAAAGTTCAGGTTGTACATCTTTTTCCAAACTACTGCTTTTAAATAATGTAGCAAACAAGTGAATAAATGATCTCTGATTCTTTGAAGGATTAAGACCCCTGAATGCTTCCAAACCATTACTCTTGTTGACTTAATTCTATCAAATAAAGCATTTAAGGATCAAACCCTTGCCAGTGTCGGCACCAACACGGTCTTATGCAGAAAACGTCTCTGCTGTGTTTTCTGTCATCTCCTGCCACAGCTTATACACGCTCCCTCGCTGCCAAACCACCCGAGCCACAGCTGATGAGGTCATCCGTGTAGCCAGCACTGCACGGGCCCTGAAAGCCCTGCTTAATCTGATATCATTGGCAGGGAGACGCTTAACCAGCTCCATCTCTCACCACACTTTTTTGGGGTATTCACCATCCAACAATGCTGTCTTGTCTTAGCCTGCGTGGATTCTTAGGAGCCACTCGTAAAGCTAAACCGTACTCAGTTTATATGTTTGAAGCCTATGGAGAGCTTGTGCTTGTGATGCTGTTTGCGAGGAGCAGTGCCGACGGTTGGGACACAGTTTATAGACCATGGCGGCACGGCGGTAACACTGAAACGATCTCGAAATGAAGAACGAGCCACGAAACCACGTCAGCACATGAGGCAGAGGTAGCCCATTTACTTTTATGTTAAGCAGAGTGTGTTCTAGTTGTGGTCTGGCTACTGAATTATTTTGGAAGCTGAGGAAATGAACAATCATTCTCTGGATTGAGACTCTCCAAACTGAAGAGAGAGAGAAAAAAAACATGTCTTATTAATGACAGATTGAAAATAATAAATAATGCAGTGTAAAGATGCTGTGCAGTGATTTATTTGATGGCCTCATGTATTTCACAGGCCAAACTGAGCTGACGGCAGCTGTGGATAAGATTTAAAATACAGTACAGCTCAAGTATCCAGTCACATATGTTCACGTTCTTGTCTTTCTCCATTAAATATGTATTGCATAGGCTTGGGTCTCTGACCTTGTCTTTGGAGAGAGCTCGCATCATTTCATCTTGGAATAAAAAGAGAGACTACCAGCAATTATAGCATGTTAATTACATATTCACTTTCATCTGCTAGGAAATCACACAGATCTGCCCTCAATGCTGCTGTTGGGTGTCTTTTGATGGGGGGAAGAAAGCGCTGTACTGTATTTGAAAAACATCTGTCAAGTGCCCTGTCTAGTTAATATCTAGTTCTTACCTGTTTTTGGTTACAAGTGCGCCTCTAGTTTAATCTTTGAGAGACGAGGTAGGGGGAAGAAAGCTTGGAGTTATGATACCTGAAATAAGTGGGGAATACTTAGAGGATTTAGTGCTAACAGACCAAAGATAGTCTGTCGTCATCTTGTTTTAAACATATCGAAGGCTATAACATCTGCGAGGGAAAATGGGTTACTTGGAAAACACACAGAGTAACTCTCTTCCCCTCTTAATGAAAGACCCTTTATTCTGTCTACAAGCGTCTCTAATAGAAAAGGCCAGAGCAGCGCTCAGTTCAGCGGCTGTTGTAATTTCTCCTGTCAGGGTACGTGAGGAGGAGGCTTGACAAACACTCACCCCTCTTTATCCCACGCACACCCCCACCCCCACACCCTTGTCTGTGTGTCTGACAGCGATTTACATAGAGATGGTAATGTCGCTGCCATGTTAGATCGGAGGGCAGCGGCGTGGAAACGGTGCGGTCGAAGGAGGCAGCAGCTTCAGTGCTCTGCCGAGCAGCTGCGGTCAAGAACAGAGACTTTTTTACTGGGATAAATGGAATAAGTCTGTGTGTACCTACAGAGCAAGAGAGGGGAAAACAGACTAGAAAATAAAACAAGCACCAGTTAAGTTATAAGTTTTTAAATGACTTAGTTAAGTGTACCCAATAAAATATGTTGAACTCTCGATGGAACTGTTATTCGGTTTTCTAAAAGGTGTTTTTTTGCAAGAGAAGAAAACAATATTTTTGCATGTATATATATATATTATATATATATATATATATATATAATATATATATATATATATATATATATATATATATATATATATATATACGACAGCTGTGAAGATGGTCAAAACATTCAGACATTTATCTCCTTTGTACCATCTAAGCTCTCAGACTTTCCTCACAGCAGCTGCTGAAGGCCTTTTCGTTTCTGTACTGTATGTAATGTTTAAAAGGCTGTTCAGTCACGTCATGGTGCAACTCTGTGCTATCGCTGAGAATTCATTTAAAAGTTTATATCTCAACTAATTTGTAACAGAACATGTGTTTTTTTTAAATAAACAAAATGCTGGCCTGAGGCATGTTTTTATCAACACAGTGAAATGTTTTAATAAACATATCTGCAAAGTTGCTAAATATTAACTGCCAACATATTTCATTTGTTTTCCTACACTATCTGCACTCCCAATAAAATTTTGGCTCGTAGCAACTAAATCATGATTAACACTTTTAAGGGTCATGTTTAGACACTTGAAGCCCTGGTTTACTTTGGGTAAGATCGAGGTCTTGGTTCAGTATTAATAAAAGTGAAAAGTGACAGTGGTGGTATGTTTCCGTCAAACCATAATCATTCCCTAACCTTAGACAAAACTTTACTCCAGATGTGAATGACAGTCTGGGGTGACAAAGTCCTGCATTTTGGATGTCTACCCTGATCCCACACTATGACCTGCAATACCAGGATGACATCAGAATGAAATATGAAGAATTATGAATCATAAACACAAGTTATTAATGATCCAAAAATTACTTTTTCCGGTTTTCTGGTAAACTTTAAACAAAAGCAATAAAATCCTCTCTAATATACAGACAAACACGTGTTTTATCAGTCACTTATTATGTTAGTAGCTGAGTGGGATTGAGAGTCACACAGCACCTCACAAACACAGCGAGTCTCTCACATCTGACACAGACAGACACACATCCACGTTCAAACATACACTCAAGAGGGCAAACTCAATCAGCCGCACACCTTAATGTTTAACCAGGCATGTCACTTTAGGACACAGGAGGTTACATACATGAGACAATCTCTATATTTACTTTTCTGCTCCGAGAAATGTTGCAGGAATCAATTCAGCTCTATTTGTTTTTATTAGTAACCAAATAAAATTGTAATTTAAAAAAGATGTTTGAAACCAGAAAGCTGCTATAACACTCATATAACATATGGGCATTTTTAGCAGCTGGCATTTCCTCACATCCAGCACAGAGTTGAAGAAAAAAAAAGAAAGAAAACGTCACACAACATGTCACTCAAAAGACCAAAAACTGCAGCTGCCAATCCAAAACAGTGTCAAACATTCTCAGCCATGTTAGACATATAAAACCTAAAGGCTGCAGATACTCAGGCTGTTACATGATATACTCCGTCATAACTGTGGACACAGACAGTTAACGCATGCGGCCCAGCGGTTTGCTACTGTCTGCAGTTACAGGCAGCGCTACAGAAAAAACAAATACAATTCTGCAAGCCTGATCGTCTGCAGGAGAAACGATCTCTCCACAAGTCCTCTGAGACGCTGGATGGAGAAAGGAAAGAGGAGCCTTTGTGTGTGTGTGTGTGTGTGTACAGGAGGTTTTGGGTGGACTGCAGGACCTAAATGGAGAAGGCGTGCTGCGGTGGCCTGATAATGGCAAGGGGCGCTCAGAGGAGCAGAGAGGGGAAAGTGTGTGTGTGTGCGTGTGTGTGTGTGTGTGTGTGTGTGTGTGTGTATGTGTGTGTATGTAGGATTATGGAACAGATGAGTGTGTTAACAGGGGTTAAGTGAGGCTGTTCTGTAGATGCCTGATGGTTTTTAAAAGAGACAATGGAAAAATGTTTCATTTAAATTATCTGAGCAGATTGTGTGTGTGTGTGTGTGTGTGTGTGTGTGTGTGTGTGTGTGTGTGTGTGTGTGTGTGGACACTTACATGTAGCATGTGCAGGAACAACAGAACGTGTGGCTGTCCATGTTTGTCTTTTCTTTTTACACATGTGTATGCATGTGCTGGTGCTCTCATACATGTACTTGTGATAACCAATTTGAGATTTAATGGGACTGAGGACATTTTGGTCTGGCTTCACTTTTTTTAAAGAGATGTTCAAGTGTTTTAAGAGTTTTACATACCAAGAAAGAAGAAGACTGATAGCTAGCAAACAGCCTATTAATGGAAACATTGCAGGGTTCAAAATATATAAATGTTTTTGTTTGTTTGTTTGTTTGTTTGTTTGGTTTTTGAGAAATATTCACTGAGCATGCTGCTTTATGTGGGTAACTCGTGAGCCCAGCTTTATTTGTGCAGAACTTTAAACACGACACAGTACAGTAGATTCATAAAACAAAAGACAGCAATAAATAAATGAATAAAACATACAGGCTGTACACACACACACAACCAACTCCAGTTTATGGGGTTGAAGTCGTGGCACCACACCACCTGTCTTAATCTCTGTAAAGATTTTGGCATCAGAAACAGAACCTGGTGGTATTGACCTTTGGAGCGGGTTTAATTGCACACAGACAAACAGTCTGAGTCAAGAGCAAATGAGGCGGATCACATCGGCTGAAATGTAATCTCAGAGCCCATCAGCTATCGTCTGGTGACGATTTAGCTTTTAAAAAATTGTATCTGTATTTATATTCAGAGATTTGTTCATATAAATCAATCAGAATGTGTCTTTCTCATCATTCTTGCTGAGTTGCTGATCAAACTGCAGAGGACGTCTTGGCCCAGATATCCGTTATCCGCTTTCCAGATTTCCACTGGCTACACCGGAAATCCCAAAGCATTGTGCTGTCGCCCATAGAGAATAAATCATGATCAGATTATATGTTTTGAGTCTGTTGCTATGTAAATGATTTTTTTATTTATGCTAACGTCCGCTTGTGTTAGTTTGTGCTCTTGTTATCACTGATGCATATGTTGTCTGCTCTGACTTGTATGTATTTTGTTTACACTGTGCATGAATGACAGTCATGAGAATAAGAAATGAAATTTCTTTCCCAGTTGGCATTGGTGAGTGAGAGTCTGGGTACACCCTGGAGCTCAAAATACAAATAAAAAAATCTGTCTGCTTTGACAAAATAAATCAAATCAAATTAGTTTAAGAATAATAAGTTTTAGAATAAGTTAGGATTAATCCTGAGTTAAGCTGTACAGATTTTTTTTCTTTTTAAACATACAAACTTCAAACTGGACAAAACTTCCATTGTTCCCACAATTACCAATTCTTGTCAAGTCAAAATAAAACCTTAATTCTCCAAAAGGAAACAATATTGTTTGCCTCAAAGCCAATAGTGTACCGGGCCGCCACAGCTGGATCAACTATTGAAACGAAACACAGAGAAACTTGGATTACTACAAATTCATGGGGAGAGTGGCGACGTACACTGCTCAGGGCTCTGTTACTCCACTATCTCTTCACACAGCACACACAGTATATATATTATATATATAATATGTGTGTTGTGTGTGTGTGTGTGTGTGTGTGTGTGTGTGTGTGTGTGTAATCTTTAAGTAGCTCCAGTGACATCTCTACATCATGTAATTTGAATTACGTTCACTGTATTGAGGTGACAGCAAAAACATAACAAATGGTCAAATAAAATCAAAACTATTTGGAGATAACTAACTATATCACAGATATGTGAGAAATTGTTTATTTGTAATTTAGGTAATAAATCTTGAAAACATCAGCACAAGAGTAGAGAGGAAGAGTTTAGTTTGAAGTTTAAGCTAAATTTAAATTCTAAATTTAGAGACTAGAATCAATTATGTGAGTGAGTGTCCTCATAAGTTTAGAGGTGCAAATGTGTGTTCGTGGGTGTTACACAAGTTGTTTAAGGCAGTTTTTCTCCACTGGAATCGTCCTAGTCCCTAAAGAGCAGCTCTCTCTCTCTCTCTCTCTCTCTCTCTCTCTCTCTCTCTCTCACACACACACACACACACACACACACACACACACACACACACGCACTAAAATGCAAAAATACAGACTTAATAAAAACACCCTTTGAAACTAACAAGACTGTGGTTTTTCAAATTTTAATCACCACATTTCATTAATTCATTCCTTTTTTTTCCCCACAAACACGCTGCTCTCTGTCCATTGAGCTACTGCACACCACGCATCGAGAGCTACTGTGTTTTAGTGAGAGAAAAAGATTCAGAATGGTAATTTCTGTAATGTAATTTTTCTGTCACTGAAAATTAATCACTATTGTATTTTACTTTACAGCATGAAAAATAAATTGCATCCCTGAATATGCTGAACATTTCAAGGCCACGCGTCTTGGGTGGACAAAAAGGAGCTGTTTGAGCATCGACATGGAGCATTTATTTGAGTCAATTCTGACCCATACAGGGCGACCTCCCGCTGTCCTGCCTCATACAAACAAATTAAGGTGCACTCAGGCAGCAATGAACAAATTCCTGGCAGTCCATCAGGAATTCTGTTGAACACAAAGAAAAAGCGTGTTTTGTTTTACCTGGTCTTGAAAGTTTATTGTACACGATATACAGCTTGCCTTGCTTTAATGGTAGGTAGCACAAATCAGCACATGGATGGTCCATTTAAAGTGATATTATGCAAGTTCAAAATATTGAATGGTGTCTCTGTCATTCCTACTCTGTGCCCTTAGCACCTGTTATTGCATTGTGTGCCTTGGGTTGCCGAGTAAAACCGCCCATGAAAAGTGCACAAAGCTTTATAACACTACATTAAACATCAACAACTGTCACTGATTTTCATGAAACTGGTGCTATGTCTTCACACAGCAAACACTTTCGCTCCAGCAGCTTCCTCTGCCACCATTTATGCAATTCCAGTGACCCTCTTCTGCTAAGCAGCCAAAATGGCAACTGTGCCAGCACTCCACACTCAACTTTTCGGCCATCATGAGTGCACCAGTGTGAGTATAGAAGTACACAGCATGGATCATATTTTATGGAGAGAAAATGTTTTTCTGATTCCCTCTGATGTCCTGTCTGTGACTGCTCAGCCTGAACTCTTGGTGATTTACGCACTAGCTAAATAGTGACTGAAATAATAAATAATTGTATGGGGTCTACATATAACGGAAAGTATGTAGATTAACTGGTAGAAAAGGTGTTATATAAGCAATGATACACCTCAATGTATTTTGATAACATTATAAAGAATTTTGCCAGACAGTTGCAGGCAATAGATAAGAAGTCAAAGGTACAAAAAAACAAAAACAAAAAAAACAACTTACAACTCCCAAGATCCATTTTGCAAAAAACATCCACCAAGATCCACCAAGCTTAAACTTGTTGCCCGGTTGCACCACTATCCTCATGTCGAAGCTATATGAAGACTTGGTAAAACACCAGGTCACATCAAACTCACTTCACTCTGGAATTCTGGGTCAGTTTTGCATGAACTCTGCAATAATGTATAGTGTTTTGTTCCCAACAGCAATATAACGTGATCCAAATTTCAACATTGACTGGCTTTCTCTTCATAGCAAAGGCTCCTATGTTTCAGTGTTGAGGAACGTTGAGGAAATCATCACAAATACATAAATAAATAAATGGACAATAGTAAAACACCTGCAAACAGTAGCTTCTCACGGTTTGCACCTCTATGTGCCTTGCTTACTGTCAGGTGTGTAGAGATGAGTAAAATAGGGTAAGATGTACTGCTCTGTGAAGGTTCCATGTGAAGACATAAGTTATGATACATTCAGTGTTACTCAACAAAATACATTGGGTGAATTCTTGAGCTCATGCTAAAAAGTATTTAATTTCCTTCCTCGTAAAACAAAATTGTTCACTGGGTTAAAGTGTTCTTCTTCACTGCCTTTGCTGGTGTAGTCCTGCATATACATAAACTAACCTTGCTAGGCAGCTGAACACCTCATGAAAGATCACAAGATCTTTGCTCCAAATCAGCATCCTATGAAGTAGTAGCGTGTAGCATGAGTTAATGCTAAGTGTGTGCCTGATGATGTGTTTGCAGGAAAACAATAATGGTGGCTGTTTAGGAGTTTAGTGCACCAACAGCACTGAAGGCTTTTCTCGATGGAAAAGATGATTTCGCTCTTCTCCTGAATGGCTTTGGTAAGAGTTTGACCACGTTATATGTTTTGTTGATCTGATTGGTTGACAGATGATTATAAACAGATGTTTCATCCAGTCACTAGGTTTGTTGTTTCTGGCACAATCAGGTTACCAGAGACCCATTAAGAGAAGAAACAGCTCCATAACACCACTAGAGGTTTGAAACTCAGCAAGGAACCTTCAGTCAAAAGTGTTAACTGTCATAAACCCATCTGGTCACTCAATGAACATTAGATAAATGTACAAAATGTCACTAAAGGTTTATATCCTAATCACATGTATTTTTAGTGAGAATGATAGGAAATCTCTAGTTATTCAGCAAATGGTCGCTTTTACTGCATAATGTTTAATTACTATTTAAGCGGCGTTCCGACAGGGACAGACAAACTGGACGCTGGAGGGATTTTTCAATTCATTTCAGTAGGGGTCGTGTGTTTCCACAAAGGCAGCCAAAAACATTGATGCCGTCTGGGAAAGAAGTTGAGCCAGATTCAACTTTTAGGGCCCAACGTCACGGTCGGCCGCCAATCAGACACTCGGTCGAACCTCCACAGACAGCCTGAACTAAACTCTGATCATCTACCTGTGTGTGTTCTCACTTTGTTTATTTCATGTACCAGCTTCTAAATATGAGTCCGACTCAGCAATTTACACCGCAAAATATAATGACACGAAGAAGTTTAATTTGATTTGTGTCCGATGATTAGACAGCGAGAGAGAGAGAGAGACCACCACCACACTCCCACCACCGGTTGCCGGGTTCTCTATCCCTGTCTGAACGTGGCCTTATTGTAATGCAGTATCAAGGCTCCTAGAGTAAAATAAAAGGGAAGTTTCTGCAGTGCAGTGGTTAAGACTTTACGATGTACTAATGCATGGCAGCATAACAGAATAAAGCCATATGACCGCTCTACACAAACCCCTAAAGATTTTTGGCATTAGGCTTTTACCCTCCACTGACTTTGGCCAGAAGTTGTGACCACAAAGTGCTGATATTAATTTACACTCAATGTTGTGGGTTTATTTCAGCAATTAAAAAACCCAACTAGGTCTTCTAATAGGGGGCCAGCTGGGGACTGGACTAGAGACATCAGTAAACAGCAATGTTACTCTCTTAATTGGCTGTCCAACAGGTGATGGCACTAAAGTCATAATTAGTTTTTATACTGTGAGGTCTATATGTCCTGCAGCAGGCTAATGTGGGCTGTTCGTGTGTGTGTCTTTCAGTTTTACAGAATACAGAGTCCAAAGCTGACAGAACGTGAAGCATATCGAGTAAATGAAAAATTGTTGTGAGCTGAAGTGAGGAAAGGATGTATGAGTTGCAAAGCATCATCTTCAGCAAAAGATTAGCACTTATCCTGAGACATCGTGACTCCAATGCATTTTCATTTAAAGACAAGAAGAGAAAGAGAAGCACATGATGGAAACACTGTAACTGGGATTCCTGGTTCACTATACACTCTTTCTTCCTCACCTGCTCCTCTGCTCGGAGTAATCTATATACATACATATATATATATAGATATATATATAAATAGATATATATATATATATATATATATATATATATATATATATATATATATATATATATATATATATATATATATAATATATATATCTGCATATGAATATCCATTCAGATTTTAGATTTTAGCTTTGGAAGTGTTCTGGTTTTCGTTTGTAGTCTGAGTAGGATTGACCAGTCATGTTTTAATGGTCTCTCTGGTGGAGAACAAAAAAGGTGAAATGCAATCTCTAAAAAGTTATTCATATGCAGATAACTGTTTATAGAGATTAGGCCAAATTTGTCTTTCCTGTCATTCTTGTTGCTAATCAGGCTGCAGAGGGAGTCTTGGCCCGGTTATCTGTTATCTGTAATGCGAATATTCTCTGGCTAAACTGGAACCCCAGAAACATCGACAGTTCCCCCCAGAAGCTAAATTGAGATAAATCAACTCTAGCCATCAGCTCCAAGAAAGCAAAATAATTTATTTTCTATTTAATTATTTTAATATATAACAAACTTTATTAACTTAAATGACTTCTCATGTCAAAACTTCAGTCCCACAGTATCCATTTGAAGGCAGTGACAACCAACAAGCACCTTTAATGGTGCTAAAGGTTGTTCTGCTTTCAATTAGTCCAAATTTGCTTCTGACCACAAATTAGCAAGGCATCGCAGCATTCAGGGAGTTTCTCTTGTTTGGAGCTCCTTCCCCTCCTTGTTGATGAGTCCTTGGTTCTGAAGTACTGTTCATCAATACAATAACAGTGGAAACGAGTCCACATTTTTTTGTGTGAAAATATGTGAAAACATACAGCACTCTTAGACTTTTTTATTATTTTATACTAATTGTGAGTTTTTGTAAAGTCTAATGTATTAACTTCTAAAAGCATTTTTAAAGGAAGAAGAAATTTCAAACATTTTTTCTGAAATAAAAAGACAGAGAAAAACTTTTCCAGAAATAGGGTGCAAAAGCAAAAGATGTGACACATAAAATATTAAAGTCTCTCAGGAGACTCACATAGTGTCTTCTTGCATTAGACTTCAAGTCCTCAGAACCTTTTCTTACACAAAATGTCTGTGATTTATGATTTGGGACACTGAAGATGACTCTTTAGTGCAGCTTGCTCCTTTATTATTGAGTATTTGGTTTTATTTGTAATGTGCACTTACCATATTAAAAATGTTTGTTCTCATATTCTTCACAGTTCACAACACACCTTTTTGACACCTTGATTTTTCATAATTTAATCAACACCTTGGATCAAATTGCTAATGGTCATCCATTAGCAATTTGATCCAAGGTGTTGATTAAATTAAACATTAAAGATGCAAGAAACACTTGTGCAATGCAATGTAATTGCATTTACTCAATAGCTATATTTAAGTACAAGTCTGAGGTATTTTACTTAAAATATTTATTAGTAGTTTCTTTCCATGCCAATTGCTACTTTTACTCCACTCCATTTCAAAGGAAAGTGTTGTTATTTTTACTTTGCTACATATATCTATAACAGTTTTAGTTACTAGTTACATTAGCAATTATTAAAAAAAGAAAGAAATGCACCATGCAGTATCTTAGACCAAAATTAATTTCAATTCAATTCAGTTGGGTACTATGGCCCATTCCATTCCTTTACATGATTAATGCATGACTTTTTCCTGTAACACAGTACTTTACAGAGTACAGTATGGTATAAGTATTTTTACTTGAAGGATCAGTGTGTTAGATTTTGTGGCATCTAGGAGTGTAGCTGATGATTGCAACCTCCTTGCATCACCAATTTGCCAATTCTGAACTACTATAGAAACATGCTTCATTCTAAGGTAACAATTCTTTTTTTAATCATACACTAACGAGAGCATAGTAATCCATTTTTATTTCATAAATTTAGCTCCCTAAGTCTCACACTTCTTCCACCACTGCAGTGTACTGTACATACAAAAGACCATGTAAAGAGAGCAAAGTGAAAGTTCAAGAGCTCAGAATTAGAAACTGAGAGAAAGTGAAAAACTCAGAGCTACAATTCTTGGTATCATGGTGATGGTCGAACCAAAACAGTATCAAAGGAACCTGTGTTTTCAGGCCGTCTGTTTAGTTCTCCTCTGTGTCGATACATATTTCATTGGGTCTCAACAAAGCGAGGCAGGAGCATATTCTATCACAAAGGCCTCTGAACACAGTCCCACATGTATGCTGGACAACGCACACACGAAGAAGCTCAATTGTCTCAACACTGGGTTGGAGTGTAACAAGTCCAGGCTCAGCACAAGTGCCCTTAGGTGAAAAAGAAGCTACAGAGAAAGCAAGAAGACCCTCAATTGTCTCTCCAAGGAGAGGAAGGCTTATGGAGAAGAAAAAAACCTGAGAATGTTTTTATGAAAGAGATAATACAAAGCACAAGTTTCGCAGACAAGCCCTCACATACTTCTTTGTAATCACTCACTGCATCATGTCCCAGTCATTTGTGAGCTGAAAGTGCCATATAAAACTCTGCTGCACTTGTGTTTGTGAACTCTTATTAAAGCCATTGTGAATGAATGAAAAGCTGACATTTTGATGACAAGTTTTTCTAATGCACACAGATACACTCTGCACTAGCATTCCTCCCAATGATGTTTTTGGAAAGTCTGAGGCTTAAATAGCAAATGTCCCTCCTGTTTTCTTGAGACGATCTGGGGGTTCACAGAGGACCAACAGGTAGACCTTTGCCTCCTCTTAGTTTCTTAGCCTCTTTCTTTCTTTGTGAGCCTCGTTCAAAGCCTTTTCTCATCTCTGTGTCTGCATTTGTGACAGACACAGAATGTATGAGCATGGTTCCTCTGAGGTAGCTGGAGGTTGGGGCGCCCTTGGAGGACCTTTAGCTGCATGGACCCCGAATTCACTCATTCTGCATTAAGGTGGAGCTATCTGCTGGTTATTCTGGATGTGGCATTTGGCATGTGGCAGTGTCCTCTATAATAATAAATAAACAATAAATAAATAGAAGTTCAAAGATGCTTCAAATGTCTCGAGTTAATAGAGTTAATCTAGAAAGTTAGCCTTAAAATTTCACCCTCAACCTTCAGGATGTGATTTTTTTAGGAGAATCTGGAACAAGTTATGAACATAACACTGGCATCATCATCACCTTTAAAGCTAATACATAAAACTTTGTATGAAACATTACCCTATTAATACATCCCGTTATAGAGTGATCCTGGAGCCTACTATTTAGCATCTCGGTTTAATATTTCTGGGCTGTGTGTTATCTGGATGTTTCAAACATCTGTCTACAACCAGATTGTTTTACCACAATACCAATACCACACAATACACCAATACCACATGTATTTTGCTAATACAGCTATAAAAAAAAAGCTACATTGTCATTAGATAATACCATATTGGTTTCAAGATTGCATTTGAACCAATGTGTTTTTCCATTTTCTTTTACTTGGATGATAATTCTCTTTAGGTTTGTCACTATGAGCAACTCCTTTCACATTGTGACACCAGTTAGTTTCTCTTCTCCTTCTCCTTTATTCAGTTCTGCACGTCTCCTTTGAATTTCTATTTGTTTCATCAGCACAAACATTTTTAACTATGCTTACTGTTTATTTCTGAGTTCAGTACCATTGTACAGATTTACTTTATGTAAAACTGAAACATACAAATGTCCCACACATATACTGTATAACAGTAATTGACTATAATGACATACACTGAACATGAGATAGATGATTGCCTTTATTCCATGCATGGCATACAATAATGGTCATTCTCTTTAAATAAAAAAAGCATTTCTATGTTCAAATTCATAACCATTTTTTATAGATTCATTTTCCAGTGGCAAATATGATATTTGAGAATTATGGCAAATAACAATCAAGCGAATAACTCAACATGCCATACAATGCACTTTAACAAACTATAGATAATGTTGCCATATGCCTCAATCAAAAAATTTAAATACTTATAGTGCCCTCTCAATTAAGGTAGTCAAATAACAATCAAACTAGAAACATGTTCATCCAACTGTAATACTTTAGCTGCAAATGTTTATCCAAATAAAGTGGCTGCTGATTTAAAACTTTAACAGACCAGCCATGAAAGACTTGAGAAGAATTTAGGCAGACAAGCATCCTGATACTCCAATGCTAAATGCTTCACATGATCATTTGTGTCATTTTACTGCCCTATCCACTCATGTGAAGGATCTTTCGCTGTTCTCAGATAGCCAAAATTCTTTGGATACAATGTCTTTAGACAAGATCTAAAAAATTGCACAGTGGTAGCATATAAAGTGTTTCATTTCAGAACAGATTATACTTTCATTTTCAAAAAAAAGTAGCACCATCTCATACAAACAAATTACTGATATTATTACTGATATGAAATTCCCAGTGGAATAAAACAAACTAATGACCTTTTTTCAAGAACACCGTACACATTCATTGCATGTTATGTCATCATAGAGTTGCTCTCTGCAACATATTTATGTACATTTACATCTAGATGTTTTGTGCATCCATTCAAACTGACACAAAGCAGTTTCACTCCCTCCTCCAAAACTCCAGTATGATAATTGGACAAAAAAAATCTCAGCAACACATGAAGTGACAAACCAAAGCTCCAGCCAGGAAATAGATCCAATGTTTTGGAGTGAATCCGCTCATTAGTCCTCTTTGTGTCATGAGACGGTACATGCACATGATCATGTACACAAGTTCAGGTCTCCACTATCAGTGTTCGGTGTGCAGGCTGTCATACAAAGCTCTCCTCCATGTTGGAACACAGCAGGAAAGAGTCGACTAGCCGTGGTTTGATCAGCTGCTGGTGGTCGGCTGCTTCTATGCTGTCTGGACACCCTGCTGCCAGCCTCCTCAAGGCAGCCTGAAGACACACACACACACACACACGCACACACACACACACACACACACACACACACACACCATTATGCACATATATAACACATATGCAGTGTATCATATTAAGATCACACTCTATGAAAACACATTCAATTGTAACTATGCACACTTAATGTGGTTAAATAAATAAATAAAAAAACGTGTCTGCAAGTTTAAAGTGAACAACAAGAAATTGTAGTGGTGCTTCACTAAATTCAGTCGTACGAGACCGCCAGCAGTGTATTTCAATAGCACATCTTATATTCATATCTTTTATGATTCACAAGTGCATCAGCAATGTGTGTGATGTCTCAGCCAGGAGAGCCTTCAACATTTCCATGATTTGTGAAAGCTCAGCGTCCTTTAAATGTAGAAATTCAACACCTACAAATGCTCTACTTAACCCTTGGCTAAAAGGATAAAATAGAATCACATTAATTTGAACAGACAGACGAGTGTGGTTATGGCGAAGGAGGCGGCATTTCAGGGCGCAGTGAGGCAGCCCAATTAGGCTCCTGACCATTATGCGCTTCAAATCCCCTCAGCAGCCCTAAGATCTGGTCTTAATAATTATGATCAGAATGAGTGAATGATAAAGTACGAGCTGGAATATTATTTATGATATGTACATATTTAAACATACAATGTTTGAGATGATGTGCACCGGTCAGCTATCTCAACATGGCTTAAAGATACTGAGGTTGTGATATATTTTCAATTTTCAGATATTGCCCTGTGGAGGTAATTAAATTGGACAGTCATTTGGTGCACTGATGTTACATGTGTAGGCCTGTGATATAATGCCCCAAGTTTGTACTGTATAGTAAGTGCCGCTGAAAATATATAGTATTTTAAGGGCACGACTGAAATAGGCAGTTTGAATGTTTGAATGACATATTTGTATTCATGACATGGAGTCATTTTCACATATGTATAGGTCTGCATGCATGTACACACACATTAATAGATACACGCTTTGTACCTACCAGGCAAGCGACCAGCACTGAGTCGCTGTTATTTCTCTCAGTAGGGGAGCGACACAGTTCAATAAGACGAGGAACAGCTAAAGACGGCAGAGGAAAAATTCAGTTACAAGCTCTTCCCATTCTTACACACTGATATCAACTCTAAACAGTGGTGCAGAGCAGTTTAGTCGCTGACAAATTATTTCTTTTGAATTGATTTTCTGTACACATCCCTCTATGCTTAAAATAAAATAAAACAAAAATGGTATCACTTCTACTTTAATTCAAAAGAAGAAAATAAATAAAAAATACGTTATTCTGTTATGGAGTATAGAATATGTTAATCTCCATTCATCAAACTATGGGGGTTTCATGAAGCATTCATAAAGATTCATAGAGCTGCTTCCCAGGAGACAAAGAGGTCGGGAAGGAACATACAGCAGATTTAATATTGAAGTAAAGGTTCTTTCTGTCCACTGATAGAAGAAGGACCTATGAAATAATGTGAGACATGTTTTTTTCTATACATATTTTTATATACATATTCAAGCTTCCAGAAGATGCAGCCTTAGGACATCATGTCCAGTTCATCGTTTGGTTGGTTGTTTTTTAGTCTGTAATTACGCATGGAGTACCTCAAGGCTCAATTCAAGGTCCAGCTTTGTTTTATTATGTTTTTTCGGCACGTTTGTTTCTGTCAACTTTTCTTTGCAGTGTTCATCAATACTGTTCAATGAAGCATAAATTAAATTCTGCACTACCTTTTAGCTGGATGGCTGTTTGGGCCACATCAGGGTCTCTGCTAAGACGGGCCAGTGTGACAGCAGCTTTCTGCTGAACGCGCTCACAGGCGGCGCCCTCCGATGGACTGGCGGAAGACGGCTTTTCTCCCAGTAGCAGCAGTAGTCGCTCTATTCCTAAAAGACATAATATATAGTACATATTCTTCAGTTAGGAAACTACAGAATCAAAAGTGTCAACAAGGAACAGGAGATTCAACAACAGGAAAGATATCTACACCTTACCTACATGTACTGTAAGACACTACTGTACTGTAATACAATAAAATGAAGACAATAAACAGACAAGCAGGAGACAAATAAAAAACTTAAATTATAGGAAGTCAAACCAGTGCAACAGAGTCAGAAACATAGAAACCAAACAGAACAACAAACAGATGAGTTTGAAACTTCATAGACACAAGAAAAATTACAGACTCAGACAGAACAAAGTGCTCAGGTGAATTAGAAAGGAGCCAGACCTCACACACATCACAACAAAAAGGATTTAGACAAAAAGTGCAGTTAGAGAGCAAAATCAATAGTCCAAAAAACACTCAATACAAAAGTCAATTTTCTTTTATTAAAAAAAAAAACAGCATAATCACTCAGGCCTTCAGGTGGTTGCACATAATACTTTTTTTTTCTCCAACCACTCCACTTCTAAACAATTTAGGGTCAAAAACTGTAACAAGGTGATTTTCAAACATACTGTGCAGATTGCAAAAGAAGAAATAGTTCTGAGTACTCACTCTATGATCTGATTTTGTAAATATGTAACACTAAAGCCAGACAAGAGCAAGACCATACAATTCATCCACAAATATTAAACGACTGAGGGACACAGAGCCATACTGAAAACATATGCATCTAATCTAAACAATGGAATATGTTTCCCAGGATGACCTCACAATTAAGAGCAGAAATACAAATATTTTAAATATTTGCATAAACTCAGTGGTTGATTGGCTACTTCACAGATATTATCTGATGCTGCCACCTTGAGGATTAAATAAAAATTACACATACTTTTTTTTGCTTGTATGTGATCGTCGTAAGTGGTTCAATACAAGGTAGTGTTTTTCATCCAGTGGCAGTTTTGTCAATAAAAACATAACATTTGATAACATTTTTACCTTGTTGTTGCAGGACTTCAGAGGCACACTGCTCCAACACTGACAGGTTTGCCAAGATTGTCACCACCTGAGATTAAAATAAGAAAAAATAAAAAGAATCAAAAAGATTTGACGCACATACATTTGCTTTTGCCAACTGGAGAAAATATACATTTTACACCAAATCAGATAAATTCATGTACCTGGTCTTTGGAGTAGGGTGTGTCGACTCTCTGGCGGTCTCTGCAGGCCTGCAGCAGGATCTGGATGGCGTTGAGCTGTAGGAGAATCTCACAGGCCATGCTGTCAAAGAAAGTGATATTGGCCAAGGCTGCAGACGCCAGAAGGAAAACTTCACCACAGGAGGCACTCTCGCACAACTCTGTGAGCATAGGACAATACTCACTCAATACTCAAGTACAGTGATTCTAACACAACATAATATAAGTATGCAATAACTAATATGCAATCAAGTGAACCATGGAGCATGTACCACATCACTTATTACACTTTTTTGTAGTTTCGTAGTTTTGAGTTTTATAGAGATTTAAAGGAAGTCAGTAAGATACCGAGGTGAGATATATTCAGGCACAAACAGAAAACAACCTGCAGTAGTCATTCTATGGATTGTATGAAAGGTACTATTGAAAAAGTACAAGCTTAAAATGACTTTTTACTAACTGTACTTTCTGTATTATATACTATTTGCAGCTCTGAACTTCTATTTTTATTAACTAAACTAAAATAACCCCAAAGTCAGACCTATACTAATTATAATGTTAAAACTAAAGGGGTCTTATGGAGTTTTCCTGTCAACAAACAAAAGTTATGTTTACATTAAGTCTGTCACATGTTCGTATGTTCAAGGTCTAAGAAAATATGTCGAGTGAATTTTCCTCTTCGTAAAAAATGTGCAGATGTTTTCAGACCAGTATTGTTTATATCAATTTTCACAGGCTTGCAGTCTTCACTGCATTTGTTGCCATATATCTTCGTGTGATACCACCACCTGTAGATCTGTGGAATAGTTTGTCACATTTAGTGGACTATGCACAAAATTAGGGCCTACTCATCTAAAAACAGCCCAATAACTCCACTAGAGGGCTAAAACATTACCTTTAAATTAAACATTAAATAAAAGAAATCCAGTAATTTTAGTTTTCCCAATCATTAAAATTAAATGAACAAGTCCTGTGTCTCCAAACAATGCTTGGTTCGGGCCCACGATAAGTCAAAGATCAGGTTTACATGCTCAGCTTCACGTCCACTCACTGATGAGTGCGGTGACGATGTCATGCATGCTCTCCAGGAAGCTGGCGAGGTGCTGCGTAGACGTGTGGTGAGGGGAGGTGATCTGAGCCACGACTGCCGCTGCCTCGGCCCTGGCTGCTTCCACACTGGTTTCATCAGTCAAGATGTCCGCCAGGCACAGGATCCCATCCACCTTCACATCAGACAACATACAGGACACATTAGGTACCATATAATCATTTATTATAATCTATTATTAATATATGAACAGTCATCTGTTTTAGGATGTTGAATGAAAACACCAGGGATATAACAAGGAACAACCAGAGCACTGCCTATATTACACTATCCTTAGGATTCGGATCCTTAGTTTACACAAGGTCACATGTGGGCCTTGAGGTCCTCGGCAATTTTAGTTGTCTGGCTTTGCTTGAGAACAGTAGGTGCCAGTCTATCTCAACACTGTTGTGACCAGGGTCGAAGGAACTGAATGTTGCCTTTCTAGACATAATAGATAGTCTGCCGTTGATGTTTCATTAACATAAACAGACAACAGTGTCTCCAGACTAGAATGTGCTGGCAGTAACACTAACATGGGTAAAGACATTCTCTTTGACTAATTCTGGGTGTATAGTATTTGTGGTGTTATCTTGGGGTTTAAAGTCTATCCACCAGGATGAGTTCAGCAGAATGTGAGACCGACTCAGGCACTGAGTGTCTCTAATTCTCCTTGGCCCAGCTTCAATAAATATTACAGCATAAGACATCAGAGACATCTGTTGCTACTAACTGCTGTAGGCCTTCAGACAGTAAGTGTTGTTCCCTCCTGGAAGGCTGGTACTTTTCATGCACCCACTTTGGTTTTCATTGTTTAGTTTTGCCTTTGTTCATGTTACACCTAGTTTACACCTAACACCCAACAACAACTTCACTACTGATTGCTTGCATTGAGTTGTATTTAACAAATAAGTTTGTTTCAAACTAAATCATTTGTTAAATGAGGGGAGTTTATGGCTGGGGTCTGTGTGGGTTCCCTCCAGGTATTGGGCTTCATCATGGAGGTTAATTGGTGACTCTAAATTGACTGTAGGTGTAAATGGTTGCTTGTCTATATGTGTCAGCTCTGTGATGAAATGGTTATCTGTCCAGGGTGTACCCAACCTCAGTATCTAGCTCTCTGTGACCCTGATGAGGATAAGCAATTATGAATAAATGGTCGCTGTGTGGATCTCCCTCTTTGTTATTTTCCTGAATGAACTGGGCAGAACACTACATTACCTTGAAAATAAAAAAGGCTAAATTAAGTTCACTACAAAGCTATATTGAATTTAACCCTAACCCTAGCCGACCCTTTAGTTAGTTGAGTTCCATATTGTACAAAATTAAACATGAACCACTGGCTACCAGGAGGTTTTAAAATCAACCTAGAATCCATAGTTTAATTAATTTAAAGTGCAGTTTGGATTAATGTATTTCAAAAAAACACTGTATATTTGGAAGATCTCATGCCCATCAGACTAGAGCCAGTGGTGTTGACTTGTGCTTGTCAGTGTTTAATATGTGTGTGTGTTTCTTCTGTACAAAGTTATCTTTTCACAATAAAATATCAAATAACCCATGTATTTTTCAATAAAACAAGTAAACTTACCACCTGATTTGGAATTTGCCTTAGTGATATTACTGAGATCATGTAGTACTGTATAAGTACTGTGCTGCTTTGTTGGTCAAGGTATCAGTACGCTCCTATACGCAATTACATAAAATGCTTTTCAAGGCCTTTTAAGACTTAGCCTTTTAAGATACTAGTTGTTACCTGGACACCAAGGACCATGCTCTGGTCAAGCATTGGCTTTAACTGTCATCTTTGACATTCTTGTTCTTCTGTCTGATTTAATGTCAAATTAACTAAAATAAAGTTTTTTAAAAAAGTTAAAATATACAAAATCATGAGTGTTTAATAAGGTCATTTAAACGGAGAATAGTAGAGAACATTTCAACACTGCAGGGTGGACAAAACATCTGCAGCATCACTGGCCATCCAGACAAGTTAAGTGTCCATGGTGTCAGCTTGGCTGGAACTTGCAGCTCTGGCTATAAAGCCATCACAATTAAAACACACCACTCCCGATTTAATAGCCACCTCCAGGGTGAATGTGCCGCTGAGAAACTCCTGTATATCTGGCTGGCATTAACCCCGGGGTGTGTGTGGATCAGGTTTGGAGAGGAGCTCAGAGTTATTTTAGTTATAGGAAATGTAATTCTTGTTCAAGCATAAGTTTATTTGTGGGTATGAGGTCATATTTATCTATTTTTGTGTTTTGTTCTTGTACGTGCATGCGATTTAGTGTTATAATATAGAGTCCATAGAAAATGATGGACGTGTAGAGAAGATCTTTATGCACTTGAGGGCAGTATTGCACAGTTTAAACAAACTTTGCTACAGTTGCTGTACGTTACTCTGCATCTGTCGGCAGTCGTTCTTAACAAGTCATGCATATGTGAAAGTGTTGAAAATGAGCACACACTCTGGAAACCATCCATACTATCAATTAAAAGTAGTCATAAACTGCAGGATTGTCTTTTTCAGGCTGGTGATGGGCACCTAAATTATGTCCCGGTGAAAAGATTTTGTTTTCTTTAGTGCATAACTTTTAAACCACACTCATTATTGCACGATAAAAATGAATGTTTTTGATGATTGGCTTCCGTCAGCTCCTGAAAACAAAAGTTTAGAGACAGAGTGAGACAAACCACCAGCTCTCAGCCACACCTGTCAGTCTTATCTGCTGACGAGCATCAGTGCGCCGAGCTTCACAGGGCAATTCCCTATTTTTGTCTCCGTGGACGTCAGCAGCACTGTGCCAGCGCGACCCACTGACGTGGAACAATCCACTCTCCACACCCCCGTTCATCTACCGTCCCTGCCCGCACCTCCTCCTTCTTTCCTCCTCCCTAAAATAGGATATTCCCAAACTCCTCACCGGATGTATTTCATTCAGTTTATTGTCAGGGCCAATGCCAAATAACTTTCTGCATTTTTAAGAGTAATAACAAAGTTAAAGTGACTGCTCATTTGGAAGTTTTGATATATCTTGTCATATCTCAGCCTGTGACCATAGAAAGTGTTGAACTGTTGTTCTCTCCAGGAACAAAAGAGCAGAATCCTAAAGCTACACATTAAAGAAATGTGTTCCTTTTCTTCTTAGTATATACTTCATGAAAACTTAGAGAGGTGGAAATTCTGCATTATTAGGGTTAGTTTGCAAAATTTAAGAACTTTTTACAGTTTAAAGTTTTTTATACCATTAACCTCTTGAATTTCCACATCCAGGCTTCCGTATCTGGACTACGCTCTCTATCTGTATGGCACGTCTGGTGTGTGGTACACTTTATGGCAATCATGGTATATAATTTAATTTTATATTTTAGGACTGAACTAAAGTCCATCTCCTTAAGGGTGTCCTAGTGTAGCTTTCACATAAACTTTAACTTTCAGTCTGACACAATATTGCCATTGATAATCCTCCATACTACTTCAAACATAGTTCTTTATACCTCTTGAGCAGCTGTGTTCATAATCAATACTCTTTCCATTCGCTGTCGTATAATTACATAATGTTGCAGTTGTGGATAAAGCTAAGAACTATGGAGTATATCCACCAATAAGCAGTGCAGATGCATACCGGCCCCCATTTCTCGATCACCCTTCAACAGTGACAGTTGTGTTTCTCAAGCCTGAACGATCACTGGTGAGCGGTTGGTAGCGTAGACTTGCCTGACAGCCTCTCCCCCGGGAACGAGGCTGCTAATCTGGGGCGGACTTTGGTTCCCGTTAAAGAGTTTTCACACTTGGATGATTCATGCTGTCCCAGCTGCTCTATATGTGAACACAGACACCGTTGTGGCATCATTATTCGCCGGAATCAGGTTATATTTGTCTTTCGGTAAACGCTTGCTTGACACAGGTGCGTCTGTTGTTTATTTTGGTTGAATTCTCAATAGAGAACAAACAAATAAGACAAAGAAGGATGTATCATTAGCTTTCCCTCTCCCTGTCTCACCTCCTTTCCTTCACACACACAAAGACAGTGAGAAGCCATTCACGTCTAGATGTTTGACCTGTCAGCTCAGCGGTCAGGAGGTCCTATCTAATGATCTCATCTCTGCAAACTATGAAGGCTCATGGTAAATCATGACTCATCACTTTGTATATGTATAATTCTGTCATCAGGGGGGAAAAAAACACATAACCTATACACCGTATGATGCTTATTCTCTCACCGTTTTCTATTCTAAAATTATACAGCAGAGATTAATGGTTCGGCTGCCCTGACGTAACTGAACTTGGTGAACTCATTCATGAAAATTTAATCAAGTAAATAGAAAGCTGCAGAACTCAACTACTGCAGTCAAACGTTTCCCTAAAAAAGTAACCACAGCTACAGAGGTGCCACATGTAAGATCAATTATTTATTATGAGACACAAACAAAAAGTGCGTTTTTGCACTTGCTGTTAAGAGTTTCTCCACTGCATTTTCCAATCAAATCTGCTAGTATTGAGGGTAAAATCACATAAATGAGTGTATCCTATTCAGGGAATGACTGAAGAAGATCCCCCTGACAGTTTAAGAAAAGTGATCTTAATCTTTCTCACACCAGCTGCACTGGCTCAAGATTTTAATGGTAATTCTACCAAGATGCTATAAAGTGTAGGTATGGATATTTTGTTTAAACGTTGCACAGTAAAGATACAAATGCCTTTTTTCCCTGCTGATCTAACCGTTCCCGAGTCTATGATCACACGCTTTGTTCCTGTGCAGTCAAACCTCCTCCCATCGCCATTGTTGGCTCATATTCACCTGTGAAAATAAACTGTCTGTGAGTAGCCAGTCATAACATAACATAACATGGGAAGTGAGAGCACGGCTGAATGTGTGCAACAGTAGAGAGACTATAGTGTACTGCTGGAAAGAAGAACAGCTGCCTGTCTGGGCTATAACTTCAGCTGATCAGTGTTAACATAATCTGTCTGGACTGCAGGGAGCCAAGGTATTTTACTGGAAGTACTGTACTTACTTGAGATTAATGATGTCTGTTTTTCTCTCTCTCTTTCTCTCTCTGTCTTCTGCACATCCACATACCCATTTTCCATTGCAAGAAAATCTGAATTACTGCTCATGTGTCCTGTTTTAATTATTTTCTTTTATATCTTCTCATGAAATACAGATGGAAATGTCCCTTTAAGGCCAACCATGGCTCATTTACAGTTCATCTATGCATCAGTGGAAATTGTCCCTATAAATAATAAATTGTATTAAATTAAGTTGTCCAATCAGCTCTGATTATCGTGATGTTGACTTTTGTTTTTCTCTTTTCCTTCCTGTTATAATATCATATTAATTTGTGTTTGTCTCTCACATCTGTCATCAACATTTAAGAGTGTGTGTGCAGAGATGGCAGACAAACTCAGGTCTTTTACTCAAGTAAAAGCTTTCATTATGCAGAATGGCCCATTTCAAAATAATACACTCACATAATACACCAAACAAATGTAGTGGAGTAAAAAGCACAATATTTCCCAGTATTGTAGTGCAATAGAAGTACAAAGTTGCAGAAATTGGAAATACTCCAGTAAAGTACATGTACATGTACCATTCACAACTGGTTTATGAGATTTACCTTGTCCAGTTGGTTGATGCCCTCCTCCACGCAGCAGATGGAGGCCACAGTCCTCAGAGCGTGAGCGTAGAGATCTCTGAAGCGGTCCTGCCTGCAGATCTTAAACAGGGCGACCACAGCTCCTTCCTGTGGAGGAAGACGATGTAAATTGATGTTTGTGCCTCAGGAAAGAACTACAGAGATTCATAAATCCGCACTGATCCTAAATTGTGATTAGCATTGTCTGTCCACACAACAGTAAAGTCTTTGTGCCTTGAATACGCTGAAGCTGCTGTTTGCAAAAAGTTTTTCAATTTAAAATGAGTTCATAAAATTAGAGATTGACTTTTTCTTTGGGGATTCAGACATTTATCAAGCTACAAAAGGTGCATTGAATATGGATATGGTTCAGAGGGATGATAATAAGGAGGAAGAATAACCTGTCGTGACTATAACAAACTGTAACGGACTTGAAGTTAACGGACCTTAATTTAACACCCTAAAACTATCGTTACACTGTGTGACCAAGACAGGACTGGAAATTTCATTTAATGACGAACAGGTAAACTTGTTTTCCAAATTAAAACTGAAAAAAACAAATCAGTAACTCTAAACATAAAGTGAACCCACCCACATTATATATGAACATATGTATTGCCCCCGGTGATCTGTTCTGTTATTTTATTCTATACAGTACATGTATTTTGCAGTCTGCAATAAAAAAAACAAGTAAAAAAACATGTGTTCAAAAAATCAAAAGCTGCCGTACACACATGGTTCAAAGTTATGGCGAGATACAGGTGTAGCTAAATTTGTGTTAATCCTGTCCTGCTGTTTAATAGTCACACCATGACTGTAAACAGCATTTAGCTGAGGCTGAGCTCATACTCCACTCATTCATTTTTTTTTTCGTTGCTGTACTGTCCTCTATCTGAATTCTTGTTACATGAGTGTGACTTTACTTTGTGGCTGCTACCTTAACTTCATACAACCAGGCCATCAGCCCCCAAAACAGGAAACAGAACAACTTATTCCAGATACTGTATAAAACAAGAAAGAAATATGACGCCAGCCAGCTGTTTTCAGGTAACACGAGGAGGAAATGTTGTAAATGAAAATACCTGGCAGGTCCCCAAAGATTGATGTATTAGTAAAATGTTAATTGACAACATATTTCTATTGTTTTCTGCTAAGTGCAATGCCCTCCTATAGTGACTACTGCATTATCATCTAAACTTTAAAAGGTCCGGTGTGTAAGATTTAGAGGCAACTAGCAGTGAGGCTCCAGATTGCAAATATAATGATAATAGGCAGAGATGACTCTCTATGAGAGTTGCATATTCATATATTGTTAATGTAATGAAAAATGCTTTAGAGCCAGCAGTTTGGAAGAAATTTTCTATGAGAAATGACCACCAACGCCATATAATGAAGGACCCTAAGTTGCATTCTTGCATGAAGATTTTTGTTTTGTTTATTTGTCTAGTGGACACTGTTTGATGCAATAAGTCCTCCTGTAAGTTTTCCACATCATAAGTTGATGCGGGACAAAAAGGTGGTCGTGGTTTTTCAAACCAACTTTCATTACAAGTCCAGCCCTTTCAAGACTCGCAGGCCTACATTAGCTTTCACCACCAAATTATACCCCGTACGTCATGGTCGGCTCTTGTCTTGAAGCACGCATGATTGTGCAAAATGATAGATCAAATTGCTCCTTGCTGGACTGTGATGTGAGAGCCAACAGGTCCCGCAGATCTAAGCCAATAGCAGCATTCCGGTTTTAAAAAGGCCTGGAGACCTGAAATGACCGATGGATTTGGCCGGCTTTACTCAGTGAGCCTGCCAAACACAGAACCTATCAAATGGCTCACACAATCTATCATGTTGGGTAGAAAAAGCCAAAATATACATATTTCATGAATGAAAAACAGAGCAGTGAAAGGATGGTTTGCTGGCCGTAATAGCTGAACATTTTCTTTTGGATGATGCTTGGTGTAAACAAACAAAAATAGCTCCTGTATTGGCTCCACGTCTACACTACAGCAACCCTCTGACAAAAAAACACTTGCAGGTATTGAATCCTATTCAGTGTGCAGATAGATAGAATTACCTGGAGGGAAACAAAGCCTGTAACTACCACCATTATCCTAATAAGACCATTACACTGGGCTGGCATGTCTAATACGCTGCAACGGACATGCTGCTGGGGCTTGTAGCGAATAATCATGCTGCCCTCCAGCCTGACCGCTCTTCCCTGTTCGCTGCCTACGCAATATTGCTCCACCGCCATACCTGGAAGAACTGCCAACAGACCAAGCGACAGTTTTCAGTAAACCTCTTGAAGCTCCAGAGAGGCTCACAGGCTCATTCAATCTGTGTTCAGGTAGTGATGAAGAGGCTGTTGATCCTGTTGTTTTTTTCTGTGATGCAAATGTTGTGTTAGCTTTCAAAATAAATGCTCAGAGGGAGACTGTGGAGAATCAAAATGGTCTGATGCACTTTTGAGCTTTAGTTCTTTAGTTTTAAATCAACATAGTTTTATAGTATTTAGCTACATTTATAGCTATATTTTCACCTTTCTGTCTATTCCATCTTTACAGACTTTCTCCCGCTTTCCTTTTTACAGATCGTTGGACATGTTGGTCGTTTCTTTCTCTTCCCCATCAAACAACTTGCAGCTCGATTGTTTCCACTGACTTCATCCTCATTCTTTCAATGAAGCCCATCAAACACATTTATTTTCACACTCATGCATTTTTGGCACTTTCTGCACTAACATCATCATGTGAAACTCAACTACTTGTCTAAAAATGCCTCTCTATCCGTGTGGTTACATGTACAGGCCCACACAGCGTGTAATTTCTTTCCATCTCATAGTTTTCTGAATTGAACTCTGTGCTCTGGCCTTGCTCACACAAATTTTTGAGTTGCAAGAAATTGTAGGCAGTTTACAACATTTATTTAATAGAAGTCAAGGACCTCACAGGATTCAACTAAAAGACAAATCTTAATCATAATTCTTGTTAGGCTAAGAAAAACACTTTCATTAGACTGTGTTTCTAAATGTCATCACCCTCTCTACCTATGTCTTTTGACGATACACTGCTGCTCACCAGACCTGTGTTATATTGTTATATCCACATCATGCTCTCACACCCTGCAGTCTAAAACTTTCAGTGTTAGAAGAGCAAGGACACACACATGATGAGTCTGCCAACATGGACATATTCAGATCAGTATCCATCATGACAGTGGGTAAACACTGAGACAGCAAACCTGCTTGTACACCATGACACAATGGCCCTCTCAATACTCCAGCTGCTGTTTGATTTATGAGGCGGCACATGGCTCAGTATTAAATACTGTCAGCTCATAAAGCATTTCTCTTTTCAGAACCCCCAGTCCAGCTTGTTTATGTCTAAAGTTTGCATCTTGTCCCTGGCCTTGTTGGTGCTTCTGTTTCCATCTAAACTCCAAAGACGTGCAGCTTAAAATGAAAATCTAAATTACTTAAAATCATCATGTTTATCTATAATTTATCCCTGCGATACTAAATAAAAGAACATTTTGTTTTGTGTTTTTGTTAAAGCTGCAGTAATCTATACTTTCAACAAATTAATCAAATTATTACTTGTACTGTATGTAAAGAGTCACATAGAGTGACAAGCTTGACTCTGCAGTTCCTTTCAGTTTTAAGATGTTTTTAAGCGTCTTTCAGCTCATTGTTTTGGATTTACCATCTGCAACTTTACAGTTTTAGTTCAGTCTCTCACCTCTTATTAGTGTCATATCTTTAAGCAGCAGGCAGCTGCATTGTACAAAAAACTGTGATAAACCCACATTGCACTATATGTCCACAAACAGAGCCAAATGAATGATAATGTGTTGGCTAACATGTTTGTCGTATAAACTTTATATGGCGATGACATGCCAACGGTGTGCTTACAGCTACGCAATCAAAAACATCAATTAATGTAGCTTTAAGTACTTAAATCTATCATTAAACAAACTCTAGTTTATGTTTGATGATCCTCAAAGTATGAATTTATTAATTACATCTCGGTTCTTCTACAAAACCCAGGGGATGACTTTATGACCTAACAACAAACCTGTCATGGAAGTCGATATATATTAGCAACAAACAATTAGCTAAATGATCTGCTATTTTCATCATGCTAACTAGATGGCTATAAATCACAAGACGGGATAATCACATAACACTGTCATTTTCCCTCAGGGAGCTTCATCCATTATACTGTTCAACTTGAAGCGTTCTCATCTGGTACTTCCAGCAGAATAAAACCGACATGAATAAATCCTAAAATCGACATCTATCATCTATTGAACCATTGTCTGGATATGATTGATCTCTACTTACACATTTACACACATTTAACATACCTCCCTTCTCCTCTCCGTACTTCACCCACTAATCACTGTCTATCAACTGCAACACCGGTGAAGTGATGAAGAAGGAATACCAGGGCCCTGCCCAAATATTTAAACGGCTAATTGCAGTATTGAAAACGAGTGAATGAGTACAGCCAGCAGGCTGCGCAAAATGATAATGAGTGAAGAACTTGAATAAGAGCCAGATGATACACACTACTGTAAAAGGTTGTGTATGTGAGAGTGTGACAGATAGTCTGGTGCTACCTAATTAATTCAGATGGCAGGTGCAGGATGTTTTGTATAGGGTATTCATTAGCAACAATTGGCAGGCACGTTTCCTTCAGACGCCTCTCAGAGGGCTCGGCCAGCATTGCTTACACAAAGAGTTAAGTAAGGTGGTGCCGATTGAAAGGTAAAAATGCATGAGCAACCTGCATTTGTGATCAATGTTTACTCTTAATGGGAGCTGACAGAATTGATCGGACAATCTGGCGGTAAAGGAGGTATGTGCGTGTGTGCGGGCCACCAGGAAGAGTCTTATCAAGAGTATCCTGGAAGCAGCCGGCCAACTAATGTCCAATTGAGACTTGCTGTCTGGTCTGTCCTGTCTTATCTCATAGGGAAATAGCCTTTTAGAGGCATGTATACAAAGATAGCTGCAGGTCTCTTGGTCTGCAACACTGGGAAAAGGTGGAGCTGATCATAACAGGGGTGTGTCTGGAATGAAGAGGTGGGGATATCAAATGCAGCTGCTTGTGCCAAAGACTGAGTGGGAGGCTCATGTGAAAGTCGCAAACCTAAGAACATAATAACACCATGCAGCTGACCCGTTACTGGCGTCAAGATCTCCAGCCTCACAGGTTTAGCACGATCTAATGCATCAGTGGTGACAGGTTCATCTCAGACAGACACATTTCAATGCATATTGGCCAACCCAGCCATGAAATGAATCTCCCCCCAAATAAACAATTCCATTCAGTCAGAACAGAAACCAAAGCAGTAGAGTCCAGTCGTATGTCCACAATACCTTGGCAATGATGCTGCAGAGCTGAGGTCCATCCTGGGTGAGGGACAGCAGGTTGCTAATGGCACTGCCGATGGTGTGAACGTTGTCTGATGAATCAATCTGTTTGATCAGGACCTACAAAGGGTCAGAAGTGGAATACACACAGTCAGAAGCTGTTGCTTTTGAATTCGAGTGTCTCTTAGGTCTGTAACTAACAACTATTTTATTTGTTGATTAATCGGTTCATCATTTTCTCGATTAATCGATTAGTTGTTCGGTCAATAAAATGTGAGAAAATGGTAAAAAAAAATCTTTATCGCTGTTAAGGTGACATCCTCAAACACCTTTTTTTTCACAACTCAAAGATCTTCAGTTTACTGTCACAGAGGACAAAGAAACCAGATTTTGGGAAGCTGAAATCAGAGAATTTTGACATTTTTTATTTAAAAAAGTGACTCTGGTGAGTAATCCGTTATCAAAATAATTAATTATATTGAAGTTATAGTTATAATTAATTGTTTTTGCAGCTCTAGTGTCTTTATAGTGACTATTTTTATGGAGTTTCTGGAATCATACAGTCTTTTAAATAATCCTTACAATGTTTGAAAGTCTGTTGCTTTCCATTGAACATTTGCAGGATGTTTTCTTCAGTTTATGCTAAGTGATATTAGTTGGTCCTTTGCTTCATGTCCACTGGAGAATCATTTTGAAAGCTGATCAGACTGAATCAAAGGTCAAGTGGGTCACGTGCATGCTAATAAGTGTTTAATTTCATAATTATGCTATTAGACCTATAAAAAGTGATAAGTGCTGCATCCATTAGGGCTCACTGAAAGATGACGCAGTCCTGCCCTGCATGTTTACATTTGCATTCAGCATATTATACTGTAAGTGAATGAAGTGGGTAACATTATCTTGATTGTTTCACTGATACACACATGCACACACACACACACACACACACACACACACACACACACTGCCTCTCTTTCTGATATAAATACCAGTTCATTGTGTCTATTTGAGCCAAGTTAAAGTGCACTGTATGTAAGACAATTAAAACCATAGTGTGTCTGTGAAATCCAGTGAATGGTGAAACTATAATTCATGTTGGTGCTCTACAGATGATCATGTGTTATGGCAACATACCCTACAAGGCCTTTGTACCCCATTTTCACTCCTACATAAAAAACAGGGGTGATGTGCATTCATGACTTTGCTTTAAAAATCAGCACTAATGGTTTCAACACTTGCTCAAACAAAAATAAAGAAGGAATATATTGGGTGAATATCTCAGAGCTGGTGGTTATGATTCATGGCATACCCGGATCTCATTGGCTAAAGCCATATCAATCATGTTGCTGAAGGAATCACTGACGTCTGTGAGGATCTCGTGGATGGCCTCCCTCATGGACTTCAGGAAGAACTCATCATCGGTGTGAAGGCACCTACAGGTGAAGGGACACTTAGAATTAAGTTCCACATAAACCCTTTTTAATATTTCCTCATGGTGTCTGTTAGCTTTGTTGAGTGTTACCTCTCTGTAATATTGGTCAGCTCCATACACTTTTCCAGCAGAGATTTCTCATACTGCAACAAAAGGACACATAATGCTATGATAAAACACAGAGAAGCAGCACACAGATAAAAATAAACGGCTTTGTATTGAAGTTAAAATCTTTCTTTAATTGCTTGATTGTTAAGATAGTGGTAATTTATCGTGTACTCTATTCTCAGCATCTTAATCAGCACAACATTACTGCATTTATTTTCAAGAGCTTTGACATTTGTGGCAATTATTATAGTTATTCTTTTGCAATCACCAGACCACCACCATGGAACAATATTAGAATGTCTGTATGTTTTGTACAGAAGCCAGACGCGGCTGTGCTTGCAATTATCTTTTGCATTTATCCAGAGTAGTAAATTATTTCGTTATCTCATGATAACAAAAGTGGTTCTCATGTGTTAACGGATTAATTTATTTAAAAACAAAATGATTTCTGGAGATAAGGAAAGAGCCTAATTTATTACAATGAAATGACTTCATGAGGTTGTGTAGAGTAGAGCATGACATACAGTCACTGCTCTGTGGGGGAGTTTCAAAGCAAACCATCTGATTATTTGTCATAAGAATGTTTTTTCTACTGTTTTGATATGGCTGTATTTACACTATGGCTAATTAAGTGATAGGCTTACATATATACAGTGGTCAACTGTACAGCAGGCAGGCACAGGGGATAGAGGAACTGGAAAAGGTGTGTGATCCTCGATTAGTTGACATTTTCAGCTTAAATCAGTTGCTAAAGTTCTCTGCATGTTGACATATTAATAAAAGAAAACAATGCTTTTGTTTGCTCATGATAAGTTTGAGTATCTCGTTATGTCACGATAACAAAGCTTGGAAATCTGGATAACGGCATTAAAGAATTTCTCCTGAGCTTATGTAGTTCCAGCATTTGCTGTTTAATCGATAATCATAGACACTGTCTATGAGATGAATATGATTACAACTTAACATTCACTAGAAAGTAATGCCATTACTTTGGACCTTCTAATGTTGAACTCATAAGCCAAGCAAAACATAAATCACTGCAGACTTAGACTTGAGCACATATTTTCACACCTCACAACACACCTTCTGCATCTCAGGTGGTGTGCTTCGGGCAGTGCTGTACTCGTGCACCAGTGATCGCACGTGACAGTTGGCCCTCACAGCGGTGCTGTGAACCCTCTGCCAGCGCCCTTTCTCCAATCTTTGGAACATCTTGCCGAGCTCCGTGCTGACCACCAATGCTCGGCGGAGAAGCGTCTGCAGGTTGTTCCTGGCCACGTGATCCCCTGCACCGACTCCGGAGGCCACGATCAACTCTCCCTGCTGGGCGTCCTCCTCCACCCCGATGGGTTTGGCCTGAAGGACACACATACATTCTACCTCTGTCATGTGGCGGAGGTCTTCCATCCAGCGCTGGACTGAGTCAACCTGGAGAGACTGCATGCGGGTACTGTGGGAAAAATGAAAATGTTTTGTATTAATATTTTGCTCACTGCATTTATGCAGCATGTTGCCGTCATGTGTTTACAATGTTGACCTATCTAGTTTGGATTTGTCTGTGTATATACATCCATGGATCCATTGATCAAAATGAAGTCAGAGTTCATTTGACGTCTATTGATTTGGAAATTTGGTGTCTTGCTTTTGAATTGATTTCCTGATGGGAAATCAACATAAACTGGCTTTGCTTTCAGAGCATTTGTTCATTTTTCATTATTGAAAATGAAAAGTACAAACAGAACCACATTTGTCAAGTATCACAGAGATACTGTATGTTGATGACAGCATTGTCTGAGATCTGGGAAGTCATTTGTGCTGACTGGCCTACTGACTAAAGTCTGGCCTGATTTATATGAGAAAAGCTTAATCATCTTTGCCTCCTCCACAATAAACATGCTTAATCAGTAGAAAATGAAGGAAGTGGTTACTCATACATTCAAACTGGTTGTTAAGGCAGTGACAGATCATTTAACTTGGCTGTGCCACCCTTGTACTTGCTTTTCCAGTTCTTTCTTTCCTTTTAATGAGAGAGTATAGGTTAGTGTAGGTTTGGCATGATAAACAAACAGAGGTGTTCGGTATTTGAAGAGTTTTGAGGGTCTTTAGCCTTTAGCCTAGTCTTTTTTTCTGTTTGTAGCAATCAAATGCATTAAAGCTGCAACAACTTTAAGTCAGGTGGAGGTTTCAATCAACACAAAGACTTAATCTTATCTAGCTACTTCAAATTTTGAGGGGTACATTTGTAAACTGCATGCATGTTGTGCTAATTTGGAGCTAAGAATAGTAATTGAGTGTCCAGAGCTTAGAGAGGAGTGAATACATTTAATAATTTGATCTTAATTTAAAGTTAAAATAAAAAAAGAACCACACTGCTTAAACATGCTGTTTTTAAAGAATACAGATATGCACTACATTCTTATTAAAATGATCATTTGAATCCTCGTACATGTAAATAAAACCTCAACCCATTCCATTTATGTCAAACAATCTAACTGCCACCGGAAACTGCAGCACTAAAACACCACAGCGTTCCTAAAAATCAATGATGCGTACTTGAGGTCAATTATCCACAGATAACTGCCGGTTTTCCACACTTATTCATGTAATGTCATTTTCCTTTAAAGACGGCACGGCAAAAACTCCTCCACTTTCAATCTCACCAAGCACTGACCCTAATGAATCCAGGCTTACGGGGGGCAAACCAGGGTCCTTCACCCAGTGAGTCAAAGCTCCCTCAAAGTGGCCGGATCAATCTGCAAAGATCTGCAAACCTGGGAAAGGGTCTCTAATGAAGCTTGATATTTCCCTCTTGGCTCTCTGGGTATTGTCTGCAGTTTGTGGAAAATGACAGCTTGCTGGAGACATTAGGATATTGCATTGATATTGAATATTGGTTGATCTGCTTCTAGAGGGGCATTGTGATTATGTGTACACTGAAAACAAAGATTTGTCATTGACCAACAACAGCCAACAGCATTACATAATACTCTCATGGCAAGTATTGGGTTTCAGGATTTAGTCAAAGCTGGTCGCACGGGACTGAATCATTAGAAAGCCACAGGTCCAATTATATTTAATCCGCTATCAAACCATTCAAAGGGCAGCTTTTTACAGAACAAAATCAATGTGGAGTTTTGTTAAGGTCAGAAATAGGCCTCATTAAAAGCTGAAGCACATTAACACAGCTATCACATAACAACGTGGTCATAAACTGCTCCTCTTAAACCATATGTTTTACTATAATTAAAAAAAAACAAAAGGGAGACAAACAGAGGAAATTACTATTAAAAGCTTATTATTTTGTTCATAGAAAGAGTCACCAGGAAAATACACATTTGTATATTAGAAGTGAAACCTTTCTTCAATGGAGTCTGTAATTTGAGCTAAAACTTGTCTAAGCACATTTTGTCCTGAAACACAGAAGACTCTAAAATACTCTAAAATATAGAGTATAAACATATAATAATAGAATAAAAAATATATATAATATAGAGTAACATATAGACAGACACACTCATACAGTCACACACAAAGTGTGCATACAGTCAATCATGTGTCAGGTGAGGAGGCGGAATAACAAATTAAAAAGTAGTTCAGTCTGAAGGTTTGCAGAGCAAGGAGGTTCACCAGTTCAAAATATTTCTCCAGCAAATAAATCTCCCTCAATTTGGGGAAGAATGAAGATGTAATTAGCTGTAAATGTAGAGTAGAATAAATAACTGCACACTGTTACACAGTGTGGTAATCATTAATATGGAGCTTGTTCTGCTAAGTGGGGTAAATGGCTTCACAGCGATCATCGTGACTCCTGAAAAGGGATGAGATATGAGTTTTAGTTTAAATCCAAGCAATTAAAGAAATTAATTCCCCCTAAATGTTCCTTGCAAATAAAATACTACTGATCCGTGATTCACTGTTTTTTTCTCACATTTCGAAAACCTCTTAAAAACCACTCCGGTTCTCAAAATGTCTCTTGTTAGAGATTAATCATGCAGTGGTGAGTAACACAGTGACTCAAACTAAGTAAGTCAAATTAACCACAAGGAGCTCAGAGAGTGACCGCAATGGCTGAAGGGGAGAATAAAAGAGCTCTCAACTTTTGAGTGACATTATTGTCCGACACATTTCAACCAATTAACCTACACATTTTATTTTGTAAAAGATCAAACAGAAAAAAAAATCCAGATTTGTAATTTTTTTGTAAGTTTTTTCATGTGTGAATTTATGTTTATCAGCTCCAAAGTGACCCGCTGAGTATGAAAATGTGCGAACAAACAACCAAATCAATCTATGATGTGCAACAACCCAAATGCTCCTCATATCTGACCTAATGTGTCCATTCCAAACCATTTTCCACAGTTATATAACAGCATCGTATAAGGATGAACCCCATCTTGATTTACAGCCCATCAAGCCACAAAACCTTCCCCTCACCGCAGGGGTGGGGGTAATAATAGGCTTGTTTTCCAAAGGAGGGGAAGCGGTGCACTTCAGCTTGCAGGGAATGACAAATATTTACATGCAGGGCCAAGAGAGGGTCAGGCGACAGCAGCTCTATTATCCCAGACAGTGATACTGTGGAGATGAAGCATCAGTCTTCATCATCTGCTACTGGCTGCTGGCATCAGCAGAGACAGGAGCTGGTTAATAGGAGGTTTTTGTTTTGAAAAAAAATTTTTTTTGTACCAGGCTTGTGTTTGATATTAAAGTTCTGCCTGTATTATAGCAAAAGGGAGATACTATTATTGTGAGGAGAGTCTAAATTTAATCAAGCCCATTTTATATATGATTAATTCAACAAAAATGACTTGAAATGACCTGTAATGTCCATCTGAACTTCACTGACCTCTCATGTGAAGTTAATCATATGTGTATATACAGTGTATATATATATATATATTTTTTTTTTTTTTGTGAAGTAATGGAAGGAATGTTGTTCTTTCACAGCACAGAGGGAATGCTCCTACACAGCTGTCAATAAAACTTTATATTGTGGAAGAACTTTGAGTGCCAAAGACATGAGAGAGGAGACAGAGAGTGTTGGGAGGCGTTGTTGGTTTTGGTCTTTTCATGGGATTTGTTGACAGTAAGAAAAAAAAAATGTAGAACATATGCAGCTTTATCCTTTAAAAAATGGATCACAGTGTGTGTCCTAAAAAAAGAAAAAAAAGGAAAGTTAATTAAATGAATCTGAAACTGGGATTGTAGTGGGTAAATATAATGAACATAAACTAAAGAGAAAAAACTGGAAGATGAAGAAAGGAAGGAAGAAACATAAAAAGGCAGAATTACATAACTTTTATATGGAAACACGGAGAAATCTGACAGGCTGATCGGCATCAATAAAAATCGAATCCTGTGTGGATTTATGCAGGAAGTCTGAACTGGTGTCATAGTGAGCTTGCTCTTCCTGTAACACGACAGGAGGAAATAATAACTTGAGCTTTTAGATGATTCACTTTTTCAACTTTTCGTTGAAAGGAGACGTGGAGTTGTTCTGCTGGATGAGTCACTGAAAGGCTTCTGCTCTGTTCTGACTGTTCATCCCCATAATCATCTATGTTTGAGCTTAACTCCACATTCATGAAAGAGACTGAGAGGTTTGTGTTTGTTTGTGTGCAGTAAGTTGGTTTTAAGGCTCAGGTTAGACTTTGAATTCAGTTAAGGGTTGTAGTTAGGCACAGTTATAAACACTGCTTGGTTTAAAAACACCAATCCAGAAATATCAAAGTCTTCAGAAAAGTCTGACTTTCCCAGACGTAACATCCCAACTTGGATGTTTGTTTACAAGTCAGAAACTCTGATAATAATTCTGATAACACCAGTATGACATGAACACAGCATAAGGTTAGGGTTAGGGGTTGTTGAATACATCGTGTTCAGTCACAAAACTAGGCAGTCAAGCAAATGTTGGTTCCACAGTATGAATGTGTTTCTTTTTATAACTCAACATCACACAGACAGAGAAATCAAGGGAAGAGGAGCGTGTTTGCTTCATTTCTTTTCTTTTGGCCACATGAAGGATTAAAATGAACAAACTCTCAGGTCCCAACCAACAGGAATACAATGAAATACATTTTGCTGGTGAAGACAGTGGCTCACTGCAGACATATTGATATTCCGACATCTTCCAGACCATGTGAGGCAAACATTTTCTGTTCCTTTCATAAGGTGTAAAATGTCACAGTAACCGGCATTTTCAAAAAACCTTCGCTCTGTGACATCAGGCTGCTTTAAAGATGGAATCATCCGCTGACAGCCTTTCTGCGCTGAGGGAAACCCTTGTCGAGTAAAGAAAACGAAAAGAAAAAAGTAACACTCAGTGTGGCATGAATATGGACCTCTTACAGAATCCCTCATCACAGGGTGTGAGTCAGTTTGTTTAAGGCTAAAAACAGCAACCGCATCCGCATGAAAACACGCTGTAAGCGTGAATGTCGTAGCATGTGCTGTCGGTGGGTCGTTCATTAATCGCATCATGAGGATAAAGAAAATAAATGACCATTCAACTGTGCTTTAAGTAATCACATCTTCGCCAGACATACTGTGCGAGCTCAGTATGGTGCAGCAGCAGACAGCCAGGTTTGAAACCAAGCCGTGGAGCACCTGCTGTCACTCAAGTATGGCAGTTATTGGACAGAAGGAACTAGTCTGTTCTTCGAGGGTGGCTGCCCATTATTAGGAATGTTGTACATATCGCTCGAGACTTCAAGTGATTCAAGTACCATGTACAACACTTCATAGATCATGAGCCCAGGCTGAGTAATGTCTACTTCTCTTTGATGAATGGTTTCCCTACAACCCCATGCCTCCCTGCTGTCGACTGTGAAATGATCCCACTGATGTTTTGAATTAAAGCAAAGACGCACTGTGTGGCTCATTCAGTCTGCTTTAATGAATGTGTGTGAAATTAACAGGGCTTAAAATACAGATCATGTCCTCCTCCATGCACAGTTATAGGCTTTGTGGAGCAAAACATCGAGCATGTAAGGGTGGCAGATATAAAACTGATTAAACTGAATCAATTTGAATGAGAAATATAATCAAGTCACATTTAAAGTGTCTGAGTTCCAGCATCTAAATTGTAAGAATTTTTTTGTTTTCTTTGACGATTTGATCTGAAGTTAAAAAGCTGGATTAGATGGCACCCCCTTTGTGTTTTAGGAAATTAGTATGAAGATGAAAATAACTCTGATGACCTGGCTTCACTAAATTCTCTTTTGCCTGTTCATTTTAATCTAAACTATTGTACTTTTGTATTGTGTAACCAAAACATCAACAATAAAAGTTTAAACAGGCTATTTTTGGAATGAGTCTCTATATTTATGTGACAGCTGACAAATCCCACGATTAAAGACAAGGTAGTACATATATATATAGTTTATAGTTATAAAATATCAATCAAAATCGCATTCATCGGATATACGAAATTCAAAATATGAACAATTTCTTCTTAGAAAAAATCCTCCTCCTTGCTTCACTTTGTGACATACTGTTGTGTGGAGTCTTTAATCTTCACATTGTATGACACATTAATAAACTTTAAAAATAGACTGGCATGCTCTGCATTCTGTACCTATACTAGCAAAGTATAGATATAGTGACTTCTAAGTGGTTAGCAGCATATACAGTATAGAATATAAAGTCTGGCTGTGACATCAGCATTGGGCCAGCATAAGGTTGTATGGAGCTCAGAATCATAAACTCTAATGCTCAGCAGTTATGGTGTCATGTTATCGTGTTATGACAGCAAGACAGAATGTGACGATCACATTGCACTCACTCAAAAGTGGAACATTTTGTTCAAGTATTTAGCTAGCTTAATTGTTCATTTTTCTGCCTGTATGCCTTACATGCCATACCAGGTACATATTTTCATTCATATATACATTTACTATGTGTTACTGCACTATACCAATACCATTCGCACAACACAAGCAGGATGGAGCCCTTCATGATCGTCCGATGTCTAGTTTTCATGAATATCAGCCTGACGCCTGAAGCTCTTTATGAACAAATGGAAATCTTTCTTAAATACCACAACAGAACCGCAGTCCAGCAGGGCAGAGTGAATGGAAATGTGGGCAGAATGAGCTGCGAGGTTTTGAGGACCAGATCATTGTGGCTTTGGCTGAGACTGAAGGAGGAAACAAGGACACTCTTGTCCCAGAAAAAATTAAATATGGAGGCATATATACAAAGAAACCAAATAGGATTCCTCTCTGCATTCCTCTTCTGCTTAAAAACCAGAATATTGCTGAAGAGAACTCTCTGAGCAAACTCTTTAATGCAGATACTACTACTCAGCTGAAACCTGCCTCGCTGTGGAAAGAGGTGACAGATGAGCCAAGGGAATGGTAAAAGCATATGGCTAATGGTGCTTTTGAATGTGTAAGTCACGCCTTGATTTTCTATGGTAGGGTTGAGTCTGCGCTCCTCCCAAGGTAGCAGCGAGGTAAGAGGATATTGTGGCCTCTGACTGGTACAGTTGAATCCTGGCAACAGGCAGACATCTGACTCCCAGATGTTTCAGACAGTCTCTAATGTTCAGCCAAGTCTAGACTCACCTAAAAGAGAACACTGAGTCCATTTCTCTGTTCTTCTCTGTCTCTTTGTCTCAGTCTGAGCAGCTCTAGCTTAATTCTCTCCATTGTTTTTTCTCTTTTCTCTCTGACTCACTCGTGCCTGTTTACATGCACAAAAGTACACCTTCTGCCGGCATATGTGCAAGACATTAGACTGCGGATTCTCTCAAACCATCTGCAGCTGACTCCTCTAACTTTGTTCCATTTGTTTCTCTCAGTCTCACACTCCTTCCCACACTTATGCAACATGCCTACATGGACTGCAAATGCAAATCTGCAACATATAAAGACAAAAAAAAGAGAAAAATGCACAGGCAAATGACGGCATAGGAACTTGCTCGCATAGTAATTGCTAAGCCTCTTTCAGACTGTAACCTGAGGCCTGGATTGTTCAGATAAGTCAATCTGGGCAAAGCGCTGGTTCTGTTGTGATGAGATGTTTGTCAACTGAGTGCATGTGTGCGTTCCATCTGTGTTTGCAATTTATTTTAATACAATTCAGTCATTTGGCTCCTTTCATCAGCTGATTTACTGATGAAAATCAGCTGACTCTCACTGAGCCATTCGCTGCACAAATAGGATTTATGTTTGAGTGTGTATATGAGGGACAGACAAAGAACTCAAGTAAGGGATGATCTGTTTGTTTGTGTGTGTGTGTGTGTGTGTGTGTGTGTGTGTGTGTGTGTGTGTGTGTGTGCGTGTCTGGTTGCCTATCTATGGCGTGACAGCTGTGCTGATTTGATATCCAAGAGCATTCATTACGCGTCTTCAGCGACGCTGCGCAAGCATTTGTAAACACAAAACTGTCAGAAGATATATATTCAAATTTATTACTGATGACTGAAATACACTCAGCCACAGCAGCTGATGAAGAGGCTTTTCCCATTTAAAAAAGTAGCATCAGCATCTGAGACTGAGCATTTCACAACAGAGACATAAATCAGCAGTGATAAGAGTTTGTCTTGTGTCTCCAAAAAGTGACTTTTCTGGAAGTCAGTAGTGGTAGTTTATTTAAAGATTGAGAGTCATGGAGGTTTGAAGATAAGCAATGCATTCTAGATGAGTTTGACGGGAGAGTGTTTAGCTGACGGTTAAACCGTTCAGGGTGTCCAGTTTAGGTCGGCAGGCAGGTTTGTGCTCTCTGTTGGTGAGCGGTCAACAGTGTGGAAGCAGCGCTGCTCTATTTTTACTTCAGTTTCTGATTGTTTGGTATGCACACACTTCTTTTTTTGCATCTCGACCACACATGTCTCAGGTTTTTCTGCATTTTTGGTTTCAATCTCAGTCTCTCTGGGTGCTAATATAGACCTCAAATCTAAAATCCAATTGTGGACAGATGTTTTCAGGTCTTGTGTGTGCGCATGGCAGCCGGAGTGTGTGTTTGTGTGTGTGTGTTTGCATTGTCACTAAGGTTTTGACCTTTTTGCACCTCATGCTATTGACTGCCTCTAGTTTGTTGATCTAGGATCCTGACTGAGACAGATATATTGGTTTGGTGATGGTGAACCAACAAACATCAGCCGGTAAATATTTCCCAAGGTAGATATGAAGGAGGTGAGGATGTGAATTTACTCACGGGTGTCACTCTCCACCTGCCTCACCTCTATTCCATATACACATGAAGCAAAACTAAGGTTCATGTGTTCTGAGATTCAGTTCAGTTCAAAAGTTTAGTCCATTGAGGATTTTTAAAGGAATGAGGAATTTTAAGCAAAGACATGAATATTGTCACATTTACTATTATACTATATTATTATTCTATATATTCTATTTAAGAAATGGATGAAATGACAATATGTAATGTTAAGGGGTTACCCGTGATGACAAATCTACAGAATTATGATTCAACTCTGCAAAGAATTTTAGCATCTTCCATCACACTGCTTTGGTTTTACAGCCATGAGCTTTACTGTTTTGTTCCAGTCACATCACTGTCATCAATTTCTGCCACAAATGCACAAACTCACTATACACTACCTGCCCAGCATCAAATAACAGCAACTAGCTAAGCTAACCAAGAGGAGTATTTGGAAGCTAAAAAGCCAGATAGTGGAGCTAAAAGGAGACATTTGTAGGACAGAAACATGACTCAGAATGAATAATGATGCTCTGTGTCTCCTGAATGTGTAAATAGTTAACTCTTTGCTAACAAGTTCACCATAAAACTTAATATGGTGATATTAAGTTTACAATGTGTTCTCCTGCCCCCTAGTGTCAAAACAAAATGAATAAATGCTGCTTTAGGTCAGAGAAATCTTGGTAGCAGGAGGAACCTTTCGTTGCCATACAGGTTTCAACCAGGTTAGAAAAATACTTTTTTGTACAGGCGTCTCAAAGAGAACCATTTTAAATCGTTATTATGACTGTGTGACTGATCAGTGCTTTCTAAGTGTACCTTAGTGGCACACAGTGCATTGAATTAGTGAATTGAGCTGTGCAAGGTGGGATGTTATATGTCAAATGGAGGAAATGAAGCTGATTCTGCTTTGCACACATTGTAAAAATCTCAGATTAACACCACCTGAAGTCACTTCACACATGCTAATGTGGTAGTATGAGCGTGTAAACACATTTCTGTTTGCGCCTAATAACTCACAGACATATCAGAACCAAATACAACCTGCTCACGGCAGCCTAATCTCAACCAAGCACCTCTGTTATACATTCACCCCACAAAACCACAGAGGATGACAGAGGTCACAACTAGACCTCATCACCAACGTAAACCTCAGTCTCTGCTCCTATGAGAGCTGTCATGATTCCAGCACCTCTCACATCGCTGCCACCATTACAGAGCATTATCAGAAGGAGATTGGGGCAACAGCACCCTGCATTGTTCGGAGGGGGTGGCTCATACACAAATGAAACAGGAGGGTTATCTTGTTATCATGGCTATTATTGTCAGTATGTTGTTTGGGTGTGTGTTCCTACATGTCTGTGTGTCTTGGTATAAAATCTGGCAAAACAAATGATGAATCTGTGCACGTTTCCCATCATCTACTAACTTCACCCAACAGAGATCTGACGAGCGACCTAATTAACCAAGAATCTAAATCATGATTTATTATTGCTGCTACCCACTCACAAAGATATTTATATTGTTTAATTAATTATTTTATCTCTTCTGATAAACCTATACCCAAACCAGCAGCAATGGTGATAGGTACAAAACATGTGTAATGAAATGGTGAGTAGCAGCATGACATGACATGAAGATGTTGTCAAGGGTAGAAAAAGTAGAAAGTGCCTGAGATGTATTCAGAAGATCTGTATTTCTCAGCGGTTAATACATGTTCTCTTTTTCAGTTTGCTGTTTTTTCCATCCTAGCCAAGTGTAAAAAATCATTGTGTGATAGTTTTAAATTTAGGAGAAAACTGAAAACAGCTCAAACCCAGCTGTGCTGGCATGTCAGCGTGTAAGTCTCCAAACCACAGCAAATAAAACCAAATCTAACCTGTCAGGGGAAGTGGGGAAAAAATCAGTTGTTCCAGTGATTTAGGTGAACTGAACCTTTAAATCTGTCTCACTTGTGAGCATTCATATGAACCACTGTGACCATGTAGACCTTTGAGCAAGCCTGTGTCGTGTTCACAGTGGTCAGACGTTGCTACTACTTGCCTCATTGGGGATGAAGAGAGCGAGCTGCTCTGTCTGGAGCTGCTCTGAGGAGTCGTCATTCTGTCTGCGGCCATCTTACTTCAGCTCAGCACCTGAAACGCAAGAACATAAACATCAGGGTTACACGCAAAAGTGTCTTCCTTACTCGACTTATTTTCCCGTCAAATGAAAATAAAGTCAAAAGCGAGTGTTTTACAATCTGCCATACATTACTATATAAAAACATTCAACACACACAGTGGATACAACATGCATGCACACACACACACACACACTGCATCCGTCTGGCTGTGTTGCTTGCCACCGCAGTGTTATCTACTGCAATATCTCCTTATTGATCCGCCTCCAAGCATTCTATTCTTGTCTTGTCTTTTTTTCCTCCAAGTAATTCAATTATCAATAAACCTCACTGTTTTAAATAGCTGCAAGCCGCTGGTGTGCCAGTGGAATAATATTTCTTATCTTCTAATTTATTGGCTGGCTGCCAGCCAGTGACTCTCTTCCCTACTTTGAGCCTGAGCAAAAGAGGCTGACGCTCTTAAGTGCCTGCAACTTTATTCCGCCGTTTTATTGATGTATCCCATTTAGATTAGTCCATTTTCAATCGGGAGAAGCCACAGACGCCCTCCTGCCTGGACCATGCTCTAATCCTTTTAGTTAATGATATCCTGCAGTGGTGTGGTTACAAATTTCATGTTTACAGTGCAGTATAATTAGCAGGTAGTTACAAAGTGAGACTATCTCTCTCCCATGGACACAAACACACACCCTGCCAGTCACAGGAGCAGGTTTCAGCTGTGATGTCCTGTTTTTTTTTTGTTTTTTATTAAATGCTTCCAGAGTTTTATGGGATCGATAGATGTAAACAGGAGAACTCACAATAAAGCGTTTGAGAATAGAGGGATGTGTGATGCACATGCGACGTCAATTGGTTGATCCCGTGATGGCCTGGCCTTTGTCAGTGCCGCAGTGTTCGAGCCTGAATGCCATGACAGTAGAACAACTGATCCATTTTGAGGACTTTAGACATGGAGAAGATCAGGCACAACAGAGCATTAGAGGGAGTCACCGATTCTGTTTTATTGTTTGCTTCGATTGCTCTGAAATTCCCCGGGTTACATAACTATGAGCAACAAGGGGACTATTTGATGATGGAAGGGGGGGGGGGGGACTCAGTCAGTCAGTGACTGTGATTAACAGATAACCAGACAGATGAATAGGTGAAGAGATTCAGATAGGAGCAGAATAAGAAGTGGGAGAGAGCAGGAGGAAGAAGATGCAGAGAAGGGGAGAAAGGGGGAGAGGAGGGGGTCTTTTCGTTTAACCGCAGTCTTGGCATGGCTCCTCCAGGACCATTTTCAGAGAAAGCATCACAGCGAATCAGAAATTATACCAATACTGTGCCAGGTCTATGGAAGTCCAGAAGGAAGAAGTAAGCACCCTGTTTTGGGAGGGGGAAAACACATCTAGTGCAGCTAGAATAAGCCATAGAAGGAGGGCTGATATAATTGCACCGTTATTATTACAATCGAGGTGCAGATTAATTATACTGGCCCTATAATTGAGCACAGGTCACCACCAACGAGACACAGATCCAGCAGATTCCATTACATGTGCCTCCAGCTCGTTCCAGCGCTCTTGTGTGGATTATCATACAAATGGAGATGAGTTGTCCAATCAAGCAATTTTGTCCTGAGCACTTAGAGTGTGCCGCTAAGTGCTGTGTTAAGGACCATTGCGCTGAAAGTGATCTCTGTCATACTGCCGTGAGTGGCCACCGGCTGCAAACGATGCATGAGGGAGGAGAGCGGAAGGTTTTGAGCAAAATGTCAGAGTTTACAGCAGGTTGACAGTGTTTTCAAGACTGCTTCTTTTACAGACAGCGCTCTGTTATGCTGTATTAATCAATGTGATACATTTAAGAGCTAATGCTGCTCCTTCTATTCATTTTAAAGTAACTGTGCTGCTGTTTAAACATGCCCAAGTGCAAGTGCTACAGAAATATGAGTTTCCTAAGCAGATGGTCAGCTTTGACGGGATCCTGGCTAATTTTCTTGCTAGGGTGGACATTTCTTTTCATGTCTGGGCTGAAACCTGAGTGGCCCTGTGGGTTTCCCCACTCGGTTGCCGTGGAGAACGTGTCAGTTGTAGGTAAGCCAAACAAAGGACACCTCTGTCTCGGCCTTATGTCACATGCGGGGTAAAATAACAAGCACTCTAACTTGTGTGTGTAAGGGAAATCACTGCGGTGTGCATTCCAGATTTACTGCAGCACTTGTATTTAGTCTTTGCATGTGTGCAGAGAGGGATTTAAATGTTGCTGTGTGCTCTTATGCATGTTTCTGTCACTTGAAGTTTTGCAGTGATGTTTCATGTAGTGTCTGTCCTCAGTTAGTCACGCCAACCCCTGCATTTAACATGAGTCATCTTGATTCTTTCTTATCTGAGCTCTGTAGTCTATATACATTCTGGCTGGAAATCTCAAATGCCTGGCTACACTTGGAAAGAGCAATTACACAGCAAAGATTGGAATAATGAGCCAGTGTTTAAATATTTCTTACAATGTTTCTCCAAAGTGGCAGGTTCAGAAGTAGGAAAACCTCACTGTCGATATATACAGTATACAGCCACAACAAAAGCACATCTTCTTAGCTTTTCCCAAAAGATAAAGATGAGGTTATGTAGGAAAAATTAGGATGATGTATGATCTGCACACTGCCTCAGTGAAAATACTGACAAAGCATCTGTTTTTTGAATGTTATAACTGTAATGAATATAATGAATTTTTAATGGATCAGTCAAAATAAATATCCTCTCCATGTGCTTGTTTCAGTCATTCTAAACTCTTTTTGTCTTACAAATAAACAGAGCGTTTGTACAGGCTAATTTACCACCAAGTATTCATTGTCCACTGACCTCATTGTCTGTGCTCTCCATAACTGCAGAAATCACTGGTTAAAAATACACTTCCAGTCCTTTTTATAATATTCTGTGGTAAAGCAGAATGCCTCTCACAGATTCAGGGTAAAACCACTAAGTGAATACAAAAACTGGTCCGCAGAAAACAAAATACCACTGTGGTTTTGCTTCAGTCTTGTGCCAAAAGCAATGAATTTCTGTTGAGAAGAAATCAAACTCTGAGGAAATCAGGAAGAAACAAGCAAAGCCACTCACCATTTTGAGAGGCCAAAACCAGCTTGAATCACAGTGATGGAGTTCATGGCGAAGTGAGTCAGGCTGTGTACTCCAAGTTTAATATCCTTGTTGTTTCAGGGGTGCCTCATTGTGTAACTGATTCCTTATGGTTTGGCTTTATTTCAAAACTGCTAGCAATTAAGTACAATGCTTCTTCTCCTGCTGCTGTCCTTCACACAGACCAAAGAAAGCATCCACTAAAGAAGTTGTCTCTGGCCTTTGGCCCTTAAATACAGTGGACACACTGCAATGGCGACTTGGTGGTGCCGTGCTGCTCATGTCCAATCATTGAGCTAGAGAGCTGGGTTCACAGGAGGAGACAGCGGTCGCAGTCTCACCACAGAGCTGTCATGTGGGGAGGGAAGCAGAGCAGGATGGGTACTATATGGGTGGTTGGGTGGGAACAAGCTGGAAGCAGGCTGTGCTGAGCTATGGACCCTACATTCCCATCCCACACACAGTGGGCTGGCTCAAAGTGGGCCCTTGTACTTGGACAGAGAGACCCACACAGGGCAGCTGATAATGCCTGATGTGAACTGCTACTGTCTGAACATTTGATGACTCAGCTTATTTCTCCTGTTGTACATTGATGAAGCTACTTTCACACAATCCTCCCCGGTCAAAGTTATTTCATGGTTAGTACAAAGCAAAAATATACATCTTTTTTCTAATTGGGTTTCTAATCTATAGTATTTCTATAGTAACCTTAGTAATGGAGCCAGTCATCAAGTTTTGCAGATTTTCTGATGTTGCTAATATGAGCTTAATATACTGAATATGTCTGGCACAAACTACCTACTATTTCAACCATGATAATATCTGATGTGACAAATACAGCTCGAATTGGAGCACAATATTGGTACATTTAGTAGTCTAACATAATTTAAAGCAATGAGAAAGGCCCTATAAGCTAAGTCACATAACTAACTTAACATTACACAATCTAACGTCAAGTAAGAAATCATCATGTTGGCTAACTCCCCCTAATTTACTGTCATGTAAACTAACATCACTTAAGCCAGCGTCATACATTTCTAATGTCACGTAAGAAAACGTCATGTAAACTAACATTATGTAAGCTAACGTCACATAAGCATGTGTGCTTAGTTGACAGTCATTTACAACCTAGGAGGATGATGAGCTTGATCATTTTGTCCCTGCATTTGTCTCTTACATAAAGGCATAAGAAAGACACACTTGTTCTCCAGACGTCCACTTGGTCATTATCTCAGTGAGTCTAAATACAGTGCATTCCACTGATAACATTGGCATTAGCAACTTATTTTTGGTTGGGTTATGTTTAGCCAGCCTGACACTCAGCTAAAATATGTGTTTGGAATGCTAATAGTTATAATCGTAATAATTGTAGAGTTTTTTTTTATTTGCAACATGGTCGGTCAGTGTTTTTGTATATTCTAAATAAAGACTATCTTGGATTAGTTTTTACTTTTTAAGCTTTGTCACAGAGGTTCAGCACACTTTTATATTTACACTGACCATGTTTGTGAGTGTGATTTCTATTTCTAAAGATTTGTTCCTTTTCATTTGTTGGGTGTTGGGAGGCGTGAAGATTTGGACCTGCTACTAGGGTTTTCCTGTGTACACACATGTATTTGATTTATTGGGTTGTGTAATTGTTGTTCATGTTAATCAGTACAGGCACTTCTCTACAGCACAGCTAACCTTCCAACCCATCCAGGAATCAGAATAACCTTGTGAGCAAACTTTATGGCCACAAGCCAAACCCCCAAGGCTACCATCAGTGTGTTCAGTGCTGGTGCAAATAAAACATACACTGAGAACCAAGAACAATGTCAAGACAAAGACTGATAACCAGCTGAGGAAAGACCGCAGTACAAGTACAATTACATTCACAGCATATAGTTCAGTTTGACAAGTCAAACACCATTAAAACTCAAAATGTGTTTGACATAGGCTGCCTTCTGTATGAAGAAAGATGTCTTTGGTCAGCTTGAAATCATCAGCTACAATATCACCATGTCCAAAGAAACCTCTCAAACTCTTCCATCTGTATAATTCACTTCTCTGTTGGATATTCTGTAAAATATGGCGCAATAAAACATTGCTTTGTTGTGCTTCTACCATCCTCAGACCTTGAGAGCTCTGCCAGATGTTGCATACTAAGCCATACTTTGGTGAAAATATGAGTGTTTGGAACATACAGTGACTGGTAACCAGAAGTGAATTCTGCTGTAGCTTTGGTTTGAGAAGCTTTATGAATGTTTTGATATTCATTCCACTGAGGAAATATTTTGTATCCAATGATATTCAATATAAATCCTGCGGTAAAAGAGCATTCTCTCTGCCTGCATCCAGCTTTTCCGGTGATCTGTCAAAATAATACATCCTTCAGATTTCACCTCAATCAATCCTGACACTGAAGTCAAACACAGTAGAAATCCCTGAAACACGCTGACAGCTCCCATAGTTAACACCAGATTCTCCTAATACCTAAATTTACTTTCATGTGAAAACAGAACATTATTCCTAAAGTACTGTATCTTAACTCGGTCTACATCATTATACATGGCTTTTGTAGTTCTTTCAGAGACACTGGAGCTCCATTTTGTCTTTGAAGACACACAACAATAGTCTACAGTTGTGCCACTGTGTCGGCCTACCTAATGATAGAAAAACAGTGTCAATGTCTTGACATGTCTCAGGGTGATGGTGACAGGGGCTTCCGGAGTGTCACAGGCTTGACACAGGACACAGGAATAAATGTGTAGGAGGATGGAGAGGAAGCACGTTCCCATTTCTAAATATTTTCACTATAAAAAGTGGCTGTGCTGTGTTTTGGAAGGAGATCGGGGAAATGAGAGAGATGGATTGTGGGTAAAGCAGGTAACGGAATTAAAGAGACTCCAGTGTGATAAAATTAAATATATTGACAAGTGGTCAACATGACTCATCTTTTCAGTGTCGTTTTAGCAATTATCTGGGTAGATTAACATTTGAACAGTGCAGCATAATATGAAAGATGTGAGAAATAGAGGCTATAAAAGTTATAAAAGTTTCTGTAGGGAAAACAGAGGCCTGAATGAGTTCAAATATTGAAAGCTGTGAGCTGAAAGTTAACACCGATCACTGAACACAGATGTTCTGAGAAAGTATTCAAACTTCTCCTTAATGGATCATTTAAGTCTTGCATTCGGGAAAAGGAGAGTGTGGGATGTCATTCAGCATCTGTCACCAGCCTCTACAGAGAAGATGGACATGCTTGACATGTGAAATGCTCTTTGAACAGTGTACCCGACAGCAGTTTTGCTCCATTGTATTTCTGTCAGTCATACTGCACCCACCAGGTGTACAGTACAGACTGTACACTGGGGCTCAAGAGGAAACTTCTCACTTTAACTTCCTGGCTTTTTTTCTCTTTTAGAGTTTACAGAAACAAAAGTTGTTTTCCTTGTTTCAAGCAACAGTCAGCTGAGCAAAATACTTTATTGTAAGACTATTCAAAGAAATGGATCAACTAGAAAAGTACATTTCTAGCATTTGTGTAGTTTTGAATTTTACCAGTTGTCTCAGCACCAACGTGAGAACATAAGCACACAGTACTATGTTTTTTCCAACATAACAGTAGACACATATATAGCTATTCTTAGTGGTGCATACAGTAAAAGCGCTCCATAAAAGGTTTGCTAGAAATTAGGCCTGTTTTGGTTTTGTCCAGCAGGCCATAATTGCCTTCTTGTCCCTGTGTGAACCAGTTTAGGGGGATGAAAACTTCAAGTCCTTCTGCAACACCCCAACTCCTGACTGAACTAAATGGGAAGATTCCCTTGTAAGGCCAAAAAACTGTGCTATTTGGGGTCTGGGAGCATTCTTTCCTTTGGTATAATAATATAGAAGTGTCCTTGTGGGGTTTCTAGGCAACCTGTGCTTATGGAGATGAGATCAGACAGGGTCAAGTTGCACACAAACGCACAGACACACACACACACATACACAGACCTGTAACCCTAACTGTGGTCTGAGATCAGCCACCCTGCTGAAAGTCACAATAATAATAGTGGACAGATCGCTACAACTGATAGAAGTTACACTACGGGGCAGCAGTAATAACATCAGCTACTCATTCTTCAGACACCAAAGGCGTCTGAGACACATACCCCCAAAAAGATGACATTCAGCTGCATAAATAACTATATTGCTTCACCACAAGTCTGCTAAAGTGAACACACTGTCGTCTTGGTACTTTATAGTCAGCTATAAAAGTACCCATAATTCTCATTTTCAAGAAAGAAACAGATGATAGCAGCACCATACCTCCTGAGACCTCAAATAGCCCCAACGTCACGCCAAGAGAAATATCCAAATGCATTTTAAGCTTCCCAGTTCCATCAACAGTTAGCCGAATAAATAACAGGGCAGAATCAGCCGGCAAAGAGGAAACATTCAGCGTTAACAAAAGGGTTTGGAGTGGCGCTCAGTAACTTCAGGAGCCAAGGAGACTGGAACTGGATCCTAGCTCAGTCTAGTTCAGTGAAGGAGATCGTGTGTGTACCTGACACCGGTGCAGTGACGGCCAGTAAAACATCAGGAGCTGCTTAATAATGAATGAGCGAGGCCTGTAGACAGGCACACACACGTACATACACCACATGGCTAATAGGGAGTCACACTGACATAATTGGAGACAGGCTTACAGCCTGGTCAGGTAAAAGTAGGTTATATGACCATAATAAGTTGAAGCAACTTGACATATGTTGCTAACAAAGTACTCTGTCATCACCCAACAGCGCTCCACACTTTACACACAGCAGGCCACAAGTGTGTTTAGTGCTACTTTATCCTCCGTCTAGTCTTGTTAAATGTCCGTTTTTAGTTTTAGTGTAATAGCATTAAAAAGGACAGACAGGACTGAAGTCATCAAGAGGGAGTGAAAATCTTCAAGATCAGTCGGTTACAAGCCAGTGTTGTGTCCAAAATAACAAGATTGATGGGTGTTGTCATGTATGACTTAACCTCCACCACACCCACCTCAGGGACTGAATATGACTGGCTAAGATTCATCCTCGTGGCAAAGGAGAGGGGGAAAACCCAATTGGAGCAGAGCTCGGAGCGACAGTAGAAACCGCTTTCCTCCTGTGAAACATCAGCTGAGTCATCGTGGAGCCGAGAAGATATCAACAAACACAGAGGTTAAAACCAGGAGACGGGAGTGCATCCATTTGAAAAGCTGTGGTTCGACCAACTAGACCAGACTAAGTTGATGCAGAACTCAAAACCAAAACTGAAATCCAAACACAATACAAATGGAGCCACAGTGTCATCAGGTGTGTCCCGTGTCCCTCAGAAAGTACAGAAGGATTTGTGTAAATGATTGTGGGGTTTTTCAAACCAGGAAACACAGTGACCTAACGTTGGTTTCCCATGGAGGACCACATACTTGATCATCAACACAGAAGAGCAAATAAACCAGCTCAGGACAATATGCATGTGGTTGTGATCAGGTTTTTGGAGTATCTGAGTGATGCTCAAGGTTTTGAAACACCTAATGCTAGCTAGAGTAGGTGATGAGAGTTTCTAGTTTATAACTATTTGATGGGAATCGAGACACAGCTGCAACACATCCACGGTCCAGTCAACCATATTTACTGTCACCACATCCATCCATCCATCCATTATCTGTAACTGCTTATCCTCATCAGGGTCACGGTGGGACTGGAGTCTATCCCAGCTGACTTTGTGCAAGAGGCAGGGTACACCCTGGACAAGTCACCAGCTTGTCACAGGGCATATAGAGACAAACAACCATTAACACTCAAATTCACACCTACCACCAATTTAGAATCACCAATTAACCTGTTAAGTGCATGCCTTTGGTCTTTGGGAGGAAGACGGATTACCCACACAGACACGGGGAGAAAAGGCAAACTGCTTTCACCCCAATCTTTTTAAAAACTTAAACATACTTTATTTGCCATAAGAAGATATTGCAGTAAATTAATTGGAAAGTGACATCTTCAACTCAACAATGGTGCCACAACTGGTACCATCTTTAAACGCTCAGCTGCTTTAGTGGAACTACTCGGGTTCACTATGATTTCTCAATAAAACAGCAAGACGTCAGCTTCCCTTAATGTGAAACACTTTGGAATGGGGCAGTTTTACTTTGAAAGGTTACAAGTACGAAAATACTACCTGATGATCAAGCTTTCCAGCAGGTTAAATTATACATCAAGTTACCCTCATAGAACCAAAAAAAGGCTGGACAGAGCAGACATATGGCACTAGTTCCATATTTTTGTTGGATATTGGATGTTTTTTTGTGTAAGCTATTATTCTAATCATTTCATGAATTTTATATATATATATATATATATATATAGATATATATATATAAGATATATATATATATATATATATAATATATATTATATATATATATATATATATATATATATATATATTAGATTATATATATTTAGGATATTTTGTTGGCCTTTTCAAGCTTTATTTGAGACAGCTGAAGAGTGACAGGAATGTGGGGAGAGAGAGAGAGATGGGGAACGACGCGCAGCAAAGGGCCGCAGGCTGCACCCGAACTGGGCCGCCGCAGCAAGGACCGAGCCCCTACACATGGGGCGGACGCTCCACCAACTGAGCAAACCAACACCCCATTTCAGGAAATTTTAATGATTTGTCTTTGTTTTCTTGTTGTCCTAGTTTTATTTTTTTATTTTGACTAAATTAATTTATCCTAACACTGACACAAATGGGATATAACATTGCAATAAAGTACTGTGTCATCATCATCAAGCAAGTCCATTGCTCTTCCAGCTGTGATGGCTTTAGGCCTGACCTACTTTTTGATTGGTTGTCTGGGAAGCTCATCAGGAGAGATGGGTAACACCTGAATTGGTTTGAATGCTCACTTATAAAAAGAGCTTTGAGCACTCTCTCTCTCTCTCCTGTTTGAGTTGGCGGGTTTGTTTGAGCTTTGGTTATTTATATTTTGTTTCATCTTACATTTACACACATTCACACACACCCATACATTACAAACATTACTGATGAACTGATATGCACAGTTAATCTTATGTAGTTTAAATAAATTTATGTTTTATAGTTTAAAAGCATGTGTGGACTCCATCTTTTGTCATACCTCTGAGCCAGGTTGTGACAAAATGGGGGCTCGTCACATTAGATTTTGGTAGGTTTTTTTTTGTGTGTGATAATTTTGGATGTAGTATTGCACATAGCTGTAGTATTTTGTTGGTTGTTTTGAGGTGAACAAACTCTGAAACTGTTTTGATATGGCAATATTTTAACTGGTGTTCTCCTCGGTTAGGCATAGCAGTAGGCTCTATTAGAGGGTCTGTTGCATGGTGTCTTTGTAGTGTGGCGGGGAAGGTGGTTAGAGCATTTGTCTCAGGATCACGTCCAGGGTTTTTGGGGGTCGCTGTTTTTGCAGTTGCACTCCAAAGCCATTGGGTTTCAGTGAATAAATACCTGCCACCGGTACCTGTCCGAAGACTAGGGATGAGTTTTAGTTAGCTAGATGATTTCACTAGTCAGTTAGTAAGGGGAGGCGCCAGTCTTTGTTTGCCATATGTTGCATAGTATGTCTGTTTGAGTTTACCTCGTTTTTGATTATCTTTGGCTATGGATAGCATTGTGGAGGAGTTTGTTCAACATCCCTCTGGGGAAGTGCTGGAACAGTGCACCAAGGAGCAGCTGATTAAGATTGCTCAGCATTTCTCTGTTGAGGTGGATCCCAAACGAACAAAGGGAAATCTGAAGAGTATCATCAAGGCTAATTTGCAGGAATGTGGTGTGCTGATGGATGAAGGTGGTAAGATTGGTGTAAGTATTTCTGGGAATGTTTTGACATTCGAACAGCAGAAAGAATTACTGCTTTTGAAATTGGATCATGAAAAAGAATTGGAAGAAATAAAATACAAAAAGGAACAGATGAAAATGGATTTGGAAATACAAAAATTGGCATTAATTAAGGAAGGGAAAATTTCTCCATCTGCTTTAAATGTGCAAACCACTGGTTCGCATTTTGATGTTGCCAGTAATTTGAGATTGTTGCCAAAGTTTAATGAGAATGATGTTGAAACCTTCTTCTGTTTGTTTGAACGTATTGCCCATTCTAGATCTTGGCCTGATGAGGAACAAACATTAATGTTGCAGTGTATCTTTACAGGTAAAGCTCAAGAAGCCTATTCTGCGCTATCTTCTGAGGACTGTAAGGATTACAATGTGGTGAAATCATCTGTCTTGAAGGCTTATGAGTTAGTTCCTGAGGCCTATCGTCAGCGCTTTAGGAGCTGGCGGAAGACTGGTAAACAAACACATGTGGAGTTTGCACGGGATTTGGTCACACATTTCAATCGCTGGTGTTCTTCTTCTGGGGTAAAAACATTTGATCAATTGTGTGATTTGGTAGCTCTAGAACAATTTAAACAATCTGTGCCTGATTACATTGCCACCTATATTAATGAGCACAAAGTCACCTGTCCTAATGAGGCTGCAGTGTTGGCCGATGAATACGTGTTAACACACAAGCGTATCTTTGGTGAGCGAGGTAGCCAGGATAAATATCAGAAAACAGGTCATTTTTCCCCCAAATTTGATAAGCCATCTATGGGAAAAGGTGATCCGAATATTTGTAATTATTGCCATCAAAAGGGTCACTGGAAAAAGGAGTGTCCTTTGTTAAAAGAGAGAGTGAACGCAGACCATGTGAAGTCAGCTGGTTTGGCTACAACTATTCATACCCCCAATTTTGGAGATAAGGAAAACCTAGTAGCTCCATTTCAAATGGAAGTTAAACACATAGAATCCTCTGAAATTGATGAGGGTTATGCTCCATTCATGTCTGATGGATTTGTCAGGTTAAGTGGAGGTGATAAAAAGGTTCCAGTTAAAATACTGAGAGACTCAGGAGCTTTACGCACATTTGTGAGGCAGGCAATTTTGCCCTTTTCGCCACATTCAGATACAGGGGGTTGTATTCCGGTTAGAGGGATGGGCTTGACAACTCTTTTTGTACCTGTACATAAAATGTTCTTGTCATGTGATCTGGTACAGGGGGAGGTCGAAGTTGGTGTTCGTCCTAAACTGCCAGTGGAAGGAGTTGACATCATTCTAGGAAATGACCTGGCAGGACATCGGATATGGCCAGATAATGTAGAATTTAAGGGCCTACAACTTTCTGAGGTATCAAACCAACAAAGTGAGACAGTTGTGGCTTTCTTGTCATCTCAAGAAATCCCTAAAAATGAGCAAGCAGTTTTAACAGCTTGTACTGTGGAAACAAAGGAGCTTAGTGAATCGGAACCAGTAGTTACAGCCTGTGCTGTGACTCGTTCAATGACTGCTGCGCTGACTGATATGAAACAAAACTCTTGTGATGTAAAGAAATTTGCCTTGTCCCTGCCACCTAATCTTTGTGTTTCTCATTCAGAGCTGGTGAAAGAACAAAAAGCAGACCAGTCTCTGAGGGATGTGTATGATCTGGTTTTGCCTACAATGCAGGTAGGAAAGGTGAAGCAAGGATATTTCCTTTTGAATGACGTCTTGGTTAGGAGGTGGGCTCCTCATGGTGAGACATTCAGCGGTGATCCTATTGTGCAAATTGTATTGCCTGTAAAATTTAGGACAGCCACAATTCAGACAGCTCATGATAATGTTGCAGGACATATGGGTGTCAAGAAAACACATGATCGTTTGCTTCAGCATTTTTTCTGGCCACGTATGAAACGTGATGTTTCTGCATTTGTAAAGACATGTCATACTTGTCAAGTTACAGGAAAACCTAACCAAACAATAAAACCTGCTCCTTTGTGTCCTATTCCTGCAGTGAGTCAGCCTTTTGAGCACCTGATTATTGACTGTGTGGGTCCTCTTCCCAGATCCAAGTCAGGTTGTTCTTATTTGCTAACTGTAATGTGCCAGTCAACCAGATATCCAGCTGCTTATCCTCTTCGTTCCATCACTACAAAGTCTGTTGTTAAGGCCATGAGTCAGTTTATATCTGTGTTTGGTATTCCCAAAATAGTACAGAGTGATCAGGGATCAAATTTTACATCTCGGCTGTTTGCACAAATCCTTAAACAACTTCACATAAAACACAACAAGGCCTCAGCATACCACCCTCAGAGCCAAGGTGCACTTGAGCGCTTTCACCAGCTTTTTAAAATCTTTGTTGCGTGCTTATTGCACAGAGCTAAAAGCAGATTGGGAGGAGGGTTTACCATGGCTCTTGTTGGCAGCGAGGGAGGTTGTTCAAGAGAGTACAGGATTTAGTCCTAATGAGCTTGTTTTTGCTCATACGGTCCGCGGTCCTTTGTCTGTGTTGCATGATCAATGGAGGTCAACTGATCCTCCACAGAATTTGATTACCTATGTTAATGGGTTTCGGCAGAGACTCTATGAGGCTGGGGAACTAGCCAAACAAAAGTTACAAGTTTCTCAGAAAAAAATGAAAAAACTGTTTGACCGTAAGGTAGAGCAACGAAAATTTAGTCCAGGTGACCAGGTTCTGGTTCTCCTACCACTGGTGGAGTCACCTTTTCAGGCTAAATTTTTTGGTCCATGTAATGTAGTCCGTCAGGTTTCAGAGCAAAATTACCTGATTGAAATGCCAAATAAAAGAAAATCATCTAAAATATGCCATATTAATTTGCTTAAGCCTTACCATGTGCGGGAACCATTAGGTGATGATGCCCAAAGTTATCCAGCGCTGATGGTAAATGATTGCATGTCAGTGGTTGAGGAAGAGAACTTAGCGGGTGATGGGGTTTTGCAACCTCGACTAAAAAATTCGGAAACTCTTGCAAAGTTAGATACAATACTTTGTCATTTGGACGAAAGTAAGTGTAAACAGCTGGTTAAGCTTATTCAAAGTTACCCAGGTCTGTTTTCTGATAATCCTACTTGCACTCATGTAATTGAGCATGATGTTGATGTGGGAGATGCTAAGCCTATCACTCAGCGGTTCTATCGGGTTTCTCCAGAGAAACGAAAGATCTTGGACTCAGAAGTGTCATATATGTTGGATAATGCTATTGCTGAACATTCTTCATCTAGCTGGGCCTCACCTTGTCTTTTGGTTAGCAAGCCTGATTGCACCTATAGACCTTGCACGGATTATAGGAAGGTGAATGCTGTAACAAAACCTGACTCTTTCCCTCTTCCCCGGATGGAAGATTGTGTTGATCAGGTTGGCGCGGCCAAATATGTTAGTAAGTTTGATCTTCTTAAGGGTTACTGGCAGGTTCCACTTTCTAAAAGAGCCAGACAGATTTGTGCTTTTGTGACACCATATATATATATAAAAATAACCTGGCTCAGAGGTATGACAAAAGATGGAGTATGTATGTATGTATGACCTCTGAGCCAGGTTGTGACTTGTCTTGAACATCGTGGCCAAAGGTTTAAAATTAGTGATAAATTTTCAGGTTGGACTTCAGGCATGTGGCCAAAGCAGATTCCCGACAGCAGCAGGAGCTCTCACCAGTCAGCATCATTGCCTGATCTTCTCCTGTCAATCACATTGAGAGCGACCTCACTGGCATTTATGTCATGCAGCTCCTTCAGTTAGATGGAGCGCCTTGGAAATGGCATTGGCCCAGTTACGGCTCAACCACCTTTATACATCAGAGAGACCGTGCTCCTACTGTACAAAACACTGGAGTCAAGCGCAATCCATACACACAATTTATAGTCAGCTGTCTGTCTATCCATCTCCGCCCACGGGCACCTACAATGTAAATTCATTACGTTTTATCCAATGCCTGGGTCATAAATAAACCTTGAATGGACACTTGGTTTAGACATCACGTTTCGGCTCATGAATGACCTGATATTAGGGGCCACACACAAAATGGCTGAGAAAAAAGACAGCAGAGAGGGAGGGGAGGAGGACGTAATAGCAGCAATTCCTTACGAGTCAACTCTACAGCTGTTTGACATTAGGAGGTGGGAGTAAATTAGGTGGGCTGGGTTCGTGTGTGTGTGGGTGTAGGGGAGAAGGGAAGAGTAAGAATGAAGGGTGGAGGATAGGTCCACTGCCCAGATCTAAGCAAAAGAACACAGGCACCACTACAGGGCAGGGTGGAATTTTTCAAGGCGTTTTCCTCCAACTGTTATTCCACCACTGAACCAAAGGCACATGCAGGATAAATGGGACACACATGGGTTCAATGTGATAAGTAAATATCGGCTGCAAAAATCGCAAAGTATGCAAGGAGAGCTCCATATGTGCCCACCAAGTACGCACGTGGCACTTCAAAAAGCCAGTTCAGTGCTATTTTTTCCACTTCGCACACAAACAGTAAACACATGCAAGAGTTTTCTGGGTAATTAGGTGTGGAAAACAGTCTGCCATGTATCATTTGGGATATACAGAATATTCTCAGATTTTAAGATGAGATATTCATCGTTAAAGAGGTGAAACACCTATTCCTGACACAATTATTGCTGACATTGAACCACAGTTTTACAGCCCATTTGAATTTTATTGAGTTTCATCTAGTTTCACAAGTTAAATCAAACAATGGACGTAAAGTTAACAAATGAAATTGCAGGAAGAAGGAGAAAACTTAAAAAGAGTGAATTTATATTGTCAAGTTGTAACATACATTAATGACTGGAGCTTAAACAGGTAGTAGGTTAATTGAATCAACTATGTGAGGATTAGCTGCATTTCTCCATTTGATATAACTGTACATTAAATATATTTGGGTTTTGGATGGTTTGGAAAGAAATTTAAGACAATTTAAAGATTTGGCCTTTGAGAACTTCTGATGAGCATTATTTTGACATTTCAAGATGAATTGTTCTGTAGGACTTTAAGGACAATATAATTTTAACCAAAGAAGACGTTCCATGAGTTAGAAGCAATGACATCAAAAATAATGGACAGCATATGTGTTGTTCTGGAGCTCAAAATATGTGAGACTGGCAGCCGCCATGTTGGCAGTCCTGCCTCCTCCGCCTCCTAGCTAATCTAAATATCAGCAAAGACGTGGATCATCGACAGATCTGAGGCAGGCCAAATGACTCCTGGGCGTTCAAACAAGCCATCTGTAACGGCACTTACCTATCAGTCAAGGCAGCCATACTGATAATTATGCATAACTTTAACCCTTAATATAATTTTTATTAAATTTAATTCACCCTCAGTACAGTTGGAAAATTAGCTATAGAGACCAAAACTGTTTTTTGTACCAGGCTGTAAACATGTTTATTTCTGCTGTGAAGTTGGACATTTTAACATGGGGACTTATGGAGGTTGATTTGTTCTGCAGCCAGCCTCAAGTGGCCACTCAAAGAACTGGCATGTCCACATTGGCTTCATTTCCCAGCCACAGAAGTTGCCGCTTGGTTAGAAGTCATATCTGACTGAAAATCACAGTTAACATAAACAGTTTAGAGATCATAACATCAGTTTGTTTAACATTTTCAAACACTTCAGTTGAGTTGCTATAACTGCTGTGAGAAGCTGTATAAGTCATGAGACAGACAGTAGTGGTGAGGAAAAAGGACACCACTAGAGAGAAGGAGTCATAAGTCCTCAAGACTCCCTAAGGTACTTTCAACAGCTTCAAGACGTTTTCACAAGGGAGGGAGCGGTGACCTTTTTATCTTCAGTGAATCACACAGCAAACAAAAGCACACAAGTACTGAAGGCTCCATTTCCTCTCATGATCTCCCCAATGAACCGTAACAAGGGACAAAGAGCAAATACGGTGGATGGCAATCACAGAAAGACAGCTAAACACACGAGGCCCATGACCTCCCTCCAATTAGCAGATGGAGATGTAAAGTAAAGAAGAGAGTGAAGAAAAAGAGGTTAACACAAGAGAAGCTCCATGCTGACGCTCTAATTCAACCAGTCTGATATTGATTTATCTCCCAGCCTTGGGCCCCAGAGTGGCTGCCATATTGGGCCCACCTACGCAAAAATTTATACCTGCACTCTCCTAATTGAGTCCCCACTCTGAAGAGAGAGGCTCCACTGAGTCATGAGCGCTATTGCAGTGATGTGTTAACAGTCACTGTTAGCCACCATAAAGCAGACTCAGAGATGTACACGTGATGCACGTGCAACGTCCACCTTTTGTGGTATAATAAACATTAAAGTGGAGCTTTTACAGGTGCTGCTGTTATGTTGTGGTCCAACATAAAACGTTTATGTCAGTGATGAAGAAGTTTTGGGTCCCGGCCCATTGCAATGTCCATGCTTACCCCAAAAGTTTATTTTGTGTTGAATATTTATTAGTATTCAATCATTGAAAATGTTTATATATACAGCAAGTTTTTCTTTTGTAAACACGCACAAATTTATCATTTTTACACAAGTTTCTTTGATCATAGTTACTTGGAAGTCATAAAAACTGTCTCTTTGATTCATGCTGCCAGACAGGCTGCTGGCTCCATGCAGAGGAAGATGTTGTCTCTACTCCACAGAGGTCAAAAGTCAGTAACTCAGAGGTAGCGGCCAGGGCCACTGTAGAAATGGACTACATTTGTCTGTTCTTAAGAGCTTTGAAGTGCTGCTAAGAGTGCTGGTACCAATCTGCACAACAGGGTTTTAAAGTGGCACTAACAGTTAGTCAGAGGTTCAAAGTTATAAAACAGTCTGTGATCACTTTATAATACAGAGTAGCATAGCAATGACAAAGGATCTGCAGAGAGTTCAGACAGCAATATTCAAAATAATAGAATTAAGAAAATGATCATTGTATGTTTGTATTTATCAACATTTCTTGTATTACCAATTATAATTTAGCAAAAATCACATCAAATTCATACTTTTTACAAATCATCTGAAGAACTGATTGTATTCCATGTAGTGCTTTCATATCAAAGCACCTTTTATTCACACAAATCAGTGGCAGCAAAGGTGCCATGCAGGATGCAACTTTATTTAGTTTATTCATTATGTAGTAGTCTCACCTGTCTCTGGGTCAGCACATATTGCAAAATCTCCACCTCTTTTGTGACTGATCATAATAATCCTTACTGTCTGAAGTCAAGCAGAAGAAGTTAAGTAACAATGTGCAAGTACGACTGGACCATTTTGAGGTGAACTAAGTGTTCAAGAGTAGTCTTACAGGCCTTATAACACAGGGCAATAATCCTTTGCTGGACGAACCACTTTATAAAAAAATGGGGCATAAATTAAGAGTACACCTACTTCTGCAGGAAGCATACAGCTCTAGGAAAGGGGGATATAAAACCACCAACCGTGTGATTTATAGACAACCCGCTCTAGCTCCTGAATCACAGCACACAGTAGTAACACTGAAGGTTTACAGGTGGCAGATTGAAGCAAATGTCTCCAAAATAACAAGGCAACTTTCTCAACTTTTAAGCCACCATCTAAAAAACAAACCAGGCCACACTTGTATAATGGTATATGGTACGCAGGTAACGGTAATCATTATATCTTCCTGTTTGTTATGAATTAGTGCAAGTAAATTTGAACTACAGGCAAAATGGTTTCAACACAAAAGAAATGTAACGCTGTTGTTTTGTCTGAAGCAAACGCAGTTAGTGGGTATCTGGATGGAAACAGTCAGAGGACAGGCTGACTTGTGTGAGAAATAGCTTCTGAAGAACACCAGACTCTTAGGAGGAGAACCAAATGACCCGGCCCTGACTCCAACAAGGCCACACAGACACAAAGAGGAGGGTTGGAAAAATAGCAATAGGCAAAGAAAGAAATTACCTCATTCTGAAGAAAGAAGCTACTAATGGAGAATGACAGACACTTGGCAAGGTCCAGTCCAAGTGTGTGTGTGTGTGTGTGTGATCTTGAACGTGAATCAACTTGTGACCTATTATTATAGGAACAACTCCGCAGGAAGGGTTTGACTGTCTTTGATGAGTGAAAGACATAAAGCCAGCTTAGAATGAGCACGCCAGTTTGTGTACACAATGCTTTGGCCCTGGCTCCTCACGAGAAAAAAACAGACTTGTGTGGAGCAAAGTGCAGCTTCACGTTTCCAACTTTAGCTGTGGTCGCAAAGTTCAGACACACCCTCACTAATCGTCACTGCTCATCAGACTGCAATGGCAAGGCGTTGTCCTAATGTCTCAGACAATGAGTGTGGGTGTGAGGCTGAGAACAGATGAGATTTTTTATTTATTTTTTTACTTTTACAGTGGAAACCCTATGATTCCCCATCCATGTAGAGAAAACCTAATTAAACAGTGTGACAGCAAAGGGAGGGCCACACCTGCATGTGTGGTTCATGCTAACCACACCACGCCCTCCTCGGCTGTTCACTAGGCAGGCGAGAGGAGAATGCATGGCAGAGAGTAACCAGTAACCAGTCATGTATTACTGGATAGACAGATGTTTAAGGGAAGCGGTTGTCATAGCGTGACATCTGCTGATGCTAAAGAGCCATTAAAAGCAGAAGAACAGAGCTATTTTCCTAGTACTTATACAAATAATGCTAAGCTTTGTTTACTTTTAGGAATGATAAAAGACAAAATCACATTGCCTTATACCACAATAGGACCCTGTAACATTATGAAACTTAATCACTCATCAAATACAAGGCCTGCTAGTGTGTAGAAGGTCAAATGCTCAACACAGAGCAAGATATTTGAGATGTTTCAGCTACTTCTTGATGTATTTTTGTGTTTTTCTGCAACTTCAACGTTCCAAAAGCCCTTTAGATGATTGATCACAACAACAATTCCTACTCAGAGACTTAAAAAATACCTCATTCATAAATTTACAAGCTCTCAGGAATGTTGGTGAAAGAATGAGCAGGTCCAAACCAATCCTGCAGCGTTTGATTGAGGTGAAATCAACGATTGGCTTCATAAAGAGCCTGAAACAAAAAGATGACCATATCTGTTAGCTACAAACCTAGATGGTATGTGAGTATATGTACATGTTGTGACGTTTACCATGTTCACCACATTATTTTAGCAATGCTAACATTTGCTAATTAGCATTAAAATGATCTGATGGTAGTGCTCGGTGAAAAGTCAGAGGATGACCAATGTTATTACAATTCACCCTGCGGGAGACTTGGATGTCTGCGCAAAGTTTGATGGCATTTAATACATGCTGAAATACTTTCAGTCTGGAGCAACGTGGTGAACAGGCTGACGTGTGAGCCTGTCTAAAAACATTGAAAACAGGAACAGGAAGGAGCTGGGATGTATTTATAGCTCACTACCCAACTCTGTATGTTGTTGTTTGTCATATAATTATACACTAACAACATGACTTACATGACCACACAAATGCTTCTGGTTGTGCTAACATATTTGATGTCCATTCAGAGCTTGTGGGCCCTTTCCACTCATGCTTTTACACTGAGTATACAGGTGAAATCAGTTAAAGGCAACTGATGGTCATTGAGATTGGGCAAAGAGGTGAAATGCTAAATGAACACATGTATCCAGAAATCAGATACAAAGACATGAGTCATGCATTCACATGTATAGAAACTCAGTAACTGTCAAACACACTCACACATAGAGAACATATGGCAAAGCATGACGACACATCTCTTTAACTGTGTCTCTCACTCACACACTCACACACACACACATTTCTCCACCACCACATCACACACACAGAGGCCTGTAGTAAAGACGTGTGGTAGCTGTGTCCTGATCATTACAGTCAGCCTCACTGTAATCTTTGTTGTTTTCCACAGTCTCAGCTTCCATCACTCCCACACAAACCAGATCGGCCTAGTCCAAACAGTTATAACCACTATGGCGTTCAGCTCCAGCATGACTCAGAAGAAAAACATAAAATATTTTCCGATTGAGAACACTGAGCAGTAGCCCGAAAGAACCATTCATATTTATATTGATAACGTCAATTGGCAAGTGTAAGTTCTAGCTTGAGGGGATGCTAATGCATATGTATGTATCTGCTCTACTTTGTATGAGCTGCATGCTACCTGTTCACCACTAAACAGCAGACGGACAAAGTTAAGCAACTAGCTGGGGAACTTAGTGTAACCTTTAGCACCTAAAGAGTCAGATATTTCCCTCAGGAGGTGGTGGCGACCAAAAAAGGAGGTGAAAGACAGTGAATATTAGACGCACATGAATCAAGTGGTTAGAAACATGACACCAAATGAATGTTAATATCAGCTGGATGTATAAATAGGTAACTGTTTACTATATAAACCTTAAAGGTGATGTCTTTGTTGTGTTTACAGCTTGTTGCACTGTCCCCCAAGTGACCCAATCACATTTACATACCTTGCACAATTAAGATAGTTCAGATATAGAGATATAGAAGATATAGATCAAATATAGTTTGATTTATTTGTACTTGTTGCCTGTAGCTTGAAAACTAAAACTGGAAATCATGTCCAATGACCTGAGGGTTTTTTTTACTTTTAGGGTTATTTGTCAGTTATTTGAATGCATTACCTTTTTAATTGCATTATAAACAACATAAAATCTGTTACTCATTACGTGTTGATACAGGGTTTTGCACTGAATCTGCCCTATTTGCAAAAACAATAAAAGTCTAAAGGTAAAAAGCGTTCATACAGCCTTTAGGTTTATGAGAATCTGGTGCAGTCTGGGTGTGCAGATGATCGATACTGCTGCTATCTTTAAATCAGAAGCTTTTAGGTTAAAATGCTTTTTTCATCTTTAGGAAATCTCCAAGGTTTCTGTGATAAAATTGCAGACATGGACGATGGTCAAAAACACGTTTATGAGAAAAAAGGGCTCTGACATCAGTTAAGTTGCCGCCCATTTAAAGCACTGCAAGCACCTTGCACAACGCAACAACTGCATCACCAGTTGGAAAATACTCTCTTGTGATGTATTCACCCCCTGATTTCAACCAAGTCGACGACAGTTTGAAGGATGTTCTGTGAAGGTTTTCTGTCTAAATCACGTGCTGCATGACTGAGTCATGCTGAAAAAAAATGAAACTTTTCTAAAACTCTATAAAAGGCCCCCAAGTTTCTCACAGCATCGTTTCACCATTCCCAGAAGCTGAGAGACTGAACTGGATGTCAAACTTACCCATTTTCTTGGTCAGCAACTCAAAGGTTAAGTGTTCCCAGGAGGGTTCATAGTTACAGCTCTCGGTTCTTGTCCTCTTCACTGCAAACTGTCTGTCTCTGTCCTCTCTTTCACTCACTCTAACTCTGTCTCTGTCTCTCTGTCTGCTGTCTTGGAGCCCAGCTGGGCCAACCACCACCAAAGCCTGCTGGAGTAAGACTGCTCAGAGTCTAAACGTGATTGGCCTTAAAGGTTTTTCTTGGGGAGAAAAAGCCCACATCCCACTGTCAGTCAAGCAGCGGAGCATAGTTTCAGCTGGGCCGCCATCCAAACAGACATGAAACTATTCTATTTCGGTCTGCCATATGAGCAGTGGTGCTGTTCAGCAGGGGGAGGGGGGATTTTGTGGTGGAGCATGTAATTGCAGAGTGACCAGTTATGGCGAGATGTAATTGCAGACCTCATCAGATGGAGAGAAACTGCCAACAAGACAAGGTAAAGGACATTTAAATAAGACTTTAGAAAAAAGAGAGAAACAACACAGACCACATAAATAAATGAGGAGCTGGGTTCCAGATGTGGCAGCAAAAGGAGGGAGGGGAGAAGAAAGAGAGGGAGGGACCGAGAAGCAGGCCAGATGAAGGAACTGCCATGGCAGCAGAATGAAATCCCATTTCTGACACGGTGAAAGGGTGTTTACCTTCCCAGGAACGGTCGCATGAGAGGGAAAAGGGGATTGGGGAAGGTGAGAGGATGTCGGGCTAGCCTTATGTTGTTTCTGGACCTTTACCATGAATGCTCCTGGGTGTCTTGTTTCACATCAGCCATGGAAATGACTACCTTATGGAAAAATTGGGAGCTTTAAAAATGAGGAAGGAAAATGAAAATATAAACGTCAGTCGGCTGTTTCCCATTACGAGCAAGACTCAGCTGGTCTGCGTTGCTGCAGTTAATATTGCTACGTATTCTTCAGTGAATAATTACCATGTGATTATGTGAAGGGGGCGGCTCCACACATACTCCCATGTGCACCAAATGACCTATTACACTGAATAGAGTCAATAAATATTAGCTTTAGCTTAAATCTGAATGTAAACAGCTAATTTCCTCAAACATTTTACCTCATTTCCTGCAAAGTCGTCATCGGAGTACATTTAGAGGCACATTGCTATGTGTTAAGTTAATTCTCAGTGACTAGCTGCACATTTAAGGGAATGCTTTTCGAGACCATCACTTTCAAGTTTGCGCACTAAATATGAAGACAATATATCTTTGCATATTTTCTTTAATCCATCCATCCATTATCTTTAACCGCTTATCCTCATCATGGTCGTGGTGGGGCTGGAGCCTACCCCAGCTGACTTTGGGCAAGAGGCAGTGACACCCTGCACAAGTCACCAGTTCATCGCAGGGCACATAGAGACAAACAGCCATTCACACTTACATTCTCTTCTTTAATCCATCCAGCAAATTTCAAGCATCTGGAACAGAGCTAGCTCCAGGCTAGTTGTTTCCCCCGGCTTCCAGTCTTTATGCTAAACTAAGCTAACCTGGCAGCATATTTAGAGTTCAGATATGAGAGCAGTCTCAGTCATCTCATCTAACTCTCAACAAGAGAGCAGATAAGTGAGAGCCAAAGTTAAACCACAGCTTCCCGGTTCTGTTCCAAAAGATTTAGAAACTCTTTCAAAATCCTGCTGACTAAGTAAAAATACACATAACATTATGTCATGTTGTTCACTCCACAAAAACTCATTGTTCAATATTCTCTGTTGCCTTTACGAACACCATTTCCCACAACCCCGAGACAATCGTGGGTTAAATGTCATGGTTCAATATGAGAGTGAGTTGAGAGGCTGTGGCTGGTTCAGATGTCTATAATAAGAGCAGGACAGAGAGGACTGACGGAGCTTTTAGGCAGCAGAGATTACAACTAGAACGTTGGGAAGAATGACTTGCAAAGAGAGAGTGTTAGTTACTACTACACCTGTGATGCTGTTCTTGTACCTTTTTTAGGCATTCAGAGTCGTTTTTTCTGTGCTCACAAAGTCATCATTTAACTTTAATTGCTCATAGCAGCTGCTGTAGGAGGAAACTTTGCCTTAGAGTGTGGAAAGTAAAACCCAGAAAGATCGATTAAAGAAATGCTGAATGAGAGAAGCAGCTAGCCCGGACATGACATCAATACATAGGCTCTGTATTCTCCAAAATGTTGTTCTGTTCCTTTAAAACATTAAAAAGCAGCATCTACCAAAACCTCAGGTTTTGAAATTGGTTTGCGGCATAGGTTTCTGGGAACTGGACTAGCGGCACGTCTTCTCTCTGGAGATGGGGGCTTGCTTCTTGGTTTCTCTTATACGAACCATCTAATTTTCAACTGGAAGGGCCCCATTCAAAGCAGCTGTGTGTCATTAGGACTGCTATTCTCATTGGCATAGTAGGATTGTTAGATTACTGCTGAGAAAGAAGCTTAAAACCAAACCGAACCACGAATCAGTCTTCAAGCTCCCGTCCCCCACAATTATCAGAATATAAGAGAGGGGGTTTTATGTTTTTTCCTCCTCAGTCATGCAGGAAAAGTTTCCATGTGGACTCTAGCATGGCTCTGACTTCAGCACTGATTTTCTCCAGACAGACAGACAAGCAGACAGATAGTAAGACAGAGAGAGAGCACGACTGGAAAGACTGTAAAAACAACTGACAGATAAGGTTTCAAAACTTCAGGGGGAATACAGCACAAATCCACTTCTCTTTTTTTATACTCCGATATTCATATTCTCTCATCTGGGAATTAATAAGTCATCCAGTTGAACAGCTAACCAATTATTTATTGCTTGAAGTATCTATAGCATGAACACAGCATGTCTGGTGCTGACGATTGTTGTTTTTCTCACAAATTCTTTGCATTTAATATGAACTAAGTAAGACGTTTCATTAAAAAAAAAACTTTTCTTCTGCCAGCTCGTGTGCCTGGGTGTGTGTGCACACTGTGACAAATATCCTGTATTTGCACCGGTGCACCCTTAGCATTCATCCGTGCAACCAAATAGGATCAACTGTATCCTGTTTTTCAATTTCACCCTTATTGAATGGGCTCATTATCCCCTCAACTTCCAAACTTACATCCCACATTTGTCATCTAAAACTGAAGGGCCTTTATTCATCCTTTCTTCAAGTACTCTTTTTTACCTCTGTGATTTTTATGGAAACACTGCGCCTCAAACCTTAAACCACTGGCAGTACACACATGGAATGTTGTTGATGGCTAAAAACTGTAATTATGTTTTGCATGATATTTATCAGTTCCAGTTTGTGCAATTAACATGATTTATGGGAAATTAATGTTTTATTTTCTTTAGAGACCAATGGAAATTCAACATACATAAGATTCATGTTTTCACTAATGATGTTCACCTTTTCTTTTGTTTTCTGTTTTTGTGGTTTTCTTGTAACCTTTACTCAATGGTCCCTGAGGTAGTTTCATTCAGAAAGTAATCTGCTGAAGAGCAGCCCAGTACAACCAGTCCACTACTGGTGACTGATTGGAGCAGATGTTCCCTACAGACCTCACAGTGCTACTTGTAAAAGAAGAAAGAACTATTGTCGGTCCAGAATTTAACAACTTTTGGTCTCTTTGTTCTGAAAGAAGATGCAGTTTTGCTCCTGTGAGGTTTTATGTGTCTCTGCAGCAGCAGAAAGATCATGTGACCTTCTCAAAGGCAATTGAGCTTTTCTCATTAATCAGAAGCCATCAAAACCACACATCCTTGTTATGAAGCATTGGCCGATAACTTCTATTCATGATACACCTACAGGAGTGTTCAACAGGTCATTGTTTTACACCTCACTGCTGTTCAGACAGCCATAAAAAATGTAAAGAATCAAGTGTAGAAACCTGATGTAAGCACTTGTGTTCTTGTCATTTTCACATTTTAGGTTTTACTTTCCTTTAAGTTCATAAAGAAAACGTAAAGCTCAGCCTCAGACCACCTGCTGAGCTGGTTGATGAGTTAAAGGTTCATATTTATCACCAGTGGAGACTTTTCTGTTTTATTTTATGCTTTTGTGACTTAAGTCAGACATGTGAGACTCTGCAGAGCGCCGCTGGAACTTTTGTCAAGATAATTATGTTGCCACCTATTGGACTGCTGCTGTAAAAACAAGAAACTTTGTAAAAACAAAGTGTTCAGCTTGAAGAATGCAGATCTGTAAGTTACATCTGAAATAAAACAGAATACATGTTGTGTCCTTTCAAAATGTGTCTGCACCAGTCTGCTGTATGATGTTTGGAAAATAAAGATTTGGCTTCTAAAGCATAAGTTATAATTGAACTGATTGAACTGAGTGGTGTGTGTTTACCTCCAGTGGAGCTAAAGAAGAACAAGTCTGACTGCAGGTTTGGCTGCCTTTTATTAAGCAAGCACCCATGCAGGTTTTTTTTTTCTTGTATCATCATGTATCTCAACACATCCATGCTGTGTGGTGTGAGTCACAAAATAGTCCCGATGAAACCCATGTGTTTACACTGCAGACAGTCACTGCATACAAAGTGACCCAGACTGAGCAACATTTGAGCGTATATATGTGGACTTGATTTCCAGTGTTTTGTGTGTGTGTGTGTGTGTGTGTGTGTGTGTGTGTGTGTGTGTGTGTGTGTGTGTGTGCGTGCGTATCCGTAAAAGAATTACAAATCACTCTGTTCACATGAGGTTCACTAATGCCATATGATTTATCATTTATAATTTATGGACATTGTTATTCAGTATTCCAGCAATTAATGTACAAATATAAGCTTCTCATAATATAATCAACCTCTCAATCGTTCAAACTCTTTCTACACCTAAATGCTTAAAAACCTCTGAAGAACAACACAAGTACCCCAAACCCGAGTGTATCTAAAATACATTTTAATCTTGCTGAAATTTGTTTGGTTTTTTTTTTTTCACAATATTGTTTACAATATTAATCGATCTTCATTCTCTTCACCCTTGCTCGGGGTCTTCTTTATCATCTCGAAACAGAACTGTACAATCATGTAAATTGTTCTACATCAAGGCACAAGACAACAGCCGTTGTGGGGGGGCCTTGGGTAGGCTGATCTTTAATGGCGTCCCTCTGGCACACAGGAAAACATGGTACCCTTGGGAAGAAGTGGAACTGTGGAAAATGTAGGAGTATGGATGGTGAATGGGGAGGGGTGGGTGAGGAGGGTGATGGGTGGGGTGGGTTGGATGGAAGAAATGTGCTCTAACGAGGTGAAAGTAGGAAAAAAAAACGGTGATAACCACTGCTGCTTTCATTTTATTTTCCAATTATATTCATGTATAAAAAAGAGGAACCATTAGGATGTTTTTTTTTCTTTCTTCAGGAGTTCATTTGTTCATGTACATAAACTAGTGCTTTTTTTTCTCTTTTTTTTCTGTTATTTGCCAAAAGCAAAAGGTTTCACTAACAGGATGGAAATGGGGACGAGAAGTCCTGTGGCGTCTTTTTTTTTTTTTCTCCATAAGAACGTGAGGTTGTGGATAGAGGGCCAGTTCACTGTTTATTTTCTGCTCGACTTTGTTTTTGTTGATTTTTGTTCTCAGGTTTTTTTCTGATGTTTTCTTGTCTGGTTTCCACCTCTGAAAGAAAGAAAGACAGAAAGAAAGAGAATAAATGTAACTTTAAAGCTTTGTCTTCACAGAACAATATTAACTGCTGTTCATTATTCCATTTGTTTCCATTGTACGATGAGTCCAACATGATTTAAATACATTTGTAATGAAAATAATGATGTCAAGAGTCAAGAGTTTTATCACTCTCATAATTAGCAGATGGAGAAATATTAAATGATCAGCACTGATTCTAAAAAACAGAACAAGAAGAAACTTTATTTACCGTTTCCCTGAAGGTTTTTGGGGGGTGCTCACATCTGGACGTTTCTCCTCCGCCTGCCGAAGGCCTTGGCGCCGACGTTGGTTGGGACGAAGTTGCTGTTGCCCATTCCCCCCGACCTGCTGAGGAAGTCCGCCAGGCGGTGAGTCACGCAAGTTGCCGTGTTGCAGGCTCGCTTCTGTGCTGTAACGCTGCTTCAAGAGAGCAAACAACAGGTTAATGCTAAGATCTGATGTGACATTCAGACATACAGTGCTGACACACAGAATCAGAGTCATTTTTCTTACCTTTGAACTCGAAGAGAGCTTCAGAGATCATATGAAGGGCTCTATCGCTACTATTCATGTTTATATATACAAATAACATCATGACTGTCTTAAGAATGAAAATGAGCTAAGGCTTCCTGGTAGAAAAATACGTTTATTGAACAAGAAACATGGTGTCGCATGAGTGGATCATTTATTAATGGTTTGATTAGGTGATTCTCTCTCAACCCTTAAATTTCAGGGTGTTTTAAAATGCCATCAAATGACTCCACGCACAGTACACAGAGATGTATGTCTGAACCGGCTCCTGAATTACATTTATGAAAACTAAGCCTGATTGTCTGAAATGATAGGAACAAGTTATTCTCTGCCAAAAATAAGGAGAGGGAGGAGATAAAGAACTGAAAGGCTGGTTGCAGTTAAAGGTCATATTGTTCTCATGTCAATCAAGCAGGTAAAATCAACATGCACTTGCCAATCCAAAAACAACAAGGAAGAAACTGGGATAAGGGAGAGGACAGTGGAAGAGAAAAGGAAAGGGTAAAAAGGAAGGGAAGAAGAAGAGGAAGAGATGCAGTAAAGGTAAAAGAGGGACTGAGGGAGGATGAGGAAGAGTTAGATGCTTTCAAACGTCTCGCCGTAGTTTGCATAGCTGTCACTCTCAGGCGCACTGCGCTTCTTGCCGGGCGTTCCTGCTCCCACGTTCGTGCGAGGGAACGTCTGCAACTTGTGCAGCTCCTGAGACAGTTTGCCCAGCACACAGGTGCTGAGGTTGGAGCAGCGCTTGGTTAGGGGCCTGTCCATGCTGTCAGGGAGGGGACACACAAAAAAACACATGCAGAGAACAGGCTCATAGATTTTGCAAAACATGCAGAGAACATCTTTTGTTTTTTTGTTTTCCTTCCATTCACGCATTATTTCTCTCACATGCATTTCTTTCTCATGCCATCGGAAGTATAAAAAAAGTCTCCCCACACAGCATCATGCTCCCGCCCCCTCCCCACCATTCAGAGAACCTGTCATCCATCCCCTCATGCGCCAACCTCCATCTCCACCCCCGCCCAAGTCAATCCCCTCTTGTCACATCTTTTACACCCACAGAACAAACAGAAACCAGTCGCTTCCCACTGTCATGCAACTCCACTTAATTGACATCATGCACACTTATTCGTTCCGTTAGGCATCCACTGTTCACATGCCCGGCAGGCAGGCTGGAAATAGTAGTCCATTCAAACAAAGTCAAAATCAAACTCATCCATGCGGGAGCAGGGTCATGACAGAGAAGAGGGATTCTTTTTTTCTTTGTTTATTAACATCTATTCTTGGAAAAATGAGACTCTCTGTTTTGGTCAGCTTGGAAGTACATACCTCTACGCCTGACTGAACTTAAGTGGGGTGCTAAAAAGACGCATCTTCAGTGGCCTTCAAGTGAAACCAGAGTATGATAAGAAGAAGATGCACAAAGTCCCAAAAAAGAATTTCACCTTTCAATCTAAGGAGTTTAGATTCATTGTTTTTTTCTGTCATTATAGTCAAATCTTCCATTAGCTGTTTCTGTGCAGGGAGGAAATGTTAAAACAGCGTTTAAAAAAATGGTTAGAGTAAAGAGGTCAGGTGTTTCTCATCTGTGTACCTGTTTCCTTCAGTTTCCTGCTGCTCCAGCTCCTCTGCCGTCATCTGCACAAACTCCTTGACGATGGCGTTGAGTAACCTTCGCGCCTCGTAGTCCGTGAGCGTGACTCGGTCTGACATGGACTCTAAACCCGGTCTGTGGTGAAGGGGGGGGGGTTAGGGGTCAGAGGGGTTGAGATTAGCATTAAATCATTAAATCCTTTGCTGGAATTATCACCTTCAGTTAACAGGACGGATGGGGATGTGTGTGTATGTGGGGTGTTAGGGTGGGGTAGGCTAGTGGTGGTGATGGTGGAAGCGGCTGGATGGGTGGATGGATGGATGGATGGATGGATGGATGGATGGATGGATGGATGGGAGAGGGTCAGAGAGGGAGGGGGGGTTGGCTGGGACGTCACCAGCTCTGAGAGGGATGACGTCTGAGTTGGAGGGCCCCCGGCCAACGCGGGGAAACAATCTGCAGAAAGTGCCCCATCTGAGAGAGGGGCTGATGTGCAACCGCCTCTAGATTTATTATAAAATCGATAGCTTCATGGGAACGGTGTGGGGAGCGGCTTGGATGGGGCTTCATATAAATATATAGATCTCATTTATCTCCCCCTGAAGTGAATTACACCTTTTTCCCCTCTTTTTTTACTTCCATTATTCCTTTTTTAATACAACAACTTAGAACAATTTCATCCAATGGGATTAGAGATAGGAATTGAAGGAATTGAACTGAAGTCTATGGGTTATACATTTTGTTTTATATAGAAAAATCATGTGGTTAAAGACATATTTTAAACCTAAATCAATTTCAGTGAAGACTATAATTAATTCTACTTGTGTAAATTGCCAAAATTTCGCATCATAAAGATGACCAAGATTAAAACTGTGTGTTCATGCATATTATTCCACCCTATCTGATTTATCTACTGTGTGTTCGCACATCTTTTTATCAGTCCTCACCCATTCCTTCATATTTTTCTAGCAGCATTGAAAATATTGCGATCAAACAACTCGCTGTGAAAGATGTTCTAAGTAATTTCTGACACTACACTCCTTCCCACTGGTTGCTTGTGACTCTTAACAATCAGAAATTTACTTTAACTTTTCAACATATTTCAAAGTTGCTGATAAAATACATCATGTCAGATGAGAGATGAGTGAAATGTGTTGTCTCACCTGGCAGGGGCCGCTTGTGAGCAGTACATCTGGCAAATGACCAGGGCATAGGCAACGAGGAAAGCAGAAATCTTCAACATAACCATGGTCCCCTACACAGCAAGAAAGACACCTCCATCAGCTCCTTGTGCACAAAACTGCAGCCTATTTACACACACAGATACTACTAAAATCATTCAAAAATAGATCAACAGAACCAAAACCAACATACATTTATAAAATATGTGTCTGATCCTCTGCTGCTGCTGGGAAGAAGTAGCAACAAGAAAGAAAAAACGCTCCCTGTCACTTTCCAAAGAGGTAAGCTCGCTTTTACCCACATCTCAGCATGCCACTATTTAGCTCTGGTTTCCTGCTGAACATCCACACTTTTACTTCCAAACACCCCTTCAAAAGTGAGCCACATAACAATCCCCCCCACCCGCCCACTCACTGCTCTTCTGCAAAAAAAAAAGAAGAAGCCCTGTTCCTCCAAAACATCCAGCCAAGAGCACAGGACAGGTAGTTCTCTCATGTCATACGCTGCAGGTCCCGGAGTGTGACATGCCTGCTGGTTGGAGCATGTGTGTGTGTGTGTGCATGTTTGTGTGTGTGTATGTGTATGAGGATAGGTGGGGGTCCTAGACTGTACAATGCATGTTGCTGTTGCTAACGCTGGAAAAGGAGGGGTGAAAAGGGAAGGGGGGGAGGTGGAGGGGGGACTCCAAGCTTGCCAAGTCCCTAAGGGACCAGTGCATTAGTGTAATGAGCTGCCAGCTCTCTCTCTCCCTCTCTCTCTCTCTCTCTCTCTCTCTCTCTCTCTCTCACACACACACACACACACACACACACACACACACTCAAACCTGGTTCCTCCTGTCCACCTCTTTTTTCCTTTTCCTCTTTCACTTGCTGTTCCTCTTCTGAGTTTTCTCCTCATTTTACTCTCTATCTCTTTATCTCTTTATCTCTCTCTCTCTGTCTCAATCTTTGGCCTTCAAATAGCAAAACTGGACCCTGTCACAAAGAGTGGTGGTGTTACTGGTGACCCCAGTGGCCACACTCCAATCCCATTACCAACACCATCACATCACCGCAGTCTAACGCAGTGACTCTGTGTCCATATCCCCTCTGATCCACGCATGAAGGCAAACAGCTTATCAGGTACATTCATAGTCAAAGAGCCATTCCAACACATCGCCCAGCAATAAAAGTCAACACTTACCTTCAGTGATAATCACCCAGCAAAAAAATAAATAAATATATATCTCTATGTATCTCTATGCAAAACACAATAAGTTGACTTTCCCTCAACTTGCAGGACAACTCTTGATTCTGTTGCATGCAGCGTCAACGCACCAGCCTATATATCCCACCACTTGGATTTGTGCATTGACTGTGTAGGTGTTTAATTATCTGCCAGCAGCCAATCACGTCGCTCTGATGCTATGGCAAGCCAATGGGATGCCTCCTTTTGGTCCTGGCTCACTAATATGGGATATGGCTTTGCGCTGACGTCATTCCTCAGTCACTAAGTGCTCCATTCACAAAATCCACCAGTCATTTGGAACATTTGCTATCCCCAATTTGCATTGATGTCATTAATTAAATAGGAGGCAAAGCAAACTGGTGGCCATGGAAAAGCATCACCAGCAATAAATATTTTAGGAAGCTTCCAAAAATGTTACATTGCATGCTATATCTCAAATGCCAAATCGATAAGGCCCCCCACCCCAACCCCTCCAATACCACCACACCATCCTCCCAGCTAAGCATTTGCAGGCGGGGCCATCTGCTGGGGAGGGATGTATACTACACAGGGACGCACTCCTGGGCTCTTCATTCATACTGCTGTTTGGATAGCACTCCAAACAGCACAACACCCACTGTGCTACAGCGCAGTGTAGACCATCTCACACACTATCAGCATATGTAATCAGCTTGATTTGGGCCAATATGATGAACTCATGGCACACTTGGATATCATGTACCAACTCATATGGCTCAACACTGCTCAGTGTGTCGAGTAAACTACTTTCAAACTACAAAGCATTGTGTTTTTTTTATCTTCTCCAGCTTGAATCAGTGTGATTTGCCTAAAACACATGTCACAGCAGCCACTGTGTGCACTCTGTCTGCAATAAATGTGTGACATTGTCCCTCCCCACCACAGTGAAACATCAAACCATATCGAGTTCATAAAATGATACCACAGTCGGTCCAGTAATGATCATTGCCGCCCGGGCCCTCCTCCCACACACTGAGTAAACGAGTTGTCCACGGCAAAGACCAATCGATGACAGCCTCCGACAAGAGCCGTTTCTCAAAAGCAATTACACAACTGTTTGTCGTGCACCATCATCTCAATTCCCTTCCTTTTCATTAGTGGGCAGGATAGTACATGTGTGTATCTGTGTGCACGCAAAGTCTTTGCAAAATTATTGGATGTACAGTAGGCGTGTGTGTGTGTGTGTGTGTGTGCTTTTCCGTGCGTGTAAATCTGTGTGTATGTTGTATGTCTGGATTATATGTCAGAGTAAAAGAAGTAGAGGGTGGAGGAGTGGGGGTGGGAGGGGGGTTGCCTTCACTTGTCTGCGTCATAGAGGAACCCCATTAGACAGGATGAGCCTTTTAGTGCTATTGAGCCACAAAGCTCACCCATGTCAGACACTAAATCACTGCGGAATAGACAGCTGCCGGGTCTCCAGCCACATCTATGAATCTACTTTCTATCACATTTCTACCTGCACATCTACTCACTAATTTATTACACAGTGCTACCAGTAAACCACCAACTTGTTATAAAACTGAACTTTCTCTGAAGTTCGTCAGCGTTATGACCTTTCATCTGAAACTTTGAGCTGTGTTTTTCACGACACGACCACCAGTGGATCTTTGGCTAGACTATGTTATGGCCATGACTCACCCAACTGCTGTGACTTAGAGACTATCTCTAAGTAAATCTGCTCCCTGGGTTTCCCCCCTGCTGCCCAAATATTAAAGGGTTTGTTTTTAAAAGGTGATACGCCTTAGTTTCTCCATAATTTCAAAAAACTGTCATTGCTGCGTCACACTTTAATAAAAGCTGAGTGGAAAACAAGGCGAGTGTTCTGGAGCTAAACCTTAAAATATTAAGGTTCTCCTCAAACTACATCCTCCAAAATGATCATGAAGTTAAAATTTCAGTATGTGTGATTTAGTGAGATCTGCAGATTGCAACCAATTGAATATCCCTCACCACACCCACCCTTTTCAAGCATGTAGGACAAACTACAGTGGCCCTTTCATAGTCTTGTATAGTTTGTCCATTCTGGGCTATTGTAGAATTATAACAGTGCAACATGACTCCCTGGAAGAGGACCTGCTCTATCTGCAAACCCTTTCTAAGGTAATGAAGATACAACAATTCCTATTTTCAGGTGATTATAGATGTATGAAAACATTTGAATCTAGCTCAACTATATATATATATATATAGATAATCCTGGTCAAATAAACGAAAATAAAAAGCGCCTGATTTGGTCTGAAAACTGGCAATGGAGTTCCATTGAGTTCAATGCTGTAGGTTGTGTAATACCTCTACTCTAAACCTACTATTCTCTCATTTGGAGATTTCCTGAAAACTATGATCATCTATTATATGTGTTGAGAGTGGCCTTTCAAAATGAACTGCACAAACTGTGTGTGCTGCTGCTGTGAGTGAAATAATGAACTTATCTGAATTTTTTTTTTTATTGTCTCTTTCCTCTTCTTAGTTTTCACATGACATGTTACATGTCATGTATTTGACACATCTCTGTGCATCTGCAGGTCTATATATTGAATTCCTGCGTGTGGGTGAGTGTATCTATACTGTACGTGCATGCTTACGTATATGCATTAATATTTTCAGCGTGGGTGTTTCTTTTGGGTCATCTGCATCAGACCTCACCCAAGAGAGCTGCAAAGCCAATCACGACTCCACCAAAGTTTCCCCCTCACTTCCTTAAAAAACTTTTGAGCATCGAGTCAATACGGTAACCTTTGAAGCCAGGCCTCCCTAGATTAGATCAACACACTCACTCTAGTGTAAGTTATTACTGGGGACACATAGACTACTGCTGCTGCTGTTGCTGTGGTGTTATTGGATGAATGTTATACTATATGTCATCTTAATAGCTCAGCTCTTCGGGGACAATCAAGAACCTCAAGTGTAAATGTAGCAAAAAGGAAGTACACCTGCACAAATGCCGCTAACGCACATGGATGGTGAGATCGATTCACTGAACATGTAAGACTGCAGGGCTATATGTCAACATAATGACTCATGAGTTCATCAAAGAGGTGGTGTATAGGTGTGTTTCATGTCATGCACACACACAATGGTATTGTTGATGACTTTAAATCCTATGCCATTAATAGACACATTAATCGATAATGAAAATAACCACCCTAACTTGTGTGTTGTATATTTAATTTTCAGGGTTTTTTCTGTTATTTCCCTCATTGCGTTGTGTTCTTACCGTCACTAAGTTTCACTGCTCTGTCAATTCAATTCAGTTTAATTCAATTTTATTTTATTTATATAGCTCATGACTCTTTTCATGCAGAGTAGGTCTAGACCATACTCTTTATAATTATTAATTATTTACAGAGACCCAACAGTTCCACCATGAGCAAGCACTTGGCGACAGTCAATGTCCTGGTTATCGATCACCTGTCTGACAGGATTTATTTAACTTCATTTGACTGTTATGTATTATTATACATGCAGTACCTGCCTGTTGCCAACTGTGAGCATTAATAACAACCAAGTGAACCTTGTAAATCTTAACGTTTTATTTTCATTTTTGGGGTTTTACTATCAGAAGTCTTCCAAAACATATTTTTAGCAGCTGAATAAAACTTTCCAACCTGAATCTTGGGCCATAAGATTATGACTTACTCAGACCATTGATAAAGTTAATGTAATTTTGACAAAAGAATGTCTGAAAATGTCTGTTGTGATTGTTTTATTTGAATAACTTTTACAGACCTGAGGGGATAAAATCATCTTATGATAAACCCCATGGTTTGGTTACCTAAAATGTACCCTTCTTCCATGACTTCAAAATGACAAGTCAAACATCAAGTGACATCACACTCCCGTAATGGAAAATGATTAACAGTAGCCTCGATACTCCTTTTATGAAACAAAGCCACAATACATGTGATGTTTGCACAAGGTGCAGGCCTCTCAGTTTTCTGACAGCTGTTGTTGCTTCCTCCTCCTACACAAAAACAATTAGAGTGAAGCTAGCTTGACATTGGATCTCAGTGGATATGTGTTGTCTCACTTTCAGTAACTTGTAAAGCAAACCGTTAAAACCAGACTAATGAGATCCTTAGGAAAGGAAAAACGATTTACAACCACTGTTTTCAATACTTGAAGTAACACGCACAGATAAATGGAAACTCTCTGAGGCTTGATGAAGTAGATTCTGGGAAACGCAGGAAATCACTAAGTACCCAACGGACACAGATGACTTGTGATACTGTTGTAGATGTGTTTTGTTGTCACACAGTGACACAACAGCTTGTGATTCACCCTTTCCTTAAAGTGCTACATTGTTAGTAAAGAATGTTTTTTTTTATTACATTTTATTATTAATAAAAATATATAATCTGTTTCTACATTAACCATCTTATTTATCTCATTTTATATTAGGCAGTACTTATTGGTTATTATTTGAATTTCAAGCATTCATGCCATGACAGTCCTGCTCATACACAGACAGCGCTCTGTCAGAAACATTATTGTATGTTGAAAAGCTATATTTACATTCATTACCATTTGTAAAACTGTAATGTGCAATAACTCAATTTCAGAAACCTATCGGCTATCGTCTACCGTATATGTCTGAGGTCAACAACCAATGTTTCTGGGCTTCCAGTGTATTCAGGATAATGGCTATCCAAATCCCCTCATCTCTGCGCTGGTCATTGTTTACAGTCCAAATAGCAACTTGAGATGCAAGTATGACAAGAAAGATGCATTTCAGCTCATTTCTATTAACAGATCTGGATTCAGATACCACATAAACTACAAATGGAAACAAGATATGATATGCAAAATCGAAAAAACTAATAAGAAGCAACATGTTTTTGATTCAACATAACCGAATCTATTCATCTGGATAAAGGCTGCACAGCAACTGCTGACAGTTACTATATTTTTGTATATTTTCATATGTATATTTTTCTTATCTATCTACTGAAACAAATCTGTTAAGCCGTGACATACATTTTATAGTGTAAAGCTTAGTGCATTCAAATTAATCAGAGAAAATAATTTGATTTTTCAGTCATTAGATAAATAAATGAAATAATTACAAATAAATAAAAGCAATAAAATACATTTAAAGGGCTGCAACATTTTTTTTATTGTGGATGAGTCTGACTAGTAATTTTGTAATTAATAGATTAATCATTATTCACAGTTTTTGCTTAAAAACTTTTAATTAAAATATAAAATTAAATAAAATAGTTCCTGGTTATTTTTCTGCAGATTGACTGATCTATGAACTGACAAATGGTTTCAGTTCTAGCCCTGTCACAACTGACATATCAGTAACACTCAAAGTGAAGGCCATAGTGAGTGAAAGCAAAGATCCCATCTCACAAGCTGTGAATATATCCAGTATTATTATAATGTAATACTTTTCCATGTCCAGAGACTGTAAATCACCTTTGGGAGGACAGTGAGTGTTGATGGGGTCAGAGCAGGGTGATATGATCTATGAATGGCACTGCTCACCGTTGGGCACCTCCCAGTCAGTTAAGGCCAAACCCATCCAGATAAATCACTTCCTGAAGAGAAAGGAAGGCGAAACAGCACTTAAGTCATTATCCAACTGCTGCCTCCTGTAATGGCTCTCAATCTCCAAATCTAATCAGTGGCTTGCCACCACAAAGGAGGCTCGCCACCTGATTAAATGCAAGTTCAAGTGGTGGAACTGGTGTCACTTTGTGGTTTTACATCGGGGGAGAAGGGGGGACTGTGTTTAAACACCTGGGATGGAGGGTCAGCAGAAACAGAGTGGAGGATATGTAGCTTCAGGCAGGTGTTATACTTTTGAACACGCTCTATCCGTTAAACCAAGGGGACAAGTGGCTGAGTGGAAGGTCAATTTAACATTTGGGGATAGGTCATCAGTTAAGGAAGCATGTAAAATGTCTAGAAGTGTGCAGGGTGGTCTAATTTTCCAGGCATTTGCTGTTGTTCATCCGCAGACATTAGGGAGATTACACTGAATCGTTGAGGCCTCAAAGCATCAATCAGGGGCCTTCGACATTGCGGCGTAAGAGGGATGTTGGCCCTCTTGCTCTGACATCACTGTCTGAAGGGCTTGGCTTGCTTCTATCTACTCCACATTCATTCAAGAAAAAGGATCAAAGGAGAAAAAGAGACCTCTCAGCAATCTATAGCTAGACATTTACAAATGCTGCGGACGGACAGAGTAACACTGAGGAGAGTGTGCTTCCGAAAAGTGCCTGTTGGGAGGCCTATAAATCATGATTACACAAGAATGAATGAAGTGACTTGACTAGCAGAAATATGGTGGAACTGGATGAGTTGTGCAGCGATTATGCTCGCCAGCTTCACTATACAAAACATTCTGAGAATCATCCAACCATTTATTTCATCCACTCACATTTTCTAATAAAAGGCAAGACCCCTTGCAGCAAATAGATTCAAATTCATATTTGTATTTAACTATCCAGTGCAAGTGCCCCTTTTATATGGTTCCCGATTTAACATCATTAAAAATGACAAGATTACAGCCTTAAAGATTTTTGAGTAAACTCTGGAGCTAACATTAGCTTCATTAGTTGGTTAGCCACAATTACAGAGGACAAAATCAATGGTCACTGGATAGGAATGATGACACAGCTCGACGATCATTTTAAGATACAAGTACTGCTTGATATTTTTTGGACATCGTTTTTTATTTGAATTACTCTGATGCACCTTGAGAAACCATGGAGTGACTCAGGCTGGTGCCCTGTCAAAAGCTGGGCCGGGGCAAGCAGTTCTTCTGAAGTATCTTAAGGAAACTTGGCTCTCGTCTTTGGAGTCATTTCAGATTCAATCACACTTGATCAACTTGGACCACGTCCCGTGGTATTTATAGAAAGTTAAACGTTATGCGGTTATAAAGCCTGGCCGAGACCCAAGAATCTGCCATCATTTCTGCCTCTGCAGCAAAGCTGAGAGTTGGAAATTTCTGGCTCTCAGTGGGGTTCAGAGATGCTCAAGTTGCAAAGAAACTGAGAGGGAAAATCTTCATTAGCAGGAGAAACATGTAATGTGATTGTTTTACCCAAAGCTAAATCTACTCTTTTTTTCAATAGTTGTTTTCAGAAAATGTTAAAAAAATGATCTCTCTTTTGTACCATGTTTCTTTTGTCAGAGTGCACTGAAGTTCTTGCACATGTTTTGTGCTAAGTTTTTTCACTGAGTCTTTTTTTTAATCATCTTCCTTCATTACGGTTTCTTTTTTGTTTGTCATTGTTCTTGTACCTTCCATTGCATAAGTTTCCCATGTGTCTCACCAAAGAGTGAGAGAGCTTGTTCTCCTTTTGAGAGGAAAATATCTCAAACTGTAGACCATCAAATTCCTGATCCATGAACCTCTTCTTTGCCTTGATATGTCACCCTCATTGACGTAATTGAGTCTACAAGCTAATGGTTCGGTCGGCATGGCAATGAAATTAATATGGTGTGTTCAGCCATTGCATTTCTTTTCCCTCCACCACCAGAAATGGGACAGTTTTTCCAATCAGTCAAATGCAGTTAAAAGCGCCCTTCACTCGCAAAAGCCATTATTGTGACATGATGGATCTTGAAGCACAAGAGGCCATTAAGGAGGTTTAATGAATAGATTAGCCTGAGCAGCCAGGTGTCTCCAGAACAACACTTGATCACACGCCCACCTAAACTTTGCCAAAACAATTGTCACCCGGCCATTAGGTGCCAAATCCACGCTAGTGGGCAGGGCTTTTCAGTCAAAGCCTAACATGTTTCTCACTTCTTGCAGAGAAAGAAAACTTTTCTTGCTGTATAAAAAATGGTAAACATTGTTTCCTATTCAGAAATATGATGCTTTGAGGGAGGATTCCCTCAAGACTTCTAAATATGTCTAGACTGTGGTATTTTATTGGGTTTCCAAAAAAGTCCAAAAGTCAAATAGCATCAATATCAAATGGAGCTGACCTTTTGCTACAGAGCAGAATTCCTCTGTTTACTGGACTTACTCATTTCTAGGAGTATTGATTGGCAGGGCTTACTGTCCTCATCTGCTGTCATGCCTGCTCCGCTGTAGCCAAAAATACATAGTTACATAATGTCAGCATAAATCCCCCTGTGGAAGATGATGACATGACCACATAGCAATATCATCCCATAATCGTTTAAATCAGTCACGCATGCCTATACTGAATCATGAGCTTTCACATAAAGTCAACATTAAACACACAAAGGTCACATCACTTGAAATTTAAAGCAGGGGGATATTCTAATTAGTGTTAAACTATTTGCTGTCTGACTGCCCTCAGTTGCACTGCATGTTTCTTAAATGTATTGCCTTGCATAGCTCCGATCCGTTAAAGGCTGACCAATCCATTGGCTGAGCCAGTATTATTTTTATATATATATATATATATATATATATATATATATATTTTGGCTTATCAATATTGGTGTTTATATTAGCCAATAACTAACAAGAAGCCAGAAGAAATTATTTGGACATATACAGAAACTGCAACTTTTTTTATGCTTTTATTTTTAGCATAGGTTCATATTTTCTGTCATGTAAGTCTGTCTTTAATACTATAATACTATTTCACACTGATAAGACAGTATCTTTGGACAATATCCACTTGATTTGGCCAACTCTATCTGCTGAAGCCTCATATTAGTTTTGGCTATGTAGCTAATGGATGTATAAAGTGATTCAACAATTGCAGCAACAATAACTCTGTAACTCTAACTGTGACACCAGTGTTAGATCTGGTTGTACGTGCAACACACTTGAAGTTTTGAAACTGCCTGGTTTTTAATTAAATTTTTATTTAATGTAAAGAAATACCCCACACCAAACTCTTTTTTATTGATTAGTATCATTCATTATAGTTCTGTCAACTGAAAAAGCCTCTTAGATACGAGATCTTCAAGTCCAGTTGCCCCAGATTTACTGTAACTCTTCTCAAAAGAAGATGACCTGCATGACTGAAAACCTTCACAGACCCTACAGGCCTGATTTTACAGTTACATATTGCACTTTTATATATTTGAAGCTGCTGTTGTCAATATTTAACAATATTGAGTTGCGGGCAGTTATAATAAGCGAAAGGCTCTGTTCATCACTACATGCTCAGGACCAAACAGTCATAGATTCCTTCAGCAGTAGGTAGAGACCAAAAACTGAGCCAAAAGAGACTTAACATTTGACTTATATTTGCCAGGTGGCTAGAACATGACTCACTGACTATTCAAATTCTTGTACTGAAATATATTATCAAATATATTTAAACTGTAATTTTGACACATCCTCAAGATAAAGGAAAATGCAGGACTTTATCATTGTGCAAATTTACAATTATATTAAATAAATTGCTATAAAGATAATCTTTGGGTCCACTGAGGGTTCTGTCTGCAATCTGTAAATTGTGTGACGTATGTTCTTTCACAGCTCAATTGATACAATATCAAACTACACCAACAGAATCTCACCATTGCAATGATCCTAACCAAATAGGAAGCAACAGAAATACATCTGTGACGTCGATGTGAAGCTCAGTGAACTGAACTTCACACAGAAAATCAGACTAATGTATCACCCAGCAGACAAACATTCATCTACCGTGAAACACGTACGTGCGTTTTGAAAAAAATCTGCTCTGGAGCGACAACAAATTGAAAAGGGTGACTCATGATAAAGCCGAGCCGTAAACCTCTCCTAACTTCTTCCAGCTCTTGCTATCAAATAATGTGTCACCACGACAGAAGACTGACAGTCTGTGCAACTCAAATCAATCACGAGGTTTGACTGGATCTGGTGGTACCAATTGTTTTTGCTGTTGTCCAAATAATAATTTGTCGTATTAAACAGATCAGTGTAGTGCTATCTGACAGAAGACAATGCTCTCATCTCCAAAAGTGACCACTCACATTAGTTTTATTCCAAAAAAAACTGTAGTGCTCAATGAGCAAATGCAATCAGTGCTTAAATGTTTGCTGGAGAGCCAAAGTAATGATTGGATGTCTCCGTTCTGTAGGCTTGGCATCATCAGATGTTTCTGCATTGACACTGACAAGGATGACAAATGAACAAATGGTTCTGCTGCATTAGTTTTCAAATTAGTTCAGGCTGTGTTACGACAAGTCACATCTCTTTACATTACTGTACTTTCCTGCTGTCCAAAATGATGAAAAGAAACATTTGTGATTTCATCTCACTGATGATGAAAGCAGCCCTTCTCCATCTACTACTTCTATTAGAATTATTGTCTTTATTTAGCTTCAGTTAATTCAAGAGTTACACTGAAGCCCATTAAGAAAATGAAGGCACAAAGACATAGTCTGGCAATGCTAACTGCCTTCTGTGACTGCAATTATCACCATTTACATCAGAAAATTAGCGTGTTTGATGGATGAAAAATGTCGAGACAACTTTGCAATTCTTAGATCCTTTCCATAAGTTGTCTAAAGTTTATTCTCTGCACGGTGACCATTTAGGATCAGACTGAGCTTGTCAAGCTCAGCTTTACTTTAAAGGGAACTCAGACATCATACTAAGGTTGTGCTGCTACATTTGTTAAGTTAAGTTATACAAAAATCTTGGGGTGTAGAGTTAGAAAGAAATGATTTCACCAAATCTAACCACTCTGTATGTCTGTGTGAGGCTAGCAGCTCAATGCTACGTTGACTTGTCAGTTGAGTTGCTTTGTGGATAATGTAAGCATCAATTTTCAACGAGGAGGAAGAATGTGTGGAATAAAAAAGATACATCCGGCTCTGCTTTAAACTCTGATTGTCGTAGGAGCACAACTCACCAGTTCAGATGATATTAATAGCTTTAAAAGTTATGCATAATTAACAGCGTGACCGCTTGATTGACAGGTATGTGCCTTTACAGAAGGCTTATTCGAGCACCAAGGCATCATTCAGCCCGCCTCAGGTCTGCTGATCATCCACATTTTTTCCGATAGTTAGATTAGCCTGGAGGTGGAAGAAGCAGTACAGTCAGCGCTGCATATTTTCTGCTTCAAAACAGCGCTTCGGAAATCTATGGGTGACATCACTCATACTCGGTCCATGCTTTATACTGTTGTTGGTTTGGACTTGTGCCTGATATTAGCAACTTTGCATACAATTGTTATTTGACAAAGTAAAGCTGGTTTAGAATTTGAATGAGGTGATAAAATAAAAGCAATGTCCATTTTTTCAGTGTATTGCTTGCTTTCATTGATCCTTTGATATTTTCTTTACCCACTTATCTTTATTCTTCACCAAAATCAAATGTCAGTGCTTCTTCAGGTTGCACAGATTGATTTAGGCTAATATGCAACTTCCAAAATAACATTCAAGGGACATTACTGAATGTTTACTAATTGATATAAACAAAAGAATACTAGTGCAAATCAACTTATTTGGTCAGCAGGCCACACAGTACACTGTCAAGGGCCAGATTTGGCCCACAGGCCTCAGGATGAGTCTCTCCTCAGCTCTGCTTTGAGCTAAATGCTATCTCAGAATCTCATGAAGTTAAACTGCAGGAAGAGAAAATGTATAGTAATAAACAGTATTGGTACGGGAATATGTTCTTATTTCAGCCTTTTACCTGCCAATGCATTTACTGACAAAAGTCCCATCAGGCTCTGTCACACTGGGATTTATGTGTCTCATGGGAACTTGGCTTTAGAAATTGTTTTATTATGCTATCATTATCAATTTAAACTTTCACCTCTCCAGCACAAGAGTTTTAAAACTTCGACTGTGTGAGCTGTAGTCAGTTACAATCAGAACATTAAAATGATGGATACTGGTACTCTGGTACTGGTGTGGGTGCATTTCCTGGCATTAAAACAATGAAAATGATTGATAGGAAATTTGTCATCACTGTTAACATAATGAGTGAAATCAGTTTCTTCCAGGACTGCCTTTCCTTCTCACAGTGAGTTTTACTTAATCACTTTTCACAGCATCCTGATTACTGTTAGTCCACTTTTGAATGACTCAGAAGACAATGTGTGTGTGTGTGTGTGTGTGTGTGTGTGTGTGTGTGTGTGTGTGTGTGTGTGTGTGTGTGTGTGTGTGTGTGTAATGCTTGCTGGCATCAGGTGGTTTTAAGTGAACTAATTTCTGTTGTATTGTCACCAGATAAGGTATGTGTGTAATTTATTAAAAAGCCTGTGTGGTCTGATACTCATTAGCTCTCTATTCTTAGGTTCACACACTGAGCAAAGAGACTATATATCTAGCTACTGATATTATAAAGTGCCCCAAAATGTACTGCTTTTTTTTCTTTCTTATTTTTTCAGAAAAAGCCTCTTCAGCCATTTGCTACTGAAATGCTGCATAAGCGCTTTCGTCAACACCAGGAAACTGACGGCAGCGAACAGACTCTTCCCTCGCACGTACGCTCTGGTGTTTGCTCTATACGTCAATGGGACTCGTAAGGAATGGAAGATAGGAGGGGGAGCTGAGATGGTTTTCCTCCCTTTGCTGGGCGGCTGATGACCCCTGACCTGCCTTGTTATAGGACAGCTGCCAGTTTAATGCAACCTTGGCAGAGCCGCCACCTTTCCAGCCTATTAGTCCTGTCTTTTCCCCGGCTAAAACACATCGCTCACATATTTTAAGCAACAAGGGGATCAGAGTTGAGGAATATTTTGACATACGTTAAGTAAAGATATGTTTGGGTGTATGCTGCTAATGTGTTGTCGTCACTCTTGGGGCAGTGTAGGCCTGAAGCTCAGATAAAAGTCTCAAGAAAGTAAAAGAAAATCAACTCAAAATAGATATTATTAGAAGAAACATGAAGTCATTCGGTCTCAGTCAGAGATAAAATGTGTTATTCTGTGAACAGCGGAAGTTCGCTCTTTCCCCATGTGATTAAAAGAAGCTGAAAACCATGAATGGTTAGAGGACTGGGCGCATTCACGCTCCCTGCTACTCCTCAAAACACCTCCCTCGCTCTCCCTCCCTCCCGCCACCACGTGCGAGTGCAGAGTCCACAGTGTGGCTTGGACCCATCACACAGTGACTCAGGCTGCTCTCCATTTGAAAAATTAAATGGGGGGCCGTTTGGCAGAGTTAAATGAGGCCCCCAGGAGAAAAAACACGCTGAGCTCAGCACAGCTCCTACAATCTCAATCACAAAGGAGGAGGTTGGCGCGCTGATGTAATGGCCGCCGCCGTGCTGCCGCTGCCTTGGCAGAGGAGGAGAGCTCGTCAGCACAGCCCTACTAATTCATCTCCCCCCTCCTCCTCCTCCTCTACCCCCACCTCCTCTTCCTCCTCCTCCTCCTCCTTCTGGATCAAGGGTACATCAGATATCATTAACAGAGGGGGGAAAAAAGTGAAGCTTAAAACCAGACAGGATCTAAGAGAGGCTAACAGTGGGCATTTCTGTGACTGCAGAGACACACGCCATGAAAGGTGACAGAATCCCTGGAGAAATTAATAAAATACTTCTGCATTCCAATTTAGGAACAGGGAGGAATCAAGGGTCATAGTTTACACGGAAGAGATCATTTTTGACAGGTTCACTGGTAAACCTGTCAATCACCTGTCAGCATCTATCCACCTGTAGAGCTAAAATAAAAAACCAAACAACAACAGTGGTACAGAAGTACAGAAGTATAAGAAAAAGCACCTTCCATGCAAAATGGCTCCTTAAAACTAATGAATAACAATATAAAGATATGAAGTATCAAATGCATTAAACTGTACTGAAATGTAGTACTTGAGTGAATGTATTTTCCTCCAGTAATATAAGCATCATTATTTGATTATCAGTGTATCTAAACCAGAAGATTCTGGACACTAACAAGCTATGATATATGAGCATAAGACAAAGTCCAAAACAAAATCTGACTTTAAAATTCTAAAAGTTTCATTTATTTTGTCAAGAATTTCCTGGCTTTTACCCATATACGCAGACAATTATGCAAGGCATGAAAAATGTTTCTATATTCCTACAGTACAGTAGCCTCTTTATATTTTAATCACTGCAGTATAATAACTTAACTTATTTAGACATTTAGAAAGCACTTCCTTACAGGACTGCAAACAAACGCAGGTAACTGTGCTACTATACTACATCAAGAAATGTGAAGGTGTCAAGATGACTCACTTTTAAGGCATTACAGATTTTGATTGAAGATTCTGATTCTGACTAGAGACACTTTGTCAAAGACAAGAAAAGAAACCATGAAGGAACTTCCTGCATCTGTGCATTCAAGCGGCATCAATATTAAATAATGTGTTGATCTTGCCAAACTGTGACATGTCACACCAAAATTCAATTAATATTTGAACACACTCACTGTCTATAAAGTCCCTTTAAGATGATAACGTTGGTTTAAATCCTCAACGCTCTTCAGTTCATTGTCTGCTGGGGAGAGATAGATCTCACAGTCCAGTTTAAAGGTCATGTGTGACTTCTCTGGAGTGCTCTGTGGCACAGAAATAACATACGTGAATTATTAAAATGGGTGGCATTTCTAAAAAAAGCAGACAGTACATGAACTGCTCCTGCCTTCATATCACAAGTCTAATCTCGCCCACTTGTACTGTTTATTTTTGTTGATCTATCTGTATATTCGACTGAATGATTCTGTTTCTTTGGCATAAAAGGAGGAGGATATTAAATCACACACAACGACAAAGATGTCGGGTGGAATGACACAATAAAGTTCAGTTTATTGTTGCACCAGATTTAACCTTCAGCTGATGCATTAACGTTTACTGGTGTGAGAAATGAAAAGACTGTTTCACTGTGTAGCAGTATAAGTCAAAATTACAACATAAACTTTAGATTTATACTCAACTGTTGCTTTTACAGAAAATGGAGCAGTGCAGTTCAGATTTTCATTGTTTTAAGCTGAGTTCTCTCTCATGAACACTGGCAGACGTGGAAAGACATCTGCAACTAAGATGAGACAGACATCACTGTTGTCCACAGGAAAACTTGACCATCTGTCTGGAGCTGTTCACGTCTTTCTGCAACAGAAATGAGTCTCTCATCAATGTCCACAATCGGAGTCCTCTTCTAATTTATTGCTGCCGCCTAGTGTTCATGCACAAACACTGCGCCTGTGTGGTCAGTGCAAGGAGAGACAAAAGAATGAACAGACGCAGTGAGAGAATGACTTCATGCTGCACTCTGGTCCCTGTAATAATGTAATACTGTGCATAAAGCGTAGAATGAAAGTAATCACTTTAATCATATTTTTACTCATTTTGTTTGCAATTATTTGGAAATTTACACAAACTCCCTGACAGGACATGTTGAAACCATCAAACCATGAAACCATTAACTGCAAAATCCACATTTCTTCATGATTAAAAATTAACTTAAAAATTTCACACACACTGTAAAAACGTAAATTGTGTATAATGAGCAGACATTTTATCTTAAGTGAAAATCAAATTTTTTTGTCTTCTTTATTGATTAGAGAAATAGTTTTGATTGTTCAGTATTTTGTCGTGATAAGTTGTTGTTTTTCCCAAAGTTTATTTAAAGAACAAACAAAAATAATAAATTCAGTCATACTAGTTCACATTGTACAATAGTAACATAGCATCGGCATAGTTACATGATAGTATAATAAGGATCAAAAAGAAAGAGCATGAAAACAAAAAAAGCAGAAATAAAACTTGTAATCTTACATCTAAATAAAGTTCTAGTTAGAACTGTAGTGACAGGTTACTGGTTTAAAAGATCTGCATGAATAGACATTTTTTTATTAGTAATTAACTTAAGAGACTTAAAATAATCATCAACTTCAATCAAAAATAGCTTTAATGATGATGATGAATCTTGAAATTTACATTTATGGATGTGAAATTTCCCTAATAAAATATAAAGGTTGACAATAATACATACTTTCTTTTCTTTGTATTTAAAATAAGTAATAATGTTTTTTTCCCCTAAATGCTGATTTTCTGTTTTGTTTTACACAGTATATAGTTCTCAAGTTCTTTTCAAAATGTGCTACTATATGGGCAACCATGAAATAAATGAGTTACATTTTCGGGTTCGGTTTTACAAAAGGTAAAAAAAAATTTCATAAGTTTGCAGCCAGGGACAACTTCACTCAATCGATCACTGATTTCAAATCGGGGCTCTGTTGTTTTCCCTGACTGACTCTTCCAGGACAATAAATCAAGTGAGGATCGCAGCGCAGGCGGAGGAGCGGAGACACTTGGACACGCAGAGATGGTAACTATGAATGAAATGTAAACTACGTCCAGGAATCCAACGACACATAACACGCCTGTACGATAAATAAACCGTTTTCACGTCGCGTCGTTCATCAGGACACACAGACCGCGCGGTGCGTTCAGGCACAGCGAGCTAACATTAGCCAGCTAGCCTCTGACTGCGCTGTGAGTAAGCAAAACAGCTCCAGCTAACGCTAGCCTCCGCGGACACCGGCTAAATGACGGCGTGTGAAGAAGCGGCTCACTGCTGATGATTGTCGGATGATATCGCAGCCAACGATGTTTCTAAATAAGTCTGTCTGCTTCCACGTACCGCATTAAAATCACCCGATTTAAACCCGGGGTGCTAATGAGATGGTTGGCAGGCTAACGGAAAGCGGCTAGGCGGAGTTAGCATCAAACTGAAGTCTTTTACTTTCGTTTTCTCTGCTCAGCGGCCTCTGGCTTCAGGATAATAACTCGTGTGTGTGAATCCAGCCTGACTAAACCACAGTGACTGAGCAAATCTTCGCACAGTCACTGTTTTGTTTCTTTCACACGGACTGAGTGAAATCATCTGCACTGCTGACAGCTTCGGCTAAGTGTGATGCTCGTGTCCGGTTGCATGTTTCTGTTTGGTGAGTGAGTGGCCGCACACACAGATGGGATGATGAATTATTCAGTTGTTGTAGTAATTTAAAACCCGAGTCTAGAAAAGTCCAGAAAAGAGACAGAGACGGTGTGTAAGTGAAGGAAGCGGCTCATGATGACGGACAGCTACGTAAGCTCAGCTCAGCCTGTGTTTGTGTGTGTGAACTGTGCTGGATCAAAACTCTCACTTTGAAATCATGTCTTGTTTTCATCCGTAGTTTCGCAACCAGTACGACAACGACGTGACAGTATGGAGCCCACAGGTGAGTCTGACTGAACAGTGTGTGTGTGTGTGTGTGTGTGTCATCGACATGTCTCATTGTAACATGTAAACAAAATGTTGCTCCAGGGTCGTATCCATCAGATCGAGTATGCCATGGAGGCGGTGAAGCAAGGCTCTGCAACCGTGGGACTCAAATCCAAAACTCATGCAGTGCTGGTCGCACTAAAGGTACGCTCGTCAATGTCTGCCTCATTAAAACTGACTTTATTACATTTTAAATAACTGTCTGAGCTGCTGTGGACATCCGTTCCCTCCTGTGTTGACCCAACACACACTTTACATATAGTCTAATGCAGTGTTAATTTTGTCACCCATTTTTCAGTTTAGTCTTAGTCTTGTTTCAAAGTTCATTCGTGGTCTTAGTCACTTTTAGTCTTTACAAATCATTTTTGTTCGTCATATTTTAGTCGACTAAAAGTCTCAAAATTTTAGTCTAGTTTTAGTCAAACATGAACACAGGGTGTTTTAGTCAAAACATTTTAGTCTTTTTCTATTTATTTCAGGAATTCTTTTTTGTTTATTAATTCCAGTTCACTTGTGTTCCACAGCTACCACATGAATTAAATGTCTTGATTGAATTGCCTGAATTCATCTTCAAAGCAACTTTGCTACTGTGTCTTGTCTGTTGTTTCAATACACACTTAATAAGCACTTGATTTCATTTTTTTATATTTATTAGAAACACCAACACACAAACACAAAAACAATACGACACTTACAGCTAATTTTATAGCTGAGCAGACAGATTGAAATGAAATAAAAACTTAAAAGATCACAGTATACCAAATACTGTACAGATAACACATGTTCTGAATAATAATACATCACAAAAACTAGAATAGACCAATTCAAAAGAAAAAAAACAAAACCATGTGAAAACATATATACTGTACATAAATGTTCTAATAAATCACCAAAACAAGAATAGACCGATTCAAAAGAAAAATCCATCACTAAATAGAGGTCTACAACGAGACGAGATGAAATATGTTCGTCAGTGAGTCTTTTAGGTAGAACAAGCAAACTACATATCCGCCAAAACAAGGCATTGTGACTTTTTCTCTGCTTCAAGCATGATTGCGCTGTCCGTACGCCGTGTTTCTCCTGCATGCTGTTTGTTTTCAAGCCACAGGTGCGAGAGCAGCAAGAGGATCTCAAACGTGTGGCCGTGACGTTGCTACAGTAAAAGAACTGCTGGCACAAACGCATGACAGCAAGACTGGATGTTGCTTTTTTTCTTATATAGTAGATGAAGCATGCATGACATTTTCGTCACGTTTTTATTCGTCAACAAAAACGCACATATACTGTACACACACATTTTTCGTCAGTGTTTTTAGAACATTGTATCGTCTCGTCATAGTCAAGGAAAAAAGGCTTGTTGACGAACATATTTCGTCTCGTCTGACGAAATGAACACTGGTCTAATGCACGATGCGGATGTAGTGACAGCCAAAGGACAAGTATTAGAACGTGCTGTCATGTCTTTGTAGAGAGCCCAGTCTGAACTGGCTGCCCACCAGAAGAAGATCCTCCACGTCGACAACCACATCGGCATCTCCATCGCTGGACTGACTGCTGATGCCAGACTGCTCTGGTAAGTCACAGCTGCCTCGACCGTCTCAGTGAAGCTCGTCCTTGAATCTGCGAATTATAACAAGTCTCAAATGATTGTCTCCAATAGTAACTTCATGCGTCAGGAGTGCTTGGACTCAAGATTTGTCTTCGACAGGCCCCTCCCCACCTCACGTCTCGTCTCTCTTATCGGCAGCAGTATCCTCACCTGTTAGCTTTGTTTCCTGTGTGTGTTTGTGTTTGTTTATTGACTAGTTTTCAGTGTGAGTAACTTTGAACTAAAATAATTCTAAATGGCAGCAGTGACCCTTGACTGAACCTTCAGAAACCCAAATCCCAACACAGCGGTATGGAAGGAGGCCTTATGGTGTTGGACTTCTCATTGCTGGCTATGATGTAAGTTTGCTCACTCAAACATGTTACCGTCCTTATTTATCTGGAATCATTTAGTCCCCTGTGAGAGAATAAATGTCCTAAGTCTGACCAAAGCTCTTGTTTTGTGTGTTTGCAGGACATGGGGCCTCATATCTTCCAGACCTGCCCGTCAGCTAACTACTTTGACTGCAAAGCCATGTCCATCGGAGCGCGCTCTCAGTCTGCTCGCACCTACCTGGAGAGATGCATGGACAAGTTTGCAGACTGTAAGATGACATTTCTTTTACCAGCCAGGTTCATTCATTTTTAGAAGAAACCTGATTTAACTAAGAGCCTCATATTGAACATACATGTTTTTGCAGGGCAGGTTTCATCACATTGCAGTTTTCTGTCACTTTTCTCAAACATGGTCAAAGTATCAAACAGTGTGTTCACCTTGCTGACTGATGAGCGGGATCACTGTTTTGTTCTCAGGTAACCTGAATGACCTGGTCCAGCATGGCCTCCGTGCTCTCAGAGAAACCCTCCCCACTGAGCAGGACCTCACCACCAAGGTACGCCTACTGTGCCCAGCCTGTGTTTGTGATGATGTCATTTTTTAATAAATTCAGTGTCTGTGCATTGTTATTGAAAACTTAATTGCAAGTGATAGGAAACTCTTCTATGAAATGTGACTGATTCAGTAAAACGTTTTAAAGCATGTTTTAAATGTTTACAGAACTCCCTTTATCTCGTTCTTTCAGAATGTTTCAATCGGCATTGTGGGGAAGGACATGGAGTTCATCATTTATGACGATGATGATGTTGCCCCGTTCCTGGAGGGACTAGAGGAGAGGCCACAGAGAAAGGTACTGCAAAGGGTCCAGTTTGGACTCGTAAACATAGTTTTGAATTATTTCTATGAGTTGTTCTTCAGGCTTTGGGCCACGTTAGACAGTTTGTATCGAGTAAGATGTAATTCCAGCTCTCCCTTTACACCCTTCCCTCTCCTTGTTAAATAACCAGTGGCGTACAGTTTTGCGTGTGGATAAACGAGGGCATTAAGATCATGAAAGTTTAGAGATGGATCTATTTAATACCTCAAATGTTCTGTTAGACTCTAAATATTGAACTCTGTGCGCTAAACCGTGCTTTTGTTTCCGTCAGGTCGCCCAGCCTGCAGATGAACCCGCTGCCGCACCCGATGAGCCCATGGAGCACTGAGGTGGCGCTGTCGGTTTACTTCCTGTTATGAGAGAGGGCGGGCACAAACCCAGACCAACCTGACGCTTAACTGCAACTCAGCAGAGTAACTCTTAGAGGGGGGAGGCTGTTCTTGTGATGTGCCACTCGCTAAACTGTTCATCCAAAAATATTCTGGGCTAACATCGACCAGCGTGATGTTGCTTTTGTATGAGTAAATGTACCATTCTGCTAGTAATAAACTCTTTTTTTGAATTGTGCTGCCACCTGCTATTGTAATTGGCTATGAGTGCTACAGCGAATAGTGAAGTTTTAATATTGGCCTGAGTAAAATGAATCACACACAGCCATGAGGAGAAAGTTGAGGATCCAGAAAATTTTATTCAGGTTATTTAAAGTATTCAAATGGATACGCACACACTGCTGCTTCTCTGAACAGTGAATACATAAATTCAGTTTATAAAAGTAAAAATCTAAAATAACTTAAAGCACAAAACAGGAGGTGAGTTAAAAGCTTCAAATGTTATCAGAACAGAAGACAAGATTTGTGCATCACAAACACTGAGGAGAAGAACAGATTGTCCTCGTTCATTTAGTACAGCGCATTTATTGGATCTCTTCACACCTCAGGGTGTTAAATGGAATTCAGGGTCCTTGTTTAAAGAATTCGTCTCGGACATAAAGACAGGAAGCAGAAAGTTTAAATGAAGTGTAAAAACGTATTAGGACAAAAGGTGAGAAAAGGCACAAACGGCCCAAAAAATGACAATAAAACTTCATTAGTGCATTGTCCACTTAATGAATGGCATTTCATTGGCAGTTCGTGCCAACGTTTTCTTTATTTGTCCTGATATGAGCTACAACTCACTGGAAACAAGTCTAAAGTGGCCTGATTCAGCTGAGTTTACTATTATATGGACATTTTAAAACCACCTTTAATTCAAGCACTTGATGTGAATAAATGAAATCAGAAACTACAGGAAAAGACCTTGACAGATCAAATACGATGAATAACTCAACACTCCTAACAAAATGACTAATACTGGGTTTGTTCACAGATAGTGACGTCTGTGTTTTGAGGATAAGACCTGGAGTCTTGGAAGCACGTCCATAGTTTTAATAAAAATAATGTGATGAGTTTACTCAATAAGCAGAGCACGTTTCAGTAACGATGCCCTGATGGATGAAGCCCATGTTAGCTGTATAAAACTGTGTTATGCACACACGTTTTCTCACTTACTCACTTCATGTAAAGATAAACAAGGCTGGCAACACGTTTTCATGCATTCAGCGACTTTTCATGCGTCTACTCGTCAGATCACATTTAAGAAAGAAGCCGTCACACCACCACAGTCATGATGGAAGTCAGTGTGAGGCTTTCTTGGCTCTCCTCCTCTTGTTCCTCCGTCTGACTGCGCCGCAGGGAGATTCTGTCTCCGTCGACCTGGTGAGGTCCTCCATCTTCTCCTCCTCCATCATGGATGTCATCTTCAGCGAGAGCTCCAGCTCCTTCAGGACTCGGGCGAGGTTCTCCTCTGGGACACCCAGTTCGACCCCCTGCCCTCCCTCCTTGTGTTCATGGACCTTCTCATTTAGGCCTGAATCACTCTCTGGCTCCGCGTCCTCTCCGCTTGCTGCTGTAAAACCCGATTCTCTTACAGCATCATTCAGATCCTCTGCTCCACCTGTAACGTCCTCAGGAATGTTTTCCAGGTTGGCTCCATCAGTTTGTGTCCTCTCAGCCTCCGTCTCTGTCTCCGTCTCTGTCTGTGGACTGTGGTGCTGACAACAGCAGTGGGAATGCTCCCAGTACTGCTGAGGCTTCTCTGGATAATCTGCGGACACTAGAGAAATGTAATGAGTCATTAATTAATCAGCATTTCCTCGATCGATGTCTCTACGCGGGTGGAACGTGAATGTCATCTATCATATAGTTCTGTGTATGAACTTGTAGCTACAGCTGAAATCTGGACATAATCTACAAAAAATCAAACTGGAAACTCAATATTCCAGTATTAGCTGCAGCTGAAATTTGTTTTTGGTCCACTAATCACAGCTTGTGTGCGCTGGTTAATTTAAACTGACTTCCTGCCATCCGGGAAGCCGCTGGTTTCACTTCATACAAAGACAACGTCAAAAGAATTTGTAGAAATCATAACAAAGAGTATCATGATGCTTTTATCCCTTGAAGAAACTTTGAGATCTCTTGAGAGTTTGCTGTAGAAAGCAAACACAGGCGATGTGAAAAGGATCATCTGACTGAATTCCTGCAGCGTGCAGCGTTCACATACCTTCCCAATCCTCCTGGACCTTCTTCTCCGGAGCCATTTGGTCCACCAGCTGGCCCTCCTGCATCACCCGAGTTATCTCCGTCAGCTGCTGCAGGAGACTCTCCTCTTGATCTGCCGTCACCCTCTTCGCCCTGCAACACAGACAGCAAACCAAACAATCTGAACATCTTCCACACTTTGAGTTTTCTTTTGTAATTTTCCAGGAACACAACAGTGTGATATGTGTGAGGATAATGTTAGAAAGAACAAATGAACTTGCATATTTTAAATGTCAAAGACGATTGTGAAGCTCTCAAAGCTCTCGACAGCCTGCCAGAGTCTACTACTGATGAACTTCTGAAACTTTGAACTCATGTAATCTGAGTAATCAGAGATCATTAGGAGGAGAGGAAATGGGAGTGTCGAGTTCTTCTTTGACGTGGAAGAGATTAAATGTGTGATACATGATTCAATTAACAAAATAAACAGATGAGCTCAATGAAACAAGTCGTCCCTGTCAGGAAAAGGAGAGGGAGGAGGCAGACAGATGAAACGTCTCCTCAGTCAAAGGCACACACCCACCTGTCAGGACTGTGGTGAGCGTTGGAAACAATGTTCTCCATCACCAGCTCCGTCTCCCTCAGTTTCTCTTGCAGCTGAGCCAACTCAAAGTCAGCTGGAGAGTGATGGAGGGAAAAGAAGTTTAAACACAAGCTGAGCTCTGACAAACCGACCACCGCCCCAAAACGTAGGCGGTTGCAGTCATCTGGAAAACGTAAAGTTCTCCGTCACAGCACGGGTGGACTGCAGTTCATCTTACTGTATGATGCTTTACAGGAATCAATATGCCAGAAAGTACCCAGCGCTTCTTTGTGTAATAATTGTGAAACTTGAAGCTGACAACACTAAACTGATTTTTTTCATCCTTTTCTCTATTTTTAAAGTTAATTCAGATTCAGAGAAATGTCATTCACAGTTTTCTTTGTCCCTGAGCTCCTAATTATTGTGAGTGCTCAATAATAAGAACTGTTAATAAGTAATATTTCTAGTATTTATCCCACTTAACACTTACATTACATTCATTCGGTTGACACTTTTGTCCAGAACTCAGTGATGATAAGTGTATTCAGACTGAATAAATGAGCTCAAAGCTTGTTCAGAGAGCTTCCTTTTACAGAAATGAGATGGAAGTGTTGAAAGTTCTCGTGTGACTGAGCTCAAATGATACTCACTAATCTTTCTCTTCATGTTCTCAGTGCGAACTGAAGGAAACCTGCCCTCTGATGGCTTGCTGTTCCCCTTAGACGTGATCTGGGACAAAGAGACAATAACAGCATCACAACAAACACACAGCTGAGTTTCTGCTCGTGTTTAAACTGCTTGCACGCTGACAATGATTTTCTTCTTCTAAAGATTATTCTTCGTCAGAGTACCATGCTCAGTAGTATTTTTGTTGCCCCTTTGTGCCAGAGAAACAAAGAAATCTAGAAAGACACTGTGAGTATCTGGACCTCGTGCAGCTCATTCCATTTCTCTTCTCATCCAGGATGTGAGATTCAGAGCTGCACAGTCATTTACTGTCTGTGCTGCTGCTGCTGCATTGAGCACATACTCAAGGTATTTGAGTGCAATTTGTGCCAGTGCTGTAAAAACAGACATGATTATTTCTCCAATATCCAAGCTGAAAATAACCAACAGCCGCTGCAAAACTGATGCAACACATCAGCCGCTGACATCTGTGAATATCATCTGATTTGCCGATATGCCGATGTCAGTCAGGTTGAGACCGGTGCTGATGTTTGGCTGATGAATCAGCGCATTTCTAGTTACATATTCAGGAAAAGAATCTGACCATTCAATGCTAGCGGTCAGTACAAAATTTTCAAAAAGTTTCTTTTGCATTCAAAGGAATATGGTTGCATATGTCTGTGGAATTCAAACTTTGAAGTAAAGCGGTGTTGCGTCTCCAGCATTTCACCTTGAACAGTATGTAGAGGATGTAGAGTAAGATGCCGAAGCCGTACACAGGGATGATCTGTCCCGCCAGGTTGGATTTGCCCCCAGCTCCCGCCCCTGTTCCAGCTCCCTTGGCCCTGGCTACGGCCTCTGAGTTGTGGGCTCTGGAGAAGCCGGACCCCGTAGCCCTCTGGCCTCGACCCTCCGGGGGCATCTGACGGTGCATCATGGGAGGGAGGCGACCTGAACCTGCAGGGAGAGGAAGACGTGTGAGAAGACGGATCAGCTCAGAAAACTGAGCATGACTCATCCGCAACATAAATAACAGCAGAGTACAACACAACTAGACCAAGAAATGTTCAGGAATCTGTCACCTAACTTCTGTGTAGAAAATGTTTTTGTGATTATTTTGGGTGTGCTGAGTTATTTATACTTTAAGACATGATAAAAAAAAGGTGATATAATGATGATACATAATGAGAGGAGAACACACCATTCAACACCGTCATACCTGTGTGTGATATACAGGCTCAGTTCCCCTTTAAACAGAAACCTTTGACACAAATAGACATCATGATCAGGTGATTTCAATAGTTCCTCATTTTGTAAAACTGCAGCTTCTTTTGATCATGTCATATGTTTAGAATGAAGCTAATGATATAAATATCCTGTTACTACAACTATGTGAACAATACTGATGATGTGACATTTCATTTAGAACTTATTGATAAAAAGTAATGGTTCAAAAATATCAAGTGTCACGAGGACATTCAAAACATACAGAACTGAAAAATGAAACTTCTTTCAGTCGGATGTGGTTAAGGAAGAACAGATAACTTGTCACAGCGTAGAACTGGCTAAACAGCTGTTCCTTCACTGTGTACACATGCATGCATTTTGAAAAGATACGCACAAACTGGATGTACTTTGAAAATTGATGTTTCTCCATGCACATATGTTTGTTGTGGAAGCTTCTATCCTTAGTTTACACAAGGTCACATGTGGGCCTTGAGGTCCTCAGCAGTATTAGTTGTTTGGCTTTGGTTGGGAACAGTAGGTGCCAGTCTATCTCAACACTGTGGTGGCCAGGATCGAAGAGACCTATTGCTGCCTTCCCAGACATAATAGATAGTCTGCCATTGACGTTCCAATCTGCATAAACAGACAACAGTGTCTCCAGACTAGAATATGCTGACAATAACACCTGCATGGGTAAAGACATTCTCTTTGACTAATTCTGGGCGTATAGTATTTGTGATGTTATCTTAGAGTTTAAGTCTATCCACCAGGATGAGTTGGGCAGAATGTGAGACCGACTCAGGCACTTCTGATGTACTCTGACACTTACTAACCCATTAATCAAGAAGATAATCAGCAGTTTCATTGATAATTAAAATAATTGTTGAATGCAGCCTGAGGCCATTTAATCTTATTAAAGTGAAGGTTATAAAGTTTCACTGCAGGCTGTAGTTTGGAGTTTGGTAGTTAAGAATATGTAGACATGCAGCAGACGAAATATTTTTTTATCCAGACGGTTAGGGGACTTTGAGGAGTCTGAAAATACCATCAAAACAGAGGCAAGTGTTTCTGAAGGACAGGTTCATTAACATTATCTTAGAGAACCCAAACTGACAGTGAACTCTTGCAACGACACACCTACTTATAACTAATAGTGTAACGGGTCTGCAATCAAACCTTCATGGAGGTTCAAATGTTTCGTTTTTATGTAGACTGTTTAAAGACTATATAGCTCATTCTTTAAGGGCTGCAGTCCGTGGTGCTGGTGACAGGTGTTTCTGTTGTTACATCAGTAAAGATACTTTAGTTACCTAATGAAGTAGTGTTCCAACCAGGTAATGTGATTGCACAAGAGGCAACAGCACAGGGACTCGTGACTGCAGGCACCATTCCACTTAACAGGTGTTGTAATATTAATGTTACATATTTCTACAAGTAGTTTAAAACAAAGGGAAACCATTTACTGCATGCTGGCGTTATAAACTTCGACACAGCCGTGCTTATATTTACGTGCCGTCATTGTTTTACATATGTACAAACTAAAACAGGTGTCACGGTGTATTTTGGCGCCCCCCTCAGGGAGGAAAATGTAACTGCATGGACGATAATAATGCGCAGGGGACACTGCGGCTTGAAATACAAAAACACGCATTATATCACAAGCTTAGAGGCTGAGAAATTAGCAGCTTCAGTCCTCTATATGAAACGCCACCGTCCATCCGGCTACAGACGTTTTAACGGACACAGAGACGCCGTGAACGGTGACGTACCCTCCGGCCGCTCGGCAGCATCCTTCCTCCCCCGGGACAGCAGCATTTTGGGAAGCAGCAGAGCGACGCACAGCACGAGACACGTCGCGAGGGTCACCTTCTGAAATGTTGACATCGCCATACCGATAGGTGCACGGTCAACCTCCGGCGGAGAGACGGTGATGTGTGACAGGTTCACGGTGAGAAAACGGAGGAGGCGGGAGCTGCTCGGTGTCGTTTCTCATCCATCGGTTCAACTTCCTTGTTGACTTCAGGAACGGAAGTGCAGCGCAGCTGTGATGGACGACTTTCACCACTGGGTGGCGCCAGTGGACCGTGTTGATATTTTTAACGCCGCTGTACGGCAGGCTAAGATTTTTAATGAATATATCAATATGTAGTCTGTGATAGTGAATGTTATCCGATCAGTAATTTCATATGAGTTAAGAGTTAAATTATGAAGTTATCATAACATTTCTTATACCTTAGTTCAAAAGCGCCAAACAAATATAAGAACATCTATCAACTTTATATATTTAAAACATCATTCTTAGGGTTATATATTCAGTATATTCAGTTTTAATGCTGGGATTGCTTTCTACCTTCTCTGCATAGCATTTCCTTTGTACTCAGGACGTTTGAAACCATAAATTGTTTCTAGGTATGCAGTACATACTATAAAAAATAAAATTTAAAAAATGATTTAATTTAATCTGACTTTTAAAAAGTCAGTAAAAGTATAAAGGAGAATAAGTAGAATTCATTTCCTAATTGTTTATCAATTTACTGTGTTTAAATACATTTTTCTGTATTTTCTGTAGACATAAATGTATTGTTTTCCATTGATATGTTGAAGTTAACTGTATTAATTTTCTTTGCCATATTACGTAGGCACCTTTTTTGCAGACACTAATTATGTTATATTATACAATTTCCCTCATTCTACATCCTCTTCCTGTACTGCTGCATCCCATTTTCTGCACAGGGATGGTAAAAATGTTGTTTTAGCTATGTTTTAGGCTGTACTTTTTTTTTTTCTTTTTCTTTTTTTTTTTATCTCTGTTGTATTATTTTGAAGATAACTCCAAGAAAATATTTAAAGTCACCACCAAAATGTGGCTTGCTTATTGTTAGTTATTGTGGATGTTTGACCGCCACTGTGCCAAATTATGTTTGTGCACAGTTTGAATTTAAATATTTCAGTGATCTTCCTTTTACTGGTGTCATGCCCACACTGATTTTGGTCACCTCAGTACAAAAAGAATGAGCGCACAAACTGAAATTTAAATTCATTTAATTAGTCAACAAAAACAGCTTGAGATCAAAATCAAAAAATATGGTGGGTTTGAAGTGCCTCTCGGTTCGGTCCAGTCTTCGAGTCAAGAAGCAGAGAGATAAAGGATCCTCCAAACATTTGCAAATATGTTTGTTTGTTTTGGGTGCCAGACGGGTGGGGTTTACCACAATGGGCAGTTCAGTGACTGCCAGAAGAATTTAAAAAAAAGACAACTTAGTATTCTCTGTGATGGATGATGCTTGGTTGATGCTATGTGGTGCTGACTGGCTTCACTTCACTCATCTAGTATTTCAAGTGTGTACAGACCCTTCAAATTATTTGTTGAGTTTAAAAACAAAAAAGGGGGCAAATCCATCACAGTCCACATTAAGTGCTCTGATCCTCCTGATACTTTGATTTGTCCTGTTTTTTTTGTTGTTTTTTTTTTTGTTTTTTTTACTTCTTGGTTCATTTCTGGTCTGTCTGATCAGAGATGTCAGTTTTCAGGGTAGTTACCAAGCAGCTCAATTATAAAGAGTTCAAAGATGGGCTGCTGGAAACTTGTGCTATCACACATGGTTCAGTCTGAAACAGGAAGCTGATGAGCTGACTGTGCTGCTGTGAGTTTTTCGGGGTCCAGCTGTCTCATAGTCGTCCTGTTCTGATCTGCAGAGAGAGAGAAGAAAATGTAAAACAGCTCTAGGTCACTGTGGTATTAGAGGTTCAATAAGAACATATGATCGGCTTTATGTGTCCACTAATTGTGATAAGTTAGACAGAAAAGTTATGTGTTTCATAATAAATTGTGGTACGAGGAGGTGTGATTTCAATAGATAATTAGATTTTTCTCTTTTGGAAAAAAACACAGTTTGTATTATATTTGTATTATATATATATATATATATATATAGAATATAGATATATATATATATATATATATATATATGCATTGTAACTTTAATGGTAACCCAAGCCTGACTTTATGTGAAAATAAGCTGCATTTTGTAGCCTAGAAAATCTCTCTTTAGCCTTTGATATCCCGTTAGTATGCACTAATCTGGGCAGAATTACAGGCACCGACTGCTGTCAAGCTAGATTTATTCATTTCCCCTTAGAAATCTTAAAGATGTTACTGATGGTTTTTTTTATGACTTTTGTGATTTATTTTGTTGCTTCATTGTTGGATGTCTGGTTTTGGATGTGTTGTTCTCATTTGCTGGTTGTATGAATGTTTATTCTTCTCAGGTGTCACTTGAAAGAGAGATCTTAAGTTACTATTTTGAATTAAAAACAACATAGTATATTGAAAGTCTCGACTTGCCCTAGGGAACTTTAAAACATGTGCTCCAGTGCAAACATTATGTATATTATTTATGAAGTATGAATATGATCACAGATTGCTTGTGTTGTTTCAAATGTCACCAAACAAACTTGTCAGAGTTGTATTTTATCAACTCTGATGCTCAGATGGACAGCAAATTACAGCTGCTGTTAGCCGATGTTAGCTCAGTTTGTAAGCCGTGCTACACGGACTGTTAGCTTGGAACACCTGGGGAGTCTCAGTGTTTGTACCACAGGCATTTTGGTCAACCAGTAAGAGGTACTTTTCAGGCATGTGACAGGGAACAACAGCGGAATGGGCACCAAAAACAGAGCCAGGCGAGCGGCTAACATAACCAGGCTCAGCAGAGGTAGAACATGGCAGAGGGGAAGAGACGATGAAGAGGATGATGCAGGAGGCCAAGAAGAGAAAAAGAATGTGACCAAGAGGAGAGGACAAAAGATTTACAAAAGTAAATCTGGTAGAGGCTTTAAATCGTTGGCGAGAGCTTGGTGAAATAAAAGACTGAAAGACAGACACCGAGATGGACTGACTGCTGTTAGACTAGTAATTCATATTAGCTGGCTGCTATGTCTTGTGTTGTTGACCTTGCTTGATGTTTGGCTGTGAGCAAAGTTTTTAATCAGTAACATAAGTAAGATAATCATAAGAAATACACAAATACAGCTTTCCACAGTCGTATTGTTGCTTTAATTGATAAACTGCCTCAGACAAAATACATTTCTGTGACACTTTATTATAATGCCCATTGTTCCCCATAGTCCCAGGTCAGCACAACACTAGACTAAATTCTGTTTCTCACTCATTTACAAATGAGGAAATTAATATATTACAGCTTGACTTACATTTTTAAAGTTGAAGCAGGTGTTATTGTGTATTTTCAGAGTCAACACGTCCCATGAAAAGAGCTTTACCCATTAAATGCATTTCACTGTTTTCACTGTATTAAGAGTTGGAGATTAATAAGCTTGAATGCAGCTAATTCTCACAGATCATATAACTCATTAGCAGTTGAGTCTACTGAATAGAAGTAATTTTCACTGAAGCAAATTGTCACTTATCTAATTATGTTTCACAATTTAATTTCACTGATATTGTATTCAATAAAAAATACAGAATCAGATTTTTACTATCATTATATTAGGTAACTTTTGTCTCACCCAGTGGCATGAAGCTCTTATCAGATATGAATATATAATTCAAGGTCAAGAACCCAAACAAATTACACTTATAAAAAGTAGTGGTCCACTGGTTAGAAGTCTTTGACAAAAGTTAAAATAAATCTACATAACATCCAACATCAACAAATCTATTTGGGTCTTTAGAGAAACGTTAGAAAGAGTTACAACATCTGGAAGCCAAAAAAAACTTCACTGTAGCCATTCTATCAAAATTACAGCATTGGAACCACATTTCTAAAGTAGACTCCTATCTGAACACTCCAAGCAAAATATTCAGCCAATGACAAACATCTGACCGCACATGCATTAAATATTCCTCATTTCTCACCTCACTTAACAATAAAATTGACAAAGAGTTGGTCAAGTCTTCAAACATTTTAAGATTTTAATGTATAAAAAGGAAAGTGGTCTCCCAAAGTCTAAAGTTGTCTCAACATGAACTTCGGAAGACCTAAAAACCAACCAAAAGTCCCAAACTCTCCACTTTGTCAAATGTCCAGTGCGGTGTATTTTATGAACTGTAGTTGTAGAGTTAGTATCATAATCATAGGTTGGGCTGCTGGTGGCTTTAGGGTATATTTGGGAACCAAGGCAGACCCTGAAACTCTCATAATTGTGGACTTTGTGGTATTTGCTGCACTTGCTTTCAAACTTCTCCCATCTCCCTCTCAGCCGAACGCTGCTCACACCCATCAAGAGGCTCAATAAAGGAAGAGCTCTGCCCGCACAGGATTTAATTGTCTGCTGGTTAAAGCTTTAGAGAACGCCTTTAGACGTGTTTAAACTTGCCAGGCAACTTTAGTGGCTTCCAATGATAATAGCATGTGATTTCAGGAAAGGAAAGTGGCACCCCCACAGCTTAATGCTTATTTACCGGACTATGAGGTGAGAGAAAAGAGATGAGAGGACAAATCAATATATATTAGTGATAAATCCTGTTTTCTTTCTTTATAAGACAATTTGTAGTTTGATAATGTGTTTAAAGCTCTATGTGAAGGCTATTTAATGGTAAGATATTTATTTTCAGGAATAAATATTATGCTTAAGACTTGAGATTTGCCTTTGTAGTGACAAGTGACATGCATTTTGTTTATAATGAACACTAATGAACAGTCAACGGGATCTGCAAACTAGCACACATTTGTTTAAGTGTGACAGACTGCAGCTGCCATTGTACCCAGAGTGTCACTTTACATGTCCAGTCCACAGGGAGCTACATCACCACTGTGCTTCCATCCACTTTTAGCTCTGTTATTGGTCTCCACCTCCTGAGTACTCCACTATGTTCACCAGCAGAGCCCCTAACTTGGTCTGGCTTCTGTTCGGAGCTGAGCTGATACCATATGGTGACAGAGTTCGGTCATAATTGTGCATTGGTTTTCCATTTGACATAGTCATTTGATTAATGTTTTAAGTGTGTTAAGTTTAACCAGTTATATCTGCAGACTATCTTACCTCTTCGGTAAGAGTTTGACTATGTTTTATGATTCATTGATCTGATTGGTTGTTGCTTTTGTTTAAGTTCTCTCAGGATAGATGAAATAGACAAATGGTTCATCTAGTCACCTGTCAGGTGTTTTATTTATTAGAAAGAGTTTCCAGTGGCGACTTCTGTGAAACAAACCATCTGGTGCAGTCAGGTTACCAACTACCACTTTGTTTTGCTGATTTAAAATGTGAATAATTGTCCTTTTCACCGAGAGCGACCTTGTAGAGTGGTTTCTTCTTTAACGCAGAGCCATCTGGCTCTCAGCCTGCGTAGTGTGCTTAAGAAATCTGACGTGATGCACGACATGGATTCAGTTATCAGACATCAATCCATTTTGACAAACTGCCCTCAGAACCAAACATATGCATCCATACTAAATGTCACGTAATGCAGATGTTTTCAGAGATAACATGCTGCAACATATCTTTGGATTCTCTTGCTAATGTCAGCAGCCTCTGGTTTGAAGGCTCATGTCTACATATGGTCATATTTGAGATGAGCTAGTGAGCTCACTTGTATACCTTCCAGATATCTCAGCGCATGGTTTAGTTCAAACTGTCAGAGCAGCTGTCCTGGACTGTAATTCATCGTCATCACAATATTACCTCTTATTAAGGCTGCCTCTCTGTGCTGCCATTAAGATGGCCTCCTTCATAGTCCAGCTGGCACAGGATCATGTTGTTCTTGAGGAAAAACTTGTCTCCCACGCAAAATCTGCAGAGAGAAATAAAAATATGGAACTGGGTCTTGGTTTTCTTGCTTGAGCTTAAGTGAATCATGAGGTCCCACAGGAGCATTTCAGGCATATTTTCAGCATACATCCACTGCTATGATAATCAGAAAATTAATCTTGCATGATTGCTGGCTGATTAACTATCCAAGGGACATACAAAGTCTGTAACCCCTTGAGGTTTTAAACAGCAGTGCAGTAAATTTCATCACATTCTGATTACAATGCATTGGTAATATACTCATGACAACCACTAGCTCACTAGTACACCTCCCAGATAAGTCAAGTGAATTTGATCTCCCTGGCTAATTGCTCCCCTAATCTTACCTCTGGCGGCAGAGCTGACAGGCGAAGCAGTCTAAATGGTAGACGTTGTCTCTGGCTCTCATCACCATCTCAAAGGCAGGGATCAGCTTACTGCAGGCTGCACAGTTCCCCGTCACCCCAAAGAGCCTGTAGAGGGAAAAGAGGGCCACAAGCAGACCTGTAGTCTGGATGTACTTAGATACATTTCAGCCAAGAGCTGAAGAGGGGAAGAAAAACATTCAAATAAAGAGATGACAAGCCTGAAAAGTAGTTCAACAGGACCCTGCGTCTGAGCCAGTGTCACAGATGTTCCATGTACACTTTCTGCAAATAATCACTTGATTTAAAGCGTAAGGTAAACTGCATTTCCTGCAGATTATTGCTGCCTTATTGCTGCTGCTACTAATGCAGTGCTTCATAATAACGAGCAGCCAAGTGGGAGCAAACATTCACATCAGCCTCCTCATTGTGATTTTGAGGAATTTCTAACTGAGATATTTCCCACATGGCAGGAGACAACTGCAGGGATGTCAATAGGAGGCCAAATAAGGTTAGTGTGATTAAAAGTTAATATTACAAGTGATACAAAGCTGTTATTGGTTAATTAACATGCTCACATGATTCGTGCATTTAGCCGTTTAGCATGTGCACCATCATAGTTACATAACATTTGCTAACTAGCACTAACCACAAAGTACAAAGTCAATTTTGCATTTCTTTGGTAAAGCAAAGTAGCATATTCTAATTTTGACCTGATGTGGCAATCCACCCAGTAGTTGTAGAGGCGTTTCACTTAAAACTACAAATGTCAACCTCATGATTGTGCTGCTAAGTCAGTAGGACTGACAAACATTGTTATCCAAAGAGCCAAGCTACCTATGTAGCCCAGAAATTGTATTGGCATCAGAAACATGAGGAACTGTGTTAACAAGTTTGTAATGATTAGCTTTGGTATTTAAATCTACATTCTGTCCACTTCCTGATCAACTGTTTCCTGAATTATATGAATCAGCACCTGAGCTGCACATTTGACTTTTTGGTTATGTATTTGCCAATTGTGTGTCTCTAACAAACTGATTAGTATGTAGTTTTTTCAGATATCTAGGAACTAATCCTCCCATACATATCATAACACGGTATCTTAAAGTATGTACTTTAGCAATCAACTGTTTAGCGCTAGATCCAGAGTTTATTTTAATTAATGATTCATTATTAGCACCTGATGTGTTGCTTCTTCACTCCATGGTAACTAATTAAAATGTTGTGTACCGCATTGTAGTGTTAACAATTTATTTATATCTGGTTCAGCTCATTTGAACCCGTCAATTCAGGCTGATTCCATTGGTGTATATGGTGCAATTAAAGGCCTGACAATGCAGTTAGCCATCTGGAATAATGTACGAATGCTCCCATGTCATAACAATGTTATTCCTCTTCTTCACTTGTAAGTGAAGTGAGTGTCAGGTGTAAAAGTTTTCATAAACTGGATATAACATGGAGTGGACTATTGCATTATATCAGATAGAGAGCAGAAAAATGGGGACTGACTGACATGAAAAAGTCACTTTAAGAACCACGCTGATGTTTTCTGCCTCACGACATTACTTTACATAACTTGAGAAGTTGACTAGTCGTGAGTTGATTCTTAACGTTTCTCTGAAACTAACAATTTCTCTGACAGCAGTTGAACTATGTCCTCAAAGTACCTGAGAACAAACCATGTGTTGTTTTGAAATACTCCGTGACTCAGTGCTGACCAGCTGCAGATTGCCTCACCTCTCATTCACCTCTAAAAGAACGAACAAATGGCTCCCTAAGAGCCTGACACACATGAAGATAAGTGGCCGCTGCTGATTTCCATATTCCATTAGAGGCCAAATAGAAAAAGAGGTTTGGGAGGAACCGTTATGAAAAACGACATCCGCAGACGGAGGGAGGAAAGCCCAGAGCATGTGTATCCCAGAGCTTCGGACGACAATGAAAAACGTCATCAAACGAGTGACCAACACTGGAACAAAAGAGGGACCTAATTAACTGAATGTTCTGATCTAACGAGCCTGAGTCCTGAGCAGGCACCTGGTGGGTTTTTTTCATTCTCCTTAACGAGGCTACGAAGCTCAATGCTAATTCTCTACTAATGGTCCAATTAAAAGAAATCACATGGTTTTAATCCTGCTCTTCAAAGGCTTTTGCTCTGCACCCTCGCGATGATGAGGAAAACAGGAGGCAATCTAGCCAATTTAACTGTCAAAAGGGGTTTTGGTCTCTTAAGTGCAGCGCAGCTAATGAGAGACTTAGCTCCAACCAAATCCAGCTGGATTGTACATGAGACTAACACATGAGTTCAGCAATGTGGCTGAGATATCAGGAGTTCTCCTGCTGACCTGACACCAGACGTCGTTATTTCAGGCGGAGAAAATGAAGGCCATATAACTCCCAGAAGAGCCGTTTGAGCCAGGTTTAGGTTTTGTATATAAGTGGTGTCATCGAGATTCATGGTCAAAAGACTATAAAGGTGGGAACCTGTTTAAATCTAAAGTAGAGTTAAATCATTCTTTAAATAAATTGAATTAATTGCGTAGTGACAGAACCTAGAAGATTGTATTTAAAGGATTATACAAAGAATTTTATAAAGGAACTGTTCCTACAATCTAAAAACATTTATCTTTATCTGACAGTTTTATAAAGAGTGTTTGAAGTGCTTCAGATTGTGTTAAGTGTTAGAAACTTCCAGTTGTACTCGATGGAAGACACTGCAGATAAGCATAGCAGACACTTCAGCGTGATGTTCCCTTGGCTCGGAATATTTAATAGTTTGACATTTTGGGAAATTTACTGCTTTCTTGCCAAAAGTTAATAAAGTGATACCATTCAATATGTAGCTGTGGCCAGAAGAAGGTTTATCTTAACCTAACTTAACTGAGCTTGGCTTGGTATGCCAGTTCTCTCCAAAGTTAACAAAATACACCTGTCACTACCTCAGCACAGACTTTACGAGTTGCACACACGTTTGTCCATGAGTTCAGTTTTTGGTGCATGGTAATTTTAGTTGTATAGAGTATTTCTTCATAATTTTATAATATGTCTGAGGAAAATATTTATATTCCCCAAGGTCTTACCTCTTTATGTTACCTTTGCATTTCCTGCATTATGCTAAAATGCTTGCAAGCTTGTTAAATTATTAGCCTGGGTGGTTCGACCACAAACAAACGTTACTATAATCATTGACTTAGCCTTGGTCATGGAGATGTTATCTGTCGAATCAAGTTCCAACTTTTCTTGATAAGAAAAGAGTTATGACACAAGAACATTAAGGAGGCGTACATTTGCCTCATGGCAGTGTTCTTATGACTTACCACTTGAACGCAAAGTACATTGTGTGCATAACTCATGAGTTCCATTTGAAGGCCGCAATTATCTGGCACGTAACCCACTTGTAGACAGAGCCAAGCCAGCTGTAGCTATTTGTTTGCACTCTTTATGCTAAGCTAAGCTAACCGTCTTCTGGCTTCAATGTCATACTTACCATACAGAAATGAGAGTGGTATCAAACTCAGTAAGAAAGCAAATGAATGCATTTCCCAAAATGTTGAACTGTTCCTTAAGAGCCTTGTATTGTTGCATATTGGTCCATTATCAAACCTTCACGTTTGTTTCTTTAGTTTATTTATGCCAACTTCACCTCTCGCTCCCTTTTCACTGTTTGTCTGAAAAAAAAATATACAATTGGCATGAAAGTTCATTGAAAAGGTAACTGAAAAGCCAACAGTCACGAACCACACGCTCATGACAGTGGACTATTCTTTACTTTACTTCTTTACATCCATCTGCTTATTTGGTTACTCTATACTAAAATAAGTTTCTATATCTAATCTATACAAGATTAACACTTCAAATACAGTAGAAGTCAGGGTGCTCAGTCCCATACGATGAGTCAAAACTGACCTGAGAAGCACGTTGAAACATGAGTAAAACATGCTTGGAAATGATTCATTGATGTGTTTTGTAGGAAGAAACATGACTTGACGTGAGTTTGGGGCAGAAAGGATCATCAGCACTTTCTTAGTTGAAACAAGATAGTTTACACAGTCACAGTAATCTACATCTATCTATCAGTCTCATGTCTGTCCTCATGAAAGTTACAGATCTGCACACTTTACTTATTCAGTTTCCACTGAGAGGCTCTCAGATTCAAGTTAATATATCTGTTACTGATCAGATTATTCCCTTTTACTTCCTGAGTGGATCATAGATCGATAGCTCTTTCAATCTCACAGAATCTACTGAATATTATCAATATGTTGCAAACTGGCTACAGCAAAGTTTGCTGGGCATTTTTTGTTTGATGATGGTTTTCTTATTCTCATCCAGTCTGGATACATGTGTGGAACGGTTATATTTACCTCAGATAGTCCCTGCGGCAAAGGATGAGGTTGGCCCGAGTGTATAGTGTGGAGCCCACCCGGCCCAGGCGGCAGTCGCAGCAGGCACACTTGAGGCAATCCTCATGCCAGTACCTGTCCAACGCCTGCAGCATAAAGCGGTCCCGGATCTTCCCGTTGCAGCCTGCACAGCCCCTCGGCTTCTCTCTGGACTGGAGGGACACGAGAGACACACCTGGCAGGAAACAACAGAGAGACAAAGACATGCACAGTCACAGATGGGGTTACATTTCTCTCGGGAACATGTGGAAAGCAAAGAAGTCTGTTGTGATTAACAACTGATTTTATAAGATTATTGAAGTAATAAATAATGAAACAAATATAAATAGGTTTTATAGTGACATCACAAGAGATTTATGCTTCAATACAGTCAATTATAGTGACATCTAATTTAAAAAAACAGGTCACCTTACATGTAAAATTAATAAACGTAATTCCCTAAAGGAAGATTATGATGGGAAGTAAGTCATTTTTAGATACATAATAAGTTCCTAAGAACACAACAGTAGTTTTGTGTCAGGGTGGAGGAGTGAGGAGTCAAACTAATCATTCATCTTGATAAAAGTATTTGAGTTTGACATGAAAATTAGGGGAATGTCTGTTTTCTTATCTTTATTTTCATAAATGTGTTGCTGCACTCATAATTCCTCCAAATCCAAAAAAGCTTTTCTGTTTTATTTCATGGATAACACACACACACACACACATACACATGCATTCATGTCAGTCCAGTACAGAAATGTATCTCAGCCCTCTGTACTCACTCTCCTCCTTGTCCAGCACCATCCCTCTGGAAACAAACAATCCAACAACAGGAGAAATGTCGCTTCTTCTTCTTCTTTTTCTCCTCCTCCTCCTCCTGCTGCTGCTGCTGCTGCTGCGTGCACGATAACAACCCGAGGAGCAACAATAAACACAGAGGGCTCTGACACTCTGGATAAATTACACTATCAACACGGAGTCGCTCAAACTTCAGCTCCGCTCCTCATAACCCCGAAGAGGAACAAACACAGAGTCGCTTTCTGTGTCTCATGCGTAAAAATAATAAAATAGCCCGTGGATGGATGAAAACAGCGTCCCCGGGTATCACCTTGCCGGCAGGAGAGATGTCCTCAAACCAAGTGTGTGTGTGTGTGTGTGTGTGTGTGTGCCTTATCTGAGCTGATGTCAGTGCATAAGCATGTCTGTATCTGCACTGGCTGCGGCTCTTCCCCCTCAGACGAGCTCCTCTGCACAGACTGAACCTCCTCACAGAGCTCCCTCCCTCTCTCTCCCTCTCCCCCTCTCTCTCTCTGCAAAAAAAAAAAAAAAAAAAAAAAAACTCCCACAGTCAAATGGTTTTTTCAACGCTGCGTGCTAATTATATAAAGTCATTATGCTCAGATCTGATAGTAACCGCCCCCTCCCTCTCTGAATCAATTATTCAATAGGCAGTCACACACCAGGACAGCCCGGGCCTGAGGTGTTTTAGAATGAGCTTATTCAACTCCAAGGACACCAATTATCTCCAGGGCGCCCTGTAGTCAAAGCAATGGCTTTTCAGCGCGGCAGATGCAGCGCCTCTGTCGCGCACGCGCTCACGCGCGCGTCGGCATGTGCGTGCGCGCGACATATATTCATCTGTTATTTGTGCGCTTATATTTTTTTTTCCGAGGTAACAAAAGCAGTAATAGCTTAGAGGAGGGAAAGAATACACACTAATGGGTCACTAAACTATCACAGGTCCTTGAAGGACTACTGGATAATTATTAGAATATAAGATACAACATGAAAAATCTATTATGGGTTTATTGAGTCGTCCTTGAATGTTAGAATAGAAATGTCATATATGACACATAATATAATAATAATAAACACCGTGTTAGCTATGAGGGGTGAAAGAAGTATTCACATCTTTCACTCAGTGTAGAAATACTCAATAGTAGTACTCAATGCAGGACTTGTACTCAAGTACAAGTCCTGCATTGAGTACAAAAAAATTAGCATCAAAATGTTATCAAGTGAAAAAGTCTTCATTTCGCTAATAGCCAACTTCAGAATCATTTACATAATTGTTGGAGCATTAAAGGACCAGTATGTAGAAATTATTGGCACCTAGTGGTGTAGTGGTGCAACCTTCTTGAAGGAGAAACATGGCGGTGTAGATTCTAAGGTAAGAAAAACATAGTGATTCTTATTATACACCAGTGATTGGTTATGAATATTATACTGCACTGTTGTCATATTCTGTAAATAGAGCCCTCTAAATCTGACACACTGGATCTTCATCACTTTAATGTTGCAGCCTATGTCAGTTCATTTATACATTGAGCTGCTGGGTAGTTTGGAAAGTTTTCCCAGAGGACCACTATAGACCATCATTTATTTGAGTTTAAGTTATTAAATACATGTGGAGTAGAAGTATATTTGAGGCAGTGGACAATGGAAATGAAGTATAAAATTGTATGTAAGTACTTAAAACTTAAATGGATATATCTTTAATGGACATACTATTGTATACTACAGAATTTTCTTTTTTTAAGTTTTGGTGGGTCCTATTAGTTTTAGTTGTACTACAAATTCAAATATTTATTCAAATTACAAAAAGTACAGTAGGTGTAATACTATAGGATTATAGGAGACACTTTAAATACACCACATATCAGTTATAGGTCATAATTGACTCACTGGTCAACCAATTATACTCCAGGTCAAGATTAAACCACTATAAAGCTTTAATGGTAGCTCTAGCAGACCTATATCCTATAAGAACGTCCTGAATATTATATGAATACTGGAGATGAAATCGCTAAAAATAGTTCTACTTACTAATAGACCTACCACAGACCAAGAATATTATATGAAAACCATAGATGAAATCTAAATAGCCTTGGAGCTCAATGTTGAGTCCCAGACCTACTGTAAGTCAATATATTGAGGATTTAGTAATCAAAATACCGCAAAGTATGGTAAGATCATTATTTAAAGTTAATACTGAGCACCAGAGGCACATTATTAGTCTCTGTAGATAGATTATTGGAACGTTATAGTGATTTTCTTTGGGCTTTTCAAGGCCAGTACTCACTCCAGTCCATAAACAACACTGCAGCCTGCTTCCAAATACATCATCCGGCCCTAAATCCTCCTCATTAGAAGCTGTGGCATAAACAACTGTTCTAACATGGCCCCTGGATCAGGTCACACTAATTAACCAGCACCATCGACCGACAATTCCCTCATTATCCACCCTCTCATCTGATCGCATATAGGCCGTCAAGACAGCTAACGATCAACAGACTAATTAATCAGCTGATGAGGTGCAAGTGAAGCTCCGGGTTCCCTCTTCATTTGGGAGACACATGGGAGCTAATTAGTTCAATTATTAATGCATCTAATTAAATAGTTTCTCTGGGTAATCATGGTTACTGTCTCGTCCTCTATCGGCTGCAGTGATAAATGGATCCATGATGCAGTAAGACCCCTCTTGTCCTTTATTTTGACATGCATGTAGTCCATTGCAACTGCTGGCCTGGACTAAACATTACAGGCTATTCACAGGCCCAGACCCCATTAGACTAATTGCACTAAAAGCAGTCTGCGGCTGACATTAAAGGTGAGCTGTGGTAAGGGCTCTAATTAGCAGTCTGTGAAAATAGGAAGCCTTTTTGGCCATCTGCTGCTGCCTGCGTTGCCTTCATGTCCTCAGTGTGAAAAGGGCAGAGACAAATTTAGGCGATGTTTAGTGGAAGGGGCTGTTTGTCAGTTATAATACCACGAGAGGCTGGGTCATTTCATACAGTAACAGCTGAATTTAGAGGCAATACAAGAAAACTGCTGCAATTTGTGGCAGCACAGCCATATGGTTTTACATACGAAACCACAGCCTGCCACTTCTCGTCAGACTCAAAGGAGAAAAACTGTTATTTAGACTTAGAAGCCATTTTCTACCATCTATATTCAGTTTACTTTACCACCATTTCCACACACAGCTTAATTAGATTCTTTGTTTTCTAAATGCAACATTTAGGGCATCAAACATGTCAATCCAGGCTAAAGAGACATGTGTGCGTACGTGAGACTAAAGTTTGCAGCCAGATTTGATTATTGATTGTAAGCATGCTGGCGATAGCATTGAGCTCAAAGCACCACTATTTCTATGCCTCACCAGCTCTGTGGCTCTAAAATCAAGTGACACAGTGCAGTACAACTGCATTTCCTTAAATGGCCACTTAAGGCTGGTTACAGCCCCCCATATTAAAATGTCCAAGGTACACAAAACAGTTTTGGTCTCTATAGCTAATTTCCCCGATCATGACAACTGTACTGAGGGTGAGTTTTTATAGAACTCACCTGTTCATAATATATTAAGGCTTAAAGTTATGCAGAATTAACAGTGTGGCCGCTTTGATTGACAGATGGCTTGTTTGAGCACCCAGGCGTCATTCAGGCCACCTCAGCTCCACTTACAATCCATATCTTTGCCTATTTTTGCATTAGCTGTCAAGATGGTGGCAGCCAGAGCCACCACACTGAGCTTCACAACAGCTCTTCAGAAACCTGTGGGTGATGTCACAGAATCAGAATCAGAATCAGAAATACTTAATAATAATATTAATCCCAGGGGGAAATTATTTTTTGTTACTATACTCCAGTATACAAACAAACAACATAAGTGAACACATAACCATCCATTAAGAACAAAATAAATATATATATAAAAACTATATATATATGAAAGGTCCAATGGTGCTGCAGGCAGATGTTGGGTTTGCAGAGGGAGGGATGTACAGGACAACGATACTACATCCGACAGATACTACATCCGTGTTTTATACCGTCTATAGGCCTTACAGAGTTAATAGTATGACTGAGGAGTTGCTGATGAGAACCATGTGATCTGGTCAACGGCTGTTGCCAAGGTCAGTAATGAAATGACAAATTCAATTTCAGTTTTTTTGTCTCTCAGTTAATTGAAGGGAGCATTACTTGGCTTAATGCTGCATTGATTTAAAAATGTGCCATCTTTAAAATGTCAGAAACACCACAGTGTGTTAATTTACTGAAGATGTATAATGGGCAAAATTAGGCTGAATGGATCCCTCTAACAGGAGATAAACAAGGCCACGAAGAGCAAAACACAGAGGAACAAAACACTTGAACACCATCATATTAGCGTCACAAGCCAAGTGCTTTATCAGGGATGCTTGGCTGGTTGTGATAGAGCTGCACCTGAACTCCCACAACGTTTGACCACTGGGGAGACGATTATTTGCTCTGATCTCCAGACTGGCTGCGAAGGAAAAAAGTATTTACATGTGCTATGGTGCCTTTGAGTGAGGCATGTGATACTTAGATGACCTAGTGGAGCTTCTTAGTGGTTGTATGGGGCACTTCACAGTGTGGCAAAGTGTGTATGATCAGCCTAAAATGTTAAAGATCTTGTGACTGAAGGTCACTAATTTGGTCATGACAGTCATCAGACATCTCAGTATTGTATGAGTTAGTCATTTTCAATTAGATTTGAGTTTAATTATGTTGAATGGAAAACTTTGGCTGTGTTTGTTCTTTCAGGTTTTTCCACATTATTAAGTCAAATTTCTGAAAAATCTTCCACACTTCTAATTGTGACTTTGATGTTGAGGCAAAAGGTATACTTGAGCAAGGCCTTTAAAGTCCATGTAAAGGCAATTCCAAGATTTCTTTCAAAATACTTTAAATATGTTGGAAAATAGTTGCCGAAAACATGTGAAAAGACTTTGAATGATATTTTTCTGAAATGTGGAGTTAGAGATTTTGTGGGTGGTCCTAAAGGGTGGCTCGATGACACACTGAGGTCACTATGAGCATACCCCTGCACCCCTAGCAGAGAGACAAAGTTTAATAATCTCACTTAATGTTTCAAAGTTAGTCATGTCATTTTCTGAACTCATCTGACATGTTTCAGTCGCTTCAAAATTGCTGCTTGACTGCTCCCACCAGTGGCTTCAGCGCATTCAGCGGACACGCCCCCACAGTCCTTGAGCTGAGCTGAACTACTGACACATTTTTACTTTTACCCCCCACATTTTCACACAAATGCCCGTGCTTTTTACCTTTTACATTTTCAATTCAATTCATTTTGCACGCCTTCCCTAATAAGATTTGAGAGTTTCAGTTAGCCTTGCACAGAAACAGATAAATAAAATGTCCTTCAAAAAAAAACCAAGAGTACCAAGAGTAATTTTATACTGAGAGTGCTTTTCTGTTTCTTTTTACATTTAGTTCAGTAAAAAAAACTTGGATTGGATCAGTACTTCTACTTTTACCAGAGTTTTCTTTACACAAGTATTTGTACTTCTGTAAGTAAAGAAGGTGTGTACTTTTGCCACCTCTGTCTGTCCTACCTCAGTACTGTTCATGCAGAGATCAGCTTGGTGCGTGAAGGTGTGAAAGTCTTGTACTTTAAGCATATATCTTTTTTCATTTGAAACACAAATACTTCTGTCACTTTTTATTTCCTTTGTGTACAGCTCAGTGCTACAGCACAGCATGAAACCCTTCCAGCAGACACTGTCTCAAAGTCAGTTGAACAATTGAACAATTATCACATTTCACCTCTATCAATGATGGACAACTTTTCACCCCAACTTTGAGCGTGGCCGTTTGAAACACTTTTGCCTTTGGCTGTGATCAGACAACAATCATTTGTGGTTGTACTGGGCAGCTTCCAGATGTGAATGTGAACTGGGCCTTGCTGACAAAGACAGCATTACTCTCAGTGACATCTCCCTCTATAAATAAAGTTTTAAAAAAACTGCGAGGCAGAAGGATGCTACAGGCATCCACTTCTGCTACTGGTGTGTTGTTTTTATGCTCTTGTATGGGCTGTAACCAGCTGCAATATGGCTTTCAATTTAGGGAAGTCAAGTTTTATTGATGGAAACATGCCTTTAAGGGCATGTTCGAACAATGATAGCATTGCAAGACAAAAGAGCAGAATATTTACTGTCAGCACACTGAACATTATGGTTGATTAATGTTTAAAACTGTGATCATTATCTACCTCATCAACACCTATTGTGGCTTTACAGGTTACTTCACTTCCCTGGTAGTGAGCTAAACAACATGAGCAACTCTATTATTACTCAAAAGAAACGGCACATTTCCAATACTATATGTTCTAAATCTTACCCAGACTCAGGCACATCCATCTGTCTTATAATAATTGGGTCATTGAGAAGTTCACGGACACAATGTACGAGTCCTTACAAATCAAGTTCAAACACCTGCTATATATACAGCACTGTACGGTCCTTTCCACGGATCATATTTTGGAAAGCATCTTTGGCTCTTTCTGACTTTTTTGGGCTGCAGATGCAGGCTGCTGCACTTGAAGCGGATATCTTTGATCTGTCAGCCTCAAACCTGGCAAGATATCTTCAAATGCAGTTGTGCAAGCACAAACCTATCAAGGACTGGAACACAATGTAACGTAATACAGTTATTCACACCTTCTAGAGTTTCTTCATGAGTCTGTAAAGGTCTAAATTTGTGGAGATTCTGCATAAAATGCTGCATCAGTTTATATATATAGAGAGAGACATGATTACAGTATAACTGCTGGTGATTGTGTTTTGGTATATTGTACAAAGATACAAAGAAAGTGCATTACATTTTGTTACATTTGCCACTAATTGAAGAAACAATAATATTAGATTTTTCAAAAAGATACCAGCCTTATCTATACATACTTAGTGTGATACTGCTACAACTGTCTTGAAGGATGTCCTGGCCAACCTTTAAGGTAATTGGCTGACATGGGAGGGTCTGTTCACCAGCTGATGACCACTCCACCTGAAGGTTCACTCTATCTTCCTTTTACTCTCATCCTCTTCTTTTGGTTTGCACACCTCCACTCCTCCACATGCATCCATGCTTTGCTGATTTCCACACTCCTTCGTCCATTTGTGGTAATTTAAACTCTTATTTTAATGATAACCTTTGTGAGGACTCCCTTCATGACAGATTGTGACAGTCACGAAAATTGTTGAGTAACATTATGTTGGATGGCTGGACTGTGAGGTACTCTCATTGTTACAAGATCTTTATGGGATTTCCTTCTGGGACAGAAGCTGAAAGTTCTGTTTTTACTTCAGTTTTCTGTTGGCTATTTTGACTGTGTTCAAATTTGTTTTTTTGCTCAGGAAGTTTCCTAACTGAGTGAAATAACCAGGAAGTACTTAAAGGCAGCCACGATAAGAGCTTTTTAGGTCCTCTAAATGCCAAGGAAAGGTCATACAATGCTTCCTTTCTCATCACCAGTAGCGTAGGATACACGCTGGACCATCCTTTACTGAAAAAAATGAGACAATGCTGTCCCACATCAGCAGACTGTGACACAAAACTTATATAAATCATTGACTGGTTCCAGAAATCATTAATAGATTTCTTTTGCAGATTATCCAGTTCAGTGTGACCTTGAAGAACAAGGACATTGAATTCAACATCATAACAAAATACTTTATATATAATATACACACTAACTCTCCCATTGTGGAATGTACTATGTATTTTCTGTACTTAAACATGTGACAAAATGCCCATGCCAGGAAACATTTAAAACTAAATACTACTGTGTTCCCTTACTCAATACCTGATTTTCATTATTATTTTAAAAGCTAAGCTTACTCTACTTGTATATTCTTTTTATGTTATATTATTATTCTCTTTGTTTTGTTTCTACTTCCTATGAGTAACTGATACTCTTTGTATGAACTGAAAACATATTTTCTTAGTCGGTGTACTTCAGACATCAAATCTCATCAAACTGTACAATACAGACTGGTCTCTACACTGCAGTTGTCCTCTTCTTTCCTTGACCTTGTGGCATTTTCCATCAAGGTCATTGAAAAGTGTTTAGGAGAGAACATAGGACTATTTTGGCTATTCAACCACAGTCCAAGACTTGTTATAGTAGTAAAAGCACATGTGAAACTAATAACGTCAGTGGGTCAGGAGGGGTGACAGTGATCCAACATGAACAGAACCCTGAAACTGAAGCCGCTAAATGGAATTCACCCATCATGAAGTCAATCTGTGATTTTCCTACTGACATATAAAAACAAAAAAAAAGGCCATTGTCTCAGCAGAATATGAGCGACATCAGATATGTAACGTGTTACTCGACAAATAATCAGCTCAATTCCAGTGAGAGTTTGTCGATATTTGAGGTTTCTTTTTGACTGTTAATATGAAGTCGTGTGGGTGCTCTGCTTCAGCGACTGACAAGAAGAGCTTCGAACTCTTTATCAGATTCACTGTATTTACAGAGTTCTGGCTTCTGGCTTCTGCACGAAGATACCAACATCTTACACAATAGCATTAAGTGTAACAGGAGACAAGCGGTACACTGAGTAGACCATGAACAATTGACATAACATATGAAAAGGATTACATATGATTCCTTCCACAATACATCTCTCAGTGTAAAACCAGATGATCCAGATGTAAGTCATCAAAAATGTGTGCTCGTGACATTCGCTGCTTTCGATTAAAAAAAAGGATGAATTTCGCCTCTCGGATGCTTCATGGAGGGGATTTCTCATCTGAGAGACCAACTCTTCATATATATATATCTATAACTATATATATATATATATATACAGTACATCCAATCACTGTGTGCACTCATGCAGCATGACAGTACATGGCAAAACATGTCGCCTTGAGCAACTCATACAAGCTGGTGTTCAAATCAATTTAAAACTCTGTTTTCCTTGTGATTATAGGAGAAAAAGATACGTTTCAGTCAGGATAATTCCACCTGTATCCTTGATTAAGTTGATTTAAACTATTATTTTACCTCACTGACATACTGTTTTCACATTTTGAAGGAAAACGAGATCATCAGTCAGCCCCAGACTAAACAACTTTAACTACTGTTTATTTTCACTGTCAAGATCGCAGGCACATGAATGCGGATGCTGGGGACAGAGCGAAGTACCATCTGATGTTGCAGACTAACTCTTCCTGCTCCAACATGGATCCATTTCAGTGGTGCTTCAAGTCTTTGGAAGCTATCCAATCCCCTGTCATTCTGACTAAGCTGCAGACTTTTAGATTGGAGTGGGGATGTGCTCACCAGCTGTGAGATTAAGGGGAACTGATCGATGGCCTTTCTGATTGGCTCTTGCTGTGTCCCAGCAGCATCCAATCCCCTTGGTTTGGATGATTGTCCTCAGCCGAGCCAAAACCAATTCTTCCTCCACACAGGGGCCAAATAAGATCACTGACCTGAAGCTACAAGGCCACGCTTGGAGGTTCTGTCTCCATCCGTCTGCACTCCTCATCACTCTGGAAAAAAGAAAAAAAGGACAGACAGAGAGATGGGAGGGAGGAAGATGAAGAGACAGAATCAATCAGTTTAAATAAAGAGCATTTTGCACCATCACAGATTTACTTTTTCCTTGTTGTATTTAATGTGCGTTTTCCTGACATCTTTCTTATTAAGTGCTAATGTCAGCAGTGTTTCTGCGCCACTCTCTCCAGAAATTACCTGTCAGTCAAACTCAGTGGGTGGCATGTGATGTCTTCTTCCTTTAGATTTCCTCTGCAGTCTCTGTAGGTGGAGCTCTTTTCTCTTTCCGTTCAGCCACGGTGGTCACCGCTGCTCCTGCCAACTACATAGTTCTTCCAACTGTTCAAAGCAAGCTGCTGTTGCTGGTCGGAAATATAAAATGCATGACTTCCATCTAAGAGAGAGAGAGAAGTATTTTATGAATCATACAAAGAGTAGAGATGCATTTCTCTGAGAATGTCAGGGATCATTTGTTTAAAAACTCAAAACATGAAAAGCATCACAAGTAAAATGCATGCAAGATAGTTGAAGCTGCACATAAAAGGATTCCTTCATGTGTTTAAATGTGTGACTGTGGTTAAAAGGAGATTGGGGACTTGCAGTAAGAAGTTTGTTCAGGGAATAACCTCACGATGGAGTGAGTGTTTGCTTCATTCACTGATTTCTGCCAAAAGGACTCCTGCAGAGATTCAGCTTTCATTTGCCACCCTCTCCGCGATGATGATGATGATGATGATGATGATGAACACGAGGGGCTGCAGTGCGTCTTGTCTGCTCTTCACCAAATAGCCCTGACTTGTATCTGTGAAAGAGGCACTGAGCAATCAGAGATGATTTTTTTAAATAAAAAACACACATTTTTTAAAATTTGCTGATAAATTTCATGCTGTTTTGATCCTGCAGAAAACTTGAAAACCATAGCAATGTGGCACATGCAGTCTATCCAACTCAAAAATACATTTTCAAATACAAAATGTAAATTTATCAATCATTATTTATAATTAATAAATAAGCAAAGTAATGAGCGTGGTGGTAAAAACCCATAACCATTTTTCATTGCTAAATATATTGCAAAAGAATTTTAAAAATATTTTTGGAACAGAAGTTGATTCTTTTGTCATATTATACCTGAGCAAAATCTCAGATAAACTCATGGCACGGAATAGAAATCCTTTAAAATACATTTTACTGCAAGAAACACATGAACATAAAGAATAGCTGCAAGCAAACCCCTCGACAAAGGACAACTGGACTGCAATTGTCAGATAAATAAATTGTATTGACAAACCAATGTCAAATTCTAGAAACTACTTATGTGTAACACAATTATTAAACATAACAAGTATTAAGCTACAAGCTTCTGGCTTAAGGACAAACCATTTTTTTCACATCTGGGAGCCCTTTCTAGAATATATTGGAGACGATGGGGCCCAAGCTCTCCGGAGCCGTCTCTGGGGCCTAGCATGGACTGAGGTTTCAGGGTACATGTCCAGGTCTTAATATGCTGTCACCTTACTATTATGTCTGATCTGTATATTACTTTTAATGATAAAAGATTATGTCTAGCATTTATTGAGCACTCAGAATTGAGTTTAAAGTCAGAATTAAAATACATTTTTTACAAGTGACCCTAATCCTTATCCGTACCCTTGAACCCTGATAAACTCCACATAGTTTCTCTTTGGAGGCTTTGAAATTAGAACATACACACACACACACACACACACACACACATAGAGTCCTTGCAGTGGATGTCTCATTAAAAAATCTGTACAAGTTATGGGAGAAACATCGGTCCACACACGGCATGATGGGAGTTTGATGAGAATGAAGTCAATATACTGTATTATAACGTTTTCATAACTCTGCTGCCATCTAGTGGTATCTTCAGGAACATCAGTCTGTTTAGCAGACTGTCCAGTGTAGTACTGGTGCATTTCTCACTTCTCCTGCCTTCAAACCAGCTATTTTTAGCAGTTACACACAGGAAATTCCTCTTTTCTGAAGGCTTTAGAGAAATTCCTCCTCTCATGGTCAAACTAATTAAAGTTTAGCTCAAAGTGAAACAGAAGCCCCTCAGAAGAACTCATACGGGTGTTTTATTAAGCAATGTTTAACTTTAATTTCCTCTGGAACATCCGATGTTTTCACAGTATTTACAGAAGGAACATTTATCGACAAAGCACTGCATACATAAACTTATTTTTCACAATGTGATACCACGGTTACATAACTGGATTTAAGAAGAACAACAGTGATGAATTAAATCCATGCCCTCAATTGGTGTTTGTTAATGTTTCTTATGAAGTTTTACAAAATTTTGAGCTCGCATTCAAGATCTTTTTCAATTCTTCAGATTCTGTGAACAGTCCAAATAAATACAATCATAAAATCTACTAATTTATATATACACAGTATGAAAAGTTGCAGACATTGTACTGGTAAATAGATTTAAATGATTTCTTTAATCATAGCAGCCATAGAGAGAGTATAACATGTTACAATCAACATTATAAACAACTATAAACACTATGGCTACCGAAGAGGAAAAAATAATAAAAATAAGTATGAATGTTCATTGAAGTGTCAGTAAAATGCATCAAAACCTTATAAAAACCTGCAGAGAGGTAGGCTGCACAACACAGAAAACACATTTTTTCCACATTATAATGCAGAAAGGCGGCTTGAGAACACAGCAACATACTTAGAGTAAGCACAGGGACAGTTAGTAACCCAGAGTTTGAGTTTCAGGGGGAAACTGCAGTGGAGAGAAGTTGGCCCCAGTTGAACATTTCACTGTCACAAGCTATTCAACAGCTGATCGCTCTTGCTCTCCTCCGTGTTGTGATTCCACTTAATGATAAACAGTTATGTCTGACTAGTGAAAGATGGGGGAGAAGTTAATTACAGCCAATAAAAGCTACTTAGTCCTAAAACTACAAAAAAGAAATCAGAAATGATGTCTGGAAAAGAAGCTGTTGATGACAAACTGTGTTTGTATCAAAACATGCTACGTGGTGAAAGTTAGCACTGGACGACTGGTTATGTTCTTAGTCTTGATTATATGGTCTTTGAGGAGAAGACATTTACTCATTTTAGCTATAATTTTTCTATTTATACAAAGCTCTGTATTAAACACTTTAGGCCTGTTTCATTACATCTGCCCATTAAAACTTAGCAACAAGGTTTTTATGCTTTCCTGTCCTGTTCGTTCGGGTTGAGTGAGTACTTGTACTCGTTAATGTGCTTTTTACAAGTATCATCAGAGTAAAATTGGTCAATATCTGTTAAATACAGCAACTCGTGCTGTTCTGTAAATATCTTTCTAATACATTTAGTAACAATTTCAACAACATAATTTCCAATTCATGGTTAGTCTCACCCATGTCCAATTTTAAGCGCCACCCATTGTGGGTACAGATACAGATACAGATTATGAATTTGGTTAAACAGGTAAAGATAATGGTGTACTCACTCATCCCTACTGATAGTGATAACCTGCTATGTTTTAATCACAGAAGAAGAGAAGCAGAAACATATTGTTGGTAAAAAAAAAAAAAAAAAAAAAAAACTATCTACAATGTCCAGGACTAATGCTGCCCTGTAAATGTTCCCTCAAACCATTAATATTGCTCACAGTGTGAACGCAGGGGTACAGTTTGGACGGCTGTCTATGTACTAAACAGCTTTCAGACCCAGCATGTAACCTTATGACCAGTTCTCTTTAACATGGGTCCACACACAACATCCCAGTCCCTCCAGCTGATCAGCCTCTGACTTAAACTGGGACCTTCACACTGACTTCCTCCTCTTGCCAAACACATTGTTGATGAGCTTGGCCATAGACTTGGAGCCGCTGTAGCGTCGTCTGTCAGCTCTGTACTTGAGGTGCTCCATCACCTGCCGGATGAGCTGGGTGAAGAGATTGGCGATGTCTTGGTAGCTCTCGGCTGCTGAGACCTCCTGGAAGTGACAGCGGTTCTCCTGAGCCAGGCAGCGGCCCTCATCCTCACGCACTTGCCGGGCGTGACACAGGTCCTGCTTGTTGCCCACCAGGCACACAGGAACCTCCGTGTCCCTGAAACAGATGCAGAGGACAGGGAAACATATATAAACATATATAATATATGTATATGTAACTTACACACTTAGCATGAACTTTATTTTACCAGTTTTGATACTACATTAGTACTTTTTTTGGCAAAGTTATTAACACACATACCGTATGTTTCCAGAGTATACGTACTCTACATGTGTACACTCACTGACTAAATTGATTTCCTTCTTCCACCTTATCAGGATGCACATGACAGGCAGCCTGATGGAGTTTTCCAGAAGAACACATTTTCTAGATGCCAGTAGGTTCACAGTCAATCTCTCACACATCATCATGAATCATTTATCAGTCTGTTTTTGTCAGGTCCGGTCAGGACTCCCAGCATACCTCAATTTCAAAACCACATGGTCCTAGTTCAGCTTCAAAGAAAGTAGAGCAGTGATACACTGTTTTGCTCAGTTTTCCCATCGTGTTTGCAGCATGTTCCGTTAACATACTGTAGAAGTTTTAAACCTTTCTTAGTATTTCATCTCATGTCAATAAAAATGTTGATATGTCACTTTTGATGATTTGGATGTTGTAACTGTGACTGAAGGACTAGTTTCCAATTAAAGGGTTAGGATTAGGGTTGGGCATGTAAAAAATGGTGCATACACCAAGCTAAAACAAGACTGTTTCTCATTAGTGTAATGTAAATTCTTCAAGTACTGTACCTAAAGACAAATTTGAGATACTTGTACTTCTTTTCATGCTACGTTCTACTTCTATTCCACTACATTTTAGAGGGAAATATTGTATTTTTTTTAGCAAGAACGTTTTTTTTGTTGTTATAAATTAAACTACCCAACAGTTATCAATCAATAGAAATCAATCATCAATAATATTAATAATAATATTCTACTAATATATCTATATAATATAATAACAGTCATAGTTTTTCAGTTCAGAAAAGTATGTGAGTATACTTTTAGGTCAAATGTAATGGGGTGTTTTACTGTGTGCTAAAAGCAGAACTGATGTTTCTATTTGCTGCTGGTCGGCGTCAATTACAACAACAGAGACTGTGTTTCAGATAGCTTTCAGTCAGTATCACAGTTGAATTTCAAACACATTCTTGACATTGTTTTCCATGTTTCAAATCTTAATATAGAAAGCCACAAAAGGCGCCTTAATCACAAACAATTTGGAGAAAATGTTTGCAAAAACTATTTAGCCTCATTAGAACACGGTTCATATAACCTCATCCAGCTCAAGGTTTCTGGAAACAACAGGCCGACAGCTGCTCTGACCCTCTGTCACACTCACTTCAAAATAAAACAACCTCATTGTGCTTCTGACCCTTTGCAGTTGTCCATGCGCGCCTCCCGAATCTGCCGCAGGATGTTCTTGGCGTTGATGAAGGAAGTGCGGTCGCTGATGTTGTACACCACCACAAAGCCATCTGCCCAGTCCACCGGCTCCTCCAGTATGCACCTGGCCTCCGAGCCCTGCCAAGGATAACACATGCTTTTATTTTGGTTTGAGCAGATTCAGTTCAGTGTGTATGTATGTGTCCTGTACGTCCTGTTTCCACCTGGACAGATTCAACCAGAGAGAAACGGTTGAAGCAAGTGTTCTTTATACTGTGTTTTAGTTAGTTAATAGACTAATACCATGGATTAAAGTGATAAATGGATGACAGCATTATCACAACATGTTGTAAATTGTCATGACACTGCATAGAAAGGTGTCTAGATAAAAAGCTATTCAAGATGGAGCTTCTCACAGCACCTCATTCTATATATGCAAGACATGTGCTTTACTGTTGTCCCACTTCTCCTGGCTATTTTTACTGCCGTTCTTGTTACCCTGAACAACACAGTATGCAGACATGTGCAGAGCAAGAATAGGACAGCTTTTAAGTGACCTTGAGGAGAAATAAAGTGTAGGAAGGACAAGGAGCTCAAGGACATGTCTGAGCCCTCAAACATCACTTTAAGAGCTCCCTTTCTCTCCCTTTCTCTTTATTGACTCCATAGTTTCTTTATGCAGTCTGGGTTAGGAGGGCATAACATCGACTTAGTGTTTCTTATGAAAGAGCTGTGTTAGAGTGAGTTTAACCCGCAAAGACAATGACCGGCTCTTGTTCTGCTAAGCCAAGGGGTATTCCAATAAAATACAAATTCCATTGTAAAAGGCCTCTCAGGTCTTGTTGAAAGAGAAGTAAGCAGGTTATATGACTCTTCTCTTCAAAGAAGCTATTGGCACATATCGCCCCAAGATACTCTCATAAACCTTTTGGATTCCCAACTTTGAGTGCTGTACACATCGCACACGTGCCAGTCCAAGATAAGTATCTGAGTGTCAGTTCATTCAAGGTCATGGCCATTTGCTACATCTTCCCCCAACAGACTGAAAACTGGACACCGAAATGTTCAGAGCTCCAAAACAAGAAATTGTTCTTCTCGTCTTTTCACCCCAGCTGAAGGATTGCATCATCTTTGATGGAGTTTGAAAATTCTACCATGCCTGGGCTTTAAAACCTTTCACCAACAGTGGACTCCTTTAAGGATGATGCTAAAGCTCCTCTTGGCTCTTGATATGTTGAAGACAGCAGGTTTTCCCCCAACACTGATGACATTTTTGGTAACAGTGTTATTGACGTAGGTTCAATAAATATTGATGTGGAAGTGATGATGCTGTTATATGATTCGCTCTTGTGTATATTTTCTTGGAAAGTCATTATTCGCAGATTCTCATTTGTTTAACAGATAAAGGGAAAGGGTCATCCATGAATTAAGTGCTAGGCAAAATTCACTGAGTAGATTTATAGTCAACATAATGAAACGTAGGAGGATTCTAAATAACTCAAAACAGGAGTAGTCTGTTATTCTAATAAAAAGTGCAGATATGATGATATTAAGTGTGTTAGAGAAATGTTATACCTGAGAGCAGGGGTCAAAAACTTCCAGATTCAGCTGCCTACCATCAATCGACAGCCTTTTATGGTACAGGGAATCTGTAAGAGGATTAGATAATAAAGTAATATTTAGTAATATTATAGTAATATTTAAGCATACAAATAAGCTATACAGCACCATGTGACAAGCTGACATATAATTATCACCAGACTCTGCAGCTTCCCTCTTTTAGCACCTTTCAGCTCATTTGTTTTGGTTTGTTGTTTCAGCTCCTAAATTTACCGTTTTTGTTCTTATTCACAGATCACACATCAAAATGGAGGATTGATAACAAGAGCCAGATAATTCCCACAGAATGATGGAGAGATAGCAGAGCTCAAAGGAGATTAAATATTTGACTTGGATTCTCCAAATGAATGCCAATAGTGTCCTGTTGTCAGCTCAAGTGACTCTTCACCAAAACAAATGTGTTCTATTGTCAAAAAAGATTCGTACTTTAAGTAGATAATTATGTAAAATGTGAGAAACCATTAAATATTGGTAGATGCGCACTAGAAGATGGGATTTACCATTTTAATCTTTTTATAGCTGTAATGCTTTAGAATTATTCTGCATACAGAAGGTATCCTGGATAATGCTCATGTGAAATGTGCACACCACCAAATAACTAAATAACATCCATGATGTCTGAAGATAAACTCCAAGACCAAAACTCTCATCAAATTGAAATCATCATCAAATCTGGAAACACTTACTGGCATTTGAGGCATATTCACCAATAAAGCGCCTGGTCAGGAACCGCACAAGGACAGCTGGAGGAAAGAGACGAAATGAAAAACAACAAAATGAATCATGGTATCATTACGCTCTCATCCCTCACAGGTGGCAGCAGTGGGGGGGTAAATGATCCTTGTTCACTCCTGCAGGCAACACAGTGCCAACAGTCTCTGGGAATGGAGCAATGAAACTGTAGCCTCACATGAAAGAGGCTGCACGGCTTTTCTGGACGGCCTGTGTGCATATTTGGCAAGCTGGATGGTTATATTTCCCCACTCTGCTTTGCCTCCAGACAGTGAGCCACACATACAACTGACCACAGACAATCAGTTTCAATTAAAGGCTGAAGTTTCAAGTGCTGAACTCTGGAAGCCTATTGCTGGTGGTGGTCACAGGCCTCTGAAGGGGTTATACTGGGGATACAGGGAAGCACAAATATGGATATGACCCAAAAAGTTGCTCATGCTTGCACTCTGGGAAATGCAAAGGAAATTCAGCTCATGGAACTTGATGACACAATGATAGAACAACAATAAAAGGACAAAATGTGCACTCAGAGCAACAAAAAGAAGAGCAACGAGCAGAAACACATTATATAGACATGTGCACATGCAGCCTCCGGAGGCTACAACATTACACACAGTAACAGCTCTGCTTCACTGCCAGCCAGTGATAATGTGACATCCTATTATTTTATAAAGCTTGAACACAGTGCCGAGACAGTTGGTCTTGAACAGCACCACAGAGACTGAATACTGATACATGCAACGAGAACCCAAGCAGAAACAGGGGTCGTATAATTTGCTGACTTTTGCCAGCATTTTTTTCACTGGAAGAAATCTGGAATGTGTTTGACCTTGCAGATTTAAAGGTATGGCCATAAACTTTTGAAAGTCTTGGAAAATAAGCTGGCGGATTCTTTGGAATTTGTTCAGCCCAAAATACAGATCTTTTTCACGTATTGTGTAAACAGAGAGTAAGGGGGCACCGACTGTCAGGGCAGTACAGCAAAGCCAGAGTAAAGGGCTTGATCTAGTTAATTACAACATAAACACAAGCAGTGGTGGGGAATTTTAGCTCCCCTAAAGGTAAAGTGCACTGACTCTGATTGCTCAAACCCAGATATACATTGTGTTTTCCAACCTTGTATTCAATTTTGTGATAGATGTTTTAATTTAACAAAAGGTCTTTTAAGGCAGGGATTCTCTGGAGGCAAAAATAATCTCATTATTTGAGTTCAATCTCAATTAATGGAGCCAATAAACTTTGTTTATGTGGGCGGGTTTTGTTATGTAACGTAGCTTATGTAATGAAACCAAAGGCCTGTGAAAATAAACGCTTAGGCCTGCTACCTGTAAGCACGCAACTTATCCATTTAAAGAGTTAGGCCTAGCTTAACATCGATCTAACTAAATTTGCCTTCAGTGATGTTTGCCTTGTCTTAGAGACCATGAGATGTACTTGAACACTCTGAACTCTGAAAAATGGTAGTAGGTGGATTATTTCACTTTTCTGTAAAACAACTTTATTAAAGTTTAAAAATGAGCTTTCAGTCTCGGTTGTCAAGTCTACCAAGTGGCTCCAGTTTAAAGCCCTCGAGGTTAAAGTTTCAGCCATGATATCTTTTTACTTTGAGAAAATGGTCGGACGAGAAATAGAAACAGGGCTGTTAATATCTAATTCAGGCTCTGCGGTTGCATTGGAGGCCATGGGGTGGGATGTAAGGGGTGAATGAAGACAGCAGGCGCTCCAACAAAGTGTTGGGTGGTGAACAGGCCGAGTGAATCAGATCGCCACCTTAGAGGTAAACCTGTAATTCAAGAAGAACTCATGTTAGGTTCAAAATGGTGCCATTTGCTATATATGACATGACAAAAAAAGGCAAACCCGCCTCTGTCATGCTTTTCTCTGTTATTCTTTGTTATTCTTATTATATGCTTGAACTGTATAAATTATACTAATTAAACTAAAAATGTATATTTTTGTTATATAGATATGCAGTCATGATTGTTGGGTAATATGTAAGTTGATGTCCAATGTCAAGTCTCTATTTGATCATGTGATGCGATCATCACATGATCAAGCCATAATTGCTACTGCTTTATACTGTGGGATATCATTAATAGAGCTGCAAGTGGTGATGTGTTTCAGTTACTCTTCGAGCATCAACAGACAGTACAGCAATACAGTTGCAGTATCCTTGAGCTTAGCACTTAACTGTCACTGTAAAAAAAGAACATGTGCATCATGTCAAATTGTAGTCCTAATAAGTTATGTTTAAAAAGCCTTCAGATTAGATGTCACGTCACCATGTCATAAGGGAGATTTAGTCAAACATCTAAGTACACTGTTGCCCATGAAGTTGGAAAAAAATATTTGTATCTCTTCTCATGTAATGATTGTGACAATGTGATTTATTCTTGATCTACTCAAAACTTTAGACATCAATCTCTTTCAAACACATCACAGTGAAAATCAAACCACAATTAACATCCTCAGTGCTGATTTAGAAAGTTACACGATGAATTATTATCATTATTATTATATTATTACTTCAGATTTTCTACCTTCTATTTACATCTGTAATTCAACAATGCAGTCGCTGCTGCTGATGGAGCCTCCGAGATTAAATTCTCTCAAAATATATGATGCAATATGTAAGTAAGGTTGTACTTCAGCTTCAATTTAATTTGTCTGGATGAAATCAAGAAGGTTAACTAAAGTAAATGAATCAGCTGGTCGCCTTAATTTGCTTATCTGCAACAATTTTGAAAATCGATAATTGTTTATATTTCAAGCAAACATTCTCGGCTTCCATCTTCTTCAAAGTAAAGACATACCATTTTCCCTTGATTTATATCATTATAAATTCTGAATCTTTGAAAATTCTATATAATTATATCATTTAGCATGTCACCTTTAACTCTGGGATCTTGATGGACATTTTTCTCTATGTTGTTTTTTATGTTTTGTTGACCAAACGATTCATTGATTAATGAATAAATACAATAGATTAATCAATGAAAATCATGAAAATTGCCTAATCGTTGCAGCCTTAAACACCAAGACATTATTTAAAAGTTATTTCACCACCAAAGACTTCTTCTGGTAGTCTACACATTAGCGTTACCTGTTGAGGTATTTTTACTTAAACAAACTGTTTGGTTGGTGTTTCAGTATAATGTATAAAGAAGATTTCCAAGCCTAAACCTGTGATTTATCATGCATCAAAAACTATCATGATTTTTTCTGTAGCTGTTTGAAATAAAAAATCACCTCCATCCACTCACCTGATTTTCCAGCCCCCTGGCTTCCCAGCAGGGCCAGCTTGATGTCGTTCATGCCTGTGCTCTGTCAGGTCCACAGCTGGTTCTCTGGCTACAGCTCTGTGTTGTGTCTGGTATCTGGGTTAGCGTCGGCACACTAAATGCTCCTTACAGTCCAGGCTGGATGGGAGTACAGCGTGCCCCCCCTCTCTTCCTCTTCAAAGGGCTGTTTCACTTTTTAAAGCAGAAGGGAGAGGAGAAGGGGGGAAACAAGCGCCCCCTTCTTCTCTCTCTCTCTCTCTCTCTCTCTCTGTCTGTGTGCCAAGAACTCCTTACTCTCTCACACCTCTCCTTTCTCTGTTTTCTCTCTCTCCTGTACCCAACTTAGCTCTCTCTCCTCTCTTAGGTCCCTCTCAATCCATCTGTTTTCCTTATTTCTTTCCCCTCTTGCCTATACATCTCGCTTTTCTGTCTCTTCCCCCTCCTATAAAGAGGTCATGGTTGACTAAACCCATTGTGCTGACTCTGGCACTGTAACTGTAGTCTGGCTGCCATCTATGGACGTTTGTGTTATCATAGTGCAATGTTATGGAAGCCCATTCGCGCCAGGCAAAAGAAAAAATGAGTTAATGAAATGTTAGGAATGACAAATACTCATGCTAAGTCAGAATTGCAAGACTAATGCAGCCATGTTTCTCAGAAATTATGTTTAATTTCAACTCATCTGCAAATGAGAAAGAATTCCACTTGAAATATGTTTTTTGTCAACATAATGAGGAAACATTTTTTAATAACACATCTGGCAAATCACAAAATGTTCATAGAGAACATACCTGCTACACTGACGTATCCATTACTGTGATGATCAGTGACTAGCTGAACTAAAACATGAAGAAAACTTTTTATAGTAATTAAGCTACAGACGTAATTTGCGTTGTACAGTATAAAATTAGGAAAAAATATGTCATAGGTCAAAATATGAACAAGTAATCCAAATAACGTGATTGGTCAGATTTATAGCTACCAGGTCCTTGGATTAGAAAAAAAAAGTGGCTCTTTGAGTAAAGATTAGAAGATTGTTTTTAGTTACAGCTCAAAAATGTCATGAATTCTGATTTACTATCTGATAACCAGGACTTCTGTGTCTCTCTTTATATTCAAAATGTTTTTAACGTATCTGACAAGTTTCTAAATATTCATACTGAACATGTATGCAAAATGTTCACTGACAATGTATTTCATATCTACAATATGGCTTTTTATGGTTATGTTTAGGGCAGTTCTTTCAGGTCAAGGAAATGTTATCATCTTAGTTAAATATAGAAAAAGTAAACAGTAGCCATGTTTCTGTCTGCATCACAAATCTGAACTAAATTTCAAGTAATACTCAAGCTCCAAGCTTCATGGCTGTGAAATGAATCCAATGCAGAAGTGCCAAAAACTGCAGTTCCTTGTGTGACCACTTGAGGCTGGCTACAGAACAAGTTAACATCCATGCTCCCGTATTAAAACGTCCAACTTCACAGCAGAAATAAACATGTTTACAACCTGGTACAAAAAACAGTTTGGGTCTCTTTAGCTAATTCTGCTGTTGCTGACAACCGTATTAAGTTTTGCTTCTTTTTGTTTTTATTCGCCCATTCAAATTATATTAAAGCTTATGCAGAATTAACAGTGTCTGCGCTTTGATTGACAAGCAGGTGCTGTTACAGATGGTTTCTTTTTATTGTCAGTGACAATACTGCAAAAGAAAAGTTGAATAAATGCCTGTTTGCACTATTGTTATGCAAATGTTAGGAGTTATTTCACAAGATAAGCAGTAGGTGGCGTCAATTCTTCAGGCAGAAAACCAGAAGAAAAGTACAAAACGAGACAATGTAATTAAAGGAGTGTTGGCTGAACTGGTGAAAAACAATGAAGAAAACACAATTAGAGTTTGTGCGTTTTATGTATTAATGTGAGGAAGGTTACATCAGATCTGTGTGTAGTGATCATCAATGTATTATAGAGCCATGAGGAGGCTGTCAGAGAGTAAACAGCTGATCAGTCATGTGACTTAAATGTCCAATACATCAGAACTTATTTAAAGAAGTGTTTCCTTATCCCATTAATTAAATATAATTACATTTTGCTCGCTTCTGGCAGAAACAGGCTCCCGTATGAAGTTGCTTTGTATGCAGTTAAAATCAAGAACCAAGCATATTTATTTCCTCAGCTGGTGGACTTTGTGATAAGATTGGGCAATTTCCAGCATCAACAATATTTTGGTTTCAAAAAAAGTCTAATTATTGCAACCGGTCAATGTATTTTCGTAAATGGAATGCAGTGATATGATGGGGAAACAATTTTGATGACTTTGGTTGTGCACTTCAAGTCACAGCTCACCAGACTGAAGCAATATAGTCAAGTGGCTTTGAGGACAGCGTAGAACCAAAAGCATGAGAAGGCCAGCAATAAAAACACTGATTGGAGCATCAGTCATAGTCTTGACATCAAAGTGAATTGAATCAGACGAGCAATCCATTTCATTCAGCTTACACAGCTACACAAGACGTGGCACATGCACCTAATAAATCATCCTCCAGTAGCTTCTATTACACACACTTTAACGTCAGCCAACAAAATGAATATTCTTTTGTCCATAACCACATTTTTGTCTCCTCTAACCCTCTTGCATACTCATTCTGGGCATTTTAGGCCCATTTCCAAACTGGCTTCATCTGATCTTGTGTTTGCGTGCAAAGCCAGTGACCCTCTTCCAAGAGAAAGTCTTAAATTTTACCCTCGACTTTAGCGAGGGCTGTCATGGCTTGGCTGCACATGTAACAAGCCTTTTACATAGAACACAGTTTTAACGGTTGTTGTAGTCTATTTACATAGTTGCTTTATGAGTCGAATGGTTTGGAATGCCCCAAAATGTAGGATTTCCATAGCTGGATCCTTTGAAGTATTATGTAAAACGCCTTATAAATACAGTGCATTATGCTAAATGTTAGTGTTTCAATTAAGAATGCTGTCAATCATAGTGAGAGTAAAGAAAATGTCTCAAAACTTCCTTTTCTGGAGTTTGGGCTGCTCTCTCTTTGTTGACTTTAGGATCACCGAGTCGAACCCTTGAAATACCGTGAAAAAAAAAGCTGTAGCGATGAAATGAAAACAGCCTGACCAGAATATGTGGGTCCAAATCCATCCAGAATGCTTTTGAAATGTTTACCAAATTGTGCTTGTTCCATTCAGTGATGTTTAGGTATCATATACCCTCTGCAAATCATCTTGCATGAGCCAGAATAATTGCTACCATATCGCTTTACGTCTTGCGGAGTTCAGATGAGGTCTGAAATCACCAACATGTCACTTAAATTATTTAACTCACTCATCAGAATGAAGGGGAATGTTGAAAGATTAATATTGTTTATTACAAAAACATGTTCATCCCAATCATGCCTAATCTCAAACCAGGAAAATACAAATTTTAAATCAGCCTTGAACACCGAAGTGCATGATGACCTCAATCATCTGCATGTGATTTGGTTCAGAATATGCTCCAATAATGCAAAAAAAACCTGAATAAAATCACTTTTCCTCTAATGCTTCTCATCAAAACTGCTCAATGAACACACACCGTCGTAATCAGAAGAACCAAATTCCTGTTTTTTACTTCCAAGGCGAGCACACAGCGGAAGGTCGAGCCACCCATTAATCAGGCAGATAGGGAAAGGCCATTTCTCCTGAGCTGATCAACACGTGGCTTTAAAGAGGCTTTCACATGGGACGACGTCATGTGCCCACAGAACTACACACACCAAGAAACACATTATTCTCAGCAGCTGCATATACACACACACACACACACACACACACACACACACACACACACACAAAACCTCAACAAATGAACATCAAAGCGCACCACAGCACATCAGCATCATCATTACATAACGTCTGTGCACCAAGAATTTGTCTGGAAGGTTTCTGTTTATGCTGTTGAATGTGTGACATGGGAAAAGACTTCCTAATGGCCGTTAAACAAGAGATGCCTTTTAAAGACTAAATGGTTACTGTTACTGAACGTCACAGGGATTAAGTGGGTAGCCTGATATTTTTATTCCAGAGGTCCCGGAAAATGTAATCATCAGAAGTTGTATTTACATGTGGCTGTGATGCATTTTACAGTTTACTTTTGGCTTGGTTTAACTTATCTATAGATTGTCTTTGACTTGGCATGTTGATGACACGTAGAGGTAAACTGGGTGAAGTTTTGTAGCTCAGCTTAACCTAGCCTAAACTAGCTTTAGATAATTGTTTGATTTATTGTAGCTTACCTCAGCCTTAGCTGTTTATCATGTTAAATAAAATGGCGGGCAAAGTGGATTGAAGCATGTGTAGTTCATTGTAGCTTAGCATAGCCGTCTTATCACAGTCCCGGTCGTTTAACCTAGTTTGTAGTTTAGTTAGTTTAGCTCAGCTAAATTGACTTAGTGATCTTGTAAACATATCAGTAATAAACTAAATGGGCTCAGTTGCAAAAGAAACAATAAATGTTTCTTAAAACCATGATAAGCAAAGTAAACTGGCAAAGCTTAGTTCATTTTATCATCATGCCATCCTGGCCTTAGTTAAATAGGCTGGTTTGATTTGACTGAACTGACGTAGGGGGCATGGTGGTGCAGTAGATCAGTAGTTAGCACTGTCGCCTCACAGCAAGAAGGTTCCTGGTTCAAACCTGAGCTGGGGCCTTTCTGTGTGGAGTCTACATGTTCTCCCTGTGTCTGTGTGGGTTCTCTCCGGGTACAGGTAAATCGGTGACTCTAAATTGAATGTGTGTGAATGGTTGTTTGTTTCAGTGTGCCCTGTGATGAGCTGGCGACTTGTCCAGGGTGTACCCCGCCTCTCACCCAAAGGATGATGTGAAAGACAATATCGTACACTCGATATCCTCAGTGTGTAAAAAGTAAATTTTTTCAAAGCTTGTTTGGTTTAGCGCAGCTTCAATTAACCATTTTAATTTAGTTATGTTGATGTTTTTTTCATTTTTCTTTATCTCAGCCTAATTTAGTTTAGTTTAGTTTGACTTAGTATAGTGAACCATTAAGGATATATGAATAGTCCAAAATTCTCAGTGTGAAGCTTATTTAGTTGATTAGTTCATTGTAGTTTAGTTTAGCCTTCTCAGCTTAGCATGACTTAGTTTGGTTGTTTAATTTACTGTAGCTTAGCTTAGCACTTACCTTAGGTTATCTTAGGTTAGTGATTTAGTTAGTCTGTGTAATAAAAATGACATAATATGTCCTAAAAACTGAATTAAAAAAAACATATGAACATGACAAAAAAAAGTCAATGTAAAGTAAATTTAGTACACACCTAAACACAATATGGTAGAAAATGGTAGACGATTCTCAAAATTTCCAGTGTTTCACTGCATAGTTTTAAAGGGGGGATGTTGGTTTGCCTCGTGCCTTCAAACCAGCAGAGGCTGCTGTTCATCTCGTGCAAAATGTATAAAAGCTTTTCCAGCAGCTGCAGCTGATGGAAGGAGTGAATACATGGAAAAATCACAATCAGGACTATTTATCTTTTTCGAGAAAACCAAACAGTAAAAAGCTTTGATTCCATTACAGGAAATGACAGGATTTATGGAAAATGTGGCCTTAATCTTCAGCCACCTTAAACAGCACCAGTGACTTGAAATGGCAGCTATCGATCATTTTGACAGAGGTCTCACTTGGTAATTGTTCCAAGAAATCTGAGTTAATGTGGCTCTGATGTTTAAAATTGCACCTTTAAATCCAAAAGCCTGTGGTCATCCCTTACTGCCCTGTGCCTGTTGGTTTAGTTCATTCATCCTCTTCACAAATTCACATAAACATCTTGAACATGTTACTGTATGAACCATCGTCCTCAGTGTGACAGGCACAGGTTGGACTGATGAAGTGCAGAGGCGGCAGCGATCCAACCTGAAGACATCGTATGACACCCTTCTTTTTTTCTTCTTCTTCTTCTTCTTCTTCTTCTTCTTCTTCTTCTTCTTCTTCTTCTTCTTCTTCTTCTTCTTCTTCTTCTTCCTCTTCTTCTCCCCTTAAGTTTGAGTCCCAAATTTGGGCATCAAATGAGATGTTTCAGCATATTTCCATAGAGATGTTGAATTAGTGAAATGACTGATGACGGATGGCGTGTCATTGGTCTTTGAGCTTATTCTGTTTTGAGGTTTATGGCTTTGAAGGCAGCCAGATCTCTGTGTTCTCAAGTTAAATAGGAAAAATTATGTGCAACATTATCTTCTTTGTGTTATAGCCCAGAGCTTTTACCCTGAGATACAGAAATAAGGTACGATATGTTCCTTACCCCTACTAGATCAACTTTGGTCATAAAAAGAAAAGGTTGGTGTATATATCAGCACTGCTCTCAACACTGTCCAAAGAAAACATGATTCACTTGCGTTCCCAGACAAGAAGTAGTGCTTAATGCATTAATGCATTAATAATCAAGACTGTAAGTGAGGAGAAGTGTCTGCATGACTCTAAATAACACAAAGAGTCCCAACAAATCTTGGCAAGCGGCTTTTTAGAGGAAGTATACATCTTAAACAACTGTTCCAAAGTGATGAATGTGAGATGAATGAAAAAATATCAGGTGTCTAATCGTGGCTAATGCTTGCTCTTGAGTTTGGTCTAAACATTAGACATAAGTCTCATCTCAAACGAAGAGCGTTCCTCCTTTCTGTATCTATAAGTGATTCACCCGACTTCAGATAGCGAGAGGCAAGATGCTTTTGATGTTAACATCTGCACATTACAACACAGGAAAAGAAAGAGACTAAACAGAGAGAGTAAGAAAGGAAGCGAGCAAACATGTGACGAAGGTTTACTGGACTGAATAAAGTGGCTTTAAAAGACACAAGAGGGGAATAAACCTCCCTTTGAAAACATCTCATGGTCAATTTCCCCCATTTTATCTTAACATTAGCCACAGGGCCGCTGGCCGTTCAAAGCTCCCTCTCATGTTTCTCTGTCTTCATACAATGGCTGAAGACCCCAGTGGATGTAAACACAGATCAAAGACACCACTGAGTGTTTAAGGCCGGTGCAGGGTGGGTTTTTATCAGCGGTTGCAACAGATTTTATCCATTTCTAAATCGTTTATTAGGTTCATGGAGTAAAAGCATTCATGATGCAGCTTTCTTGACAGATTATATTTCATAGAAGAGCATTTTGTCAGAGGGTGTATGAAAGTATAAGCTTACTCAAATAACACTCACTTCATCCGCTCTTTCCCGTTTTGATAAATTACTCTGAGCTGAATCTTGGAAGAACAAAATGTCCTGAAACGCTTTAAAGAATATTGTGTTTGAAAAAGAGCTGCAAATAGAAAAAGCCACAATCAGAAACTGACAGCAACGATGCACAGTGAGCAAACCATCAAGGACTGCAGCAGAGTCCAGGAGAAACAAAGGCTGTCAGGTCTGCTGAAGTCCACATCAGGGCCGATTTATTTAGAGGTCATTCCAAAGAAAACGTGCAAGGAAAGCAACATGTCCTGCTTCAGATGATCAGTCTGACAGTTGGGTTTACCAGTGCGATGTGAAGACCACCATGACAAAAAGAATATTTTGTTCAGTTTCTCGTGATGTGAAATGTTTCTTTCTTTAAACACGACTCTTTAGACAAAGAGCTACATTTCCTTTGTCACTATATAAAACTGTTTCTACAAGAAGTCTTTCATTTCTGATAAGACCGCAGTTATATAAGTTAGTCATGACTCTTTTCGATTTTCACTTTATGAAAAGCCATCAGCAAAAGTTCATCCGTCATTTGTGTGTTTAAAAATGTTCGTAAATCACTGATAAAGAGTAATCCTTTGTTAGTGCAGTTGTACATATTACTACATCCACATGTCCTGCAGCCCTTTTAAGGATGGAAGTGGTCAAACAGTCTTAAAAAGACAAAGTGAGTGTGATGATGGATGATATTACACAACCCGGCAATGACAAAATGCATCATAAAAGTGTGATATTAGTGCATATCATTGGTTTATTCTTATGAATGTCTTAGTACGTCTGCAGCAATTAAACATCTGCTGGTTGGTGTGGAGATTATATCACTAATTGTGTTAGCTGCCAGATGAAGTGAATTTATACATTATATTTCCCTCTGAAATGTAGTTGATTATAAGTGTAAGATAGCATAAAATGGAAATATTTGAGTAGGTAAAAGGTATCATATTGATATTGTTCTCAGGCATAGTGTGGTTAGTTACTTGCACCACTATTGTATACAGTACAAGGCACCTATCTGATTATTAATGGAGAATATATGAAGTTATATCCCTTTTACTGTATGTCCACGTTCAGACAAGCCCTCCAGACTCTCTCAAACAAAGAGAATCCAATAAGATGTCCAATAAAACCACACAGCTCCAACACAATAAAACAAAACACAATGAAGATGACCAAATCATTTCATTCATTTTGAATTTTTTTATTGTCTTGTTCTGTGGTAAGTTTGTCATTCTGACCAAGATTAAGTATCATCATGTATCATCATTTTCTGAGAAAAACAAATCCAGATGATCTCCACATTTGCTGACTGTTTGCAGAAAGGAGCAGGGAGACTATAAAGAGATTTATCAATATGTATCATATGAATGGAAAAATAAAACACAAAAGAACCCTTATGCTTTAAAAGTGTGAATACTGTATATTCTAACATGTGTCCATACATTATCTATAACTGCTTATCCTCTGCAGGGTCACAGGTTGCTGGAGCAGATCCCAGCTGGCATATACAGTATTCACTATACGGCTGTATAAAGTCTTAGATGTAAGCACGCCCCCTGTTGGGTGATATGCGTGTAGCAACAACAAGAACCCAGTGAAGCTGACCAATAACAGAACAACCTCCTCCAACCTCAGCATCATTCTCATTTTCAGTAAGTACAGTAAAGACCTTCAGCAACCAACATCTGTTCTCCAGTAGTATAGTAGGTAAACAACAACCTGTATGTAAAAGCATTATTCATTATTCTTTAGTGCCTGGTGTTCATTTCCCAGCCTGGAAGTTATTGGTAAAAGCTGATGTCATACATTTCTGTCTTTCGGCCACAGCTGGAACCCATCAGCATGTAAAACATGGACGTACAGTACATGAAGCTAAAGTGGAGGGTTAGGGTCAAAGATACACATGTATGACTTTGACTGATATGTACTGTGTGTGTATATTATGGAAAAAAATGTGTAAGATTTAAGTCGTGTTTTTCAAATCAGCTTTATTATTAAATTTAAACGATCAGAATTTCAGATAAGAAAATACAAATTCATTTTTACAATTCAAAGCTGCATTTTCTCTCAGAAGTCAAAGTCAGTCGACATCGTGTTCAACAACAGCAAAGTGGCAGACATCAGACAAAACAGTGTTTGTACCTGAAAAATATGAAAAAATGCACATGAAAAAATGTACATGAAATTGGTGCAGGGATTCTCCCAGGCTTATGTTAAGTCATCTGTATGACAGGTCCTGGTTTATCCTTCAGTTATGTTGAGTATAATATTTGCATTATACAAATTACCAAATATACAGTACATGAAAGAAGTAATCTGAACTGTCCAGAGCTGACTGACTGTTTTTAACAACGCTTCTCTTTGTTAAGCAACCAGGAAAATATTTAATTCACATTTCATGACACTTAGATGAAATTCTACAGTCCATCCTTCAGAAAATCAGAAATAATGTGATTATTGTACACTTGAGAGATTTCATTCAAATCATTAAATGGAATCAAACCCTTGATTTGTACCTGAAACTCTGTGAAAATACCTGAAATGAGAAAATGACTCCACCTGCTTAGTAACCCTATAATCTGTTTTCATTTATGAAAAAATAAAAGTACAGAATGAATGGTTTTCAAAATTAATATCTGATGGGATAAACAACTTCAACATGTTGCCCATTGTTTAAAAAGCTTTAAAAACATACGACTCTGTAATGGTTAAACTACAATTTTAAAACACATAATATTTTTTGCCACTAAAGCTCTTCTTCCTGCAGTTCTCCTTCCTCTTCCTGCGGAGCCACTGGAGGCGAGCTCTGTCTGTTGTGTCCTGGCTGGCCAATGGGAATGTCTGGTCTGGAAAAATCTCCTTGAGTTTGCTCAAGAAAAACGCCTCCAGGTTCCGACCGGCCTGGCCCACCTCTGAGTCTGGCTGCATAGCAAAGAGAGATTAATGTAAAAAAAAAAAAAAAAACCTGTTACTGTGAGTGTGTTAGCATGCTGACGTTAACATGAAGCTCAGTAACCAGTGTGTATGATTTTAGTGGCATCTAGGTGTGTAGTGCTGATTACAATCTCCTCGCCTCACCCTCGCCAAGCATGAAGGAGAAACTATGGTGGCGAAAAATGACAAGGTTTGTCCGTTCTGGGTTACTATACATTATACAGTAATGAAAACATAGTTATTTGTATTATATTCCATTTCTGACATAAAAAATAAAACTGTCTAATTTTTACACACTGGACCTTTAAATGAAGCCTGAGCTATCACCTGAGATAAGTGGCAGATGGACACACAGTCTGATTGACAGTCTCTACATGTGCAAAAAAAGCGACCCAGTTTTCTGCTACATGTGGAACTTATCCCCACAGGCTATAGTGCAGAAATAATTCAATTACACTAGAAATTAGATTAGAGCGGGAAATCCACCTTAGATTCCAATGTCTTCATGCCAAACTTACATAATTGAATGTAGCGCAGTTCTTGAACATCAGCAGCACGTCATCGACAAACTGCTCGGCAGTGAAGTAGTGGAGAGTGTTGCTCTTGTCCAGTTTCCTGCGGATCACTGACAGGTTGATGGGCCTCTTGATGATCTGGTAGTAGTTTCGGGCCTGGAGCACATTCATGTGGATTAGATCACTATAGCAGAGATTGTTTTAATTTTGACATTGTGGGTTGTTATGAAAGATAAGTGGAACATTTTACATTTATAGTAAGCCAGTGTTTTCTTAGATAAGTTGTTATAATCATTGCATACTGCTATCAGTTTGTTTCTGCCCCAAAGAGAGTTAAAGGAGGCCGGCAATGTATGTCGTCATTTTATAACTACTTAATTATTTTTAATGGGTTGTATTGTTCCATTTGAATTACTGTACTTGGAAAGTTTGAAAGATAAAAGAAAAAATAGATGTTGATGAACATCTGTTGTATATCATTTGAAAATTTGTATACTGACTTCTCAGCTTGATGTGTTACTTGAAATATGTTACTGTATTTTATATATATTTATATATATTATTCAGCACTGTCAATTTATTAGATGTGATTTCTATAAGATAAACATGTTATAGTAAAGATTATAATGCAAATCTGTGGGACTGACCAGGGGGCTGACAGGTTCATGGAACGGAGCGCTGAGTATGTGACAGTACAACAGCAGAGTCAGCTTCTCACACCTCTGCACAGGAAACACACACACACACACAGACACATAATTACTGAAAGCCATCTGCAGGCTGACACTATATCAGTCTAGACAACAATGATTTGAAGTGATATTGCTGCTGTAGAAGAAAAAAAAAAATACATTTTGGTGTTTTAATTTTTTCACTCTGAATCAATAACAAGATTCTGATCCCAAACGCCCTCTCTAGCTAAGTAAAGAAATGAATACTTTAGCACATAGTACTTCACATCTGATGAGGCTCTACCAGCAGAACAGAAACCAAACCGATTCTTCCCTGCAGCTTACCCTCTGGTCCTGGTTGGACAGTGTGTATGGAGCTTTGACTGCCGCAAAGGGGTGCATGTTCTCACATTCGTAGGTCTCCACAGGCTCCTGGTCAGTTCTGCACAGCGTACACACCCAGTCACCGCTGCGGGACACACAGGAGCAGGTTATTTCATAATTTAGACACAAAAAACACATTTTTCATTTTATTTTACCATTTTATAATTAAACAAATGTCATGAAAACACTAAATCCAATAAATGTTTTATATAAAGAAATATTGTCTAATATTCCTTATGAGCCATGTCACTAAACTCTGTCTTCCAAAAAACTATAAAAAATGATTAAACAGACATGTGTTCTATTTGGATGACATATTCCTCAATTACAATTACCTCGGCCACTGTAGTTTCTTTGTCATAACTCATCAAACTAGTCATGCAGTGTCAATAAGATGCCATCAGCATTCTTGGGTACCACCTTCATCTTTGGACGTGCAAAACTGTATCTCAGTTTATTAAGAGGGTCAGGGTATGTGACATACAATATCGAGTCTGTGGTTAGATTGACTTCTTCCTCCTCTCTACATGTGGAAGTCTTTGAGCAGGACAAAGGACAAATTTGTGCTACAAATTGCTCCCAATGTGTGTGAGTATGATGGAAGACTGTAAGTCAGTCAAATAGCTCCGATGTAAATATTTCCTAAATTCAATGTTTCCAACAATTATTCTTGTTTCAGGCTTTTATGCCTTTATTTTGGACAGTGACGGCCAAAGATAAAGGATGACGTGGTCACAAGTAAACGCTGCTTCACTATAGAGTCTAGACCGTTGGAAACTGTTGGCCTCTCATCATAAAAGTGTGCAGCTGATAAAGGTGTAACATTATCTGCAAACACCAGGGGTCCATGCGGCACTTACAGTGGGAAGCTGATGAGAGGAGGTAGATGACAGGCCAAGTGAAAAACTTTAGGGCAGCGGTCGCAACAGAGCAGATCTCCTCCGTTCAAACACACAGCGCAGAAGTCTTCACTGTCTATCTCCTCGGTCTTTAAACCAGGTCCAGGATGCTGGATGGATGAGTCCGCCTCCTCCTCTGAGCAGCAGAGAACAGGTTTTTGATCCTCACTGTCGTCCATGTGAACTATATCCACTTCACATTTTGTTTCAGCTTCATCCTCTGGCTCCAGGGATAGTTCCTGATCTGCTTCTGGTTCTGGATCCAGTTGGATCACCATAGTCTGGTCTGGATCTGGATCCAAATAAAATGTTTCAGAGTCATTTTTATAATCTGGGTCCCATTCATCACATCCGGAATCAAACAGGATATAAGGCTGATCTGGATTAGATTCACAGTCAAAGCCTGAGTCCTGCTCTGGTTCTACAGAGGGGGGGCTGTCAGGACAGTATGGCTCAGTCCAGGAGTCTGTTGGTAAATCTGGTTGGATGAGATCAGACGACTCTGCTGGTTTAGGCTGAGGTGACGCTTCTCTTACCTCCAAAATGTTTGCCTCGTTTTGACTGAAACCATTCTGCAGGCAGAGACAAAAAGAAAAATGTGATCATGAAAAAAAACTCATGCTGATACTTGACCAACCTGAGAGACCTTCATCTCTGTACCTGTTGAGGAGGATCCAAACAGGCGGCGTCACTGTGGAGCTTGGCTTGTGTTTGACATGGCAGTCGTACCAGAGACACCACAGGCTGCAGAGATAATGACGTAAGCAGAGACTGGAAATTCAGACGTGTCAGGCTCACTACAGGTATGCAGGAATTACCAAGAATCCTTTGAGCTTCTGGGTGGATCCTGTGGAAGAGAATGAAGGCTTGGTTGACTTATTGTAAGATGTTTATCTGTGAAGGCAGCAGCAACACTTAATACTCGTAGAAACATCATTTCATGGCATTAATGCATGCTGATGACATATTTGTGTATGCGGACACCCAATGTTGTACAAAATATACATAAAATGTGTTAATTAGTGGGCTGTACATGGAGAGCATGCAGATCTTTGAAATCTGGAAGGAGCCAGGCTCGTGGTCTCCTTCCTGCTCCTGCTCAGTCCTAAATGTACATCCATCTAACTCTTGAAAGAAACTATGCCTTTGTTGTGACTATCCAAAAAGAACCTTAATTAGTCACATAATGGTGGCTTGAGGATTGCTCTTAACTCGATTCCAGGCAAAACAAAATACTGTGCGAAGGTTGTTCTATTTTGGGTGAGGTTCCCATTTATTGCAGCAAAGAAAGAAAAAAAAACAGAACGTTACCATGCAGATTGCCTGACATAAACTGGCTTTCATAAGTCGGTAAGAACTGTTGTGCTCCCGACTGCCATTCAACTCACACTGATTTCCACCTTATTTCATACACCTGATGCTGGGAGGTTACTGGGTGCTTACCAATTAAACTGAAACAGAATTATACTACACCCTTGTGGTCAAAATAAGGTACTTTGCACAAAACAAATGAAGAATGGCTCCTCCAGCCTTTATCTTCCACGTGTTGCCCTTATCTTACCTCATTCTCTTCAGTAAAGCTGCTACTTCTTTTCCAGGCTGTCTTTGTTGTTTTTCAGTCAAAGCGGACGCGGCTCTGGTTTTCTTGTTGCAAGACCAGTTTTCCATCTCAAAAAATCCAGTACGACAGAGCTGTTATTTTAAGGAAATAGAAGTTTAATGTTATTCACATTATACCAGTAGTTCAACTGAATATCAATAACCTTCTCACACTTTCTTAACACTGTAAAACTCATCCAGCTGTGGTGATAATCCTCTGCTCAATTGTTTAACACTGTCTGTGTCTGTATTAGGTGTCCTGCTCTTGCCTCCTGTGCTGTGGTAGCTGGATTTGAGCCAGTCTCAGATGGGATGGTCTCAAGTGCCAGCTGCACTCTACACTTGGCTACCCATGGTAACAGGGTGGCCCGCCTTTGGGGAAAGTTGCCATGGCGTCTGTAAGGCAAGTGTGCCATCTCCAGGAGATCAGGCCTCTTGGGTTGAAAAAACAGAAGAGAAAACACAGAAGAAGCTGCCAGTTTGAAATCTCCTGTGTGCTCAGTGTTTGATGGCAAAATACAAGAATCAAAACAAACAGAAAACCACCAGTGAAACAGGAGAAGCAGTAGAATTACCATTAAAGATTCAGATTTGGCTGCTTATTTGCACGAAGAAAAACATATCTCACATATAAGACAAATGAATGATGATAACACAAAAAACCCCCACCTTGGATACATAATAGTTAGTGACAGAACATAAAAAACTTACAGGAATCAGACTTAAGTTGCATCTTACCTGAATGTGAATGCCAGCTGGTGAAAAAAACAGGATGCCTGCATCAGAAATCCAGGTGAATGTGTCTCCAGGCGTATGCGAGCTGAGACAGATGGCACCGTTCCATGTGTCCAGTATCAAGGGGGATAGGGATGATTTGATTGGTGGAGAGCTTCAGCCTCCTGACATTTCAGCACTGTTCACTGAGAGTCACTGCAAGCAAGTCTACATATGTATATGTCAGAACTAATCATGCAATGCTATTATTTGCCTTTGACTGTAGCCAGGGGACAGCAAGCGTAAAGCACGGAGGAAAGATGACTCAGCAAACATGAATTGAAATTAAACGGAGCAATCTGTCAATCGTTTCATAAAAATTCCCTCGCAGGTGTGATGAAGTGGAATCTGGTAGCAGCACATTCAGTTGGAGGTTCACTCCCATGAATTCTGACCAATGACAAGTTACAGGCTGTAAATTTGACTCAGGATTTGAATAACAGACTGAATGTATGTAAATCAGCCATAACTCTCTCTGATAGAGTATCGCATGAAGAGAGAAAAACACATTCATCTCAACCTCATGTGTTTTTTAACCGTCTAAATATTATGTTACTTAGTGCTTGGTTTATTACATTGTATGATCCCAAACATGTTATCATGTACTCTCTACATTTTTTGTTGGTATCCCCACCGTTACACTCAGCCTGGATTTATCATCAAGACATGTAACTGTGTCTCCGTCCCTCTGAATTTCTGCCATCAAACGACAAATGTAAATAATTAACAAAATCACATGGTGCATAACTGTTGGTGAGCGGTTGTGTAGAGCATGATATCATCTGAGGTGATAATTCAGTGTGTCAAGAGTTGTAAAAGTAATTCAGTCGCAGCATCAGTGGAGGGAATCTTCCAACAGAACAATGCTGTGTACAGACTAAAAACAGGCAGCTCACTGACGGTTGTGTCAGACTTTTCTCAAAGAGTTCATTTTAATAGTATAGATTCTGTTATGAACATATGGCATGTATAAAAATGTGTTTAAAATTTGCCTATATATAGCAAAAACTCCTCTTTCCCATTTTTGAAGAATAAAATATGTTTAAGAGTAATGAGATCTTTAGTTTATGAAGCACACTTTCACTCATTCAGTGGATTACTTGTGAAAATCTAAGTATTACAGTAGCAGTACCACAGTGTAGAAATACTCTGTTACAAGTAAATATCCTTATTTGAGTAAAAGTATAAAAGAATTGGCAGCTGTAACTGAAGCACCACAATGTGGCCTATTTCAGAATAATATACGATCATATAGTTAGATCATAATTATCAATGCACTGATATACTTTAATGTTGCAGCTGGTAACAGTGGACATTTAATTGCTAATGCGTTGCTGAGTAGATGTATCTATAATAATAAACTAAAGTGTATTTGTTTATTATATTCTGTATGAATGATGTAAAGTAGTACATATAACTATGCAAAGCAGCTCACGCTGTCAGATAAATGGAGTCGTGGCTCCACCAGAATCAGAATCAGAATCAGAATCAGAATTAATTTTATTCGCTATGCAAGTTTAGACAAACACAGAATTTACTGTGGCAGGATTGAGCATACACAGAACATATATGGAAAAGAAAAGATAAACTAGTATAGAAATAATATATCATAATATATCATGCCACTTTTTATCCTCAGTACTTGTCTGTTTTTGAAGGTTTTTGAAGGTTGATTGTTTTTTTCGTGGTTATTGTGTAGTTATAGCTACTTCTGTCTGTTTAATTTCTGTCTGTTTATTGTGGGTTTTTTTTTGTTTTTTTGTTTTTGGCCTCTTCTACTTTTGTTTTTTCCCCGTGGTGGGATGAATAAAGTATCTATCTATCTATCTATCTATCTGATGATTACAGCTGACGTGGTTTTTACTGTAAATCCTCACAAAAGACAGAGCCTGTATGTATTATATTTCTAGAGCTGCATGTTTATTTGAATAATGAATAATCAATTTTGAGTTATTGTTGTCTCTGATCTCAGATCATCAAATGTGGATATTTTCTGAATATTTCTGGGTGGACTTTTGTTTGTACAAGTAGTTACTCATTGACATGTACTTGTTTAAAACACTTAGGTGAAGCTCAGAAAGAGAAGTAAATTACATTAGATTTGGATCATCAGTAATAAAATAAAACATTGTCCGATAAATAAGACATTACCATCGGCTGAAAACAAACCCCGTCATATTACATACTGGGCTGAATAAAGCGGCTGTCGTTGCTGTCAGCCGTCGCTGGGCGTCGCTGTGGATTTCTTTGCACTTTGTCACCGCCAGCCAAATCTCGCACAAAACCGCGTGGTTTACAAATCCCGTTCCTCTTTCAACTAGCCTCCAAGATGGTAGGTGCTATCATGTATCCCTGCGCCTTGAAATCGGGTTAAATCTATGGCCATCTTTGTTTATGTGTACATCAAACTATCATCCGGTGGCGGTTTATAGTCTATCCATATCCTGCGAACCCTTATTGGATGTTATTGTCATAATTTAATAACATTAAAGGTGTTTGTGAGCGGGTCACAGTATGAGAGCTCGGCTCTGCTGGGCCACGGCTGTGCCCGTCAGCACAGGCTGCCTCTTCCTCACGTTTTAACCGCGTACACACACAGTCTGAACCCTTCATGAATGTGGCATCTGTAGTCTTAGTTTAAAGTAGTTTATGTGCCATTATGTGCTAAACGTTAACGGGCCGGCTGGTAAAGTAGCATTAGCTACCGGGACGCTCGGCAGCATGAAGCCGGTTAGATCTGTGGAGCGGTGTGTTAAAACATTTTAAGGAAGAACAGCCTGCGAATATATTTAATTTAGACCCTTTTCCTGTCTGCTCTGAGCTGAGGGGCTGCTACACACTTTAAAACATCCATGTTAGGCGTTATTTGGCTATTTTAGTTAGCAAGCCAGCTAGCCCTAATGGCAGGACCACGATTTGTTGGATTTGTTCTAACTCCCATCAAACCTGTGTCCACAGCCAACCAAGAATACCAAGACCAGGAAGCTCCGTGGACATGTCAGCCACGGACACGGTCGCATTGGTGAGTGTTTCTCATTCCCGTCTTTTAAAGGTGGATGTTCACTGTGTATGAGCTTTAACGTTGACTTGTCCACCCCCCCGCAGGCAAGCACAGAAAGCATCCTGGAGGTCGTGGTAATGCTGGTGGCATGCATCACCACAGGATCAACTTCGACAAATAGTAAGTGCTGCGTCATCATGTGCAAAGTTAAGGTCCAAAAAACAGTGAGTCAGCGGGCTGACACTAACCAGCTTTAAATCTGTATATGTGCTGAAAAATGTTTACATGTGCTGACAGGACTAACGTAAAGTTACAGTTCATACTTATCTGATTAATTAATCAATCTGCTTTAATATCTGTCACTTCCTATAGATGAGTAAGTTTATCTGCATATTTTATATTGGTAGTCTTCCTTTTAGCCCAGTTTTATTTGTATCTTCTCAGCGTGTTGGTGCTGTTGAGTCTGTTATAGAGACTCAGAGTCTCATCTCGACACAAATCGTTGTCTTGGTGTGCTAGAGTTCTCTTAGATTGAAGACTGGTCCTATTCACCGAGCGGCTCTCTCGTAGGCCGGTCATCCACATGGGCAGTTACAGTTATGTCTTGATGTTACTCTGCTGCCGCTGGACTGATGCTGAGCTCACTTATATCAGAATCAGAGAGACGAAGGTAGCCCAACTGTAAATGTGTTTTTCGATAAGTGATGAGGTTCTTTCTAAACTGAGAAGGTCTTTGGTTATGTGCTCACTGCAGTTGTTACCAGAGATGTACACAATATTGATCATAGGCTTATTTCACAGTAATGCATAGTAGATAGACAGGAGTTGACCTTTGTGTCCTTCTGCGTGTCTCCTCAGCCATCCAGGGTACTTTGGTAAGGTGGGTATGAGACATTACCACCTGAAGAGGAACACAACCCACTGCCCCACCATCAACCTGGACAAGCTGTGGACGCTGGTGAGCGAGCAGACCAGGCTCAACTATGGCAAGAAGCCCGAGGGACCCGCACCCATCATCGATGCAGTGCGCGCTGTAAGTACTGGCCAATACTTTTTCCATTACTCGCTACATGGTTTGTCTCCTGCTGCAGTCATACATATAAAACTATGGGTCAATATGAGACTATGATTTGTTCACTGTGGTAACTGAACAAAGCAGCGATTTGTGTACATCTGTGGCAAACTTCTTATTAAAACAACACAGACAGCTTTGGGGTTGTTTCACTGTGCCTGGTCCTACTCTATGAACTTAACCAGACTGAATCTAGCACTGCTTTCTGTACTGGATGCACTGTCAGTGTTCTGAGACTGAAATGTGTTACAAGCTAGTCCAATCTTCTGATATGCACAACCACTACATTTATTAGAATTGATCTATCTCACAATGTTGATGCAAGTAAAAAGTCATTTGCATATCCACCCCATAATTAAAATCTGCTCCAAAATGTAACTATCCTTTTTAGCCCATGCTGCACCTTCATGTTTGAAAATCAGGCCAGTAGTTTTTCCATAATCCTGTTGACGGACATAACCTTGTTGGCAGGCGTGCTAATGAACAGGACGATAACATCCACACTCTGAATACAGTTGCTAAACAATCCAGGAGATTAGGAAAATGTCTCACTTGGCATATTCATATTTAGGCTGTCAACAGTGTCGACCGTGTGTTTTAAAAACAATATGCTGTCATTCAGTAGTATCAAAGATAACTAAGGGAGAAAACAGATCTAGATTTACATATTCAACCCAGAACTGCACAAATGAAATAAAACAAATTCTGTGCCAGCACTGCAGGAGATTCATCTTAACAGATTTAAAATTCTGGTATTGTGACATCTGGAAATGAATTTCAGGACATTGGGTTGATTTGGGGAATGCACTTGGTGCTGTGCGTGTTAGTACAAGAACACATTAACTTCTGTATGAGCAACATACAAACACCACTGTGAGCAATATCAATGGTCGTTGAATACGTTTTCTGTATTTTGTTACAGCATCTTAATATTTGTCTTTTAAGCAGATTGGTTTTAATTGCAGATTATTGCAGCATCTTGTCAGATGAAAGTTGTGCTCGGTGGTCACCTGGTTCCACTAACATTGTGTTTTCAATTCACAGGGCTACTACAAAGTCCTGGGCAAAGGCAAGCTGCCCAAGCAGCCTGTGATCGTCAAGGCCAAGTTCTTTAGCCGACGGGCCGAGGAGAAGATCAAGGCAGTGGGAGGAGCCTGTGTGCTCATGGCATAATGCTCTTGTCACTGTTTTTTTCAAAAAATAAAGTGTATAAATGGAAACTGTTTGTCGTGACTGTTTGAAAAGCCTAGATGTTACATGAGCTGCATTTTGAGCTTTATAAACCAGCACAGTACGGTTTATCATTATGACTGTGGTAAAATGACTCTTTAAGCCAAGAGTAACACTAATGGCCTTAACTAAAGACAAACTGCCCATTGTAACTTTAAATATATACGGGTGCGAAAGTTTTCAGGCACCATGTCATAAAGCAGTTTAACTTTTGTGTTAACACTTGAGTTATGTTGCATTTCCTCCTGGGCAACATTCCAGTCTCACTGATCCGTTCATGCTTTCATATATAGAGTAGGTTACATAGATGACAGCATCAACATGATGTAGCGTTATGGAATATGTTAATGTCTCCTCTGGGTTACTGCAGGTCTTGCTAGAGCAGACCTGATGTGTTGATACAGTGACATTTCTTAAAAGTCATAAACTTGATATTTAAGTGTGAGAAGCCTGGCAACTGAAAAGAGAGCGTGCATCCCGGTAGAAATCATAAGAGGAGCTGGAAATTATAAAATATTTATTCAGCCTCTAAATGTAGAATTTTCTGACAGAACAATAATGTATAAATAAACAACTTGCCTGGTATCATCAGAAACGTAACATGACCACGTGACTTTGGATGCGTGGCCCTGTGTACGGAAGGGGGCGGGGTTTAGTGTGCAGGATTTCCTGCGCTGTCACTTGAAAACAACCTCCGCGCGGCTGAACGTCTCGAGCTGAATGTGTCCGACACGCGCACATTGAACGAAGCAGCTCGTGTTTATGTGTGTTCACTCGCCGAGTCCTCGGGCTCTTCGCGCGCTCAACAGGTAAACAAAATAATCTCTTTCGCTCGAGACTTGTTGACAGCGCGTAGAACAGTGAAGTTCTCCTGACGTCCGTTAACGGAACGTGACGTGAGCAGCTTGAATGGTGTGACGTGTCGGTGTTGTGCGTGTCGTGGCCTCACGGTGACCTAACAGCACTGGTAAACAGAAAAGTGACATCTTCCTCTTTTCACTGAGCTACAGTGGGGCGCTCATTTCCACGCATGCGCTGTTTCCCAGCACTCACTTTATCTGTATAATTTACTTATTGGAGTTTAAAGGTACAGTGTGTACGATGTAGGGAAATTTATTGGATAAACATGGAATATACCAGTCATAATAGTGTATGATCATCATCTTTTGTTTTGTTACATTGGAAATAGCCTCTATATATCTACAGAGGGAGGGGGTCCTCTTCTACACAGTCTGCCATGTTTCTACAGTGGCCCAGAACGGACAAACCAAACACGAGCTCGAGCCTTGCACGGTTTTCATGAGTTTCATACCCACTTTAGGTTCTTCCACTAGCTTAGAAGGGCTGGGATTTGAGATTTTAACGTGTGGGATGGTTGCAGTCTAGTTCACTGCTAGATCTTACCTTTTTAAAGCCATCATGATTAAAGAGGCTCTCTATAGACTTAAGATTACTAAGTCTATACTTACTAACTCAGGATTTCGAGAATTAAAACGTCAAACTTAGACGATTTCAGTTGAAGTTTATGGTCGCTCACCACAGAAACTTGATTCAGGACAGCCAGATGGCTAAGAAGACTACTACAAATATATTTGAATTGTCTTTCATGCTATTAAGGGGTTCTCTGGTTAGTTTGTAGAAAGTTATTTTGTATGAAAGGTTGTCTAAAATAATGTTTTGCACATGCATGAATTTTCAAAACTGGAACAACTAAAATAAACTGAGTGAAACAGCTGAGTGCTCTCCTTGTTCCTCCACTCAGGTGAAAGGCACCTGACTTTCACTCAACTTGTTCATGGCAAGCCAAGCCTGGCTGGAGTCTTCTCTGCGGCGCTCTGCCAGTCTGGGTCTGGAGGTGCTGGAGCGGGCCTCCAGGCGCAGTGTAGACTGGACGAGCACGGGGCCATCCCAGACCTCCACTACTACAGATGAAGAGACGCAAGTCCCTGTCAAGGTGCCGACATGTTCTCTGTATATTAACCTCATCATCTGTTCAATTTGGATCTGACTCTTTCATCTTATCTCGTTGTCTTTTTTTCAGAGAACACACACAGAGCTTGATGATGTCTTTGCAAACATCGCAGACTTGATGACACAGATGACTAATCAGTGCAAGGTCAGTGATTGTTTGCTTGCAGCCCTGTGTTTTAAGCAACCTGGACCTGGAATGTACTGGACTAAAATGTCATTCCCTGTGCTGCAGAGGTTCTATGGGTCTGGATGTTGCACTGAGTCCACTGACAATGAGAGGAAGCATGTGTTCAGGTTCCACGACAGGATGACGACACCGCCAACCAGAAAACATACAAGGGCTCCACACAACAAAGTAACAACAAACTGCTGCTTTTTTTCTTCGAGTCCTGCAAACCTTTCATCTGGATTTAATCTGACTGGAATCATGTTTCTCACCTAATTATTATATTATATTTTGTATTCGCTGGCATTTTAGATTTACTTTGGACAGAGTCCAGAGAAAAATATTTAGTTTGCTAAATATTCAGTGCTACAGTCGACTTGTGAGCTGTTTTTAAACTTAATCATCCAGAACATCAAATTTAAAACAAGCTCATTCATTATGTTTATTATTGAGGTTGTAGTTCGCAGTAGTGGACTGCATTATCTTGAAATGTGTTTCTAATGTTTTGGCCATAATATTAGAAATACCTTTTTAATATAATGCACTCCTGTATAACAACAGCAACTAAGCTCTCAATAATATACATACAGTAGAATTATTATTCCGTCTCTGACTGTCAAAGTATTATTATTATTATTATTATTATTATTATTATTATTATTATTATGACTATTTGATGCTGGGCCTTCAATGCTTAAATTCAACTAAAATATGACACTGAAAATATGCCAGTTGACTGTGATATGCTACACCTGTTATTAATGCATCTATTTTAAAATAAATCTTCTTAAATGAATCAGTGATTCTGACAAACACCCAGACACACATTAAGATAAGCAAAATAAATCAACCGCAACATCTTGTAAAAAGACAGCGTCATTCAGTTTTATTTTGAAAGACATTTTGGGATTGCAGATTTTTTTCTTTTGTAGCCAGCATCTGTGAAGTTCTTCTGTTGACCATAAATGGAGCTTTAGTTCTCAGCTGTTTTGGTTGCTGCTTGGACCACAAAGTAAAAAAAATCTTTAAAAATTCATGTTTAACTCTTCTTCTCAGGGTCATGTGTCTCCAGCGAGTGAAGACTTTTTCATTGAGGTCTCACCGGGGACATACACCGTCACTGCCGGCATGCCGGACTCACAGCAGCAGACTCAGCTGGTCAGTGTCAAAGCTGGGGAGAGTGTGGATCTCACCTTTAATCTCTGAGCCCTCACCTGACCGAACCAGTCACCTTTAACCTTCAATAACTAAACTGACCAATGCTATTTATGCTGTTTGTGTGTGTTTATTGTTTTTGCACTGACTTCTGAGTTTACATTTTATTTTGCTATCAAAATGTTTTATTTGCTACATATTGAGAAGCCATATTTTTATTGCAGATTATTTTATGATGTAGATTGTGTCCATATCCTGCCATAGAACATCATGTATGCAGTATTTTTACCTGCACTAATGTCACATCAGTGTATTGAAATAAAGTATTTTTATCATCACTTTTTTAAAATAACTTTCCATGTGAGTGGTGTTGTTTTATCTGCACTCTGACACATTATGTGGAAACAGTAGCAGCCTTGCTGCCAGAGAAAGGCCGCAGTCCCTCTGGTGGTCGAGGTTTGAAGTTAGTCATTCCAAAAACATCTCTGATGTTCGCTCTCCTTCCCTTAGCACCAGGAAGTGACTGAAACATAGAGCTGTGATTGGGCGAGGCGCTGATCTGTGGGACGGGGAAGCTGAATCTTGCAGGTTGTGACATCCTCCTCGTCACAGCACTCCCTGCAGATAAAGACAAATATATCAAAGTGCAGATCTCATTGGGCCTAATGATCTGTCATTTATCATCTGAATAGGTTCAAAATGCAGATGTTCAGTTGAGGGGTTGCACATCTAGATTTTAAGGGTGTATGAAAACTTAAAAAACATAAATACAGCTGGCTTATATCTTAGCATTACATTAACTGAAGGAAGGTGGTATTTTTAAAGTTTAGATTATTATTTAGGATATGAACAGATATAAAATCTCACAAGATAAGGACACGGTCCTGACCTCGAGACAAACTATAGTCACAGATCCTTGACTGCTAAACAGCTAATCATTTTTTAAAATTCAGCAAATTAAGATGAATTGTTCTTGTTTTAAGGCAACTATGTGTAACTTTCTAAAATAACAGCTGTTGATGCTACAATGACTTGTAATCAGGTGTACAGTGTCTCTATCATTCCCACTCTGCTCTCTGTACACCAACAAGCACCAAGTACATAACGCATTACAGCACAAAGTCACACATTATTTACACACACATTATTAACATAACTATTTGCCTGATTTTAAGGAGAAAAATCAGGCAAATGTCCTCAAGCTGCTCCGCCTTAAACCTCAAATCTACAATTTAAACTGCTGTGAACTGTAGCTGCTGTTAGCTAATGTTAGCTCAGTTTGTTAGCCAAGCTGCCTGGACTGTGAGCTCAGAGCACTATGTGTTAGCATTTGACAGAGAGCAGAGAGTGTCATGCTTGAACCAGGGGTGGGTAAGCATCTATTGTAACCAGGCTTAGCAGCCTCTATGGATGCAATGGCAGAGGAAAAGAGACCGCAGAGAACGCTGACGGAGGAAGTTAAGAAGATAAAAAAGTCCACATCCCTGTTTTCCCACCTGGCTGTCTGTGTTGTGGCTCTGACCCAGTTCTCCTCCAGTACCTCCAGGGAGGACGCCGTTCTTTACTTCTCAGCTTCACTGCAGGATGAAGCATAGCTGTGATGTCATCATCAGAAAGAGATGAAGAGGATGAGGAGGATGAGGGCACCTCAGGCTCACTCTTCCTCACATCTTTATGTTGCTCTGCTCTTTCAAATCCATTCATTCCCCCATTGCTGGACCTGCAGCTGGGTGGAAACATGGATGGCTGGTGGTTTGTGACCGGACAGCAGTTAGATGAAGACTGACACAAGTCCCTGCAGAACATCTGAGGAGGGCAGGAGGAGCTCCGAGCACAAAGCCAGCTGCTGCAACAACTGGAGCCTGATGTTCGGATTTGGAGCTCTCTCATTATTCTGTCATGTTGAGAAGCTGGAATGGGCAAAACCAGACTGCCAGGAACCAGAGACACACAGCTGTTCCACATCATCACCCGGAGGCACCTAACACCATCGACTGCAACAGAGTGAATTCAGTGCTAATGAGTGCTTTTTGTGTTAAGAATAATAATTTATTAGATTTGTCACAGTAATTATTTAGTGCATACAGGGATGGTGAAGTATCCTGTAACAATAATCCACACCACTGCCTGCAGCTGTAAAAAAATGTAAACACAAACACATTAATAACTCTGTACCTCCCAGACCATCCCTCCGTTCAGTGGCGGCCATCACTCTCCCCGGCCCATATCTCCGCAGATCTGGTTCCCATGGTGACAGCACAGTATCACCAGGTATCAAACAGCGTGTGTGAGCTCTGGTGTGGTTCACCATGTCGAGAGAGCAAACCATCTGCCTCCAGGAGGAGTCCAGCCCCAAACCAACGCTTCCTGGGTGGTCAAATTCAACGACCCAAACCCCTCCATGGCCCTGAGTCAAGAACATCAACATATACACATACATTTAACATACAAATAAACCACATGGTTTATTGTTTCATGCTGTCCATACCTGCCTGTCTATAATTACATACAGTATGTACAGTGTGTAATCATGCAGTATCTTTTCACCTGTACTTGCTGTATTACAGTACCCATGTAGTAAAGGCCATCCACCTCCCTCCTGGCCAGCACTCGACATCCTGTAAAGAACTCTGGACTCTGGAGGGTTTGGCCAGGAATGCAGGAGGTAACCGGGCGGAGAGGATTACCCAAACTGCATCTGGGAAGCAAAGAAACATCATAAGTACATACAATATCTTAAATTTTGCTGGCCTGTGTGTATATTTCTGTTGTTACATGCTAAACACATCAAGCTAAAAAAAAACGGGAACCATGGAAACCAACCTGAGCAGAGGTGATGACACAGTGTGTGGGATTAAGACTGAAGTGGATGGACAGCAGCACTTGAGCGGTGAGAGCGATGTTTGGTTCGCCAGACACACTGGGATCACCTGACAACATGCACAGAAGCACACATACACAGTCTGACACACAGGCGCAGCCAGAAGAAGCTATTTTGATTGTAGATGTGGTGTTGTGGCTAACCCTTTTTTAACAAACACAGTTCACAGATTTTCCTCTGAGAAATAAACACTGGTATAAATCTCAGTTACCAGAGGTGGAAAGCAACAGTACATTTACTCAAGTATCTTTAAGTGCAAATACAAATTCATTCATTTTATCCAACTTTATAATTGTACTTCACTACATCTCAGAGGTAAATATTAGACTTTGTATTCCTCTACTTTTGTCTATTGACAGCTTTAGATACTTTACAAAATACAATTTTCTACCTTTCTTATTCACGAAAAAAAAAGTGTCTCCAAATTTGGTTAGTATTGTCGCCTCACAGCAAAAAGGTTCCTGGTTCGAACCTCGGCAAGGGCCTTTCTGTGTGGAGTTCGAAAGTTCTCCCTGTGCCCTTGTGGGTTTTGTCCAGGTACCTTCCTCCCACAGTCCAAAGATACTTGGTTAATTGGTGACTCTAAACTGGCCTCAGGTGTGAATTTGAGTGTGAGTGGTTGTTTGTCACTATGTGCCCTGGGGACCTCTCGCCCAGAGTCAGCTTCGATAACCTCCAGCCCTCACCGTGACCCTGATGAGGATATGTGGTTACAGATAATGGATGGATGAAATTTTTCAGATAAACTGAAGGATGAAGTGTTCCTACAAACATATAATGATCTTATAGACCATAATGCATCGCAATGTAGATTAAACAACTGTGTGCATGAAGGACTTTGAGTAGTAGTACTTGTGCTTTTACTTCAGTAAAGGATTTTTGCATTTCTTTGAGGATGTTTTCTTGATGTATTAGTTATTTATTTTTAAGTCTGTGTAGTGTAGTGTGAAGTATCTAAAAAAAGTGGTTTTAAAATAAGCAATTTTTTTGTAGCCCATTGTAGCTTATCAATAAACTGTACAAAAGTGAAGATTCTCCCGGTGCTATACAATATCTGGACAAATTATTCAATTGTTGCAGATGTTTAAAGCATGTAGATTTTTGTGCCACCTGACTTAGAATCTAGATTCTAGATTTGACCTTGTTTTTTAACTTCTCTGAAAGGGAGTAGCAGGTCAAAAAAGAGGAATTGTCCTGTCTTGGGGGTTCTAAAGTGCTTCAAGGTTTAAATATTCCACAATTTTTTTTACCAGTACTGTTTGGTACCCAGAATGTTCAGCCGTACCTTTCCCAGCACTCCATTCAAACTGACTGGAATGACATAGCAGCTTCCTTTTGTGGCCTGCGCCAGACACTGCAGGTAGTCCCGAGTGCTGTTGTCCAGCTGACCACCAGAATCCAGCAGGTAGAAGATGTCCACAGGCCTCCCAGCTGCCAGGGCAGGCAGGGCTGTCAGCGTGGCCTCTGGGTGGTCGGGGAGGCCAGTAAACAGCATGTGGACGGCGTGACAGGAGGGGTCAGTGAGAGCCATGCTCAAGGCAGCCAGGAGATCCCGGCCGGGGCTGCAACTGATAGAGTGAATCCAGGAAAGAGCCATGTACACTGTGTCAGGAGCACAAGGAAGCATGTGGTGGGACCAGCAGGTCAACTGTAAATGTAGAGAAGAAAATCATTTTAAAGTACAGGTGACTCCCAGGTGCATTTGTAAGGTAAAGACGTCATCTAAATAAAGATGTTTTTAAATTAAACATTCTCTCAGTTATATGTTTTAATTTATATAACAATCACATTAAAAAATATATTTCAGCCAGTCCATGGTATCATATCACATCTAAACTGTAAATATTCACAGTCATTTCTGACGATTTAGTGACCTTTGGACCTTTCATCACATTCTTCTGTCAGGTTAAAATCTTCCCCTGACAAAGACTTGAGTCATTAATCTGAGGACTTCAGACTTGACTTTGATCAGTTGATTTTGTTTTAATATATTAAAATCACAATACACAGATTCATCAAGATATCGCAATAAAGTCACATGATTTATTTCAGTTGTGGTCCTGAAGTTGAGGCTAGGAGGTTGGGGGGGGGGGGGGGGGGGCGGTGGGGGGGGATCCCATTTCTATACTAATACACCAAATAAAAACATTCAAATTATACAATCATTAAAAATAAAAGAGTCCAGCCTTAAAATTAGGTTTCACTATGCTAACCTAGTATCCATTTTTTCAGTTGTTCTTAAAAACTTTTCAGATATTTCAATATTCTATTCCTTCCTTCATGTGTAAAGAAATTCTTCCTACTTAAACCTCAATGTCCTTAAATGGAACTGATATCTTCCCCATGCCCAAATATTAAAAATTATATTATGTTGTTCAAAACATTCACAAAAAAAATCAAGATATTTTTGCTTTTAAACATTCTAAAGTTACCATGAAAGTAATAAATATCAAATGTATTGTATATATGGTTATTCTCTGTCACTTAAAACATAAAGTTTAGAATTTTGGATTTCATAGATTTGACTTGTGACTTGCAAAACAACGATTGAAGGCTGGATTTACCACATGATTTACTGTAAATGTTTTTAAATGCAGTGAAGTACATTGAACTCTACAAAGGGATGAACTCTTTTTGGACACGCCTTGACTTTTCCTTTTATGCCAACTTCAAGGCCAAAATGTCAGCTTTACACAGCCATCCACACAAAACAATAAACACTTTAATGACCACACAGCCAGCCTGTAGTGTTACACACGGGGAGAAATATTTCCCAGTACTTGTCCACAGACATGTTCTTAATGAACACTGGAGGCTGCTTCTCCGTGTGTCACTCCAGTCTCACCTTGGCTGAGAATGTCATGATGTTAAAGAGAGAGTCCCTTAATGAGGCCTTCGTCAGCAGCGTCTGGATCAGCAGGCGTTTCACTGATCCCAGAGCAGCTCTCATGTTCTCTGAGCTGTCCACGACAAAAGTGATGTTGCACCTTTGTTTGCCTAGAAACAGTGGAATCAGTGCTGCCTCGGAGGCCTCCATCTGCCTGGAGGTCATCACTGTAGTGCAATAATGTCAGGAAATCAATGGGTTTTGCATTATTTGATATGTTTTGCATCATGTTCAGACCATTGCCAAGTTTATTATTGCAATTCTACAAATATCAAAGCAGTAACACAAAAATTAAAAGATGAATCATTCGCTGATCATGAATGTAACATCTGAGATGCATTTACAGTACATATAATTTGTCTGGAATATTAATATTCCTTTAACAAAAGATGAAATGATCACATGGAAATAAACAGAATGTGTAACTCGTGATTGTTTTAATGAAGAAGTTTACTTTAGTTACATTACTTTCTGTTCCTCCTTCCCTAATGTGGTTATGTTAAAACATGTTTTACTACAATAATCTAATCTAATCTAATCTAATCCACGAATATCAAACCCTGTCTGTACACACAGACACAGAACTTCTCCTCCTCTGACTAATAATAACAACAGGGAACACAATTATCTTCTATACAGGAAGCAGCTAAACACTCTTGTTCTTGTTTTTTGATCTGACAGTTGATGCACAGATAAAGTGAGCGGGTACATTACCTGCAGTTTTTATGTTGTTCACAGTCAGCTGCTGACGACAACCTTGCCTCACTGTTGATGTCGGTTTCCATGGAGAAACGTCTGAGTGAGTCAGTCTTCTACACGGCCACTGGAGGGGCTGTTCACCTGCCAATCAGCTGACCGGGGACTGTTACCAAACACTGCTGTCATGGTACAGTTGCTATGGTGCTTCCTGCTGCCTTCTGTTTTACCTCTCTTTAACTGTCAGTCTACCTTCAGACTGGCCCAATTATTTTTTTTTTTTTAACTCAGCACAGGTTTGATGCAAAACAAACAAAACAAAAAACAAAAAACACAGAAAAACTTTCACATCATTTGTGATTTTATTTAATATTCTGTGCTGATAAAACACATCACAAGAGTCACTATCATTTCTGTAAACATTAAAAGGCAGTGGCCTCAATGCAAATACATGTCTCGGACTAGAAAATACATTTACAACATTATAAAATACAGTAGATAAATAGTTGTTTTGTGCTAAGCTTGTCAGCTACACTCAACATGTGATACAAACCCTCCAAACGTTGTCCCATTGTTGATTTCCAGCTACAAATGTAGAACAATAATACAATAATATCTGGCAGAACAATACTTATTTTCTATAAATCACAATTCTATCAGAATCAGAAAGTCTACAGCACTACAAGTTCTGTTAATAATTTGCTCGCTGCTGCTGCACAATGCTGCCGTAACAGCTAAAACGTGATCATACTCTAGGCTACGAGAATGCAACGTATCTATTGCTACATGACGCTGTCAAAATAAGTGAAGCCAGAGCAGATTATCTGACTCATGAATGCAGCAAACAAACAGACGTATGAGAAATCTGAAGTTCGCCAATGAGGCATCTAGTTGTACAGATTAAATGATTATATTGCTTTTGTTCAGTGTGTGTGTATGAGAGAGTGTTGGGGGGGAACAGCAGGTAGTATCACAGGTCACTGAAGTCATAAGAACTGCTGTGCAAAAGAAGAGAAGAAGAGGCAGAAAGGATTTGGTGAGACTCATCTGCAGATTATTTATGTCCACTGTGCAGTGTTGAAAGAAGTACTCAGATCTTATACCTAAGTAAAAGTAGCAATACAGTGTATTACCCTCAGAAATGTAGTGGAAGTTTCAAAGAGTATAAAATACTCAAGTAAAGTACCTCAAATGTACTTAGTTACTTTCCACCACTGCCGTCGGCCAGTAATGCTCACTGTGCCTGAAAGCTACCCATACTGATTCAAATAAATGTGCTGAACATTTCCAAATATAAACAAACCTATTTTTAAGTCATATTTTGTTATAAAAAGTGTTGCAGGTTTGGCATGACTCACTGCTTTGCAGCATTTCTGTTTTTTATACAACAGTATGCATTTTATTTCCTGTGTTAATAATTAGTGATATTGTTTTTACATCAAAACCATAACTCAAAGAGGACGTGCACTCTGAGTAAACTCTCTGTAATCATGTCTTACCTTTCATTTGTTGGCTTTTTTAAAAACAGCACTTGCTCCCTCACATTTGTCCCAAACACCAACATCTGCTTTTCAGTGTCAATTACACACTGTGGAAAAAATGATACACGGACACATCACACATTGACATGATGTTAACAACACAGCCTCCACACACCAAATGTTTACTTATTCTACCCTAAATCCGCCCCACTGGTGGTAAGTCAGTTTGTGTAAGTCTGTGTAAAAGTAAGAATAAATAAGGGTTCTGAGTTTGTCAGACCAAAGAAGAGAGTGTTATTAACCACTCAGCCAAATTTGAATGATTAAAAATATCAATAAGTTTATGAGATTAGGTGTCAAAATCAGATAAAAATGAGCAGTGAGCTCCAGGACTGTGGGGGTGTGTCCACTGAATGAGCTGAAGCCACGCCCACTCGCAAGAGCAGTCAAGCAGCCATTTTGAAGTGACTGAAACGTGTGAGATGAGTTCAGAAAATAACATGACTAACTCTGAAACACTGTGAGTAAGGTGAATTAATCTCTATCTCTCTGCTAGGGGTGCAGGGGTAAGCTCAGGGTGACCTCAGCGTGTCATCGAGCCACCCTTTAGGACCGCCCACAAAATGTCCACATTTCAGTAATATACCATTCAAAGTCTTTTCACATGTTTTTGGCAACTATTTTCCAACATATTTAAAGTATTTTACACAGACTTTAAAGGCCTTGCTTAAGTATACCTCAGTGGTGGTAATGTTTCATGCCATGTTTATGTGATATTGGAGTTATCATAATTACCAGCTTCCATTTTCTACATTGTTTTTGCCACAACAAGTCACAATTAGAAGTGTGGAAGATTTTCAGAAATTGGACTTATTAATGTGGGAAAACCTGAAAGAACAAACACAGCTGAGCAAGATGAATTCATCTCTATCTCTCTGCTAGAGGTGCAGGGGTATGCTCAGGGTGACCTCAGCGTGTCATCGAGCCACCCTTTAAGGACCGCCCACAAAGAATGGACTGGACTGAAAACTGGTGAAAAACTGTTTTAACCTCTAACTCCACATTTCAGTAATATATCCTTCAAAGTCTTTTCATATGTTTTCAGCAACGATTTTCCAACATATTTTATGTATTTTGAAAGAAAGCTCATAATTGCCTTTACACAGATTAATAACTTTTATCCTAACATCATGACTGTGTTGCAGATCATCTTTAAATATTCCTCTTGGAAACAAGATGATTTACCTTGAGTGACTTTAATGTCTTGTTGCCCAGGGACATCAGAGGTCTGTTACTTTCTGCAGATAAATATGCACAATACTTTATAAAATCACTGGCAATATTAATAAAATGTAATGTAATCTTTAATTGTATTCTTCTTCCTTACCTACTATGGCAAAGGAGCACATTATTCTGCGTTCCCCAATGGTCAGGCTGAGTTCTTTAATATGTCCGTCAATACAAAGCTTCCTCTGAAATGGAAAGCCATCCGTCTCCATTTTGTTCTCCTCGACCAGTTCTTTTAAACTTTAAAAGAGACAAAACAAAACATTACTCAGTGAATACTGAAAGTGGCCCGATGTACAGTAAAGTCAAGCAGATGGATGATGGACATCTCACCCAAATCTCTCCACAGTCTGTGAGGACATCAGGTTCAGTTTGCAGCCGGTGTCGATCAGCACGTTCGCCTGCTGTCCTAAACACTGTCGGGGCGGAGGAGGAGGTAAAAAATAGACGTGTGATGGAGAACTTGTTAAAAGAGTTCTTTGTGTTTTGCTCTAACAATTATGGAAATACAGTATTAGAATAAATTCCTGTATTCTGATTGGACATACTTGTACAGACTTACCTTGCAGGGCACATAGATGAAATCTTCCTCCTTGTCTTCCTCATCTCCATGTGAACTGAACTGAGTACAACTCAGAAGGACCCCTCCGCTGTTTTGGGTCACTCCACACATGTTCATCCTTCCTTGGGACAACTTGGCCTCCAGCAGGCGCTTCTGGAGAATATGATGTGGCTGCTGCAATGAACAATAAAAATAACACAGTTAGAGAATGTGAAGCTATAATAATGCTGCAACTATCTTGAATGATACCCTGTAAACCTGAAGATGAACTAAAAACATGATGAATGTGTTACTCACGTTCCATCCATAATAACCATCAGTATTTATTATGCTTTCTATTACTATTACTATCCTATTTTATCTTTATTTAACTAATTAAACTTGTATATTTTTCTTATGTATATTTTATTTCAGAATGCTGCTGCAACAAAAGAATTTCCCTTCTGGGATAAATAAAGTACTCTATCTATCTATCTATCTATCTATCTATCTATCTATCTATCTATCTATCTATCTATCTATCTATCTAATGGTAGGTACAAACTCCTGTATCTTATTTCTTAGTGTGAGAGAATTTTTGGATATTTCTAGGCTATATAGACATTTTATTTTCTCCTTGTCGCTATGATGTAGGTTATACCACCCCGTTATTATATGGGCTATAATTTAAAGTAATGAACATCATTATAAATATGGGTAAATTTAGCACGCCGCAGTGCCTCTCCCATCATCATAACTTGTATTAGTTTGACCTGCTTTGATAAAACGTGTTATTCGTTAAAGGTACGACATGATAAAGGCCTGTTATCAAAGAGGCACACCCCCTGTTTAGACGTCCCGAGCTTCTTCAGTCCATCCAAAGGAAGCAGATCAGCTGAGTCTTTATGTAGAAACTGGATCGCCTGTTTCAGCCTCCTCTGCTGCCTCAGAGCCGCAGCATCCAGAACCCCCGAGCCGCCCCGGCTCTCCGTCCGCATCCCTGTGAACATGACGGCGGATATCCGAGTCAATCCGAGCCAAACCGTGCCTGTCTGATGTGTGTCAGTACACAGCTGAGTCCAGTGAGGAATCCCCAGTGATGATGAGCTACAGAGGAGGAGACACCCCCATCACGGTCAGCACCGGGGAGGCCGTAAAGTCAGACAGGTACCAGTACCACCTCCGGTTAAATCCTTCAAAATAAAACTCTTAGTTCTGATGATAATAAAAAACAACAACAATAATAATAATAGTAAAACATCCCTGTGTCAGTGTTTCATGAGCAGTACAGCTGCCACAACAACACAGAGACATTTGTGTTGATTTGAACAGATGATTACAGTCCCACAGACATCATTAACAGTTCCTCATCATACAGATGCAATCAGAAGTAGGTTTACATGGAAAAAACAAACAAAAACACAAGGTGCAGCCGACAGCCACAGAACAAGAAAATACACAAGATAGGAAGTACTAAAACTAGCACAGAGACAATATTAAGTACCCTACAACAATGATAATTAAGATGCAAATAAATTACTTTATGAGTATCTTACACACAGAAAGTTTGCAAATTAATATAATAAGCTATAAATTCTACTTGCATAAATAGTGACTCCAGCTGCACCTGTGGTTTTACAGGGCGGACCACAAGAACCTCTTCTATGGGGACTGTACAATTAAAGCTATAGCCCTTATAGAGTGAATGCTTTTACTTTGATAGTATCATCGTGTTTTTTTTTTTTTTTTTACTGGCAGCTTCAACCTGGCTGAAAACACTGAACAAATACGTCACTTTATCGAATCGTGAGTCCTTTAAGAGAAAAAATGTCTTGAAAGTGAAAAACCAAAATTGTGAAATTTGAATTCAACTCTGAGAAAATATGTTAGACATGCTGACAGGACAAATGGTTTGTATCAAATAAGTTAAAGGCTTATTGAGAATATAGTTTGATTTGGGAAATGAACAGTCTAATATTTTATGTTCAAAAATCTACATCTGTTACTCTCTTCATTTTATTATTATCCGATGTTATATTTAGCAGATCTCAGAGTTTCTTTAAAAACAGGTTTCTTTCCTGGACCCATACTGAAGTTCTTGTTATCAAATATTATGTTTTTAAAGGACTTACATTTCAGCTGTAAACTAGAATTAAAAGAAGAATAGAATCACATCAACGTGAAATCAGCAGTGTTCCTGTTAGTGTCTCAGTCTCTCTGTATAATATTCATCAGTGATCATCTATTACATAACCTATCATATTATTACGTGCCTAAACGCAGTTCTCTTAAGTCTCTGCGCTGGCTTTCAGTTAATCAAATACCTCTTGAATAAATAAAGAGTTTTTCAATGATCTACATGTATTCAAGGACCTCCCCCTCTTGTTTCAGTTTCTGCTGCAACTCACAAGTGTGACATTTTCTGTCCCTGAATTATTAAAAAATACTTGACTGTAAGATGTACACTCCGGCTACAATTATTTCTAGTATGATAATGTTTATTTAATTTATCAATATTTTTTATTGTCTTCAATCCTCTTTCTGGGTGTTAAATATGTGTTGTTCTTTTCTTTTCCATCATTTGATCTATGAAGAAGCAATTTCAGGTGCAGTTTTAATGAAAGCTGATTATTATTGCATAGCCTGCCTACGTACACACTGGTTATATTATAGGCCTATTCATTGTATATCTCAGTTATCCTCAGGAGGCATACATGCAATTCCACTCTCTGTGTTGTGCATTTATTAAGGACGTGGTGGGTGCTGTGTGTTTGTCTTCTCGGATGTGGAACCCCGTGTAGTCTACTGTCAGCTGGACATTTCGTCCCTCCGAGCCTCTCTTCACTGCATTGCCCAGATTCCCCCTTTTTTTCCCACACGACCTTGTTTTCAACATGGATGCCGAAAAACCTCCCCTACACACCGCTGTTTATGTCGCCGCAGAACACATCTAGCCACGTCCTATGGCAAACGGCGGCTCGGGCTGCACGGTCTCGATCGACCGCCGTCTTATGCTGAAGCTTACTTATTTATTTTGGGCGACGTCGCGGCGCATTTTCAGTCAAAAGCCCGAGACAATACGAAAACGGACGCGGAATGGCGTCTGCCAGGGGCCCGGGAAGCTGAATAACAGCATCATAAGACTCAGCGCTAGTTCGCGGCTGACCAATCGGAGAGGGAGCTGTGATCCCTCCAGCCAATCACAGCGTCTGAGCTGCGACGGATAGCGTTGTCACACATGTTCCCGGTGTGTGGACATCGCGGAGCGTTTCCTGCACTGTTGCATGGTGGTCGAACAGGAGGAATTGTTGGAAATTTTCAGAGGTTAGTATATAAATTGGTTTTTACCCAGTATGCATTATTCCCATCCACAGCCATGTCTGGGAGAGGGAGTAACGGGCTGCGGCGGGGAATCCAACGAAGGACGGAGAATCCTGTTTTAGCATCAAATAAAAATGACATGCAGCGAGTCAAAACGCTTATGTTATCATTAATTAGCTCATGGATTCCCCGGTCTTGTTTCCGAACTGCGTCGCTGCTCACACCGACGCGGGTTGAAAGCTTCGCGGAGACAGCTAGCTATCCCTGCGGCTGTCAGGGAGTCAGCTCAGACGTCAAATACTAAATTCAAACATACGTAATGTTTCTGTGGATAATGCAGCCTTCAAAAAAACGAAACACAGTTTGCTTCATAACCACTGAGAAGTCGTGACAGCACCGGTTGGCGTGATTAGCAAGGCTGTTAGCATGGTGGCTAACTACCCCAAGGCGTTATGACATGTCGTTTCGGTGAGGTGTGTGGACATTAAAACACACTGTCAGTGTGCTGACTGTCCAGAGTTAGAGCTGCTTTAATGTAATATTTAGAAACTGTTTGATTACAGCCTGACAAATGTGGCAAGTCATAGCCGTGCTACGTATTAGCTAGCTAGCCCCCAAAATGCTATATTCAAATTTAATAAGCGGCAAAACAGAAAACAGCAGATGGACAGCACATGAAATAAGAGCCCGTTCAGGTGATGAGCACTCATGAACATAAGAAGTGATTCATGTATCACGATTAAGTCTACCAATACTATATTTATATTTATTTCCGAGTAGCATACTGGACGATAACTCCTGCTGTGTTAGTGAGGTAAACATGGCTGGAACCGGCGACTAACCCGAAGTCATCAGAGTTCCCCAAAACATGTTTAGTGTGTTAACCAATTAGTTATAATTAAATAGAAATGTTGCATGGGAGTGTGTTTCATGAAAGCATAAGGTGGCATAGCATAATGCTGCAAATTCCTGAATTCATATGTGTGTGATAAGTTATGACAAAAGATTTCATTATAGAAAGACTGAACACGGTGCTCTTGTGTATTGGTCCTGTGTGTGTGTGTGTGTGTGTGTGTGTGTGTGTGTGTCACTCCAGCAGCTAAAGCATGCTCTTGGCCCAGATAAACCGGGACTCCCAGGGAATGGCAGAGTTTCACGATGCAGACGGGCAGCCGGTCACTCTCTGTCTGACAGAGGCTGTGACGGTGGCAGGTCAGTATTATTATTGCATTTCGAGTCAACATTCGACTAGGATGGTGGACAGCTGTCCAAATGATTTTATTTGACAGATATTTGCTGCTGAGTAAAACAAACTGATTCATATTCTAGATAACTAGAATACTGTATATATTATTCACCATAAACAATATTTTCTTATCACTTTGTAATTCCTGATTATAAGTGCTATATAAATAAACTTTACCATAATTGTGAGTATGATTATGTGTACAGAATATATACTGTACATAGGGACTATAGAAGTGTAAAGGTGAAAGGGATGCTGCAATAAATAAAACTGTTTATTGGATGTCTTCTAGACTTTACAAGAACAACACAACCTGAGAACTAACAGGATGTGATCTGTCATATAGAAATACATGATTTGAACTCAAATTATATAGATACAATAGAAAAAAAAACACCTCACCTTATCATAATTAAGTCACTTAAATTAGCTTTTGTTGTCCAGTTAAAAGAGTAAATTCAGTGACTGAGTGATCCCTCCAGAGAAACATGATCAGTATTAGATCTTCATCCCTACTTGTCATTTTGGATGAGATGAGTGTGCAGGCCATCCATGTAAGTCAAGTACACAGTGTGAATTTTAAAGCATGTGACCTCAGTTCAAAGTTGCCATGCATGGCCATAACATGATGATCTTGCAACATGATTTTTTTTACTTCGTAAGCTCACATTTTTTATTACTGTCAAATCATTTCCCAGATGGTGATCAGATGGAGAGCATGGACACAGTAAGCCTACAGGCCGTTACTCTCGCAGATGGATCCACTGCGTACATCCAACACGATTCCAAAGCTCCCTTCTCAGATGGACAGATCATGGACGGACAGGTGATCCAGCTGGAGGACGGCTCTGCTGCCTACGTTCAGCATGTGTCCATGCCTAAAGCAGGTAAAACACAAATCCCTGCAGCACCTCAGCACAGAGTTAACAGTATAATGTTAAATACTGTTGTTTCCTAAGCACATGTTACTGTTGCCTCATGTTTGTTTTGTTTTGGTGTTGTAGGCCAGGACAGTTTACAGCTTGAAGACGGACAAGCAGTCCAGTTAGAAGATGGGACAACTGCCTACATTCACACACCCAAAGGTAAAAGAAAATCTTTAACACTGAAGAGAGAGACTTTATTTTCATCTCTTACTTCAAGTATCTTATAAAAAGTGTCTAATTTGAGCAGTTCTATTTAATCACTCTATTAAGACTCAAGAGTAAAAACAGCATTCATCAGTCAGTTACATTCAGTTCATCCTACAAGTCATTTGTGATTAGTTAGAGATACGAGTTGTAATATTTTCTTTTCCAGAGCTTACACAAAATGTATTTTTGTTTATCTGCTTACAAGCCCTCGAGAAGTAGTCTAATGTGTTACTTGACCCAAAGGTTATCTACCCAGTCAGTTGGACACAGTCAGGACATTATGTTGGACTGACACCAAACTCATTGTTTAAAACGTGCTCCTTGTTTGTCTATTTATTCATAAGAATTAAAAAGTGCATACACAAATTCAAGAACTAGAACGTAGAAATGTATAGATTAACCTCTTTATTTTGTCTTGTTGAACAGACAAACAGTAAGTTTGACCACACTCTTGTCCTCCCTGAGCAAACAAACATCTCAGTTTTCATATTGGACCTGAGCCCAGTTTCCTCACTCACTTTCTTTACATGAACATCCATCTCTGTGTTTCTGTGCAGATACATATGACCAGAGTGGCCTGCAGGAGGTGCAGCTGGAGGACGGCAGCACCGCCTACATCCAGCATACAGTGCATATGCCCCCATCCAACACCATCCTGGCCATCCAGGCCGACGGAACCATCGCAGACCTTCAGGCTGATTCCACGTCCATCGACCCCGAAACCATCAGCGTGCTTGAACAGTACACCACCAAGGTAAACACACCATTGTGAAAAGCTGGACATTTCAAGTTCCATTGATTTACTTGAGTCTTTTAATATTTGTTGTTTTGGAATTTTGTTGATGCAGTACTGCACCGCAAATAACACTGGAACCTTTTTATTGCTTTTTTTTACTACTATCCTTTGGAAAAGATGTGCTAGCCTAATGGAAGTGTCTTTTTTTTTTCCCGACTGTCAGGTGGAGAATATAGAGAACCCTTTGGGTTCCTTCGGCAGAGTGGAAGCAGACAGTGGCGTCCATATGCGGGTAGAGTATCTTTTAACTAGAGTATTTTTTTCATGATTTTCTATCCTTCATCCAAATTTGACAGAAAAGTCCAATTTATGGTTCTTTCAGATTGTGTTGCAGGGTCAAGACAACAGACAAGGAAGGGGCTCAAATGTAGGCGAGAAGTCTTTCCGCTGTGAATACGAGGGCTGTGGAAAGCTTTACACCACGGCACACCATCTAAAAGTGAGTGTGGGTGTTTTGTGGGTGTTTTGTGGTTGTTGGCGCCTACACAAAACGTGGAATTGTTTAAAGACAACATTCTCCTCACAGCATGGTCTGCTATGTGGTTACCTGCTTCACTGCTACACACTTTTGTTTGTGTGTCCTGCAGGTACACGAGCGTTCCCACACCGGAGACAAACCATACGTCTGTGACTATCTTGGCTGTGGGAAGAAGTTTGCAACAGGTAACTGTGGAGAATTTGTTTATTTTCATTCCATTCGACATATTTTTTTTAATTTACACGGACATGTCATACTTGTTTTATTTTATGCCAGATTGCATAATTCAGAGTAGAAAGAGATCCAACAGGATCAGAAAATCAGGAAGATTTCTTTGATTGCTTTGATTGAACACATTGATGATAATGCTATAGTTACATTGCACATTTCTGGACAGATTAAGGCTTTAAAATCAAAATGATGTGTTCTTATATAAAAAATAATCATACAGAAATATCCTTGTATTAACCAGGACGAAGGTCTTTACTGAATGTCTTGACTCTGTTCTGCTTTATGGTGATTTAAGGGTATGGACTGAAGAGTCACTCACGCACACACACGGGGGAGAAGCCATATAGATGTCAAGAGCTGAACTGCTGCAAGTCCTTCAAAACCTCCGGAGACCTTCAAAAGCACACGAGGACCCATACAGGTACACAACCACACCCGGGGCCAATCATAATTTTATTGCATCATATATCTGAAATGGTGTGTAAATGTGTCATTGATGCGGTACAGTTAAACAGGGTTTGACTGCAGTTTGCTACTGCTGGGAGCTGAAATGATAACTGCCGCTTGCTCTTCAGGCTGTTTGTTTAATACAGGAATGACTAAGCGTTCAAAGCTGAAATTACGTTATTTTGGTCAAAATTACTAGGCCAGAGTCCCGCACCAGCGGTTTCTGAAAAACACAGATTGCGGTGGAGAGCCACTGTCCAGAATAGACTGAACAAATTGCAAGGTTTTGTTCGCTGGATGTGTGGAGCTGAATTTTTTTTCCACAGAGTCACCAAAGCATTGGAGGAGTTCAGAGTCACATGATCATCATGAGAAGCACCAAGGGCTGTGTTTATTTTTGAAAAACATGGTCTTTATAGTTTATATCTCATTGGCTGAGGTTGGACCGATCTGTAAATAAAATGTTCTATTATTATTATTATTATTATTATTATTATTATTTAAAGAATTATGAGGTCATAGGGAGACTTGCAGTAGCATATGTAATGTCAAACACTTAGATAATTTTTAGGCTTGTCACAGCATTATTTAATAATCCCCATCTTTAAACACCAACAAGTAGCAACAGTTTCCATTTCCTGTCTGCAGGAGAGAAGCCTTTTAAATGCCCAATCGAAGGATGTGGCAGATCGTTTACCACCTCCAACATCCGCAAAGTTCACATCCGAACACACACTGGGGAGCGGCCGTACTACTGCTCTGAGCCAAGCTGCGGACGGTCATTCGCCAGTGCCACAAACTACAAGAACCATATGAGGATACACACTGGTGAGTCGTTTTACACACTGTGCCAACTCATGCTGTCTGCCCTAACCAACTCATGATGAGTCATGAACCTGTGGTTAGGTGTCTTACTCATCCCCCATCCTGAGATTTAAGTTCTGGAGTGTGTGAGTTGTTTGCAGAAAACAATATGGATTATATGTACTATTACAGCTTTATTAAGTATTTCACTTTGTGTTTGTTTGAGCATTGCACTAAGGGCCGACATTTTCACAACTTCTAATATGGAAACCATGGTTCCTGTTGTCTGACTACTTTTCTGCTTCTCCAGGAGAGAAACCTTATGTGTGTACAGTGCCTGGCTGTGAAAAGCGCTTCACAGAATACTCCAGCCTTTACAAACACCATGTGGTTCATACACCCTGCAAACCTTACAACTGCAACCACTGTGGGAAAACCTACAAGCAGATCTCAACACTCGCCATGCACAAACGCACAGCCCATAATGATACAGAGCCCATCGAGGAAGAACAGGAAGCCTACTTTGAACCCCCAACAGGTCAGTGTAACTATGACGACAGAGAAAAAGAACCATTTCTAAAAAAGGTCTGTGTGGTGTAAAAGTGTAGAGAAATGTGAAACTGTACAGGAAATACACGCTACGTTCAAAGGAATAGCATTATCTGAAATACTGATGAACAAAATCTTTCCATCTCAAATTAGATGCCATTGATGACCCTAATGTCAGCTACACGACAGCGGTGGTTGAGGCCGACGACTCCGGCTCGGAGCAGGTTCCTGTGGAGAGCTCGGACATGGTTGGTCAGCAGCACGTTGCCTTGGTAACGCAGGAGGATGGAACACAACAGCAGGTAATAAAATGCAATGACATCACTCATAGTAAATACATCACAGATCTGACAACTTAAAATGGCTATGTGACGACTACGTTCAGACTGTAGTCGTACACCTCTGCTGGGCACTGGGCCTATTCCTGACAATTCAGGTTTTCCCATTTATTTCTATCGAAGTAGTGCATTTTGGCTGTGCAATGCAGGCCACAGGGTATGCTGAAAAAAAAACAGTGATCTGCAGCGAAGACATTGGGTTGGATTGGCCACCAGAGCGTAAAGTAAAGTAATCTGACTATCAAACTCCACCACAGTCCACCTGAAATTAAACTGAGCACTCAGCAGGTGGTGTTCATGAACCAAACTGTAATACTGTACCAGTTGTGTCCTGACTTGGTTTAATTCATGTACCTGGCTAGTGACAACAACAGTGAGAGCAGGGAAAGCTGGTGACTTGGAGAAATTAAGTTATTTCATAGCAGTTAGATTCACCACAAATAAACACACTCAGCACCCTCCTGCATCACATCGCCACAATGCGAGTGCGGCTTTAATCGCACCCTACTGTACAAGCCAAGACCTCAGGCCCCTTACTGCTGTGTGCAGCACTGATCTTCACACACTGGAGGCTTCTAAACTTCTGTTGGTCCACATGGTTGACAAGCACGAGTTGAAAAGCAGAGAAAACACAGATGGTAGAAAAGAAACATCTGTTATAAGAGTGTGTGGGTAGCAACAGCAATTAAGAAACGGTTGGATTCCCTGAATCCAACTCCCAGGGCTGTTCAGCTGCTTGAGTTCAGTTACAAAACATTAATAATAAACTTTACTGAGTTTATGAAGAGAAGTATGATATAAATAAAGTACATTTTGAAGGGCATGGTTCCCATCCATCCAACAAATGAGGAATGAGGTCGTAGCTGTATTGTGCCACAATGATTTACTGTGAAACTGAATGTATTGTGTGTCGCCCATCAGGTCAGTATCTCTGAAGCAGACTTACAAGCTATGGGAGGCACGATCACCATGGTAACACAAGAAGGCACAACCATAACCATCCCAGCTCACGAACTCGCAACGCAAGGCGCACACTCTGTTACCATGGTAACAACAGACGGCTCAGACGAACAGGTAAACAATCACCTGAGTTTTGTTTGGACTGTACAAAGGTACTGTTAGAATAATGCTTTGTTTTTTTGTTTTTTTTGGATAGAGGGCTTTCACTCTCTGTCATGTGATGTGTTAATGCAGAACTTAATAAACGGACAAGATTATTCTGAGAAGAGAAGACAAAAGTCAAGACACAAGAGTTTACTGTGTCCACCAGATGTGGCCGCTTACTGATCTGTGACCCAACACCACAGCAGTTGGTTGATTTACATACGGTGTCTCTGCCTCCCTCAGGTGGCCATCATGACGCCCGACATGGCCTCGTTCCAGACAGTGGAGGACGCGGCCTACAGCCAAGACCAGGATGACATTCATCCTGTCACGTTACTGGCCACCTCCAACGGCACTCACATCGCTGTTCAGGTTGGTAGACCAACACCATAGGAGTGAATGGACTGGTGGGGTGAGTTCTGGTCTGTGGATTTGTTTAGCTCACCTTATAAAGAAGAAGACCGGATTCATGTGACAAAACATGTTTAAATGCATACAGTGTCACATCTGTGAAATAAATGGAGCAATGGAGACACGTTAGATTACTATGTTATCCTCCAGAGTTTGCTGCGTTTCTACATTTACACATTCGTTTTTTGCTGAAAACTACACTCAGTGTTGCTCATGTGATACTGACAAGAGTTTTCAGTAATCGGGGTACTTGCCCCCCCCCAACCCCCCCAAATAACCCCTCCCCAGATCCCACCCTGTTGAGCTATTTGCTAAAACGCTTAACAAAAAATCATGAGTAGGTGGGGGTCAGTTTGGGGGGCTGCCCTCCTGCTGGTGCATTTGATTAGGGATCAAACTTCACCACAATGAGATGTGTGAGTTTGCATGTAATCCAAATTCATGATTACCAACAAGCAAAAAGATTTAAAGGTGTGGTTTTATTTATTCTTGACTTGACACCAGTACAAAGCTTCTCAGCAAAAGCAGAAGGAAATGACATTAAAGTTTCCAAACCTTCGAGTCAGTGGGTGATTATGTAACATTGACAAACTGTATTCTAAAAAGATAATAAACATTAATCTGTTCAAAGATATAATGTTGAACTGTTCCAGTATATTAACTATTCAGGCCTAAAACCCCTGTGGGGCTACCATCACATCAAAGGTTGCAGGTCTGGTGACCAACCAACTTGTCTTGTAAAACACTGTTTTCATTTAACCCTTTATGCTCTTTCTATCATGGTAATTACAAAGCAAACACTCTTTCCACCATGTGACAGTCATCAATGAAATTCAGCAGCCCAACAGTCAGTCACAGTCAGAGTTGGCATTGTCTCTTAAAGGGGTGAGAGAGTAAATAGATTACATCAGAGGTAGTGATCGATTAAGCGTGATTATCAGTATGTCAATCAGTCATTTGAGTCATGCCCGTTGTTTTCTTTTTTCTCTGTAGCTCAGTGATCAGCCTTCGCTGGAGGAAGCCATCAGAATAGCCTCAAGAATACAACAAGGAGAGTCGCCGGGCCTGGATGATTGACGGACTCATTATGGACTATGAATTAGGATGAAACCATCTCATTTGGACTATGTCAACGAGAGAAATCACAAGTCTTCCTCCATGGGTTTTTTTTTCACAAAAGACCTTAGCTTTTATGTGTACATAGTATTTTGATAACTGGAGTTCTGCTATGCCATTTTGTCCCTCAACCAAAATGATGGGAGAGGGGAAAAATGCTTTCTAATGTTTATGGTGCACAGTGCACAGTGCAGTGTACAGCTAATGCTATTTCTAATAAAAAAAAACAAAAAGGTTGTGATTAAATGACTGGACTTGGTTTGAAATGTATACTTTAATTTTCCCTGCCAAACTTTGTTCACGTTCACCTTTGCACAGCTGTCAAGATAAAAATATGTACAGATGGCACAGTATGGTCATCTAATTCCGGAAAATGAATTAATAGTTTTAAGATGTAGTTTACCTTAGTTGAGGGGGAAAGTATGTACAGACATACAATGTAACAGATAGCAAACATGAACAAACAACAACAAACTCAACTTTTCAGGTCTGTACAATAGATGAGCATTGTGAAAACACTAAGTATGAGCTTACAGATGACAGAGTAGATGGAAATGTGTTATCAACTGTCAGGCTTCTCAAAAAACCTGAGTCACGACAATGACGTGCAATTTATGAAACAACTTGTTGCTTTGCTTTATGAAATTTCCACCATGAAAAGTGTATGGTTACAGCCTCCATTACACTTTCACTAACAAGTACATTTATTCAACTGTTTAGCATAATTTAGGGTACTTGCACTTTAACTTTTTTCACATTATGTACCATAGCTTTTAGTTCGCCCACTGAGGCAAACAATGCACCACGACAGTTATTTGAAATCTGCTAGTGTGTTTGTGGGCTAAGATTTGACATAAAATATATTAACAAACAATAATAAACTATACATAGAGGCTAAAATTGACCTTCATGTCAACCATCTACAAAACATGCTGATGGATCATAGTATAAAACAGTAAGTAATGCTTTCAAGACTCAGTTTAATTATTTTTCAATTGATTTACTCTTTGTGTTTGTATTACTTGCATTGGTAGTATTACATTACATATCAGAATATTTCATCCATCTGAAAATGAAGAGGATTTATCATGTTAAAACTGACTAAAGTGTTATCAGGCAGAAGTGTGAGGTTAAGTGTGGTTTTATTATGTTTTTAGGTAGCTGTTTGTCTTTTAACTACTGGAACCCATTTTAATGACTCCATCTTTGTTATACATTGTGTCTTGTCTAAGCTGAACGAAACGCGGCTTGTACTCCGCTTTGACTTTGATGTGTCTGTGTAGCGCGGCTGCTTTCATCATGGCCTCTAAATAATGAACGCATTGTCTCGGAGTTAATGCAATTGTGACTCGGGCCACATGAAAGGCTCCTTCGCGCCACATTATTGCCCTGCCATCGATGACGTAACGCCTCCCGAAACCACTCTGGAACGCCCATCTTTTAAAATTTCGAGATGCGCTCTGATTGGCTGCGGGAGGGACATGTGACCAACGGTCGCGGGAAGTCCTTTGCCACGCGCGTGATAGGAAGAGGACAACTCTTGACTCATTCAAAGTTTTTTGTAAACATTGCTTTGCTTTTATTGCGGAAAGACGTGTTTCTGCGTCGGTGAGCCAACTACACGGTAGTGAAGGATATCGATACTCGACCGGACCCGGTAGTTCGAGTATTTGTTTTTACTTTAAGACCAACTTCGGCTGCTCTCACGGTGAATACGAGCTAACTAACGTTAGTCCGTGGCCATTTCTCAGCGTTGGATGGGCGTGTAGCAGTTAGCAAACAACTTTTTTTTTGGGATGTTAACGGAGCTTTAAGATTTACTTTGTTGTTTTTGGACGTTTTTTTTAATCGATACCTTTATTTTAAGGTAGTTAGAAGTTGACTAGCCGTGTGCTTTTTTTGGCTAGTAACACCACTGCAACCGTAGTGGGGGGACCAACCGCGTGATTTTTCCCGTCGACGAAGCCGGGGTTTAAATCCTGAAAATGTCGAGCTACAGCCGCCATCGACACGGATCCCCTTCCCCGAAATCTCGACCAATTCGTCAAAAATTACAGTTCACGTCCAGCGACGGAGAGGACGACCCCATCGAGGACGTTAACAACAGCACCGGAGGAGAGTCCGGCTTCACGGAGATGGACTCCCCGATGCCAGTGAGACGGGACACCGTCGACAAGCGGCTGGAAGGCAGCAGCAGCCCACTCAACCAGTCCGGTGGGGACGACGACGTGGAGCTGTGGGACGAAGATAGTTTTGGTTCACCGTCTCACTTGCGGTCGCCGAGCAGTGTTATCTTTGCCAACTGCTCGCCGTCTCCGAGGAAAGCTTCTCGGCTGTACGGAGGCTCACCGGAGCGGCCATACGTCCAGGACGACGGAGAAGGATCCAGCTCTCCGATACCGGACTGCCCCGACACACCTCCACATAAAACCTTCAGAAAACTCAGACTGTTCGACACACCGCACACACCAAAGGTTAGTATTTGTCCATAGTAGAGCATTATTAACGTCATATCTTGCTAATAAATAGTTTATTTTGGCGATTTTCCTTGCTTAAAATGTTTGATGCAAACTTCATGTGTGGGCTCATGTGATCTTGTGAAGACACATCCACAGAGTGTTTTACGCTGAATTTGTCCCATAAGTGTTAAAATGTATATTGAGTTTATTGCACTGCTGTCATAAAACACTGATTGGCTCGTTGTGAATCCTGACAGGTTTTGAACTGTGGGGAAAAACAAACAGTTAAAGGCCTATTCAAACAAATCAGGTCATTTTTTTTTTTAAATTCCAGACTGGGACACTTCAGTTAACCACCGTGACCCACTTAATGTACAACTGTGCTGTTGCATAATGCTCTCACTGTAGTCAGCCAGATGATTAGGTGACCTGGAGTTTTATGTCTGGGCATGTTTTTTTTTTTATCAGTGATGACTGCATTACACATGATTTGCTCTTAGGCATCAACCGTCAATGATATTCCACAGAACTTTTATATGTTCAACTCTTTTTCAAAATCACAATCTGGTGGTCTTCTTTTTAATTCTCTGCATCTTGAGTTTTCCCTCAAGTCTTAACAATGCACTAACCCTGTCCTCTTTTTGCAGAGTTTGTTGTCCAGAGCCAGGGGATCCGGGCCGGGATCCTCCAGCAGGAGAGTTGCCCTGTTCAAGAATGTGGAGCCTTCAGGAAAGTCAATCACAGACAGCAGCAGGAGACAGCAGACCCCTCTGGTCAACTTTAACCCTTTCACCCCTGACTCCCTCCTCATCCAGACGGCCACACAGCAGAGGAACAACAGGAAACGGCCACATTGGAATGAGTATGTCCCAGACAGTCTTCTTACAGATAGCTTAATCTTCAGCTTCATACCTGCAGATCTTTGAACTTTTCCAAAGTGCCACAGTGTTGAAGAGCTGCAGTCAATATTTTGGTTTCATATTTCCCACCCCCCTGTACAATAACATTTCATGTCATCATGATTATGCAAAAACTGTTAATCTCTCAGTAGCAAAGCCGCGCTGAACAACTTTACCTGCTATCTTGAATGCAGATCAAACCCATTGTCACAATAACCAGATACGTTACAGCCGTTGACTAAGGCCAGAAGGGGTTGGCTGGGGACCAAGACCTCATGGTTACTAGTGAACTCTGCCATGTGCTTGTGAAGCCCCCGGTGCTGCCCCCTGCTGTACAGAATGCTTACCCACATCCTCTATTGTCTTTTGATCTTTTAGCTCTTGTGGAGAAGACATGGAGGCAAGTGATGGTGAGGGAGAGGAGGAAATCCTGCCACCACCCAAGGTAATTTAATTTTAACTGTAAATAACTATATGTAATTCTGCAGATCACATCAACAGTTCATTTCTCCTCATTGGACCTGTGACTAATGACAACTGCATTATCAATGAATGCACAGATTTTTCTACAAATGTAAATGTTTGTAAATCATGAAACTCTTGTTCTGCTCTCAGAGGATCACCATGATGGAGAACAACATGATGTCCAGGTACACCTCAGAGTTCCTCGAGCTGGAGAAGATTGGCTGTGGGGAGTTTGGTGCCGTGTTCAAGTGTGTGAAGAGACTCGATGGCTGCATCTATGCCATCAAGAGATCAAAGAAGCCTCTGGCAGGATCAGTGGACGAGTAAGTTGAGTTTCTAACTATTCTACAACACATGCAGGTTTTAAAAGAAATGTCCACTCTCACTGCTCATTCAGTCATCTGCATAACTGGACAAACAAGTAGATGAAAGTTGTTTACAGGAAAAACTTGAGGAACACAGGCGTCCCCCTCACTTTAACTACCAAACCTGCCTCAGGCACGTCTTAATTAAATCGGTCTGTTCCCCTCCTCCACAGACAGAACGCTTTACGGGAGGTGTATGCCCACGCTGTTCTGGGCCAACATCCCCACGTGGTGCGTTACTACTCTGCCTGGGCCGAGGACGACCACATGCTCATCCAGAACGAATACTGCAATGGCGGCACGCTATCCGATGTCATCGCAGAGAACTACAGACGGCTCAGTTACCTGTCAGAGCTGGAGCTGAAAGATCTGTTGCTGCAACTAACACGAGGACTCAAGTACATTCACTCTACTTCTCTGGTGCACATGGACATCAAGCCCAGTGAGTACTTAAGGATGTTAAATTTCATATGATTGATAAGAAATTATACAGTTAACACACCAAGTTTGTGTCTTTAATACAACCTTTTTAATGTTTTGGGTCAGAAATTAATAGAAATGTTTTTGTTCCAGGCAACATCTTTATTTCACGGAAGTCTGTAGCGAGCTGTGATGAATGTGACGAGGATGAAGGAGTGACCACCAGTGTTGTCTATAAAATCGGTAAGCTGCCTCCACTCTTTGTGTGCTGTTTCTTTTTACTGACATTTTTATCTTGTACTCAATGTCAGATGGTCACCTTCATGTCTTCATCTTTACTGTATGTTCTCTTCTCCAGGTGACCTCGGCCATGTGACGAGAGTGAACAACCCACAAGTGGAGGAGGGTGACAGCAGATACCTGGCCAATGAAGTTTTACAAGAGGTTTGTCATCTTACTACTACTACTACCACTACCACCACTACCACCTTACTACTGCCTCTAATTTTGAATACGGTGTTATAGACGTGTTAATATTTTTCTGCATTTGTCTGGTTTTCCCTGTAGGACTACAGTAACTTGACAAAGGCCGACATCTTTGCTCTGGCCCTGACTGTCATCAGCGCCTCAGGGGTGGAGCCCCTTCCCACCAATGGAGACAAGTGGCACGAGATCAGACAGGGCAAACTCCCTGCCATCCCCCAAGTGCTTTCTCCAGAGTTTCTCAGTCTTCTCAAGGTAACAGTCAAGCTCTTTGTTTGGGTTTAATAAGAGCAGCTATATGAGGACTGGGCTTGTCATCCCCTCTGGTGGATGGTGCCTGCATGTTCAGAATTACATGACATAATTTATGGTCGACTGATGAGTTGACCAAGTTGTCTGCTTTCTTGTAACATTCTTGTTAAGCACCTTTTTTTGTTTTTTCTCACTTAATCTTATTTTTTTTATTTATTTTTTTCTTTCAGCTGATGATCCACCCTGATCAGAGTAGACGACCATCAACTTCTGACCTCATCAAACACCCGGTACTCCTCACTGCTGCCAGAATGAGTGCAGACCAGCTGAGAGTCGAGCTCAACGCAGAGAAGTTCAAGAACGCACTGCTCCAGAAGTAAGCTGAATGAGTGAATTGTTAGGGAATGTTGAGTAGCAGGAAGGAAATCAGTTACTCTGCTGTTATTTATTGATTGACAAAAGATATAATTTCATAAATTGAATATCTTTTGGATTTTGGGTTATTTGAGGAACAAAATGAGACATTTTGCTTATGTGATAAGTATTTTGAATTGTCTTTGGCTTTTGGACTGTTGCTCTGAAAACAAGACGTTTGAAGACATCAAACACTTAACACAACTTTTTGTTTGACTAAATTATTAGCTTCAAGCCACATGACCATGTCTTAACGGTACTTTTTTTGTCCACCTCAGGGAGCTGAAGAAGGCCCAGCTGGCTAGAGCTGCAGCAGAGGAGAAGGTTTTGTCCACCGACAGGATCCTGACCCGCTCTACAGTCCAGTCGAACCCCAGAACCTCCAGACTCATCGGCAAGAAGATGAATCGATCGGTCAGCCTGACCATCTACTGAGACTTTAATCCACCCTGACAGGAATTGAAACATGGAGGCTCATGGACCTTTTTTTTTTTTTTTTTTTTTTTTTTTTTTTATCCAAACCGTTCAGACAAAACTGTCTCTTGTTTTCTGTACCTGTCAGTCGTGGTGTTGGGCCTGTCTGCCCAGAAAGCTGTAGACTGTTACCATCTTGAACTGGAACTCATTTCGATAGACTCTCATTGCCAACATAGTTCAGCCCTTTTTTTCCGATGGACATTTCTCTTTGGAAAAAACTGTCATTCCTCAAAGGTAGTTACTGTACCTTTTTACACTCTGTCATTCCTTAAGTTTGCATAGATGTCAGGCTCTCTCTCTGTTTCTGTCCTTGCACTTCCCTTGACAAAGCCGAAGCCTGTTGGCAGCGGATCAAAGCCGCAGTGAAGCCCTCTTCAGTGTGAATGTACTTGCCGTAGCCGAGCGCACCTTACTGCCTGTCAAATGCCTGATGCTGGGTACCAGAGGGTCTGAGAACTGACAATTTCTGTGTCTGTAATGGAGCACTTTGGAGGCAACACGTGGAACTTGCCACATTTTGGTTTTTTAAGTAAAAAAGAAAAAAAACCTGCTGCTATTGATGTTTTGTGTGTATCAGGGTTTGGCCAGTTTCAGGTTGGATCGTTCTAGAGATCATTATCTCTTATTTTCAGGGAGCAGAAGTCCGTTTTCCCCGATATAATGGTTCATTGTTTTGGTTGGATGGAAATGGATTATGCCATGATCATTTGAGGAAAATCATCCAGTTGGTCTGAAGTACAGAAAACCAATGCGTTAACTCATTATCTGTTAGAAATGATCCATAGTGTTTTAATTTCACCTGTTGATTGGTGCTGCCAACCCTGCCTGTAGCATTAGAACAATCATTGTCCTGTTCTTGGATTCTCATGTTTTCTTTTCTCACAAAGTTCAAAATAGATTACTGTTTAGAAGTATCCCTCCATCTTTTTGTTCTTGTAACTTCTAACACAAAACCCCCTTTCTGTTGTAATCTGTACATATGTTCTTTTAATAAATTCTCACCATTTACACTGTGTTCTATTTACTGTGGTATTATGTGACAAAGAAGGAATTTCCCTTCACAGGCTGTCAGATTAGTTTTAAGAGTTTGTGTTTATCACATTGAAAACATTGTTTGTACAAAGTCTTAAAGTACCTGTACCTGTAAAAGTGGGAGCATATTACATTTAGTTATAAATGGTTTGTTTAAGATAAACAGTCACACAAGTGACTTCAGCGAAACAACAGGCTGAACCTTGGTAAACATACTGGACATAAACTCCTGCCTGGATTTAAAGGAGGACGAGAGAGAAGGATTCAGTTTTGAACTCGGTGAGTCAGTAAATCAAGCTTTCTCATCTTCAAGCTCAAATATTCAACTCTGATAAAACCACTTAATCATATTGTTTTCAAAGTTAGGAATATGCTTGAATTTGAATATAGCCCTTTAAAATGCTTTATTCTCAACAACAAAGCAACACGGTCACTTATGTAAACCCAAAACAAACATTTCAAATGAAACAGTCCAGTCTTCATATTTGTTTCCATGTTATCTACATAAATCTCAGTGGATCCTTTATTCTGGAAATTAGCATTACCCCGGTGAAAATGTGCAAACAAAGTTTATGAACAGCTGGTAAAATACCGTGACAATATACATTGATTGCTGCAGGAATAAAAAGGTTCTGCAAACTATATATTTCAGAATTTATAGGAAGGTTCTGAGGCAATATCTGGAAATGACTGATTTAGATGCCTTAAAAAGGCTTGAATCTTAGTCTTAAAAAGTTGTTAATGGAAATATTCACTTGCAGTGTTGAAACGATACGCTGCTTTTTTAATCTTTCAAATGTGAGGATTTTCTCATGTTTTGTCAGTCAGCAAAAATATTAACACACTTGTTTTTGCTCACATTTCTCATGAGCTTAACACTTAACACACAAAATGTTTATTTCTCTCAAATTTTGTTCACAAATTTGTCCAAATCCATGTTACCACCAACCACTTCCAGCTTGGATGAAACAGTCAGACATTTCATCGACTGAAAGATTTAACATTTTATGTTGAAAAGTTGTGCATTACTGCTAATAATAAGAAAGATTAATACATGAAAGGCTAGATTTGAAAAAAACAGTTGCCATGCGACATGTTGAATTCTGTTTACTGAATGAAATTGTAGTTATGGCTGATTTAATTTGTTATATGAAAGTAATATATAAATTACATTATACGGTATGTATATGTATATGTATGTCAAAAAAGCTGAGCACTTGAGATCATTGTATTAATATCTGAGTGAAAGTAAATCAGTTCAATAAAAGAAATGAGTTGATGACTTTAGAATATTAGGTCATCTTTCAAGAATTTTTGTCTGCAAGTAATAGAATACTTTTTCAGAAGAGCCACTACAAAATATGCTGACTCTAGTAAATGTACCTATCACAGGTATTAAATAGGGCCAATTACATTATAAACTGCTTTAACTTTGATTATATTTCATATTTTATCTGTTAATAATATTTTGCATTAATCTAAATCTGTAAAGTGACTCAGTGTCATCAAAATATGTAATAACAAGTACAATATCTCCCTCTGAAATGTAATGCAGTACACAGTAGAAAGTAATAGAGAGTGGAAAAGTACCTTAAAACTGTACTGTCAGACTTTAGCTCTAGTTGTGCAGATTGGGATTATTAATTCGGACACACTTGGTTTGGTGTGTGTGTGTTTCTCTCGCTGAGCGGTGCTGCAGCTCTTCCATCATAATCACGCCAAACACGCAGCACAGTGTCTGACAGCGGGTCATGTGACCTGTCCTCATTGTGTCCAGCAGACAGGCGAGAGTCTCAGAGAGCGACAGAGGAAGAGGCAGACACACAAGAGACACAAGTTGAAGTTGAAGTCGAGCATTATGGCGCTGAGGGACGAGCTTTTAAAGTCGATATGGCACGCGTTTACAGCTCTGGACGTGGACAAGAGCGGGAAAGTCTCCAAATCTCAGCTGAAGGTAAACTACATGTTAGTTTTTGTCAGGAGGGAGTTTGAGCTGGAGAGGCAGGAAACTCTCCCAGTACACTACAGAGTGGCATTTTAGTATCTTTTAGTCTAAATAAATAATAAAAAAATATATATTTCCTTGTTAAATTGAACGCGTTTCTCCGTTAAACCCTCCGGTGCCGCTCTCTCTCTCTCTGTGTGTGTGTGTGTGTGTGTGTGTGTTCAGACTGACGCACCTGTCAGTTTTACACTGATTACATCAAATAAATAATGCGACATCTGTGTTAGCCAGAAAACACCAAAGCTAAAGTCCACACCAACGGACTTTAAAAAGATGAAATGAAGCTTTTACAAGTTGAGTTTGAAGTTATTAGAATATTATTCTGTCTCTGTTTGACATTAAAAGTACCAACACATCTCAACAGGAGACAAGGGAAACAAGGAATGTGCTAAAGTGATGCTATAACAGCCTTCATGTGGGGTAAAGTCGTTATAAGCTTCTAAAAATCAAACACAATTCTCTATTTTCATGAAAGAAATTCATTGATATTACCAATGATATCATTCACAATAGTAAAGGACTACTACAACACTGTTGAATTCAAAATGTCACTGAAGTTGTAAGTGTGATCAGGAAACTGTCTTTCAGAGTAAAAGTACTGTCTATATAACAGACTTGCGTGCTATATGAAGGCTATGTTGGGTCAATATGAGTGTCACACATCAGGTGAAAACTCTCAGAGAAAAGAAAAGATGACCTTGTAGGTTGTGAAAAAACAAGTGAAAGGTGTATCAGTAACAGTTTTGTTGTACAGCTCTTTGAATGAGTCCCAGGACACATCAGAAATGATGGGGCTGTCTCGAATACATATCACATGCAGTTTCTAGAGATTTTTAAAAATCAGTATCAGTTGTTTTGCCTCGAATAAAAGCCTCTAAAGATAATCCTTCTGATATTTTGTAAACGGCGGTGTGCATTTTAATGAAGATAAATAGTTTCATTGTTCACTCTCATACATATAAATCTTCTGCACCCTTCTGAAAATCGAGCATTTTTCCTTAATACTTGAATAGAAAAGCAGCAAATCTTCACATTTGTGTTTTGAGTGTAAAAATCTTAAGTTGTAATGTAACTAATAGGTAAAGATGACAGGTAAAGTGGTCTAATATTTCCCTCTGAACTGTAGTGGAGTACAAAATGGTGTGAGGCAAAAACACTCAAGTACAAGTACTTTTAATGTGTACTTAAGTACTTTCAATGTGTACTTAAGTACAGTCACTGATGGAATTTACCTTCCACCAGTGACGATGATTAGTCTTCTAATGGAGCTCATCTACAGTCATTGTTATGATAACACTATATTTAGCATCCACATCAGAAAGTATTCAGCTGGGAAACAAACATGCTCCGGCTTGACCCCAATTCACGTCAGATGTCTCACCTTTCCTAGTCTTTAGAGGGAAAGCTAGTTGAATTTGTTGTTCATCAGGGTTTAACTGGCTCAGCAGACAACTCATGTACAAGACACTCACATACTGTATCTCTGGCTCTGTGCGGTTTGTTCAATAGTTTCATCATAGACCAACATGCAGCTCTAACATATTTAATGTGTTGAAAGAGGTGAAACTCCCTCTTCTCTGACACACTAAATCCCCTCTACGTCCACTCGTGTCAACTCCATCCGAATGCAACGTGTTGCTGATAGGCAATGTGGGAAATACAGGAAACCACCAAACGTATAGCAGCAATGTGTGTTCACTGGAACATTTGAGCAACCAAAGTTATTCCTGACGTGTCAGACTTCAAATGGAAATCTACCAAAATATGTGTCTTTGAAATAACTTACTATCTACTGTAGACTGAGTTATATTTAAAGGTCCACTGTGTCTGTTTTTAGAGAATGTGGCAGACGCCTTTTGTGTTTTTTGTGACCACCATTGTTTTTCCTTCACACGTGAACTTGAAAGGAGAGGGTGAAACAAGGGCCCTTAAACACTGGTCATTTTTAAGGAGGTAATTATTTTGTAAAAATAGGAGCATATTACATTTAGTGAGAATTTAATGTTTAAGATAAACAGTCACACGAGTGACTTCAGCGAAACAACAGGCTGAACCTTGATAAACATACTGGACATAAACTCCTGCCTGGATTTAGAGGAGGGGGAGAGAGAAGGATTCAGTTTTGTACTCGGTGCGTCAGTAAATCAAGCTTTCTCATCTTCAAGCTCAAATATTCAACTCTGATAAAACCACTTAATCATATTGTTTTAGTAGTTTTATCAGACATTCAGAAAGCTTCTCCTGAAACCTAACTCCTTCGTTAAATGATGGCCTAGAGACTTTAGATAACGTTTAATAATTAATACCAAAGCATGTTGGTTCCAACTGTTAATTTATTATTTGTCTTATGACAATAAACATGAATCTTTGAGAAGATTACTGAAGACAGACTGTGATGATTTTCCACTGTTTTAAACAATAAATCTATCAATCTAACTAACTTGTTTAAAAATGAAAACAATTATTAGCTGTATAATCATTAATAAACTGAAGACGTTTTACATTCTTCCAGGTGCTGTCCCATAACTTATGTACAGTGATGAAGATCCCACATGACCCTGTGGCACTGGAGGAGCACTTTAAAGACGATGATGAGGGTCCTGTCTCCAACCAGGGATATATGCCATACCTGAACAAGTTCATCCTGGATAAGGTACTGAAACACTTCAGATTATACTCCAGTACACAAAGCGCATGTGCATGTTTTTCCCATGTTTGTGTTGCTTTCCTTCTGTGGTTCTGTTCAGAAACCACAGGTAACACCACTACTAGATCTCCCCCAAAGTATAGATTAATACCATCAACTGGACCAACAAAGTTTATTATAATAAAACACAGCTGATCAATCCGTTTCATAGAGTACAGTTATATAGATAACACAGACTGAGAGGATTTTCACTATCACTAACACTATTCAGGGCTGAAGAACTGCTCACATCATTTATTCTTTATGATTATTGGCGATCGTGTTGTAATTTACAATAATGAAGAAGATGCACATGCATTATGTATCATCTATATGCCACTTCATCATCTATGAGCCCATACAGTACATTTGAATGGTTAGTTTTTATTTCTTTTTCCATATAAACTATTTAAATGTTGTTTGTTATCTGATGACTTAGCAGATCTTTAGTGAAGACGTGTGACAAACTAAACCAGCCCAGTGATTGAAGCACAGTCATAGTTTGTTGTGTTGGTGACACACTCTATTGTGTCCACCAGTCATTGTACAGGGCTGAGCTGAGACGGCAACACAAAACCAGTTTTTGAACACTGAGCTGCTTCATTCAGCTCGCTCTCTGTCTCTCTTTGATGATGTCATGACGGGTCACAGCATGAGCTGAGCGGTGCTGATTGTTCAGTCGTCATTCTTTTTGTGATGCGGGTGAACTCTGGCTGCTTGGAATTCTTCTCATGTGATGTCATAACGAAGCTGAATGGCTGTTGTCATGGCAATCAGTTTGGAATTCTGTTGTGTCATGAGTGGACTCTCTTGAATGGTCTATAATGCTGACTGATTTTTAATCTTTATTCCTGCGTTTTGGTTGACACCTGTTGTTATAAACAGTTTTCATGATGATTCAAACTTTGTGTATGATCAGTGGTTAGGTGGATCTTGGAGTGACTTTTAAGCTTGTGGCACACCAAACATTCTCTGACAGGAAACAGTCTAATGTTGGCAAAACTAACTGCCCATGGCACACTGATCAAACAAATCCAAGTAAAACATGTGACCACTTCAAGAGGTCAAACAGTTGACTTCAAAAATACTTCCTATTATGAAGACAACGCAAGACAGTTTTCATCTTTGTGGTCAGCTGAAAAGTGAAGACGGATCCGGTTTTGTAATCTTCTCACAGAGTAGGCTGTTACACAGGTTACACCACTTATAAGATGCCAAAATACTTAATGCCACTCCCATTGATGGCTAATACTGAGCATGTGTGAGCTGCCTTTGCATGTACATACTAATACATACATGTACTAATGTGTACTGTCGTCCTTATTGTCCACTTGAAAGCATGGCAAACTGTTTGTTCTGTGGGTTAAAAGCTAAGATAAATTCATTTGTGATTTCTAAAAGGAGCATAGTGTTCTTCATGTTGTAGTCCTGTACTGGTGTTGAACTTTTTGGGATAAGTCTGTAAACAATAGGACTCATACACTCCTAAACATGTATTGTGTTGAATTCCCCTTGTGGGATTTTGTCAGCGCCAACCTGCAGGCAGCTGCTTTCGAGTGCTGTTAAGAGGACGTTCTCATGGTTGGCCATGAAACATTTAACCAAAAATGATTTGTGTGCATTTTCTAATTTTTCTTTTCTGCATTTTACTGCTAGACTCAGCAACTTATGAGAAACCCCTGGGGTTTCTTTGTCTTCAGTGTTACCGCGTTAGTTCCTTGTTCCAGCTCTTAAGACATTCAGAGAAAGTTGTATGACAAGTTTAACAGCAAATGGCATTACACCAGTTCTGTGTGACACAGCAGGAAGTTTTTCTTTTGAAACATTCCACACCGTCTGACAGCATCTTTCTACAGATTTTGAACATTAATTTAATTTAATATTATTTTAGGGCTGCATATGCATCAAATAGAAAACATCTTGTGCATCATTTAATACACATTTCCCCAATTTTGAGCCTAACATATTTTATTATCTTCAAATATCATTATTTCCACTAGACTATAAATACACTTTTACATTACAGGTAAACATTGTGGCATCGTCTGCACTCTCACTCTTTAACAGGGACACTTTCTTTAAGGAAATGTAAATTCTGGATTTATTTACAGGAGACATGACGTCATGGGCAGACATTAATAACCAACACACACACATGTATGTACTTTTCCACACACAGTAGTCCCACCCTACTATTGAAGTGGGGGGCGTCGGTCAGTGCATTCAGCTTCTCTCACTCCTGAGGAAGCTCCACCCGGTTGTTCAAGGAAACTGCATGTATGTTTGCGTGTGTCTTTTGTAAGCAGAAACTCAAAAGCAGGACTATTTTGCACATGAATAGAGTTGCTACACAAGATATACTGGAATATGATCATCCTCACTACTTGTGAGTAACAATGCAGCAGAAAATAAGGCACACCGCTATGTTCCACCTTATCTGAGGACACAGACTCACAGATGTGCTAGTTGAGCTCTGTAACCCGACACTGAAACACTGAGCACTGTTGATACACACTGAAGTGATGTGGAAGCTGAGGACTCTGCACTTTGTGGTTTGACAGAGCATCACACTGAAACAAGTGATCCTCTGTGACCCTGAAACACTGTGTGTGTGTGTGTGTGTGTGTGTGTGTGTGGAGGGGAGGCAGACCATCACAATGACCAGCTGCAGACCTTTAAATATCACCTTTTGAATTCCTTGGCTTAGACTCCAAATGTCTTTTCTTTCTTCCTTTTTAAGGCGAAATTATGAGACAACACACTGACTGACTCTGTTGTCACTTTATGAGCTCCATCTATCTAAAACAAATTAAATCTTTAGAACAAGTCCAGACAAGTTAGGTCAGGTCTCCATTCTGACCTTGCAGAATAAATGAGCAGTGTACTTTTGACATTTTATGGGTCAAATATAGAGATCCAAGTATTGGCAAGTTCTGGATCTGCCCTGGGGTCTCTTTCCAGCTGGATGTGCCCAGAAATCCGTCAAAGCAAGTGGCCCAAGAGGCTTCCTGAACAGAAACCAAACCACCTCAGCTGGAGTCAAGGAGCAGGGACTCTACTCCAAACTCCCTCTGACTCTCTTAACTTGTATTTTAACAACTTGTATCGGTGATCTAATTCTTTGAATCACTACTTAAAACTAGGGATGCACCGAATATTCTTCAACCGAAAGTATTCGGCCGAATATTGCAAAAAATGCCACATTCGGCTTTCGGTGAAGTGGCCGAATAGTGGCGTGACGCAATGAAACAACGCGCGCGGTGATCTGGCCAGGGTTGCTGATTCTTTTCTCATTCACACACAATAAACCCACGATGCAGGATATAGGAAAAACACAGGCAAGAAATACATCATACACTGCTCTTTAGCGAAGCTATATACTTCTCTCTACATTACGGCGTCTCACACATGCGAGGTGCGTTCAATGACCGTGGAAATGACTATGATGCGTTCATGAACGTGGGAAAAATGGAAATTCACCGGAAATATAATAAAACTAAATAGTATTTCTTTCAAGAACAAATTAACAGTGATTAAAACAACATGGGCTTTCTAACAGTATAAATGAAATAATAATTATACTAACTGGAAATTCTACTGGAATATTTGAAGGATATTAAATAAACATTTACTTTCTTTGAAAAAAGATGTCTACAAATTTAATCTAGGCTATTTATGCAATAGTAAAAAAATAGTGAAAAATTTAACAACCGCATTTCATATTCGGTTTTGGTTTCGGTATTCGGCCAACCATTTAATTTTTATTCGGTTTCGGTTTTGGCCGAAAATTTTAATTTCGGTGCATCCCTACTTAAAACTCATGACCATAAGTAAATCAAAGCTTTGCCTTCTGACTGTTGACCACAACAAGCTCATACAACACCTGCGTTGCTGTTAATGCTGCACAAATCCTTCTGTGCGTCTCACACTCCCAGCCAAGATCCCCCATCTCCTTCACTTGGGGGAGCAACTCCCACCCAACCCAGAGGGAACAATCCACCACTAAAACCCATGCAGTCTATCTAGTCAATGAATCCTCCCCTCAGGAAGGTTATAATGTTCAGTTTTTATTGAAATTATTTTAGAAAGGTGTTGACTCAACTGTTTGGTCACCTTTTAACTGTAACACAATACGAATCAACAGAACCACTCAACAGGGACTAACTCTTCAGTAAAAGGTTGTTCCAGTGAAACCTGTAGCACGTTGTGCAGATTATCTAGACTAGATAATCACTATCTTAGATTCTATAGTAACAGATGAAGTCATTCAATCAATGGATACTGCAGAAACCTCAAAACGTGGATAAATAAAATAAAATCTAACTGCTTGATACCACTGACAGTTAAGTATTGTCATGTATCTTCAAAATAGCTCAGAAAAACAGCCCCATTTTCAGCTTCGTGATGATGCATCGGTCAATGTAGTAGGTTTTCAATTGTTTATGTAACGCAAGAAGACGTTCTAAGCCTGTAGAGGAACATTTAATCCTTCAGTTTGTCCTAAAAATATCCAAATCACCAAGCGTGGGGATGTGTGGTTTCATTGAATAGTGACTGTTCGTGTAATGTGTGTGAACTGACCATTTAAATGGCAGAAGTCATGCAGAAGTCAGTGGAGTTGAACAAACCACCAAGCCAACACCTGCAGATTGTTTTTGGTAGTTGTGTGCTTTGGAGCATTAAAAAACTCTTCTCATTTCTCCTTTTTACATGACTCACATATCACTCTGTCCTACTCTACTGAACACTTGTCCCTGTCATAGTGCTGGATAATTCATTTGTAACAAACCCATTTATTATTTAGTGGATAATCCTGTTCAACTCGTAACAAGCCTTTTCATTGTGATGCTGTTTAACCTGACCACATTAGTTTCTGTGGAGTTTCTGTGTGAGTTGTAAATGCTCCTGCAGGTTTGGGATGCAGGAGATAAGGCTGGTTTGGATCCTGAATCCTAATGAACATGTGGCAGTGGAGAAGGAGGGGAGGCTGTGCTGACAAGGCTCTCATTGTTCAAGTGTAGCGAGAGAGAGAAGAGAGAGAGTGACAGAGAGTAATAGAAAAGACAGAAAGAGAGAGAAAGCCAGTGAGCCATGAGGACAAAGAAAAACGAGCATGACACAATGTTAGAAAAAAAGCTGCTCTTTCATAACAAACTCTACTTTCACAACTTCATACTGTCCCCTTTTACTGTCCTCCTGCCAGCATTTGTCTCTGCAGTCAGCCTACACTGACTCATTCAAAAACACAAGTCCAAAACCAGCAGGAGGATCCAGATGAGTTGAGGCACCTGAACACAGCTATCATCATCCTCACGAGAGACACAGTCATGCTGCTGAGTAACAACGGGAGGACAGACCAGAGGAGACTAGACGGCAGCATGCCAACTTTTTTTTTTTTTTAAGTGAAACTCTACCCAGAATCTATCTTTAGAGTTAAACTACTACTGAAGGCTCAACTGTAAAGAAACACTGTTCAGTGAGCAGAGTGACCATCTGACCAGATGATACAGTGCAAGGGAGATGGAGTGTCACGAAGAACAGGAGCATGAATGTACTGAAGGCAGAGAGAGAATCACTTTTAAACAGACAACAGCAAGATGATTAGCCAATAATGCATGTGTGCCGCTGTGCTATTGGATACATGTGACCAACTGATGAAACAAGCTACAGCAAGGAAATGAGTGTGAGAATGAGCAAGGAGTGAACGGTAGGATGGAAAGAGAAGTTGACTGCAGGCCATCCTGCCTGAACATTTGAGAGCTCTCGTGAAGTCTCAGATCCTACTTTAAGTCTAACCTGAGTCCTGTCTCGGGTCTACAGCTCTGCCAACTGTAACAGTAGATGTCTTTGCCAGTTAATTTGGTCCACCAAGCTAAACCTCATACTGTGATACAAGCTTCCTATCAGTACCGCATTCTAGAAGGTGATAATGTTTGCTGTGTACTCTTTTTGGAGGCTGTAGTTTGTGGTGCAGTTGAACTGTTTCTGATATTTAGTCGCCCCTTGTTGATATAAAACCAAAACATGTCTGTTTTGTTCCTAATGGAGCTTCTGAGCTTTGAGGAAGGTGATGGTGTCATAGTTTACATACATTTTGGGGAAACAATGTAGGTAACAGCACATTATGTGCACGACAGAAGCAGAGAAGTACATTATGATAAGCAGTGATTTGAGAAGTTTCTATTTCTACTGTGAAAACATTTGAAGTATGTCAGTATGGATGGAGATGAAAGATGAAGGATGAGACGTTTTACAGCTAACCTTCTTCCATTAAGTTTCTTTAAGTTGGGTCAAAAATCACTTTAACATCCAGCACAGGTTTCCACACACTCACACTCACCATCATTTAGCACAATAGAGAGTTACATCAGATCCTGTGTAGCTTTAGAAAAGTTCAACCCAGCAGCCATTCACTGGGGCTCAATGTGTCTCTCTCTCCGTGAGCACAGAAAATAAAAATAATTAAACAACCATGAGAGAATCATGATAATTTGTTTTGCACCATGGTCTCTGTCTTCTCTTCATTTACTGGACAAATTAAGCTTTATGTAAACGGATAATAAGCCGACTAAGACCCTGTCATCACCATATGCACAAAATGTCAATGTTAGATTGACCAAACATTATGAGAAATGTGAACTTTTAGAATTAACATGGAAATGATTGCAGTGTACTACATAATTAAAAGTTTATCAACATGCTTCACTGGCTTTAGAACTATCAATTCATACAACATCATATAATATACTTCATAACAATTCTTATTTACCTGCAGTGTCTCCGTAGTGCAGTCCTGATGCCTAACAATGCCACTGTAAGAGAAACAAGAGCAAAATGACATGAGCTGTGTGTGTGTGTGTTTAAGCACTGATTCCTTTTATAACTGCTCGCATACAGTAACTATACAAACATATCTGTAGCTGTTTCCACTCTTTATTTTTATCATTATTTTTATTGTGAATGTGTGGAGGAGACCATCTGAGGTTATCACTGGCTGCTTTAACCACAATAACAACTACATTCCTCCCATTGTTAATGCTAATACTTAATAAATAGTCTGTGAATGTGATTCTTGGTGAGTTCACTTTCAAGGTTCCCTTCATGTTCACATGGGTTTTTAATTAGAACGAGCATTTGAGTTGTTTTAGGGTTTTCTGGTGGCTTGTTTGAAGGTACGACTGGCAGCAGGACGAGATGTGCTTCTAAACCACACAACTGCACAGTCTTCCTGCCAGGAGTCTCCATGGAGACGCTACTGTTCACCAGCTCGAGGAGAACATTTCCCCTCCACAGCACTGATTGTACCTTTTCAAGAGCTTTCTTCACATTTAGCTTTGGAATTTGAATCCCAGAGATTTTGGGATTGACAGGATTTGTGGAAAATATACCGTTAATTTATATAAATGTATATCCTTAATGGTTTAGCATGTTAACTTATACTTAGTTACACTAAGCTTTTCATTGCATAGAGACAGACAGGAATAGAGAGAGACAGGGGATGACTATGATTCTAGAAATGTGCTTCAGTTACAAGCCACAAAGGTTGGGAACCACTGAACAACATGTCTTAACCTTGAAAATGTCAGCACAGGGAGTGTTGGATAAGGGCTTTTTAATCTCATCTTTGTACAAACTGTTGCAACAACATCCCTGAAAATTGAACTGTGTCAAACATGAAGTCATGACTCACCAGCGTTGTTCTTCTCGTCTGCTGCAGGTGACAGATAACTTTGACCGTCAGGAATTCAACAAAATGTGCTGGCTGTTGTGCTCCAGGAAAAATCTGGATCAAAATCAGTTATTCATCTCGAGTGATGATGCCTTCAAGATCTGGTGCATCTTTAACTTCCTCTCTGAGGACAGATACCCGCTGACAATTGTCACTGAGGAGGTGAGTGTTGATGAAGGGGTACTCTCCTATTTTTGTGACATTCATATTGATTTTTATCTTCTCATCCAACATCATTAAGTTCATTAAGCTCTACATCCACTACTACATCGATCGACTTAAAACACTGCTGGCTGCTCCCTCAACATATCAGACCATATGTAGCAGTTTATAAACCTGACTCAGGACGTGAAACGTCAGCTTCAAATTATTTTATATTCCTAATTTTGTGAATCAGTCCTCAACCCTAAATTCACCAAGTTATACCTGGCTCAGGTATATGAAGATGATCTGGTATGATCCAGAGATCATCAGGTGGCACTGCAAGGAGCTTGACTGACAGGATATTATGGAAGCCTGGAAGGGACATGGAGAAAAAAAAAATCAGTGGCAGTGTAGTTTTGCGAGATCTCGCAAAGTTTTGCAGCTGAGGCTGCTACTAACTTAGTGCGGCAGCTGCCAGTGTCTGAAGCAGCTGCCACTACCTTGGGGTGTCTACGGCAACTGCTGCTGTCATGGGCATCTGTTTTTGACAGTCGTCAGTGTTGTATTTGACTTGCTGGAAGTAGCATTTCCATTACGTGATTTCTGCATTCATTTAAAAGGTTTTCTTAATTAATCTTTCAACCGCTGTCGCTGTGCGTTGCAGGCCACTGACAGCCTCAGCTGCCTTGGCGGTGTGTGGGCAACTACCACTGACCTGCCACGGCCGTTGCTGGAGTCTGGGGCAGTTACTGCCATGGCAACTGCTGCTGTTATGGGCATCTGTTTTTATTTTTTATTTTATTTGCATTTATTTAATTAATCTCTCAACATCTGTCTCAGCCGCTGCCGCTATGTGGGGCAGCTGCCTCTGACGTGCTGCTGTGCTGTTGCTGTTATGTGAGTGAGATACCTTTTAGTTTATGAAAGTTAGTAGTTAACAGTGACAGCAGATTATGAGTGTCATTCGGCAAACTGTTGCTGGAAAGGAAATACACAGCCAGCTACTAATACACCCCCACTATTATACAACGCAACAATGGCACCAACGGCGGTTGAGAGATTAATTAAGAAAACCTTGTAAATAAATGCAGAAATCACTTAATGGAAAGTGATTATCCAGCCAGTCTAATGCAACACTGATGACTGTTATAATGACTGTATGATGACTGTATAAAATAAAAAATAAAAAAACAGAAACGGCAGTAACTGCTCCAGATTCCAGCAACTGCCGCTGCCACAAATTGAGCCACAGATCTCACATAACTTTGCAAGATAAGGCAAAAGTACACTTACAGTTTTTTTTTCTCCATGTCCCATCCAGGCTTCTGTAGAATAGTCAACCACTCATGACAATGTCATTACCAGTGTGTGTGTGTGTACTGGGTAACAGTACTTGTTCTCTCTTCACTGAGACTTGTGATGTCATTATAGATTTTTATCTGAAGTGAAACCATAAGATGACGGATCATTTGAATTGTCATGACTCAAATCAAGTTAGGTCATGAGTGTTCAAGCCGGATGTAAAGTCTAAAGTTGCAAGTTATCAAAACAGACTTATCTAGTCCATATCTCGTTTGTGGAAAATAAACGTGTAACTCTTTTTGTTTATGTCAAATAGCTCATTGCATCAGTGTTTAATAAAGAACCGTCTGTAGATAATGTCAACTTTCTACTGTTGGATGTCCTGTCCAACCTCAGAATACTATTCTGACTAGGCCTAATAGCTTTTTTTTAATGCCACTGTGAAGGCTGCTGGTTGTCGCCTGCTCTAAACAATTTAGATCAGGAAAGCTGACCGCTGATTTGATGTTCATAATAAGGTTCCTAATTGATTCACTATCACTGAGTGCTAATATATAAAACTGCTACATACTGGCTGATGAATTAGACCTTTACACACTCCACTTCCTCTGAGACGCTATTTGTCAGAAGTTATTAATGTGAATCAAACAATTTAAATAGGTAGCATTTGTCTATTTCCCACTCCAATCCTAATTCATACAGCTGAGCTTTTGTTAATTTCAGCTCATTCTGGTCAGGCATGAACTCAGCTGGATTTTAGTTGTACTATTAATTATTAAGTAAATGTAGTGCTTCACTGATACAGTCACTAGCCGTCTGTTGCTCAAGAGCAGAAAAGGAAGTTTCCAGCTTCCTGTTCTTTAACAAACGCTGGAAGATTTATTGTTGGGTACAACAAACATCAGAGCTGAATCACAGGAAGATCGCTTGCAGAAGAAATGTATATGCTTCAGTCAGCCCATGTAGAGGTGAACAGAACAAACAATAGCAGACAAGGACGGATTTACTTCTATAAAAAAAAAAAAAAAAATATATAGATATATTATATATTATATTATATATATATTTATATATATATATATATCTATCTCTATATATATCTATAAATAATATTAATAATATAAAATCCAATGTTTTTGCTGTTGGTTTGTATATCTTTACACTACCATACCTCTGTATATGTCTCCACACACAGATTGAGTACTTCCTGCGTAAGCTGACGGAGGCGATGGGGGGCAGCTGGGTGGAGGAGCGTTTTGAGGACTACAAATTGCAACTGAACTCAAAGCAGCAGAGTTTGAATGCCTGGGAGCTCATCGTCCTGGTGGGGTCAGGTCACTTCAGCAAAGGCATGGACCGCCAAACACTCTCAATGGGCATCAGTGAGGTCTACCAGGAGCTCATCCTGGATGTACTCAAACAGGTGGGCAGCACAGACTGTATCGTTTGTTAGTTTAGAGATTTCTGTTCATATGCAGTTTCCAATGACAACAGGGCCAGATTTCCCACTTAAAATTCTTTATTAAGTCTTAAAACAAATGTTTTTTTCTAGCCATTGACAAATACTGTGACTAATATTGTGGCAAAACAAACTCAAAGCTTCACTTACTAGCTTCTCACAGTCTTAAACGAATGGACTGGATATGGCAGAGAGATTCTGACTATATTTACGTTTTGTTTAATGTCACCTTCAGTGCGCGGAGGCTCCTGGATCATTTCTATCTTTGAAATACAACTTGAGTTGTATTAAATATGGAATATTCAAGATTTTTTCTTGTTATTAACAAAAACAAAAGACCTGTGCTATAGAGCTCTAGTGATGGCCAAGGCTATTAAAAGCACACAAATGAGCTACACTGATGTGCCATTATCATGAGCACACACTGCAGTTCATTCATTCATGTAGTTTTATTTTGAGTCATCCTGCTTCTGGAAATATTCACCACAGCACCCAGCATTTGTTCATCCACTGATGAAAATAATCTTCCTGTTTTGACTGCTAAAAACTACAGTGTCTCGCTGTTTTAGAAATGATTGATTCTCTTTTTTTAAATTTTAAATTAATTTAAATTATATGTTTGTGATTTGTTTTTCATAAACCTGCCACAGGGCAGGATGATGTGATTCACTAGTTTAAAGAAATAAATGGTCTTTGTTTATCATATAAAGTCTGATATGTGTTTAAAAGTTGCCTGTTGGGTACATGAGCTACAAGTGTTTCTTTGTTCAAGTTAGTCATTACGCTGAGAAGTTAATTATTCACCAAGAACTAAGTGTAAAAGTGTACTGTTGTGTATATCAAACGTATTCCTAAAACACCTCAACAGACAAAGATGAATTATCATTATTATTTGTGGTCATGAAGTCACAGGCAGGCCAGTATATTTTTGAAAGCATGAGTAAACAAGTTACAGGGTCATGTAGGGACATAAGAAATAGAAGAAAGAAAGTGAGCTAAAAAGAGAACACAGTAATGTAATGTTCAGATATTGTCAAATTCAGTGATGTTTAAATGACCCTGATTCATGTCCTTGTTTCTCTTTGCAGGGCTACATGATGAAGAAAGGTCACAAGAGGAAGAACTGGACGGAGCGTTGGTTCATGCTGAAGCCAAACTCCATCTCCTACTATGTTGGTGAAGACCTTGCTGAACAGAAAGGAGACATCTTTCTGGATGGAAACTGCAGTGTGGAGGTTCGCAACAGCTGTCTTATGAAAAGTCTTCAACTTATCGGACAAAAAACAAAAGGATGAAGTGATGGTTACTCTTGACTGTAGAAACAGTACTTCAGTACTTTGTCTTGTCAGCTGATGAAGCAATGGGCACAGTCAGCACAGTTGTGAAAAAGCTAATACACAGACCTTGAGTTTTACATTTTTTGTTGCATAAGATGTTGTTTATGCAACTTAATATTTGGTGTATTTTAGGGGTTGCTTGAATATTTGTGTGTTATGAGCTGGTATAATCCCAATCTATTGATTTCATTGCAGCCTCTGCAAGATAAAGAAGGAAAGAAATGTCTCTTCCTCATCAGGTCGTCACAGAAAATGTTTGAAATCAGTGCGTCAGACAAGAAGAAGAAGCAGGAGTGGATCCAGGGTGAGGTCTTTTAGTGATTTTTTTTTTGTCTCTTTCTATGCATTTCAGTGACAGTTACTGTTACTGTACAAGATTTTTAATTTTTTGAGCTGTGTCAAGTTAAGATAGATTAAGTATTGATCTCAATAGGAAATATTTGTCTTAGAAATCAAAGTAGGGCCGCAACCCACAACTATTTTCTTTATGATTTAATCTGCAGGTTAGTTTCTCAGTATATCTATTAATGAATTATGAATATTTCTTTCAGCTCTTAATACGAGACTGTTGATAAACAAATTTTTGTTTTCCTTCAACTTTGAAACTATTTTTCATTAATTATCTGGAACTTTTGATAGCTTTACTTTTGTGTACATTAATTGATGGACAGCTCTGAATGCAAACCTTTTTTTAAATGTCTCTTCCATGTTTCAGCAATTCAGACCTGTGTGAGCCTCCTCCGCCAGGGCCGGCCGGCACCACACCGCGAGGCTCGACAAAAACGACGGGAACTGCGACTGAAGCAGCAGGCTGAACAGGAAGAGCTAGAGCTGAGGATGAGCGAACTGCAGACGGCCAATGAAGCTAAACAGCTCGAACTGGAGAAGATGAGGAAGGTGAGAATAAGACACACAGAGACAGTCTGGTCAGGAAACGTCTGGTGCAATAGTTCCTTTTTGTTGTATCCTGAATTAAAATTTGTTCAGTAAGAAGGGCAAGAGTGATCCATGATGAGGGCAGTCTGGACAGTCTACATGATGTGAGTGTAAACAACCTGTGCATATTGACAGATTCTGCTCAGTCTAGTATCGTGATGTAAGACGCACTTCTCTTGTGCATCAGTAGTGTAAGTTATGTTCCATTTTTAATGTGTGTGTGACACACACACGCACAGATTCAAATATCTGCCAAAACAAACTAATTTAGATTTGCAATGAAAATTAATGTGGATTTAACAGTAAATGACAATGGGACAAATGTGTGGGATGATGTGGTGACTGACACAAAGTGAGAACGTAAGTGTTATCTGTAGATAACGCTGCAGGTGGAACCACTGGATCCCTGACACACCAAGATATGTTTGTCAGTTTAAATAGGAGAAGAAAAAAAAGAGCAGTCCAGGAAGCAATTCACTGGAATTTGTTGTATGAAACCTGGGGGATTTTCTCAAGGGAATTTTTAAACCTGTAAGATAAAAAGCAATCAAACATGACGTGACCATTCCTGTAAAATGTTTGAAGCAGCACATACAGAGCAGCATCTTTCCACTTTGAAAAGGACTTTGTGTTTCACGCTCTGTGGATAAGACTTGCATGTTGTCATTTTCTCAGCTGACTCAGCTGTTTGAGTTCAAAGTGTCCACTCGCTTCTTTATCACGAAAGCTTCCTCAGCTGGAAAGTCAACTCATGGAGTCTCTATTTATCTACTGTACTCGGAGCTCTTTTGTACTGTAATCACTCCGCATCATCAGCCACATCTTGCTTGAAGCACAAAGATAAGGAGTTTCTGTCAACTCAACAAGATCAGTCCTCACAAATCTCCATTGGTTACTTTGATTATTAGAGATTGCTTTGTACCGTGAACTTTCTCGTAAACTCCATTGTTAATTTAAACAATATCACACGAAAGGGAGTGCTGATGTACTGAACATCAGCCTGTGACTGTCTACAAATCACAACCGTGCTGATACTCAGTTCAACAGATTAGTAGAGCTTTAGTTAAATTCAAACTGCTAGTTGGTTTATTTTTAACGTCCGGTCAGCACTACAGAAACCCTATGTAACTGTTGGGTATGATAAGGTTGTCTGTTGTGACTGCTGTTAGTTATAGGTTTAATATTGTGTATATTTATTACTGTCTGTTGCTAATCAGGATAATTATCAGATAATTATATTATTTGTGTGTGTTTAAACTACTTACAGAAATATGTTCATCTTTGCAGTTCAAAGTTTATTACAGTCTAAGATAGATGACAACCACTGAGGTAATGTTAATATTAGAATCCCTGTGAAATGGATGATACATACAGTGGTGTTATGGTCTATGTCAGCACTCATCAAACTCCTCTCGTCCAATCAAATTAATCAGTACGAACTGAACTGTAAAATGCACTAAGATAAAGTAAGTTCTCTGTTCTTATAATACTTTAAATCCGACAAGTGATCACGACTAGAAGCAAACACATACTGTTGATACATACAATCGCTGTGATATCATCACCACTAGCACACCACACCTTAAAATAATACAGTGTAACATGCATCAGAGCTCCTATAAATAACAAACTGTCATTTCTCTGCTTCACGCTGCTGCTTTCAGTCTCACACTCACACTGTTGTTGATGCATTTCACACAACAATTAAAGTAGGTCACCCCAAAAACTCTGCTGGTTTTCCTCTGGAACTCACTGCCAGCTCATGAATACCAATAATAGATCAGCTCCTCCCCGCAGCCTCTGAATCATGAATAGTCTGTCACTGTAAACAGTAGAATGTGTATTGAATGAGGAAGGGGCAGAGGGGCGACATTAACATGTTTTTCCAGTAAATCTTCTATAACCTGACTCACACTCCTGTCTGTTAACACTACTGACTGACTGACTGTTATGTTAAACTTCCCTGATTATGCGGTTTGTAAAGACTGATGACAAACGGCCACTTCCTGTTAATATGGTAAATGGTTATTAGGAAGTGTGGAAGTGTGATTGACAGTAAGGCTGTAACTATTCAGTTAAAGGTTATGACAGTAGTTTATTCAAAGTAAAATAATGATCCAAAAATAACAAGGATGTTTTTTGGTACGGTTGATAGAATAGAATAGATACTTTATTGATCCTTTGAGGGAAAATAATTTTTTCACTCAAGTTTCACCCGAAATACAACCCCACACACGCACGCACACACACACGCAAACGTGGGGAGATGGTGGAGTGATGGGCACCAACACAGAGTAGTGCGCCAGGAGCAGTTAGGGGATCAGTACCTTGCTACGTTGGACTGCTGGAAATGCTGGACAGGCCAAATCCATACAGACTGATGCTGCCCCCAAACAACGCTGACAGCACTGTTATAATCCCACAATTTAATCTGCCACAAATTATGTTAAGGAAGATAATAATGTTAAGTATTTTGTTGAAGTGATTGTAGGTAACACAATTCTAATTAAATCCACTGTTTCTGCTTGTTATTTCAATCAGGATTTGCTCAGGTGATGTTAAAGCAACAATGTGCAGAAAGTAATTTTTGGGATTTAGCGCAACCCAGTTTCACAGTGCAATACCACTGTGGTAAATATGGAGAACTATACATGTGTATTTGTTATGATTATATTACTCATGATCAAAATCAAAGACATGGCAGTCAGCTAATATTACTTACTAATCCAACAGCAGTCAGCCCAGCTCAGCATCTGTCTTTCAGCCTTTTATTTCACCAAGCTCTCACCAATTAATAAAAGTCGGTCCCACAACCAGCGGCTTCTTGCTCGCTCACTCTCTTTTCTCTTCTAAGCTTCTCTGTCATCCTCTTCAGTCTCTTTACCTCTCATTATTTCCATAGAGGCTGCTAAGCCCGGTTTCATTGCCTGCTCACCCAACTCTGGTTCTGGCACACCACCGGCTCTGCACCCTGGGCCTGTCTGGTGGTCCAAAATGCCTGTGGTACAAATGCTAACTCTCCCCTGGTGCTCTGAGCTCACAGTCCGGGCAGCCCAGCTAACAAATTGAGCTAACATTAGCTAAGAGCAGCTACAGTTTGCAACAGTTTACTTTACTCTCCATGAGAAAACCCTAGAAAACATTTTCTCCATAAAATATGACCCAGTTTCACCAAAATCAGTGAAAAAGTTGGTGATGTGTGACTTATTGCTATAAACTGCCATGTAACTCTTGCAGGAGATTATACCCAGAGCATAATCTTAGCATAATGCAACAAGTACAAATGATAGAGACACTATTCACCTGACCTGTCAGTGTAGCATCACCATGATTTAAAAGCTGGTAGTTTATGAAAGTCCAACCTCAGTAATAAACATAGGGTTAAATTACTACCTCTCTCTATTAATCGTTATCTGCTGTAATAGTAGAATTTATAGCTGAGCTGTCATATTGGACTGCATTGGCTTGTAACAAAGTCACTGTTAAAAGGGCCATATTTACAATATATCAGGGTTTGACAGGTATAGAATGATGAATTCCTGGAGCCAGATGCATAAAACAGTGTAGACTAAAGGAATAAATATTATGGTTGTAAAGTACTAATACGTAAATCCTTTTTTGATACCATGTTTAAAACAATACAACATCATTCAAGAGTATTGAACATACCAAAACTATGGAGGACGACAGATTTTCAACCCAAAGCTTTATAAATGAAACAATGAAGAAGAAAATGAGCTGGTGCTCTGTGTTCAGTGAGTTTTTCTGTACCTGCACTGTAGAGGTTGTTCATTTTCTGTCTTTTTTTAGTATTGAAACAAAGTTTAAAATTCTTTTTCTGTCACGACAACCTTATTAAATATACATACACATGTTTTTATCAGATATCAAGCTGGGCACTTCTCTCAAATCTCAGCCATTTTCAAACTGATCACACATATACATGCCTTGTTTCTGCTCCCACAGTCTGCCATAAATAGGTGTATATGCCCTACATGACTCATTTCTTTACCAATACAGGAGGCTCAGCGCCTTAGCAGCCATCAATACACACAGTTGTGGATGTTTATACCATGAATTCATCAGTGTCTGTAAACTCATTGACAGTGATGTTTACAAAGAGCTTTCCACAATGAACTGAAAACATGAAATAAAATGATGCCTTTAATAATAGTGATCTTCCATGTGTAGATTAGTTTCTGTGTGGGGAGGTGGCATATGCGTTGTGTGTGTGGGCATACGTTATACATCTGGAACTTGGATTTTATTAAGATGTGGACAGGTATTGTATATCTAATATGATAAATATTGAAAAGCATAAACCAGCTCTGTGATTTTGTGTTTTTGTTAGAGCAGAAGCTTACAGGGTCAGATAAATCTTCTCAGAAGATATTCTAATTAAACCGAACTGAAAACAGTTACTAGGTTACACTTACAGTACTTGGCATGCTGCAGCCACCAACACAGTTGTGACAAATTGGGAGCAACAGTCAGTCAAACTAGTTCTCATCATAGTTGTGTAACATCCAGACTGCAGCAGAGAACAACAGTTTATCTTTGTCTGGGGTGACACGACTCTCAAATGAATGCGCAACAATCTGCCATTGAGGTGAAAGTCCTGTCTCACATAGATGTTTGCATAAATGCACAATGAATGTATGGCCACAGAGAGAGACAGACTCTGCAGTGATCACACTGTGCTGTTATAAGTAGTATAACTGCCGCAGTCTTGAGACGATTCACAGTTGGATGACAAGTCAGTGTGAGGTTACTGTTTAACCACAAGCACAAGATAATTAACGGCACGACAAACTTCTAAAAACATTTTCTAACCTACTGTTATTCACAAACCACCATCATCATCCCTGAGAGTTCACACTTTACTATTTCAAATAGATATTGTATAAATGAGGTTGAGGTTGTGACCAAGCAATAATGTCAGTGGCTGTAAAATTAACATGGAAGTGCCAAAAAAGTTCCTTAAACGTCCACTTGAGGCTGGCTACAGAACGATTTAGTCCCCATGTTAAAATGTCCAACTTCACAGCAGAAATAAACATGTTTACAGCCTGGTACAAAAACACAAATGTACTGAGGGTTCATTTTTATAGAATTAGAATAGACAAGTGGTGCCATCACAGGTGGCTTGTTTCAGTAACCAGACTTTATTCACCTGCCTCTGCTCCAACTGTGACAAAGCCGTAGCCAGATTGGTGACCAATTAGTCATTCCCCAGGGTTTGAGGCCAACACTTTTAAATCTGAGCCATTCTATCCCTTGGGCAGGACATTTAGGATAGGCAAAAACACAGTTTTCCCCAGTTTTATTGGCCTCATCAGTTTGCTGACACACAATATTGCTAGGCATTCAAGAGGTGAAGACCAGTCCCTACCATCCACAAACAGATGGCCCTGTTGAGCGCTTTAACAAAACCCTCAAGTCTATGCTGAGGAAGTTTTTAATGACTCTGGGTCAGACCAGGACCAGTGGATTCCATTCTTGTTATTTGCGTACAGGGAAGTCCCACAGGCATCACCTGGATTTTCACCTTTCCAACTGCTGTATGGACATTCCGTTAGGGGTCTTGAAGGAAGCCTGGGAGGGACCTGTGCCACAACAACAGTGCCGTGAACTCTCATATGTCCTGAAAATGAGAGACAAGCTTGACCACTTACAAGAGCTTGACAATAACAATCTGGTACAAGCACAGCAGAGGCAGAAGCAGAGCTATGACAAGGCTTCAAGGAGAAGAGTGTTCCAGGAGGACCAGAAAGTTCTCCTGTTGCTGCCAACATCGGACAGTGGTCTCTTTGCCAAGTGGCAGGGACCATACAAGATCACCAAAAAGACTGGTCCTGTCTCATATGAACTGGAAGAAACATCAGATCTTTCATGTAAATCGTTTGAAAGACTTGGTGGACCAGTCAGAACATTCTAGGACCCTGTTGGCATGTGCAGTCATTGATGAGGAAGAGCTTCAAGAGCAGTATTTTCCTTCTGCAATGGATACACCAGTGTATCCTGATTTGAGTCACCTGCCAGCAGAGAAGTGCCAGGAGCTTCAGAAACGCATGACAAAAGAACTGTTTAGTTTGAAACCAGGTTGTGCACACCTCATCAGACATCACATCCTGTGATATCTGTATGCAGCCGAGCAGCAACCCATCAGAGACACTACTTGTTGCATTTCAGCCAAACTTTGTGTCAACTTTTCAAAATTAAATGCAGTTTCTCCTTTTGAACTGTATCCAATGCTGTGGGTGGATGAGCTGATTGAGTGCTTGGGACATGCCAACGTTCTGACGACCCTTGACCTCTGCAAAGGTTACTGGCAAGTATCCCTGACAGAAGCATCAAAGTCCTTAACAATGTTTAGAGTACCAGGGCGCTTATTCAGGTTCAGAATGATGCCTTTTGGCTTGCATGGAGCACCAGCAACATTCTAGAGGACTACACAGCAGCCTACATTGATGACATTGTTATCTACAGCGAGACATCTTGCTGATGTCTTCCAATGCATCCGGAGTGCTGGTCTGGTCATTAATGCAAAGGGATGTCACATTGCCAAGCCTGAGGACATCGCTGACTTCTTGTCATTTTATAGATACAGACTATCCCGGGTTTGTTTGTGTTTTGTATTATGTTTGGTTATATTTCGTAGTCCAACATCTTTGGCTAAAATAAAGTCTTACAAGTATTGTTAGATTAAGTTATAGTTTTTTTATTTATTTCTTGTCAAAATAAGTTAAATTAACGTTTAATTGTGTTACTTACCATACTCCCCATGTGGTCAGAGACAAAGGGGGGAAGTGCTGCAATATTTCCTGCTTTTATACTCTGACTAACATGATTGATAATAACTTGTGAAACTGGTAAATTAGGAGCCAATGGAGTCACCTCCACCATTGGTACAGCCAGATAGGTAGTGCCAAGTGGAGAGGCTATTTAAGCAGTTGCCTTTTGTCTGTCAAGGAGGACAGAGGGAACAATGAAAGCATAGTGCCGATCAGGTGTAGAAATTTACACTTGATGTAAGTTGTATTTTGCATTGTTGTACGTTGAGTTTATTTAGTTCAACTAGGTTAACTGCTAAGGTATCCTTTTTTTGTTGTATTTTTGCTACATGTGAACCTGGAAGCACTTTGGTTGTAAATAAACACCTTGCGGTGACTTTTGAACAAACTGCCTTGAATCTGCCTCCTACTTATGCCACTCTGGTCAGCTTCCCAACATCCACCCATGTCCCACCCATTTTTGGATTGGTAGGGAGCTGACAGAGACAGGACTACCAAGACGAGCCACCACACTCACAACAGCTCGGTGGGTGACAGCACGGAGACTGTGTCCAACGTTTTAAACAGTCATTGTATTCCAAACATATTTAAATCCGGACTGTGTTTGAGGGCTGACTGTGTTTATACAGTATCAAGTACAGTCACAAGAGGCAAAAATATCTCAGATGTTTATGAATGTAAAGGTTGGATGGATTTCCTTCTATTTAAACTCCCTGTAACATTAGTTGAGATGTATTTTCCCTCTTCATTTCTGTATTTGGAATCTGAGAGTAAAAACCTGTCACCAGAAGACAGTGAAGGTTATTTAACATGCTTTTTTCTTTCTTTTTTGTCCAGGCTCTGGAGGAGGCGGCAGCCAACGCAGCAGAAGAAGAACGAAGGCGTCTTCAGACCCAAACTGAACTTCAGGACCGCTACAGGATGGACCTGGAGAGAGAGAAAATGGTGTGTCACTGCTCGTCAGTCATTAGGTCAAAACAAGTTGTGGGATGTGTGATGGTTACAACTTCCTATTTTTGGTATAATGTAGTGTTTTCTTTTTTGGCTGTGTGAGAATGATGTTTGAATTTAAGACATCATTTTAGACATCAGATTAAATGCCACGTAAAAGAAAATTCTCAGGTGAACACGTTGAAATACCCGCAGTACACAGTGAAGGTCTCTAAAGCTGAAACTGAAACTTGACATCAGATGAGTCATTTTAAATAGAGCTGATTTCCTCACTACACTTTTAAAAATACAGTATATGGTGAGCATGTTTCTATTCAGCTCAGTTCATATTGACAGACTTTGCTGTTAGATTGTTATTGGAAACACGTAAGGCACCTTTGGTAACCGCAAGAATGTGGCGTACCAACACATGATGATTATCATCCATCAGTGACTTTATTTATCACTTGTTTCACAAAGTATATGAACCTTTCAATACAACAGAGGCTCAACGATGTATGCATCAAATCTAACTTTGTCAGGGTTAAACCTACGTATAACCTCACCACAATACCTTCACATTTAAAACCTTAAAGAAACAGAAAGAAATCAGTAGTAATTAATTTACTAATTCATTGCAAATGAGAATGAGTAATCACGGGGAAATGTACATTTATCTAATACAATGTGTGTACATTTTACCCATTATCACAATGCTAAAGAGTTAGCATAGAGCACCAGAGCACATAAACAAAAGATAAACATAAGCTGGACTGAAGTAGTCCCTGTTAATGGTAAGCTTGTGAATGAGGCAGTGTCCTTCAAATAAAACTGTTCAACAGGACTGTTGATATCCACCTAAGCCACATAAACATTTTTCTGTTTCCTGCTTCAACAGGTACGGCAGCAGATGGAGGAGCAGGTGGCCCAGAAGTCCACTGAGCTGGAGCAGTACCTGCAGCGGGTTCGGGAGCTGGAGCACATGTACGGTCAACTGGAGGACGCTCTGGAAGATGAGAGGCGTGCCAGACAGGACGAGGAGGCCGTCCGGAGGCTGCAGGCACGGTCAGTGAAGATTGACCTTTTTAGTCTGTACTGTCAGTCTGTACTTAGAGTTAGTGTACGTAGAGTTATAGGTTAAGACAAGCTGAACATGTTGACCTCAATAGTTGTTAGCTTGTCAGTTACCAGCAAGTTTATTTAACAAAGCACCTAATTGCTTGTTATCAGCCAGGGGATGTTGTCCACTTCAGACAGTTGACTTTATATTCACCGCACAGTTATGTGTAGCTTTCTATGTGAATCCTGAAACAGTCTCACATTCAACTTCTACTTCCCTCTTTATACCACATTTCCTCCCTTGTCCTTCCTTCCGCTCTACTGACATTTGCTTTCCACCTCACGTTTGACTAACCAGCAGTGAGCATGTCAGAGCCATTGTACTGACCATAATGCTTAGATGAAACCAGATAGCGACCACTTGTGGATATTAGCTAATGTAGGCTAATGACTGGCTGGCCTGCATTTTGGTTCATACCTTCCGCAGAGCCGGTCACATTGATGTGTGACTACACCCTATTTAAATGACATTTTTTGGAACTACATTCTGTAGTTAGATTTTCACTTGAACCGTAAGAAACACAATCCAGAACTGTGGTACAGCCCCACCTGCTGATACACTGATCTGCCACAAACACCTCCATTTACCACACATTTAGACTTTGGCAGTATTCTCATTACAGACATTTAAAGTAATGAATGGAAGAGTTTGATGTTTTCAAACACTGATGGTAAGAACTGCAAAAATGTCCCATTAATCTTAATGTTCTTATCGAAAATCAAATGTTGATTTCTATCAGTAAAAATGAAGGAACAAATTGTAGTCTTCTGATGCAGGTTCCACACCATCTGAAAAAGTGAAACCCATCTCTAGTAAGTTGTACAGTACATAACCATTCTACTCTGTAGTCACCTATGTCAATGTCTGTGTGGGCAGGTTACTGGAGGAGGAGGCCACAAAGAGGGCAGAGCTGGAAAAGATCCACCTGCGGCAGCAGCGGGCCATCTCAGAGACCGAGGCAGAGAAACAGGAGCTGGAGAAGGAACGCCTGGCCAAGGAGAGTGCTCTGCAGGCAGCCATGACACAGCTGGAACAGCTGGAGCAAGAGAGGCAGGGGGCGCTGGAGCAATACCAGGTCAGCTGAGAGCAGTCATAGTTGTAGTGGTGTGGGGACTAGTAGTAGCCAAGGAACCGCAAGAGTCATGTGACTCTTTTCAATTAACATTAAACTCTATCACCGTATGACTCCTCAGTGGAACAGAGCTGATGCTCTCTCTTAATTATTTTAAAATGTTGAAAGGCCAAACATGATGAGAAATGTTTGCCTTTGTTGGTTAAAAGGACACTCCCACATTGTCACCACCAAATTTCCACATTTCCTTTCAGCTTCACTGTGAGAACATGCTATAAACCTCTCAAAAAAAAGCAATGAAAAATATTTCTAAACACATTTTTCTGTACGCACCAGTTCCTGAAATGTCAAACCAAAGATACGCCTCTCTAAGAAAGAGCACATTAAATTGTTACCAAGGCATATGAATATATTTTGTATTGAAAATGTTTGTATTGAAAATGTGTTCAACAGATTCTCCACAGCATTGATTTATCATTATTATTATTATTCATGACGTTTTCCATGTCAGTAATTAATAACTTGAACAGTTATTAATTACTGACAACTAAAGCAAAATAATGAGCTCTGTTCTTAGTAAAGTAATTCCTTTCTTGTTCCACACGGTGTCACTATATGAGCTCTGGATGACAGACTGCTATTTAGACAGGACTTAAAATTCTAACAGGAAGTTAAAGCAGATTAGATGTTATTTATTGATACAATATACTAAACTGCTGTTGAAAATAAGGAAAGAAAAACTCCTCACTTTGTATGTATTACCTGTTAATAACGATGCTGTGCGTTTTGTGTCTGTGTCTCCTGCTTGGGCCAGACGGTGATGAAGAAGCTGGAAGACGCAGCCAACAACACAAAGTCCTGGAAGCACAAGGTGGCTGAACACGAGGGCTTGTTAAAGCTCATCCAACCAGGTAACAGCAGCACACTGGACCTTTGTGAGTGTTTGAGGCACAAATCTGAATCAATGCCGTCACACCTAGAGAGTAACTGCACTTTGTTTGACCTCATAAGATTACTGTAATAAATGTTTTATCCCAGTCTTCATCTCTTATAAAAGAGTCACAAATCTCTTCCAATTGGGAAGTAACGAGAGCTCCAATTTATCACCCTGTCATTCAGTGCTTGTTTACTGTCAAACTTTATGAAGCAGGTAACAGAATTTGTGCTCCATGAATGTAAAGAGATTAAATTAATTATTCTTTTGAGGAGTATGTTAGCAAATATGTCAAATATTTTGGAATATGAAAATGGTACTTTCTGACTGAGGGATATTGGCCAAAAAGCAATGTTGAAGCCAAACACATCCACCAGGATTTGAACTTGATACGTCAATTGGACAGAACAGATGTGTGTACACACCATAGAAGCTAAGGAGTAACTTTACCACCACGCTCAGCCAGCTCAACAATTACAAATTAATTCAAAATAAGTTCCATCCATGAAAAGCCTCTGTAATCATATCAGCCATAGCCCTAATCAAAGGGTTTCCAACCATGAAAGACTTTCAGCTCTGATATTAGCACAATACTAAAAGATAGTCAGTGTGTAATACCTAACAGTGTGTGACATGGAGGGCACTCAGTGTAGCTTGTGCTGAGTGACTGAAGTGTTACACACGTCCTCCATGTTATTTATCAGACCAAGAAATGGAGGATCACAACTTTATGTGACTGTTACTAAACATTATGTCAGATACACCAGTGGAATGTTTCTGTGCACTGTGTGGCTGTTTGCTGCGTGCGCAGTTACTGAGCGTGTTATTATTAAAAGGTGATGTGTGTCTTGTGAGACACATTTAGCCTAAGAGTTTCAGAGCAGCACATCGAATCTGCCTGAATTGTTTTCTTGCCTCCAAAGCTACAAACTGACTCCTGCGTTGAATAAATGTAATAGAGCCTTCGTCCTTCTAATTTCCCAGTAGACTTCATTAGTGAAATTGGTCAAAGACAAAAACCTTGGCTCTTTTTATTCCTGAGACTCTCTTGTCATATTCTTTCAGCCAACTATGTACGGGCTCGCCCTTGAAGCAGGTTACAGCCAAACAAAAAAAACTGGCGGGAGAAAACATAACGATGTGATATCTGAATTCCACACATGCCTTTGGCTGGGTCTTCATATTAAGAATGTTGTTTACTACCAAGTAAAATGACAACTGTAATAGAATTAACATCAGTCTGTCCAAACCTTTTGGTGAACGACGGTCAAAGAATTTAAAATGGCTGCACACACTTGACAGTTTATCTGATAAAGTAAATTCATGCTCTAAGAGGCTAAAGTGCAGGTTAAGGTTGCAGTTATGCTTTTATCTTGAATGTTAAGTAAAAGCATTAATAACTGGTCAACATAACACATAATGTGGCTGTTGTTCCTCAGCCACATTTGTATGTTTACATCTGGTTTGATGATTAAGAGCCTGACCTCTATTTAAGGAGCCACGAGAGCATTTGGATTGAAAAATATTAAGAAACTGAACCTCACACCATAGAGAGAATAGAGAGAGTGATATGTGTCCAAAAATGTTAATTTGTCAGTTGTTGAACGTGCGTACAGCATTAACTAAAATCTGCTGCACATAGGTTAAAAGCAGCGTGCTGTTTGATCAGAGGGCAGCCATGATTCTCTTTTCACTTTCACATGGTATGATGGTGTGGCTTTCAATCCCCATGGTTTGCTTGTGACTGGATTATTTAGATAAGCTTCCAAGTATGAAAACGCTGTAAAGTATGATGCCATGTTACCTCATGTCATTTGTTGGAAACTGACTTCCAGTTTCACTGAAACAGAGCATTACTCAGAAGTAACAGTCGGGAAGCTGAGCAGGAAAGGCTAAAGTTATCGCCATTAAAACATCACAATGAAATAACATGAGAGTGACTCTACAAAGAAAACTTTGTAGAGTCACCTCAACTTTGCATCCTTGCGGTTATTATCAAAGCCCTAACATGACACACAAGAAAAATACATTACATCTCTCAGAAGCAAACAGAAAACCATGTCATGGCAAAACAGCATGCGTTCACAGCTGTGTACAGATGGAATATTTTATTGGTAATAATTAAAAGATATAGTCCACCTTGAGTTAAATATTTTTATATTTTTTAAGTTTCCTCTGTGGTGAAAATTCTCTTGAATTTCCAGGTTCCAAAGGACAGCAGATGATCACCAACTGGGGCCCAGCAGCCTTTTCTGATGCAGAGCTCAGTCTGAGGCAGAAGAAATGGCAGGAGATGAAGAACCACCCGACCCAGGCCCAGTAGAGAGCCCTCTAAGACCAGAACCGTAAACATGTCAACAACTCAGAAGAGGTGACGAGAGGGCAGCTGATATATACTGGCTGATAACTGGATTTTACTGCATTTTATATTAAGGGAGCATGAAGTAACCATTGTCCCTTTGGTGTTGTTCAGTAGGAATCAGCTCCGATTGAACGGTTTTATTTTTGAAGTTTTTGTAGGCTATGATAGATAAAAGGAGCAGAACAGAGACTCACATTTTTGCATTAGGAGTTCACTAATACAAGAAGGGATCCAGTAAATATATTACAAATGAAGAAGTGATAATACCAGGAAAAAGCTTAAAATGCTGAATAATAATAGCTCTGTTGTTAAACTGTGTCACCCCTTGTTGTTAAATGTACTGATTGCTGTTTCAGTCGATTGTGTAGTGTGTTTAAAGTCCAATGAGGAGGGAGAATGTTTTCTTCCACTTTATTTTATCTGTGAAATGCACTACTGCTGACCGGAGTCTGAGCACTCCAACGCAAATCACTTGAGCATGTTTTTGGTTCAGGCTGTTGTAAAGTTAAAAAATGGTGGTTTTCACATCTACTACTCTTTCCTGTGACTTTTCTCTCTTAACTGTTTGGGACCATTTTACATGAGAATATAAGAGGTGTCTGTACATATTGTAACAGTGGTTTGTGTTTTCTGTACTAAAGCTGAGCTGCGTAAAGGCTCCATCAGTAGCACCTGAGGATGACATATTTAAAGTAAAGTCAATGATGTTTAGCATATTTGTTGTTGTCTTCTAAAACCAAGCTGAGTTGAAAACCATGTATGATTCACTAAATGTTCCATCTTTGTTCTCTGGTGTGTCTGACAGGTTTGTATCTGTCTGTAGAACAGCCTCAAAGACATTTCCTGTTTCTAACAGTGTCACAGATCAGGCATTTGGCCAAAGTCTCAGTACTGTGTTGTCGTGCTGTAACTAGGACGGGCCACTGACAGATAAATGTTTAAATTCACCACTGACTCAACAGTAAATCATTATTTTGTGTCTGAAATCTGCCAGCTAACTTCCCACCCTATAACCATGAGTGCCTTTGATAGTCATGAGTAAACATTTTAAGTTTATATATATATATATATATATATATGTAAAAAGCTCAAGACTGAACTATGTAATAAACATGAATGAATAACCAGCCCACTGTATTTTGTCTCAGACTGAGCATATACCAGGTTGTTGATGATGTTGTCTTAACCTCGTGTGTCCACCAGATGGCGCTAACGTGTCACATACGCAGCATCCCTGCAATCCATGGTCAATAGTACAGTATTTCTGAGTCATGGGGACACTGTCAAACTGTAGTAAATGTGTGTGTGCAGATCATCTGGGGACAAAAGATAAATGCTGACTTCATTTCCATGACTTCACTGCCTCAACCTTCTAGTTTCCAAAATAAAGCCGGTCACAGTCTTCTGTCTCCTGTCTGACTGCATGAATATCATCCGGATCAAAATGCTGCTCTATTATTGTGTAATTGTAATAATGTCTAATTAAATTGTCATCCTCGTTTTGTGATGACTGCTTGATAATGGGCTTAAAGTCATTTGAGATCTGGGGTCAAGCAAAGGAAGTTAAATAAAGACAGACTGAAACATTGCCAGTCACATCGAGACATGCCTGCTGAACACTATTAATCAGCAAACCAATCATTTGTAATGTATGAAACGTTTTATTGCATTATTTATGTTTCATTTCAGTGTCTTTAAAAGTTTCTTTTATTACTGTAGCACAAGGATTCATTATCATGCATCTGTTTTCAGCTATTATTACTATTGACTCTTACAGCTGGGCATTGTTTTAAAACTCTTCAGAATAGTTTTATCACAATTATAATTTTATATAATTTAGAGTTTTTTCATCCCTTTCATATAAAGATTTTACAAAGAACGTTTTTAGATAAATAAGACAAAATCTAAAAGGCTCTAAAGTGTTTCATAGAACTTCTTTCACATAAACTGACATTAATCTAAATGAACCAATAGTTTATCAATAGTTTATCAGCAACTATTTTTATAATTGATTGTTTAAATAATTTATCCAGTGAAGTCAAACTCAACATTCTCCAGCTGTGGATTCTCAAACAAGATTTGTGTATTTTGGGGTTCTGGAGCTGCTCGGACATAAGCAATAAAAAAAAATGTCATATTGAGTTCAGAAAACTACAATGAGCATGTTTCTCTGTTCTACTGTGTGGACTTAATCATTAATTAAAATTATGAAGTGTGTGCATCAGCTTGGGCTGTGATAAACAAATAAAGCTGCGTTCCTGTCATTAACGTGATAAAAAAGATTCCCCATAACTCAGACTGAGAATCAACTGGAAAGTTTTCATTGGCCACGACCTGTTGACCTGTTTCACACATGAGCGTCTAATCCTGACAAGATATGAGATGTGTAATGTGTGTCCACACTGCCAGGATCACAAAAACAGTACCTAAACGTTATGCAAAACAGACCACCTTGTAAAATTTCTACTTTTAGATCAGCCTCCCCCCACTCCCCCTTGAAAGATCCCCAACTAAGTTAATTCACTCCATCCTTCCTCTGTATCGTGCAACAGTCGTTAATTTGAGTGAGACAGGACAGACCAAACAAACACACACAAAATACGTTCCCAAAAATGTGCGGGCCAGATGCGCTCGGCACATACCACAGCTGCACTAACATTGCTTTATGCAAGAAGATAGCCTGTCATTAACGCCAAGTGCCGCACCGGATGCGCTTGTCAACCCCCCCCACCCCCCTTTTATCATCCCTCCAAACCCCCCCACAACCCCCAGCAGCGTCTGTATCCCATCATCCCTCTCTTTTAAACATCCTCACACTCATCAGCCTGAGGTTATGAGGCTTGTGGCACGCGTGCCGCATTCCTGGGAGGTGATGCGAAACAGAAATGCATTAAATTCCCGATCTGGAATCCATCGCAGGGGGTATGTGTGTGCGTGTGTGTGTTTGTGAGAGGGGCAGTATGTGGGGGGGGGTTAAGGTTGGAAAATAAAGACAAGGCGGGGTTAAGGGGTCTCACTGCCCCCTCGAGTACCAGAGCATCTGAATTTACAAAGTGTCTGAAGGCGTCTGAGGAATTCAAAATATATAGGGTTCGAAAGTTTTAGGAATTCTGGGTATTTACAGCGAATGGGGTTCTCTGAAGCCCCAGGGTCTGCGGAGGTTTGCGGAGCATATGAGTACTCTTGGGACAGTAAAATAAAATGCCTGCAGAACATTTAACATCCTTCACAGTATCGCATATGACAATTCATGGACCCCAGGGGTGTGATACGGTCGTATTAAGAGTTCAGCGAAGCATCTGGCAAGAGAGTAGACAAAAATAGCATATCACTGCATCTTCACATTATAGATCTCTATGGAAGATTAAAAGGTCCCCGGAGAATTCCAGTAAAGGTCAACGACGCAAACAGATGTCGTCCTCCGCCTCATAAAAATGAAAAACACAGAAAGAGAGCGAGGAATTAACAGCAGCATTCCACTTCACACCAACTTCAGTGACCAGCACTGTAAACTCGCTAGTAGAATTTCAGCTTCAACCTTATTTCACCTGCATGTCATCCCTCCTGTCCACCAGCACATGTTTCTCTGCATCGCCCTCCTGACATTTCACAACATCACATTAGAGCTGGATTTGTGTAATGTGGGACTTATACCAATGACTGGAGGTTTTAGTTTAGAGATTTCGTGAGGTTCAAGGGTGCAAGGAGACGGAATTTGGGACAAAGGATCTGGCTCCAATCAGCGCATCTGACTGAGGTTGACTCTGCACCCACAGGAAGGCCGAGCCTGAGGCCGCAGCGGGGAAATCAAACCCATCTTTCTCAATTGTTCATTCCAGATATAAATATCTTCTGACAATGCAAAGAGCCAAGCTAAAGGTGAGCCGTGTGCCACTCTCATTTGTATTTTTACCCTCACAGGTCAGAGGATACATGGACACACATTCACATACACGCTTATATATTGTAAATCAAATACAAATGCACAAATAAACACGCTGACGTACATGCATAGCATCCACACCTTGATGCACAAACACTGCACACCTGAATGTACACACAACTAAATACACCTAAATGTGTTACAGACACACACAGCTGCACAAAAACAGACACATGCACGTACTTTTTAAAAAAAATATTCAGCCCGATATGAACTATAATAAGGCAGCAGTGAGGTGACTGCTTTGTCTATGTGGTGCTCTGTGAGGAATGCTTTACGTGACAAGACAGAAAGACTTCAAAAGTCAATGTCTCATCCTCTTCCTCCCCCATGAACACAAAAGAATGTGTGGCAAGGCGCAAATATAAAACACAAGTGTTTCTGCGAGAGAGAGAGAGAGAGAGAGAGAGAGAGAGAGAGAGAGAGAGAGAGAGAGAGAGAGAGAGAGAGAGAGAGAGAGAGAGAGAGAGTGAGAGAAAGAGAGAGAGAGAGAGAGAGAGAGAGAGAAAAAAAAGGCCTGTAACCCCCATGGACTGTGCTGCACTCCTGCCAGCGCATGAAGTTATTCCTTTTTTCAGTTGAAAGCGTCTGACTCATGACTGAGCCAAGTTTGGAACTGGCCCCCTACCAGAGCATTGTTTACCAGCATCCTACTTAATTGCGCTGAGTGTATGAAATTGGGCTAAAAATATCAGAGCACAGTGGGCCTCAAGGAAACAGGTCAGCGAGTCAGCAGCGCTCTTCTTTACCGGGTGAGAGGCCAAGTGCTTGATGAGGCGATGCAGAGGGGGTATCATTACCTGCACACTCCTGTATCATCATCCCTTCACCAAATACACACCCTCTCTCTTCCTCCGGGATGAGTGTGTCATCAAGGTAAAACTGAAGCTGCTGTTTGTGACCGCTTTGTCGTGGCGTGGCTCATAGGAGGGAATGGCACCTGTGTAAACTGTGCTAGCCTGGAGCGTCGCCACCTTGCCACATGACAGTAATGTATGTGAAGATGTTCCTGAGTCAATGTGATATGTCACAATAATGTAGACAATTAAAAGGAGAAATTCTGGTAAAAAGCAGGAATGCAGCTCCTTCCAGAGAAGAGCAATTTTACACACTGAATCATTTTTACGTGGAAGTCACAACAGGTTTACTAGCAACGCCATTAATGGCTTTCCCAAAACTATGGCAGCATATTGATGAGAAAATCTATACTATATGAACTTCCAACAGGGCACCGGCTGAATGAAATGCCATCAGATTAACAGGGCAGGCTAAAGCAGCAGTTAGCCTTATTAAGAGCAACGTAGTAACTATTTTCTATATCACGTGCAAATCAAATCGAATAAGTTTAATCAACTACAAAACACTGTAGATGAGCCTGATTGAAGTTCTTAAGATTCTTCTCATGTGGAATCTGTTTGTGGCCCCTCATGGTGTGACCAGAGCAGCAGAGATTTAAAAAGAAATAAACACACATCAACCACAACAATACTCAGACCAGCGCTTTCTGTCTATATTTAAGATTTTCATTCATGCCATCTGCCTGGATAAATGACGGAATTTCCAGCAAAACATTTGACCAGAAATTCAAAGAGAAATTAGACCAGAGTCCTACTTAACGTCCTGTCACTGAATGTTTGTGTGCCGCGCCAGTTAAGAGGCTAAAACAATTAGTCAACTGACATTAAACTAATCTGCAACAATTTGTCATTTTTTCATCTGATGAAGTCATATATTCTAAATCCGTGAGGCTCAACATTTACATAACAAACATGTCTGAATGACAAAATGCCCTCACTTTCACAGAAGCATAAAGCCAGCGATGTTACGTATCGCATGTCTGAAAAGAACCACTATAACGAGAGAGGCGAGGTACCATTTGAAAGAGCATCTTTAAAAAAAAAAGAAAAAAAAATTCCACAAGTTACCCAATCCATCTCTCCACTTAATTTTGAAGTGATGAAACATGTCTTAAACTAGAAAGTTGTAATGAGGACAATGTGACAGTAATCCTTGGGCTCTGAAACTGATAACTCTAATGAAGTGTTATACAATCATTTAGCTCACAAGAGTCCTGGGGTCACATTTCAAAGGGGCTAAATCACTCAGCGGGGAGACCGGGGTGAGTGATGGCTGGTGATTGTCGCCAGATTTAGTGTTTTGATCCACAATCCACGCTAAAGACTGGGGCCTTTCAGCGTGCGATGACTCCGTGACAGCGGATGACTAATGGCAGCAGAATGTGATGGAGCAGGAAACATCACTTGCAATTACAGTTAACTTCACAGGGATAACAATAGTAAACATGCTATTTTCAAAAACACGTTTATGGGCCACTGGAGGGACATCCATCTGTTGGAATTGGAGAGGACAACATGGATGAGCCCCACAACTGCTCGTTGCTAAGGTAACGAGCATGTCTGAGCACAGGATAAACAATTACACAGACCAATACATCCTCGCAGTATGAGTCTGTGTGAAAATATGTTGTCTTACTGGCAAAGGGTGAGGAATTTATTACTCTTACTCTTAGTACACACTGAGATAGAGAGTTTTAAATTAAGAGTAATCATAAATTTAGCCGTAATAATAGCTGTATAGATCGATAGAAGTATAAAGGGTGAAAATCAAAAACAAATGAAGAAAAGCAGTTTTGTGGCAGGCAACCCAGTTAAAATCCCTACACAAGCAGGTGAAAAATGGAGGTAGAGGAATAAATCATTTTGACCCGCCCAGACACCACCTACTGCCATCAAAAAACATCTGCCACCTGTAAGTGTGAAGCTGCTCAGTGTTCTTCAGGAGAGCACTGGCTGTACTGGGCAGCTAACAGGTGTGAATGTATGAAAGCGGGTGAATGTGAAGGAGGGCGTTGCTGGAAAACAACAAACTCACTTGACTGAATAAAATGGCAGGCAGGCAATTTTCACATAATGAGGCTTCTAAAAGCCAATTTGTTACATAAGGATCTTTTGCATGTCATTGTTTGTTCGCGTGACACACATGGAGGTGTTTTGAAGCTAAGTAAAAGCACAACACCCACACTGAGAACAGATTGTAGAGGGAGATTTCTATAAATATTCAAAGGAGTAAGAACTCAGATATTTGTTGGAAATAGCACAAAATGAACAATATATCTGTGGGTGGTTGACAGTGTTGTTGATCAATATCAATGACGTCTCTGCCAGGTGCTGAGATTTCTGGCTCTCAAAGTCCATTTTCCATCCTGCACCCCACCCACTGGAATTTCAGGACGCTCCAAATCGATCCCTGACGTATTTGCACTTTCAACGCAACAATGAAAGACAAGTGAGAAACCAATATCACCAGGCACGTCAGCTATAAAACGCAAATATGTGTCAGCTGCAGGTCAAAAAGTAAAATTTGGAATGTTGATATATTACCCTTCTCCGTGGTTCTGTTGAAGTAATTGGCAACTCCATCTGAAAATAGGACTTAATGTGTCAATGGGGTTGTTAAAGCTGTGTCTGATGACTATTACAAATACATAACTATGCTGGAACCGTGTATATTCAATACTAATCAAAACCTTAAAAGAACACAACACTGACTACAACAGCAAACAAGAGACAGATTAGCTGTCTCTCCTATAAACTGCATTCAGTGACCACATGACTGAAAAGTGCATGCAATAAAGTTCATTTAAGTCTAGTCCAGTTGTAGGTTTTAAGGTCAGTGACGAAAACAGACTCATTCCTGCTAGCTTCTCCTGGTCTTGCATAATCTTCAGTGATAGTAAATAAAATATCTTTGGGTTTGGACTGTTGGTCAAACAAAGCATGCAATATGCGTCAAACTGGACTGTGGGAAATTGTGATGGACATTTTTAATGTTTTCACAGAGAAACAAGCATAAACTCTTGAAAAAATGATTAGCAGATTAATTGATAATGAAAAAAACATAATGAGATAATGTTAAAATGATAACTCTAGCAGTGGAAATTGCAGTATGGGTCGGTTGATTCACCACTTTGGTCTAGACTGAAACATCTAAAGAAGTCTTAGTTGGCTGCCATGATATTTGTACACACATGCATGGTCTCCGAAGGATGAATCCTACAGATCATGGCCGCTTTTAGTGAATTATCTCAACAAATTATGGATTGCCATGCCGTTGTTCCATAGTTGTTGATAAATTGGCACAGTTGTAGTTTAGTTTAGTAAATATTTGGTTCATTCTCAGAGGAGGAGTTATCAAATCTGTCCAATATTGACATTCATGTCAGGATCATCCGTACTCTGTGTTTAGTGCTAACAGGCAAATGTTATCATGCCAACACCATAATAAGATAGTTGACATGGTTAAAATTATACCTGCCAAATACCAACATGCTAGCATTGTTACTGTGAGAATGAAAGCATGTTGATGTTAGCATTTATCTAAAAGCCCTGCTATGCACCTCTCAGATTTGATAGCATGACTGTAGACTCTTATACCTGTCACAAAGGTCTGCACAACACAAGAGTCACTGCTAGATATCATTTTCATGCCCAGCATCCATGTTGTCATGGTGGCAGATGCATTTACACCCATCTGTGTGTTGGGGTGCAGTCAGACACATTGTTGGTGCACTGCTATGAGGCAGCAGAAAGTGATTGCGAAAACCTGGCCTAGCATCATTGTTGGAGTATTTTCAGATAGAAGATGCATGCCGCACTGCTGGTCACACACACAGACGCACAGCGGCGCTCCTTCTCCTCAGTTTAATAACGGTGCATTTACTCAGATGCAGTCAAATAGAGTTGTGGGTGAGGATTGGAAGATGGCAGAGGCAGAGGGTCCTCTGGCCAAGGACCACATACCTGTCCCTCAGCAAAGACAGGTGCTGCTATACCCTGCCAGGATGTAACAGACATCTGTATCTTCCTCAGATGCACTCCCTGTTGTTGTCAAAGTCACTGCTGCGCTGCATTTCTTTGCGAGCGACGAACTTAAGTTCCGCTGGAGGTACGAGTGCATATGGACAGCTGGCCATTAGTCTCCAGGTCATCTGACAGTTTTACTGAGAAATGTTTTACTACTTTGTGAAATTTCTGAAACTATCTGAACATCTGGTGTATGATTAAGTCAAAAGGTATGAAACCGTGGGTACAGTCTAAACCACTGAAATCATAACTATTTGTCATCTGTGTTGATATATGTGTAATTCAAACATGAAACATGAAGGAACGGCACCATTGCAATACAGCACTCCTTTGGAAAATATTGACAGTGCTTTTAAGTGGGACACATCAAACCTGTTAATGATCAGAGTATCAGATTAACTTACATCTGTGTTGAGATTTCTGGACTTCAAAAGTCACTTTCTAGTTTGTTTTGAAACAAAATCTCACCGATATTCTGACACGCTACTCACATACATTTTTAACTGCTTAATAATGGAAAACTACAGCAGAGCTACTGGCAAATTGTTTTAGACCTGAATAATTTTAGTGTTGAAAACATTAAACAGTGTCAGCTCTCACGCAGAATTTTCAAAATGTGGAGATTCACAACGTATTGGAAATACCCAAAGACAATTCAGCAGGACATCTTTGGTAAGCCAAAGAGTCAAGTCAGACATTAACCTTTGATTCCAGCTTTTTCTTCAAACAGTGGGTTATGTGGCAGTTTGGATTTCAAGTGTGAAGTTTGGCATGTCAAGACTTATCTCAACCACAGCTCAGTTTGTGATGGATGATTAAACAGATTTATGTAGGTATGTAGCAGCTTCAACAGTACCACAGTCAAATATTAATCTAAGTCAATAAATGTTGTCATGAAACAGAAAAAAACAAACAAGATTGACAACACGACATCCATTTATTCTTTGGTACAGCATGATCGGAATCCTAAAGGTCTGATTATCATATAAGTTTCCCCTTGTGAGTATTTGTCTCTCTGTGTGTGTGTGTGTGTGTGTGTGTGTGTGTGTGTGTACATATGCCTGATAAAATATTACAGTATGTACAGTATACACAACATGAGTAGATTGTCTGGGAGTGGTGATACGTGCATGTTAAAGAACAAAAACTAAATGTAAACACTGAGAATAAATAGTTTATAATACAGTTATTGCACTGGTAATGTTCCTGAGTTTCCTGTCTGGTTTTAACTAAACATCACAGTGACTTGTGTCTCTTTGTTTGGTGTACAGTGTTCTGTAGCGCCTCCCACAGGGGAACATTTTAGGGTTGTGTCCAGGGTGGATCTACAGTTTTAAGTCCTGAATGTGGGCAGGCTGACACAGATGGTCTCTGAAGTCCTGACTGTCTGTTGTAATCAGTCCCGGTCCTGTTTAGTGGCCGATCCAAACTAATCAGTGAAGGATAAGCAGAGAACAGACTGAATGATGGCGGTATAAAAATGGATCAGCAGCTCCTTTGGCCGCTTGGGTTTCCTGAGCTGGTGCAGGAAGTACATCCTCTGCTCCTTTTTGATGATGATAGTGTCTGTGTTGGACTCCCACTTTAGGTCCTAGATTTTAAGATTGTGGACTCCAGAAACCTGCCCAGCAACCACAGTGTTGTTGGTTATGGTGATGGATGGGCTCCACCTGAAGTTAACTGTCATAATCACAGTTTGAGAGTGTGTTCAGCATCAGGTTGTTCCAGAGGACCAGCCATCACTATCCTGAATGATGCTGATGACCATTGTGTCATCTGCAAACTTCAGGAGCTCAACAGACCGGTCTCTTGAGGTACAGTCATTCATGTAAATGGACAAAGAGTGGGGAGAGCACACACCCCTGCGGGGGACCCGTGCTGACTGTCCGGGTGCTGAATGTGATGTTCCCCAGCCTCACCTGCTGCCTCCTGTCAGTCAGAAAGTTTGTGATCCACTGACAGTTGGAGGCGGGCACAGTATTTTGGGTTATTTTGGTGTGGAGGATGTCTGGGATGATGCCAAACTGAAGTCCACAACCAGGATCTTTGTGTAAGTGCCTGCAGAGATTGCAGGATGTAGTGCAGTCACATGTTGACTGCAGCATCCGCTGAACTGTTTGCCCGGTAAGTGCAGGGGGTCCAGCATCTTTCAGAGGACTTCATGACTACAGATATCAGGGCAATAGGCCTTCAGTCCTGTAATAGAGGGTCAGTCTGTCAAGCTCCCAAAGTTTGCAGATGACACCATCCTTATTGGATTTATCTCTGATGGGCACAGGTCTGCCTACAGATGGAAGGTTGACCATCTGTTGACTTGGTACAGCCAGAACAGAATTTGAACATCAGCTCCCTCGTCAAGAAAGCCCACGAGAGGCAGCTGATGAAAGTCAACCTGCCAAAGACAATGATTGTGCACAGCCATTCTATACAGCCATCATTGAGTCCAAGGACTGAGTCCATTGTTAAGGACAAGGGCAGACTGCGGCATGTCTATAGTCTGCAGAGAAGGTAACTGGCTGCAATCTTTCATCTCTTCAGGACCTGTACACCTCCAGGACTCTGAGGAGTGAGGAAAGATGGTGGCTGACCCCTCCCACCCTAGACACAAACTCTTTGAATCACTTTCCTCTGGCAGGAGGCTGCAGTCCATCAGGACCAAAACCTCACACCACAGAAACTGCTTTTTCCATCTACCACTTGCCCTATCAACAAGGCCCAGGTACTGACTCTCTCCCTCCACCCCAGACCTTACATTACACCTTACACCTATGTTACATTACCCTTGGATCTACTGACTATGTGTTATATAAACGCACAGCTTTTATTTATGTTTTGGACTGCCTTATTCTGATAATGAGTTGCACATTTGAAGTGTCTACATACTGTGAACCTTGCACATTACCTGGTAAATATTTAGTATATTCCTGCACAAACTGCACAGCTCTTTTCTTTTTACATATTATATATGTTTTATTACTTAATTTCTATCTTCTTCCTTATATTCTTTACTTAATGTTTGTTATGTACAAAAAACAGTGAGGCAAATTCCTTGTTTTTGAAAACCTACTCAGCAATAAATCTGATTCTCACAATCGTGAGCTGAACAGTACAACTACAGTGTTCACGTCACAAAGTAAACTACCAGGGATGTCTCATGCAGATATTTGCTAATACAGTGCATTAAGTAACTAAGTTATGTGACAACGCATTGTATTGCGCCAAAAGTTGTGTCATGTTAAACCCACACTGACTTTTTTTCATGGACACTTGGGGGCAGTGAAAGTGAGTGAGTGTGAACACAACATTAACATATCAGTTGCCTGCACACACATTCAGCAGATATGGACCATTGTCATTCATTCACCCTGCATTCTAATACCCATACTACCATGATAGTCTAAAAGGGTAGTATTTTAAAAAGATTTAGTATGCCCAAATACATAGTTTGTAAAATATCGCATGCCAAAAATAGCAGGACGTCCAACTGCATCCTACTGCAGCCAGCATGCTCCTCTGACTATTTTACTCCACCTCTAATGGTCCCTGTAGGCTATAATGGCTCTTAAAATATGTCAAGAACTGCAAGTTTTCCAGGTGATTTCTTTATTGTGTGTTGTATTGATGTAAAAGTGTTTTCTTTAATGATTTACTTGATGAGAGAATCTGCTTCTCTAAATTTAAATGTTTCCATGTGTGCATGCAGCAAATACTGTCAAGCAGCAAAAAAGCTGTAGTTAGTAACTTGACAGGACAGAGGATACAGAATTAAACTTTCAGCTCCTGAAACAAAGATTTTTAAGACAGCTCTAATGGAGCTTAGGATTTATCACAAGGATGCTGCTTTTCTCCAAAATATGAGTGCAACATTTAACATATGTAAAGGAAAACAGAACATTAATTAACATTAAGATCCTCACAGTTATCCCATCAGTTTGAGGAGATTTAATGGGGAGAGGCTTTACGCCATTTCACTCAACCACAATCAAAATGATACATTTTATGACTTGGCTCACCAATCTACAAATTAACCACAGTGCCCACAATTTTAACTGCGATCTGCTACGATCTGCTAGAGCCCTCTGTTACAGTGACTGCTGCATCGACAAACTGCCTGAAATTTTTCCAGACCAGGTGGGATACGAAATTTCTCCATAGTCTTCTGGGTCTGCCAATGTCATCTGCTCTCTCTCCACATAAAGGCATCTAGTTGGCATTTTGATTAGATGCTTATATGTGCAGCCTCATGTTTTTCGGTCACAACCCAGAGCTTATGACCATAAGGGACAGTTGAAAAGGGGTTGAACCACCAAAAGCCACCAGAACAGCATCACTGCTCCTTGGTGTAGATTCTCCAGGTCTGAAATGGAGGTATGAGGTATCTTCCCGATTGTCGCCAATTTTGTATTTTCCATTGATGGTAAATAGCCTGACAAATCAAAAGCTTCGCCTTTGTTGCATCAGTCATATACATGTCTGCATCATTGCTGACATCAAACAGCTCAATAATCTGCATGAGTACCTCACTGAAGAGCAGCTCCCCAAAATGTTCAAACCATCCTCTTCATGACAGAAACTAACTCACATTCGGTAGGGTCGTGGATGGAATGATGAACTCAAATAAGTCTTGGAGAAAACTGGACTTTTCACATATCCATCACTTGACAGAAGATGTACTTTGTATTCTGACTAGAGGTTCTGCCCTGCCCCATTCAGCTCCGATGGGCTAGTTTCCCTGGGCAGCTGTTGATACATTGCTTTCTGAGTTTATGTGCTGGAATTCCCATGGCAAACTTCTCAGGTCTCACAAGACCCACATGGGGTAAATCTGAAACGCTCAGTCATACGCCAGGCCCTCACTGGGTAGAAACAGCAATATTTAGAAGAGATCTTGAGGATTAACTGTTAGGGGTGGAGATCTTTGGCAGTCTTTGGCAATGGATTCAATTCTGATTCTTGGTGTCACAATTTGATTCAGAATAGATTCAAAACAATTCTTGCACTATGAGCCAAACCACTGATTCATGTCGTTTGCCCATTGAGCTGTAAATGAAACAAGACTGACAGCTATGCTTGTCATTGTCTGACGTAACAGAAACAAGTGGAAAATGGCATGTGAAAGTATGCACGTTGAAACTCCAACTTTGTATTGTGCAGTTTGCTGCAAGTTTGAGAGCAAGGCGTGTAAAATAGAGACGCTTTTCAAAAGCACGTCAAGTTTCCAAAAAAGGTTGCTTGAGTGCCCTAAGAAGAGTGGACAGTATCTCATTTGTATGGCAGCTAAGAGGTTCTTAGTTGTTATCTTAAAACTTAATAAATTAAATAATTTATATAGGGGAAAGAATTTAGGAAAGTATATTTCTGACCCACAAAATGTTTGTGAAGTGAAACTGTAAGTTTTACAGAAGTTTTACCTGTGTTCAATGTTCTTGTGGCAATTTTTTAACATTGGGATACAGTCATTAAAGCACTATGACTTTGCTTCTCTTAATATTGTTCATGTTCTGTGCCATACACATTTATGGCAATACACTGGATTTAGTTATTACTGCGGGTATTGCTGTTGACATTTTAGACATTTTATCTAAGGTATTATGGTTTTATTAAGGTTTTTGCAAGGTTTATGCCAAGATCCCTGTTTATGATCATTTCTGTGCATTTCTGCAAACCACTCTCTCTCTTTTTTTTTTTTATATCAAACGACTGTCCAGAGACTGTTGTTGCCAAGTGTAGCATTAACAATGAGGTTAGTGACATATTTTCCTCCATTTAACCAACGTGTTAGTTAATTAGGCAATTCACTCTTAAAATTACCATGGAAAACTGCTGCAATTTGTCAGCTGAAAAGACAGGCGATGGAGGAAACGAGACAATGGAGGAAAAGCAAATTACATGTACATGTTCCAACTTTTTAAAGTTAAGTTACAATTACACAACCAGGAAGAACACCAATCACATTTCTCAAGGATTATTTTAGAAAACCAAAATAATCCCAACACCAGCTCAAGTCTTAATAGGAACTCATCAACTATGAAAAAAAAAGTGCTTAATTTTTTAAAGGACAGGCTATAGTATAGCTCTCCAGCTCTTTAAATCCTGCTTCTAAAACCTCTCCAAATAAACTATATAATAAACTCTCCTAATTTAGGCATCTTCACCACAGCTTTCAGTAGCTAAACTCAAGAAGTCCAATTTTGATGTCTCAGCTAAATAATTACAGACCCATTTCTACCCTTCCTTAGTAAACTTGGAGAAAATTGTTTTCAATCAATTACTGATTAATTTTAGAAAAGCTCCAATCTGGTTATTGAGCAAAGACCACAACATTTTAATTGACAGACCAAAGAAATGGGTGGGTCTCTCTCACTGCGTGGTTTATTTTTATTTATTTATTTTTTATTCAAATTTAATGAATATAAGCTGGCACTGTCACACGTGGCCTATGGTTGTGAGGTGTGTGTGTGCACGCTCTATGTATTGTACTGCTGCATCTTACTACATACAGTACTTTCTGACTGCATTGACACCACTGGTGAACTTCACCACAGCAAAATCATACTAGTTATTGGCAATTAAATACAAGCCTAGTAAACACTGGACAAATAGCTACAGATAACATCATTCTGTTATTTCTCTCTAACAAGTCAGGAAAACTGTCTTTCCCTTGGGCAAATTGATATTTTCCACCTGCAAATTCTGGTTCTGTACTTTTCCACATGAAAAACAACACATACTGTGATTTTCCATTGTTTGGAACTGAAGAAAGAAGAATGTTTAGGCCTCACATTCAAACAAGTGCATATCACAGAGCATTGAGGGAAGGGGTATTCTCTTACCGTCCCATGACGAGCACCATGGTATCACATACCAGAGGAGCAGAGTTCATAAAATCACTACAATTCCTGCTTATTTATTTAAAAAAAAATCTCAGCAGTAATTAAAGCACAGGATGAAATGTGGGACTATAAATAGACACTGAATATCTAATAATATCACATAATGAGTTCCTGCCAATGTTTTGCTGACATAGAAAGATAAGAAAGATCTTGGCCTACTGATGCGGATAAAAATAACATTTATCATACGGTGGTCAGATAGAGTTTGATCAGGAGCACATTGTGTTTTGGAGTTGTGAAAGCGTGGGGTGCGCCATGCAGAACAGATACAGGGCAACAGACTTAAGAACTGGAAGGGATCATGTTAAAACACAGATCACTGAATCACCTTTTTTGGCCTGCGAGGTGTCAGATTGTTGCCATAACGACGCTGTGTGTATCTAGTCAAGGCATCAAAATGTGTGACTCATGTGCTTCTATAGACCCATCAAACCTTTGTTATGTGCCAGTGGGTTTTGCTTATTCATATAAAAACGACTGACTTTGGCACTATATTTGTATTACAAATGTAGCCTACGGACATGACAGATGTAATGTGGACTGGGATTGCATCAGCTGTATGCAGGTCAACACAAGTTAGAGGCAAAAGTGCAAACTGGGAAGGTCTATCATCACTTTTAATCTGTCAACTGTCAGTTCATCAAAAGACCAGGACGTTCAAGCAACACTGTCACACCTGTACTTCTTGTATGTATATTTATATTCTCTGTAGTCATAACTTACACAGAAGTGACTATGAGCACTATTAGCTTTATTACACTGCAAAATTAATCACCTTATGTAATGACAAACAGGCAGAGACATGACGAGAGACAAGATGCCTTGTACAGCAATATTATGATGTTTTTTTTTTGTTTTTTTTGTATTGCTGTGAGACAAGTTTATATGTTTGGTTGGTATACATTGTGAACTACAACACAGTGTTATGTCCTGATTAGCTAATACAGACATGGTGATCTATCACTAGATTTAATTATAAACAGATGTTAAAGCATCAGTATTTTACATGCATGCTGAAAATTCTCAGCTTCACACATCCACCAGGCTTTCTCAGTAAATGGAGTTTGCTCAGTTGTCATGGAGACAGCTCTTGCTGAAACTACATACAAGATTCCCCAATATACAGTTTGAATACCAGCCAGCCAGTAAGAGGTATTTTTCTGTGGCCATTCCCAGTGCTGGCACAATGTCACACAAAGAAGAAAAGAAAATAGAGAGGGAGAGCAGAAGAGAGTGTATAGAGGAAACCCTATCAAGTAAAGCCCATCTATCTACTGCTGCAAACTGGGGATCACCACTAAAAATTTTGATATTTTAGATCGCTCATTACCGCTATGGCAGCTGATAGTGAACTTTTGGGCTGGAATGAAAATAAACTTTTCTGAGTAATTCATCTCCAAATAGATTATAATTTAAGCCATTTATGAATCAAATGCCAGACATCTATTGGTTTTAGTTTCTCGGATGTAGGATGTGCGGCTTTTCTATGTTTTATATAATTGCAAATTAAATATCTTTGGGCTTGGGACTGTTGGTTAGCAATTTTGTGGTCGGCATTTCTCACTATTTTCTGACACTGCATTGTAGCCTTAATCTGAACTCAGTTCAGCTACAGGTCCTGGTTTGGTTTCACAAATCTAAATTTTCGCTGTGGCTTAGATCTAAATAGTCGGACTGCAGAAAGACTATCTTAAGTACTACTAATTACATTTTTTTCTTCTGGGTATATTAAAACTTTTTTTTAAACAAAAAAAAATGGCTGACTGAACAACCGTGTCCCACTTCTTTTCTTTGTTCACTCTAGCAGAAAATGTTAGGAACAGTTAGACAGACACTTTACTGGTAAAATTCAGCAAAGAGTGTTACATTACAACAACGTTTGAGTAGCGTAACATTTCCCTGTTGTACAGCCCATCAGAGCTGAGGTGCTATGGCTTCCTAATACGGCAAGTTTTGAAATGAACCCAAGTGACGATGTCCTCCCTGCTGTAGGCAGCCTCTACAAACTCTTTCTCTTCTCATTACTTGCTCGACAACATTGTTAGCAAACCAAACCAAACAAAGTATGAGCTGTGTTTTTTGCGTTTGGTACCACTGGTCAACAAAATTCTCTGTAGCCAACGAGGAAGACCCTGTATGTTTATCTTCACACGTGTAGAACACAATGCCTTTGTTGAATGCTTGGAAGTAACTACCGGTGCGTGTAAGTAGCACTCAGAATGATTAAACTGGTCATCTAGAGGTTCACAAGTTCAGTATAAAGCACCTGTTCCTTAAATTTTCAGTGCATGCAGTTGCCGTAACAACACAGTCCTAATTTAGATATACTTTGCCTTTTGAAGCGTAAAATCACAGATGGCTAACTCAGACTGCAACACAGGCATCCAAAAACACGTCCTTTAGAATTAATGTAGCTATCAACAACATTTGCACCTAACTAAACTGCTTTAAAGCACGCATGGCCAATGAACGCACCCATATAACTTCCTTAAACAACCACTTTCAAGAGAAACAAAATGAAAAGACAAAAAATATGTAAATAGATTTCGTGCACATAAGCCTCCCATTTGCACAACCAAATAAACCTTTAAGCGAGGGAAAAATGTTTTGGGGCAATTTACAAAACCATAAAATTCACAAAAACCAATTCTTTCAACACTTCCCCAAGGCAAAGGAGTGTATTAAATCAGAATTGAGATTTGCAGAAACTAATAAACATCAGTCACGTTATTTTGGGGTTTGTGGACTTGATCTTAATCACTATCTGCATGTTTCTGGTCTGACTGTCTACATGTGGGGTGGACGGAGTTGACATGAACTGTCCCACAGTCCCTCCCACTGGGTCTGGCATTCAGGTACAGCTCCCTCCCTCCCTCTATAAAGCCTCTCATGTTAGCAGTGTAAACTTCAGACTTCAACTGATGGTAAACTCTTTACAGCCTTAGAAACAACACTTTACTCTTCCCAACAGTACACAACACACTTGGATGTGCATCATAAATTCTCTACATCACATTATAAGCTAGAGCCAAAGGTAAGTGACTTTTTCCACAATTTTAATTATTTTTTTTATTTTTTACAATTTTTTTTTAAAGACTGCTGAAGTATTCTTCAAGTATTTAATCATGCAAATTTAACTGATGATTGAAGTGAACTGTCCTGTAAAGGTTGGGATAGGAGTTGTCAATTTTTATTCAGTTATTTGGGGTGTATGACTCTTCAACAACCTGCCTTACAAATTCATTACTGCTGATTTGTAATTGACAAACCAAGAAACTGATTTATAACCACCCTATTCTGCAGATATAAATGTTTCAATTGTGTATTCAATGTTGCCTTAAACTAAATCAATCATTAGTTGTTGTCAGCAATTCAGAGCTAACCTCCTAAATATAATTCCTTTATTTTTACGTCTGACAGCTCCCACCCAAAATGAGATTAACCCTGCACACTGTCATCTGCTGCTGTGTTTTCACCACTGTCCTGCCACTGGTAAAAGGTGCCACAGGGGAGCTCAACACTAGTCTGAAAAAAAGGTGAGCTGGCTGAGAGAGTGAGTGCACTGTGAGAACATTGTGTTCATTTTAAAGAACAAGCCTCATCCTTCTGTCCTTTAGGATTCAATGCAGGTGCTCGCCCTCAATAATACAAAAGGTGTTTAGATCAGATTAGGTCTGTTGGTAAATGAGAACAAGTGGAGAAAATGTAAAAAAGTAAACTCAGACAATTTGATTTTTACTGTAGGTCTACAGATACTGGATTTTTGAGGCAGATACCAAGAGATATTTGAAAGTGTTAAAACTCTGATATATAAATCGGCCAATGCCACAGTTTACAACTGAAAAATAAATCTGTCAGTGATAGAAAAATTTGTAAGAGATCTTGTTTCTGAACTACCCTGAACATGTATAGAGACACAGATATATCTTTGATAAGCTGACACACACACACATACACACACACACACACACACACACACACACACACACACACACACACACACACACACACACACACACACACACACATATATATATATATATGCAATAAAAGTCAAAAATCAAATGATATTTTCTGGAACAATTGAAGATCGGCCTTTCTTCAAGATAATGCCAATCGTTCCGAGAAAAGTCTCAAAACTTCTTGAGCCATATTAACATCAAATGAAGCCATCTCATATTTTGTGTCATTCTCTGTCATATCGTCACTTTATGTGTGTACCCTACATTTATCTGAATCAGTGAGTTTCTGCTATCACAACCTTTTTTTCTGCTCTTTGTGGCAGGTTTAAAGTATGGCTGCAGAGCCGGATGAAGAGAGACCTGGACAACAGCTTAGGGACCAGCAGTGAGCAATGCTCTGACATCCATGTTGGACCACAGCAGGACGGGAGTTCAATAACTGACTCACCTCCATCAAGGTAACAAGTAAAGCTGTATTTTGAGACCATTGCCATTGCATTTGTTGGCTGACAGTGTAGAGATAGATAAGAAACACAAGGAGAGAGAAAAGGGTATTAAAATGCAACAAAGGTCACAGACTGGAATCAAACCAGGACACCCCACAAAGCATGAAGAATTTGTCACAGATGTTCTCTGATAATACAGTAGTATAATTCCTGATTCATCTATTGCACTGAGAAATTCACATGAATTCATAAATCTTGATGACAATTTGGATTTAAACCATGTCAAAATGTTTTATGTTCAAAGGACATATTTAACAACCCCAAAAGCCATCTGAAAATAGAGCATAAATATTGTTGTTCCTTTTTCAGCTTTGGGCTGAATGTCAGATCCAGGAGGTCAACATCATCCAAATCATCTGGCTGCGCCCTAGTCACATGTATATACCACGACCTGGTTCACCGACTGCACCAGGTGAACAGCGAGGTAGAAAAGCCAACTGCCCCTGAAATCAAGATTAGCCCCAAAGGCTATGGACGCAAACGCCGCTCAGTCCAGGATGTCATGCAACTTGCCCTCCAGACAGGAAGACGGAGCACTGAAGCTGGTCAGCGACTCTGCAGACACAAAAGCACACGCACAGTGGCCTAGGATGGAAAGGCAAAGGAGAATCCTTGTTGGGGTTATTTGCTCATAGCAGATGAAGATAAGTCCCCTCAGAGGTTTTAATCTGCAAATTTACAACTAGATATGCAGAAAGAACGTCTGCTACATCTGTACAGTCCTTCAGAGGAAGATTTACTCATATCACTCCGGATGAAAGCGAGACTCCAATAATAGATACAGTTGGTGCATGCTTAGGTGCAAGTTTCAGTGTGTCTGAACAAGTATGTGATTTATGGATGAATTCAAGTCAGACTTGTGCGACTTGACAAGAATGTCTGTCTCTTCTTCAGCTTCCAAAGTGTGCTTGGCAGCTGAGATACAAGACAATCCCTGAAAGGACTTCTCTGACATACCCTGGAGTGAGGAGGAGCTGAGGCTGTGGCGAGGACTTTTTCTCCGGAAACTGACATTGCTGGACCCAAAACTGCGACAAGCAGGATCATTTCACAAGTGAACTGAATGTAGTGAATTACTTGTGAAGTGCAATTTATACACCATGTACTAGGCCTATACAAAATCTAAATATGTATTATATGTCTTATCAGCTTGTATATAAAGGATATATAAAGTGACCTTATATTTAAGCATACAACTATATTTTTATACAGGAATAATACATATTAAACATGTCTCTTTTTGGATTTTAACTTCAATGAAGTATGTATCTTAACTGTGTGAGTAATGATCTCGTCCTGTATTATTCATGTGAATCAAGTCTCATATCAAATGTGTTATACCAGTTGTCTAGACATTATTCTGGTGATTATACCTTACTGGAAATGAATCATATTAGAGATGTTTTACATTTGTTTGGATGGTCAAAGTCACGCACGGCAACTTCCACATAGTCATCCAGTTTTTGGCCTGATGTTGGAAGCTATGGAAAATGATGGAGAGCCTCTTCTTGCAATAAAGCAGAAGGACTGATGAGCTGATAAAAGTGTTGTGCTGCCATCTAGCTTTACAGTAAGCAACGTGTAACAAATGCATGCCAAGTTGTTTCAAAATCAATGCAGCTTCAACAAAGCACTTACTGTGGTTATACTAAATGTTTAATCTGAAAAGCCTTAATCTGCTTCTTTTTTGAATGTTATAAATCCTAATTTACTCATGATTCAGCTGAAATTACTTGACATGGTATTAGGTAACGTGATTTATGTCTTGTTTTTGATGAACACTGCAGTAATTGTAATAGTTTTCAGCTGGCTGCGGTGTCCTTGTTTTTGAACTAAATGAATGCAACAATAAAAAGAATTTAAAGCAACTTTGACCTTATTTGGCGACCTAACATCAAATATCCTGCTTGTGCATGCACATGCTAGTGTTTGAAGGCTCAGGGGCGACACAGTACATGTGCCGTCATTTTATGACACTGATTTTATTTTATGAGTTTTATAAAGTCCATGATACGTGAACCAATGGTGCACATTCCATTCTAAAAATAATACATGCTTTATCAGCTGCACTTTATCTTGGGTCGGCATGTTCCTAAAATTGTGTAAACGTGGCAATTTAACAAAATGAATTATCTTTTGGCAACGACAATACAAGTTTTGATGAATGGAGAGAAAGAAGCAGTGTGCTCCCCTTCAAACCAGAAACACTCAAATGAGAACTAAATACAGATATTAATCACTATGGAATGTGGCCTCCTCTGATAGTGTGCGGAGTGGTCACAATGACCTGAAATCACAAACTATTTGTCCATAAATCTGGTTGCTTTCATTAAAAATCAAAACCTCCCCCAACAGAAGAAGTGTAATATATAAAATTGATGGCTTAAAATGATTAGTGAAAACAAACTAAAAGTGCCTTCTAGAGCCAGTGTTTAGTTTGTCCATTCTGGGCTACTGTAGAAACGTATTGCTTGTACATAGTGGAGTCCAGGAGGAATGCAAAAAGGCTCAGTCTAAGGTAACAAAAACATAATGATTGTTATTTAACGGTGATTATACAGTACACTAATGTAAACATAGTTACAAATATTATATATTATTATTATTATATTTAATCTCTGCCATTTTCTATAAGTAGTGTCCCATAAATCTGACCCACTGGAACTTTAACTCAATAACTTTACAAATTCTTCAAATGATAACCAATAATATCTTCACCATTTCTTGTTTGTATTTGTAACAAAATGTAGTTTTCTGTGACACTTTCCCCCTAAAGTTCATCCATCAAACACATCAAACTTTAATTTCATTGTCCCTTTTTAATAACATCCTTGCCAATGACTAAAGCAACATGAATGTAGCTCTCTACGGAGCTATTTAGGTCAACTGAACAGTTAACCATGCACATATAATTTACAAGGCACCATTTAATGTAGTAACATTGCAACATCAACATTGCTTGATTTATTCTGCCAAGTGGGAGACATTGTAGCCCTCAGAAATTCCTCACATATTCCACTTGTAATTAGATGTACACTGATAAATGGGCCATTTAAGCTGATATTAGCTGACTTTGCAGATATAGCAGTATCAGTGTACATGTAAGCTGTTAACAATAAATTACAGCATGGAAATCCCAAAACTATATTTAAGGTAGTTTAGAAACACACTATGCTATGTAGTTGATACTTCTGACACGATGCTTGTTCAACTGCAAAAGCCACCACAGAGTATGTTTTTGGTCACAATTTATTAAAAAAAAATAAAAATAAAAATCTAAAGGATCCATGTAAAGATTATTTATGTTACGTTTTTATGTTTTTAAATTTGTATTTTATTTTTAACAGTCAAGTATTGGCCTCAGTAATCCAGTATCAATCCGGCTACACAACTTAAAGTGTAACAAATGTTTTTTCTCTAGTTGTCTGCTCATATAGGTCTGCATGACAGTGTTTTGCACAGGATTTTGTTGCCGGGTCGACCTCAAAGAACAGTTTGGACATTTAAAGGAAAAATGTCCAAACTTGTGCTCTAGTAAAAAACACATTAGTTTGTAAAGGTATGAATGGTTATGACACGGCTAAAAATTCCCCCAAATTTTCCTTATACATGTTCAAATATAAAATACTATTTATACTACAGCTTGGCTAAATACTTGGTGGTTATTATTAAGGGTGCTTCATTTATAGGATTACGATTTATAAGGCCAATTACTGATCACTGGAAGCAGTATCAGCCAATACGATCACCTATCATAGGCCTATTTGAAGCCTTCTATTTGTTGTGTATCATTTTTTAACTATTCTTAACACATGAGCTATCAAAGTTTAGAAATGATAAAGTATTACAACTGTTTATTTATTGGGTGGGGGTATCTTTATGTTTAGAGTAGGTTACTTTTATTCATCTAAATTCACCACTTCATTTCTGTGTTTATTCCCAAACTATTTTAATCTACCCACTGTAATTTGTTTTACTCACTCTTAGACAGTGCACTGTTGAACTGCAGCTCCACCTGAAAGTGAAAGTGAAACTTGAGTCCTGCCTGAAGCATATTTTGGTTTCCTGGAATGAAGCATGAGCCACAGTCGAGGAAGTTTTTGGGAAACTGATGAAAGTACTGAACTTCCAGAGAAATACTGTTTGCAGTGAATAATGATGTACACTCAAGCAGCAAGTCTTAAACCAGTCACCCCTCAGTGTATAATGGGTACATTAAATTCATTTATTTTATCAGTGTCTTTGTTAAAATGATTACTACATTTTTAAATATTCTTCTCCAGGAAATATTGTAATAATAGAGAAGTCAGGGTGCAAGCAGCCATCTGTAGGCCATAAGGTGGATGGAGAAGTTTCCTTGACTGTCCAGATGGTGGCGTTGTAAGCCTTGCTTCACCACTCTGGAACCACCGATGGATGTACTGTACTGTACTGACACATTTGTATTGTTGTTTGTAGTAGTAATTGTGTGTAGTTGGGATACATGAACTGCACTTTATCTCTTTAAGTCCACTAAGCCTCCAATAGCTCTATCATTACAAATATATATTGCATGAGCAAACAACACTGCTACAACACCAAACATTTTTCACTTGCACAAATGAAATCTGCTCTTCTACACATAGTTGCATGGCTGCATGGCTGACAAACTTCGCACCAGTCAAACTTGACCTTAATAAGGAGCCAAGAATTCACCTGAAGGTGGTGTTGTAAACATTACTCCACCACTCTGGAACCACTAAATCTTAGCATGGCCAGAATATGAATACTGTACTGACAAATCTGTACCACTGATGTTCATTGGCATTCATTACACTGACGTTAACTTTGCTAAAAAAAAAATGCAGTTTTCACTTTTAAATAATGATCCACCCCCTTGCATCTCTTAGATCAAATAAAAAGCACTTTACCAGTAATTTTTACTGACATTTGATAAGAACCCAAAGGTAGTTTTCATAAGATAACTAAGCAATAAAGGGAAATATACAACTAGATTTGGTTATTTATTTATTGGTAAGTTATTAATTATCAGTGATGAAAAAAGGCATCATTGTTGTAGGTCTTTTAAGATTAGACATCTGTGCCCAGGTGTTTCATCCCCAGGTGAGTCCCAGACAGCACTTCCTTCTCCCTTTAAAACGTTAAAAAAACATCTGGACAAAACATACTATTTATGTGGAAATTCTATCCATCACAGGACTTCTACTCACATTTTTCGGTGCAATCATATACACCTGGTTTTGTTTCTGCACAATGGACACATCCAGATAAAGAAGGAGGGGTGTGGTCTATAAATAAAGTGTCAGTACTGATACACACACAAGCCTTCTCCAGCACTTCCTCTACTGCACTGGGCAAACTGATGCAGAGCACTTCCTCAAACCAATCTTGCGTGCAGTAAATGTTTTCGTTTAAACGCGTTCAGACTGGTAGTGGAGTGCCTCTGCATGCTTGGAGAAGCTGTTCTGATAAGACTTTTGTCCTGTGACACCTAATAAGGGTCTCTGCAGTCCTAAGAGGTGTTAACATTGTGCACGACTCTACAAACAGTAAGTACACTGCTGTCAAACGATTCTTTGCAGCTGACTTTATAACTCTTTAAACTCTTTAATCTGTAGTCACATCTTATCATTACACCACTCTTGTACTGATGCTCGCTCTGCATTTGTTGAGAGAAATCTTTCTGTCTTGGAGGTTAATATTCTAAAGTAAAGATGCACCTTTCTGAATACAGTGGATGATTTTTAGTCCAATATTTGTTTTCTAGAATGGAAAGCATCTATAAGTATTATAATAGAAGAATAAATATTTTGTAGTTGTTTCATTTTGGAAACTAAAACATAAAGAGTTACAGTTGTTAGGTTGTTACTTCCCAGCCTCAGCTCTTCTTCTGTGGAGCATATTCTACTCTATGCATTCTTGTTACCACACAGTCCAAAGACAAGCCAGGTCAGGTCACTTGAAGAACTTTTATTGTCTAAACACTGTGTGTCTGAGGTGCAGAATTAGAAAATGAAATCTTTATGCAAATGCAACAACTAATATAGTTCAAGTTAAGTCAAGGAAGGATTTAAGTTACGGTAAAACAATGTTTTCATAATAGCAATAATGATGATAATTTCCATTTACAGAGTTTACTCACGTATACTTGTTGTGAACAATTTGGCTTTTTGTTAGTCCAGAGGGCAACATATTTATTTGACAAGCAGAGAAAATGTACAACTTAACTTGCACCATGCAAAACCCCAAAGCAAAATAATAAAACAGAGAAAGAGGAAGATAATAACTGATAATTTGAGTCTAATGAGCTTGTGTTTGTTTAGGCTGATTCTGTACAATAAACCGTCAGCCCTGAAGTCAATGACTAAGCTGGGACGATAATAACAGTCTACCTGGAAAGAACGAAGCACAATCCAACCTTTTGCTTCACATGTTGTTTCTAGAATCAACCGATTTGTGAACCAACCAGTCATTTATTTCTGTGGTCATGACAGATAAAATGTACATGCCATGGACTGTTATCTTGCACCATGTGCAACTGTAGGGGTACAAGATAAGAGTGCCTGTTGAGGTCATGTGAGTGCTTTTACAATGTGGATATGTAGTGAGAGATGCCAGACACTATCCTAGCAATCCTCCTGTAGCATGTGATGATACACAATAACATCACATAATTATGAAGTCTCTTCAGCTATGCTAGCAGCTCTCACCAGCTCACTAACTAACTGTTACACTTACATAGTAAAAATGTTAGGCTGATATGATGTCTATCATGTATAAAGTCTTAGTCTAGCATGCTAACTTGTGCTAATTAGTACAAAAAGTACTAAAGGGTGATGAGAATGTCATGAATTTTGAAGGTGTTTGGTCATAAACCGAACTGTTGGACAAACTAGAGGATCCAAGAGATTTAGACATGCATTAGTTATAGTCATAGTCATTTCACCCAAAAGCCACGAATGCAACTGTCATAGTGAAGCTACAGGAAAGGTCAGTAACTCACCTAACTCGTTGATCCTCTGGGCACCATGGATATGTGAACGATATTTGATAGCAATCTATCAAATACTTTACACCACAATTCACTAAAAGGAAATCATGATAGCAGGAGAGAGCCAGTAGGATTCATCCTCTGGAAACCATGAATGTCTGTACAACATTAAATGGCAAATGATCCAATAGTTGTTGAGCTATTTCACTCTGGATCTCAGTCAGTCAGTGGTTGACTGACTGGTGTACTGACTGCCAACGGCATCCAAAGCAAAGATATTTTTAGCTTTTTATCTACAAAAAATGTTGCTCATCAACCTTTTAGCCAAATCTAATTGAACTATTATAGACTATAAGAAAGTTTTGATGACTTGATGACTGTTAGCTTTGAAACCACACTTTTTCTAGACAGTCAATTAAAGCTAAAATAATTAGTAAATTAGTAAAAATTGTTGACAGAAACAAGTACACTCGGCCATAATTTAGCTTGCTAGATAAATGTTTGGTCATTAATCATATTTTAGATTTTGTATGTCTTAAATGGTATTTGGTTTGAATGTCATGCATTCAAATACAATGCATTCCATCACCAGGCATCAACTTGCTATGCAGACATTTCATCTGCAACTAGTCTCAACATGTCCACTGTAACCTTTAAAGCAAGTTATAGCCCAGTAATAAACCCTCGGTGTGACTCAGTGTTGCAGTGTTGGTTGCATATACACTCTTCTCACAAAAAAGAAAAAAGAAAAAAGAAACAGGAAATTTCACAACCAGTGCAGTGTATACTAGACTTTCACTGTTACTGTCATATGTGCCTGAGTGAGGCTGCAAAGAACTGATCTGCACTTTTATCTCCTAAGTCCACTGAGCCTCCAACAGCTCTATCATTACAAACACATTTTAATAATCAAGTGCTGTGTAAAGCCTCAACCTCATCAGCATTTAAGTTGCAACTTAACACTGCTACAACAACAAACTTTTCTCACTTGCACAAATTAAATCTGTATTTTTTTAATTCTGTGTTATATTTTAACTTGTTTGCAACATGAATCTTCTGACAACCTCAGCACCAGTTGAACATGACCTAAATATGGAGCCAAGAATTCACTTCCTTTCTGAAACTTATCTCATGTCTGCTTCACTCAGACATGTCTTGTTCCATTGATGGTCTCCTTTAGTGTACTTCCTGATAAGCTAAATAATAACACTATAACACCGAGGTTTCTGTCAATAAGTTTAATGTTTGTCTACTAGACAAACAAACAAATATTATTTTATTAGCATTCAACACACTCTCTAAACTTCAACGGAGCAGTTGTTTCAATGCTAACTATCTTGACTAGAACCTATGAGCTTCTCAAACTGCACTAACACTTTGAGCTTTTCAGACAAAGTTAAAAAGAATCTTTCCATCTCTGAGTGGAACACACTGAGAGTCGAGTTGCAGGTTTTGCATGTTTCACAATGAAAGCCTTGTTAAGACATGAAGGGTTTGTGTCTACTGAAACACTGGAGGGTTTGTAACACTGCAGTAACTTTAACATGGCAAACAGGTTTTGCACTTCTGCTACGTTACTCGATACATTAGCTGACTAGCTACCTCACTAACATAGCAAACCGATGTGATTAGCGAGACTGTTGTCAGGGGTCATATTCAGAGTTACACTGAAAATGGAAATGATGGGGTCATTGATGAATAACTTTTTCTGCAATATATTTCACAACCTAGTTAGCGACTTACCATAAAGACACTGCTAACTCTGCAACACATGCAATGCTGTGATGCTGCTTTGCTAACGCTATACTGTATATGCTGCACAGAGCTGAGAGTAGTAGTCTCTCTTTAATTTGCCAGAATAGCTCATGATGATATTCTAAGTGAATTCTGAATTCAAGCTCAGTCAGTTTACACAAAATCAAAAACCAGTCCAAGCTGGGTGTCGGTAAGCTCAGTTGGTAGAGCAGCCCCCCCAGGTACAAATGCTCAGTCCTTGCCGCAGCGGCCCAGGGCTCGAATCCGACCCTTTGCTTTATGTAATTCCCCATCTCTTTCTCTCCCCACATTCCTGTCACTCTTCAGCTGTCTCTGTACAATAAAGCCAATAAGGCCAAAAAAAATTTTTTCAAGCCAAGCTTGTACACCAGCCCAGACTTGTAAAACCGAAACTGACCCAACCCTACACACCATGGCAAATACTTTACTTGACAAACAAAAGCTAATGATGGAGATTAACCCAGAAATGATGCAAGACTTTATCCCTATGTACACAGTGTCAAGTCAACATTAGTCAACTTTGGAGTCACATATTTACTGCCCGTCTTTTGCAGAATTTAACCGAGTTACTATTTCATTAATGTAATGTGCATTATTCCATTGTTAATCAATTATTGTCCATTTATCTTTGGTCAATACAGGTCAAAATGAAGAGAAGGGACACACCCCTCTGTAAGCAGCAGTCTACACCCTGCTTAGGGAGAGGTGAGTAAATAGTTCAGTCATATGATGACACAGAGCAAAAATGGTCTCTCTTAGGAGACACCAGTGTTACTCTCACTTCCACTTTTCAAAACATGCTCTCATGTCACAGTTCACCACGCTGTTGTTCACAATGTTTGCCATTCTAATCTAAAAACAGTTATTGGTGCTTAACAATTGTTAACTTGTTAAGCTGCAAGAGAGCGGCATGAAAAAAAGTGTAATGCCCTTGGCAACATGTTCAGAGCTACACTGGCTAAGTTATACTGTGTGTGGCTCAGAGGTATAGCGGGTCGTCCACTAATCAGATAATTGGTTGATCCCCAGCTCCTCCAGTCTGCATGTCGAAGTGTCCTTGGGCAAGATACTGCACCCTCGGTGTGTGAATGTGTATGAATGGTTAGCTCCTAAAACTGATGAGCAGCTGGCACCTTGCATGGCAGCTAATGCTGGGTAAACACACAGATTGAAGCTGCATAAACTTATAAATTCTAACTTAACCACAGAGCATTGCTGGAGTTGTTTTTGTTTTTTTTTTGATAATGGATACTAAAAAAGATTGTTTACACTGAGTCTGTCTAAACACATGTCCAGTGGCCAAACCTACAGTTAAATAAACTCTGTCATCTGGGAAAAATTTAGTTTTTCAAATGTACTTTCCCAGGACTTAATACCCTAGAACTGTAACATTTCATTGCCTCATCACTCCATCCAGGAGATAGCTGCTCACATGTTAGCCGCCAGTTGTGACATACCAGCTTGTATTAAGAGCCCCTGTTGCCATGACGCTCTCAACACCCTAAAATAGAGATAGAGAGGGACACTCAAGACAGCAACAACTAGCAGCTGCATTATACATACAGGCACTGTACTACATAAACAGCCGAGCAAAGCCTGACTCGGACAGTTGGAGTGAAAACCCAAGAGAGACGCATCGTGGATCCAAGAAAGATACAGACACAAGACACAAGACCTGAGGACGGTCTTGAGAGTGTCAAGAGGTTTCCGTAACAATTCAAATTGTTCTGAGACACAACAACAAGTGGCAGACATATGAAAATAGCGGAGCCATAAGATAAGAGCTAGGGAGTCTCGAAGAGACAGAAGCAGACACATTAAAGCTGAAAAAGTCAACAGGAGCTCAAAAGACTCAACAGGCAGAAACAGAGTGAAACATGGCCAAAACCACAACCGAAGGTAAGAGACAGAGAGAGCCTCCTCTACTGATTATGAAGCTGTGTAGTGACACTGAGATGCAAATGTGATGACAAATAACATCTACTAAGAGGTTCATTCAGCGTCTACAGTCTGAGGTGGTCAAATTTGATTGCAGACGAGCCTTTAGCCAAAAGTGACAGCTGAAACAACAGGGGTAGATAATTCTATTAAAATGTGAGTATTGTATTACTTGATTATTTATTACTGTAAGAAGTTTTTTTTAAATATGTTATGTTGCAAAAGTAGTTCAGCACATAAATTGAAATTTTACATGATATGTTGAAAGACCCTGCCGACATACTCAGACTACTTTATGTGAGTCAGGTTTCTATTATAGGAGGATGTAGGTCAAGGTCATCCTAGAAGCTGCTCAGCTGTTCTAGCAGAGAGAATGTACACATGTTGAGTGGCTCACCAGGAATGACTGCTTCAAAAATGTGCTAGCCAAGGAAGACTCAGAAAATTGTGCCAGTGTGAGGGCAAATGTTAATGGTGGCATCTGTGAAGAGCCAAGATTGCTCAAAGTTTTCAGATGGATAGAGTTGCATGTAAACCACCTAGCAGGGTGAATATACGCAGAGGAGTTTGCTACTTGATACAATGGTACTGCATATCCTGTCTTGTCCTTGTTGATTCAAATGCCTCCACAGGGATTGATGGTAGAACTGGCCAAGTGGTCAACACTGGCTGCAACATAAATATTATTAGCAACAGTGATGACACGATGATCACTATAGCCAAACATCTCCACTACTGATGCAACATTGGATAGCAACAGTAGTTTTCACACAAGCAGGTCAAGCTATCTAAAAAACAACTCTGCTGTCCTTCATCTCTTCTGATCAGATAATAAACTCACAGGGTCTGATGTTTAAAAATAGGACCCTTGTTCATGCCATGGGCATATAAGAGAATGAGGTCAATACAAATAAACATTACTGTTTTCCATCCAAAATGTCTTGGGAACAAAAAACATGTTATGCTACCAGCAGCCGTTTAAACCACAAAGTCAGACATTCCTTTTCCATTTAAAGTAAAAGCCAGAAAAATCTGAATTGTCAATTATCATGATACGTATGTGCAGATTCTTTGGGAATGTTTTCTTAGTTTATTGTTCCCAAGGGGATGCTGGGAATTCATGAGAAATGTAAATCGCCAAGATATAGATAGAGTTAGAAAGAAAGATTATTTTGACTAACTTTAAAGATTACCATGCAAAAATGCAGGAACAATGAAAAACATTGAACCTTAATATCAAGCCAAGTGTCAAATAATCTTCTATACATAAATCATGCCCCTCAATCGAGAACTCATTAATGTATAAATTGCAAACTCATACTTTATATAGCAGGTAAACTGCATAATAATGTGGCACTTAGATTGAAAGCAATAACATTGTTGCACTATGTTCCACATCAAGTAAGCTAAACAAAGTGACTGACCAGTAGACAAATAACAGACTGTGGAAGCAAAATGCTTTTCTGTTTTTTTTGCATACCATTCCCAACGCTGTGTAATCCCAAAAAGGGTGACCCTTTTTAGCCCTCAGGGGTTAAGGTCACACTGCCAGTCTCAACCTGGGACAGTGATTAACTGTGTTTACTGTTTGACTGTAACATGCCTGACATGTTGACTGAACTCTTCAGCCAGCAATGAAACACAAGTCAGCCACTCAAGACATGTTTACTGGTGTGAGTTAAGATGATTTGCTGCAAAATGTGCCAAGTTCATCTCTTAACCCCATCACCCGCTACCTCAAACTTGGATTTGTGGGTCTCATGTTTATCTTATTCGTATTTTATTTACTGTCACCACGAATGATATTTCTCCTACAATATGTCATCACATTAGTGAGATAAAATACAACATGTTAGCGAGTTGCTCACATTCTGTTATTGCATCAAAACTGTAACTCTGAGTGACAAGTACACAAACCACAAGATACTTCAGCAACTACTGCTAATGACAACTGTGAGTAACTAATTCTCTTATGATCACAATGTAAATTCAATAATAATTTAATATTTGCCAAGCACCAGTGAAGGTTTTCTGATTTTCCATTGAATTCCTGACATAACATTTAACTATGTGAAGGAAAATTCACATTTTAACTGTAGGGAAAAGGCTCAGTCATGATTGTTATTTGGCAAAACCCTACCTTCACTGTAGGCCTTCACCAAATCAACTGGTCTCTATCACTGATATTACAAACCATGAATTATAATATACACTTTCTTTTGAGATACCTTGTTGTACAGCTAACCTTTCTTAGCAAGGCAAAAAAGTATTCACTGGAGCTCGAATCTTTCTTTCAGAGATGCCTCAGCTTTTCCAAAGAATGTCAATGAGTGATGTGGATGAGAAGGTATGTCTGCTAGCAGAGAAGGTGTACGCCTCTGCCCTGAAAGAGGAAGACACAAAGGATGCTATGGCACTGTTCACCGTGCCGGAGGACTGTCCCATCGGCCTGCATGAGGACAGGGAGCGGGCACTGCAGAAGGAGCTGGCTGAGCAACAATCTCAGGAGTCGACAAAGAAGTAGGAAATGGAAATATGTTTGATAAAAATGTGTTCCTGCACACTACACAAAGAAAAGAAAACACTGAAAATCTTTGTGAGCTTTTATTCTGTCAAGACTAATGTTTGTCCTCTTGTGTGTCTCTAGGAAGAAGAATTTCATGTTGAAGCGTTCGCAGTCGGTATCTTTGCAGCTACCTGTCGCTGGCGACTGGGCCATGTCTATGGGGTCCTCAATACTGTCCCCCGTCACGCCTGAACCTAGTCTCCCAGACTTTCCAGACTTCCAGAGACTGACCATCAGTGGAGATTACTGTGCAGGGGTAAACAGGATTAAAACTTAAACTCAGAATTAGCAACTACACATCATATGAACGTGTAACTAGCTTCATACATCTCCATGAACCCAAAAATGAATACTATCACTAAGAGGAGTGGATGTATGAAATAATGAAAGCAAGACTAAAATGTCTCTAGCCATGGTGAAGACTCTGTGGTCGTAGAAAATGGATGAGAGATCTTTAGGTTCTTACCTACATTAGAGCAAAAAATAAAGTTTGGCCAAAGTTTCTCTTTTTCCATGACCTTCCCAGATCACGGTTGAGGATTATGAGCAGGCAGCTCAAAGTCTCCTTAAGGCACTGTTCATCAGAGAGAAATACTCCAGGCTGGCCTACCACCACTTCCCGAGAACCGCTGCCCAATTCCTCCGTAATGCCGAAAATGCGAAATGGAAGGAAGAGGATGAGGTCTTGCCAGGTAGGGGCATTTAGAGAACCTCCTATTTTTCATTAGAAGAACTCTACTGGTTAATATTTAATATTCCTGAAAATCTTTGTAGCTACTGTGGGAGCCCCTGGTTCCTAAAGTAAAAGTCTTGTTTATTTTTTCCATACAATGTTATGTGACGGTTAGAACACTTCTACTACTTGCATGGATATCAAACACTCCCAATTAAAGCATCAGCACAAAAGATTAAAAACTGTGTTTCTTGTATAAAAAGTCAAAAAGGTACAAGCCTACATGACCACTGAGGTGCGTTTCAGCAAAAAAACATGCAATCACAGAGCTAAACATTCTGCCAAGGCCAAAGAGCAGCGTCCAGAATTTAAGTTTTTGGTCTGTCTACTTTTGGAATGAATCTGGTCACAATTATATAACATTTGAATGGCACTCTCACATTAAAGTTTAGACAACTTAAGACATTGATTAAATACCCAAAATAGACTGAATGCAATGTGTTTCCGTGACTGAATAGTAAAAATTAAAGCGTTCAACATTAATTCGATGTCACAGGTTACAGTGTTATTGCAATGCTGTTTTCGTTTTGTTGTGCATTGCATAATAATGACCAGCTTAGATCTGTATCAACTATTCTAGAAGCCTATTTTTAAAACCTTGTATTGTGTATCAGAGTTGGTGTGAAGAGTGTGTGAGTCAAGGAACTATGGGGGCAAGCTTCCAGAAGCTTCTCCTGAGTGCAAATAAGAGGGAATAAGAGGGAGAGAAAGAAAATACGTCATTGATAAAATATGATACATGGAAATGACCAGTACTGCTAATCTGTCCATGTGCATGCTACGGCAGAATTAGTCTTTCATCATCTTTTCATTCATATTTTTTTTTAATTATCAGCCATAAATGTGAGATTCATATATATAATATATATTAATTTTAATAAAGCAAGTTTATAAGCTTAAGGGGTTAGAAGAAACAGTTTACAAAGAACATAGTTTAAAACAGAATAAAGAGGAACAGCTTTCTTCCTCAGCTCTAACCATGACAAACAGTGAAGACACATGAAGTGTCTGTTTAGATTAAGTAGATGACTGCATAGTTAGCATTAGCAACAGAGCAGCCATTTCAATGACCAAACTAACAAACTCAACCTTCAGTCACAGAAGGTGGTGCAAGAACATGATCTTCCCTTAGTGACAAACATGTTAACAACATTTGAAAATTGTCTCACAGATTAAGTGTACTACCAAATCTAAAAAATTACTGGGAGCTACCATATTGTAGCAAAATGTTTTTTTTTAATGGTAAATGATTATTATCGATCACACAGTTAATAAGAATAATGGTGATAATGTAAATGGAGTCTTGTTATTTGACATGAGGTTATGATACTATCTCAGTCCCAGAGTATAAATGACTTATTTTCCTCTTTGTTTGTTTACTTCCATCCTCTGCAGACATCTTGCCTTACCCTCATGAAGGAGAGGACCCATACTCCATGGAGGGAATTCCTGAGGACTTGAACTATGAGCTGCAGATGAAGGATGGCATAATTCACGTTTATGACAATGCTGAAGCATTGAAACAACAGATGCCTCACACCCTCCCTTATCCTGATCTGGAGACCTTTGCCATAGACCTGAGTCATGTCCTCGCAATGATAGTTGACGGACCAACGTCAGTACATAACTGTTTTAAACATTCTTAACAACAATAGACATTTCACACAGTTTTTACACTGACATTTCACAAGATGGCTTGAATAACTTGCCATTCTTGAACTGTCTGGAGCAGAAAGCTAGTCAACAGGATGATGCTTAAAACTAATTTCTTTTCCTACACTATATGAAATGTTCTGCTGATCTTATGTTGTGTTTCCTCACAGGAAAACCTACTGTCACAGACGGTTAAACTTCTTGGCCTCTAAGTTCTACCTTCATGAAATGCTTAATGAAATGGCAGAGCTCAAAGAGCTGAAATGTGTTCCACACAGAGACTTCTACAACGTCAGAAAGGTTAGTTGGTATTTTCCAACTCTGCTTCAGCCTGAAGGGCTCTCAGTACAGCAGAAGTTATTTCTAACTTTATTGCACTTAATCTAAATAAACTGAAGTTTATGGATCTACTGGAACTCGTCCAATTAAGTCATACCCGTTGCCACTGTCAAACACAGGTGGATACACATATACACGCCGCTGCCTGCATGAACCAGAAGCATCTGCTGAAATTTATAAAGGCCACTTACCAGACAGAAGCAGATCGTGTGGTCTTGGAGAGTGGCGGCCAGAAGATCACACTCAAGGAAGTCTTCAACAAGCTTAACATGGATCCCTACAACCTCACCGTAGACTCTCTGGACGTGCACGCTGTAAGCTTCAAGTTCTTAAAAATTTAAACTTCCAGTACCATTTCTGCCAGACTGTTTACATCAGGTTTCCCTTGTAGAGTCTATTAAAAAAGACAACATTTTTGAGGTCAGGTAATCACATAATAACTCTGTGTGCATGACAAGAACTAATTTGTCATTATTCAAATAGCTACAGCTCGTTTCACTAACCTGTGTTTATTGACACAAGGATGCAATTATGTGTGTTCATACATTTCATATGGTGTTATGCAATCATTTTCTATGTTCCATGCAAAGTCCTCTTAATGTGTAATCTGAAAATAATCAATATCGTCACTTTGTTGGAATGAGAATGTGCTCATCAGTACATTAGATTCACTTTCTCTCTCATGATTTACTCTCTTAGGGAAGACAAACATTTCATCGGTTTGACAAGTTCAACTCCAAATACAACCCTGTGGGAGCCAGCGAGCTGCGAGAGATTTACTTGAAAACAGACAACTACATCAAGGGAGAATACTTTGCACGTCTCATCAAGGTGTAGTATGAGTTAAAGGACTTATATTACTGAAAGGCCCAGAACACCGGCGTTTTCATTTATCCAGTCTAATTAGATTTATAAAGTTGGATAGAGCTACACTAGAATTATGAGAAGTCATGAACTCCATGAAGCAATAGGAATGATAATAAGGGTCAGGGACAGATCAATGAAGTGCAGTCTACAGAACAGGCCTATAGGCTTTTTTACACTGAAGACGAATGATGAGATGAATGATGGCTGTATTCCATTTAGTTGCTTTATTAGGGTATTGTGCTGGTATGCTGGCTAAATGTCACAAATATCATAGTTTATGCTGCATTCAAATGAATTCAGCATTTTATTGGATGAGAGCAGAACGGTAAAATGAGGCGAGGCCGGCAGAAGATAACATCATAGGTAATGGTAGACGGCAAGCTATTGTGCCTTCTCCTTTCAAAGTGTCTGCAGTGTAAAAGGCCTATGACACAAAATATGTGAAAATGCAGCTGAGATTATTACAGCTGAGATTTCTTTCTTTTTTTAAGGATAAAAACACACAAAAAAGTCCATGCAATCAATGATCTTTACTTTCACGCTATTTCACTTATTGCCTTTTATTTCAAGTAGGATTTCTCTTTCTCCTCCAAATTCAAACTAAGTTTATCTTCAGTGTATTTTGTGCAGATAAACCAAAGACTTTAATCGTCTGTGATAATTGGTGTGCCACAAGTTGTAGATGTCTTGCACCCGTTTATGTGCAGGCTTATGTGTCAGTTACTTCTGCTTTACTAAGAAACACCATCTACTTCCTGTGGTTTGCCGTCTGTTTCAGGAAGTGGCTAAAGAGTTGGAAGAGAGTAAGTACCAGCATGCTGAGCCCCGTCTGTCCATTTACGGCCGCTCTACCAACGAGTGGAAGAGCCTAGCAACATGGTTCATCCAGCATAAGGTCCACTCCCCCAACATGAGATGGATGGTCCAAATTCCCAGGATCTAGTAAGTACTCAGTGGGGCCAAGAGTCCATTTAAATGTGCTTGTAAGGAAGACATGGAAAAAAAAGCAACCTGACACCAACTGTTGCATAATTGTTATAGCCACTGTAAGCCACATATAAGGTTACTCGTAAGCCAAGGCCTCATGTTCACAGTTATTATATTGTTTCCTCTTTTAAATAACGACTGATGAAATTCAGGTAGTTGGTTTAAGATTAACTTTTTGAAGTAATAAAAAATCCTAATATCACTGTTGCACTGTTAAACGCAGCTAACAATTAAGGAATACTTGTAAAGCTCATCAGACTGTTCTAAAGGAGCAAACAAACTGAGATGTGTGTGTTGTTTGTCTGGGGAGATGAGCTGATCTGATTCCTTTTGGCTTGCAGTGACATCTTCAGGTCAAAGGAGTTAATTCCACACTACGCCAAGATGCTAGAGAACATTTTCCTCCCCCTCTTTGAGGCCACAGTCAATCCACAAAAGCACAAAGCAATACATGTATTCCTGAAATATGTAAGTACTTTTATGAAGGGTGTGATCTGTAACAAACAGGAAGCTTTCAAAGTGAAATAGCAGTCTTATCTGTTAGTTTCACCCTGATTGTTCTATGATATTTAGTAAGGAGTTGAAGTCCAACTGAGCAGACAAGAACAAGAACTGTCTTTTGAACTTGAATCTCTTTAGATGGGTGGAAAAAAAACATGCATGGTTGTGTAATATTTGTTTTGCAAATGTGCTATTCTTATCTTTGTTGTGTTCAGGTAACAGGATTTGACAGCGTGGATGACGAGTCGAAACACAGTGACCACATGTTCTCTTACAAAAGCCCAAAGCCTGAGGCATGGACCACAGACAACAACCCTCCCTACACCTACTACCTGTTCTACATGTATGCCAACATCATGGTGCTCAACAACCTGCGCAAGTAAGTCCTGCAATCCTGAGTGTGCATGCAACAAGGTACCCCAGTGGTTTTATGACAATGCTAATCCAATTAGCACCTTGGAGTCATGCTACTTACAAGAAGGTAGCAAGTTAATCACAGGCCTGACAAAGTGCTCATACTGATTTCATGACAAATGTTCAGCTTTCCAGCCAGGATTTACATGTCTTTTGCATCTGTAATGAAGGTTGAATCCAAACACCAGACATTTTAAGAACTACTTTGTATTGTTGGGCAATGTAAAAAAAATAAAATAAATGGTGTATCAATAAAAAGATGAAAATGGCAGATGGCCATGATGTCTGCCTAGGCTGCAGACTGGTGCTTGATTGAATCTTTAGCTGACATTTTAGAAACCTAAAGCTTGAGCAGCCTAAAAGAAATGAACCCTGTCAAATGTATTGCTACTGGTATTACATTGGATCATTGTTTGTCCCTATATAGAGAGCGAGGACTGAACACCTTCCAGTTCCGGCCCCATTGTGGAGAGGCTGGCTCCATCACCCATCTGGTTACCGCCTTTCTCACAGCTGACAACATCTCTCACGGACTCAACCTCAAAAAGGTACTTTTGAATGCTGATTTTTAATTTGTTTAGAGAAACTGCATTTTTCTATATGACAAAAATGTTGATCTCTGCAGATAACGTTCAGCAGTTTCAGTCATACATCACTCGTGCTAAAGTTACAGGTAGAGTAACAAACAGGTGTGAGAGTGACATTTGGAAGTATTTTGACTAAATAAACAAAATGAATGTGCAGTGTAGGCTATGTAATTAAACTTTTGTATCACACAACAACTAACTCCATGTATCAGTGAATCTTCTCCAGTCACGTGTCAAAAAAACACGGCTTTACTGACATTACTTTGGTGTCTACACGTCCTTGTCCTCCTCCTCTTCAGAGTCCTGTGTTGCAGTACCTGTACTACCTAGCCCAGGTCCCGATCGCCATGTCCCCACTAAGCAACAACAGCCTGTTCCTTGAATACTCCAAGAACCCTCTCCGAGAGTTTCTGCAGAAAGGCCTGCGAGTGTCACTGTCCACCGACGACCCCATGCAGTTCCACTACACCAAGGTAAGAACCACAGGGATGAGAACACTTCAACATCAGAGCTGACAGCAGAAGTTCTGAGACATCTGGTCAACAAGCTCATCACATATTAAGATTTCAACCTTGGGCTTTAAGAAACAACTAACTATGATATATGACAAAGAGAACAACCTGAGAAATTGTAGAATTTTGACTTTCTTAGTCGACAAATGACAAATAAATAACTGTGACACTAATCGTTTCAGCTCTTGTAGTAAGAATCACAAAGCCAAACTGTCATACTGAATAAAACACTTTGTGATACATGTTCTTGGTAACATTTGATCACAAACGATCCCTTGAACCCCTTCAGGAGGCCTTGATGGAGGAGTATGCCATTGCAGCCCAGCTGTGGAAGCTCAGTACCTGTGACTTGTGTGAGATAGCCAGAAATAGTGTGGTGCAGAGCGGACTCTCACATCAGGTAAAGTTTTTTGATAAGATAACTGAGTTCTAAGACTGGAGGAATTCAAAAGGACAGGGACATTTTCTCATCACCCTTCTTATTCCCATCACAGCTGGCTGACGAGACAAGCTTTACATACTTTGCACGCAGCCTGACAGTCCCAAATCTTGGCTCATGATTCATATCTCCGGTTGTCAGTTGAAGAATTTGAATTACTGGCAGCCGAGTGAGTTTAACAAAGCTTGTGAACTACTGTATATGTCTCTGAGTGAGTGTGTAATACAAATAAGAGACATTTCACAGTTTAGTTTGGTGGACAAATGATGTACTAATGACACTGTTTCTAAATGGTATTGGTCAATATACTGATCCATCTGAACGTATTGGGCTTGACTTTATGTCACTGTGAAAAGCCCATACAAACCCTCCCCTGGTTAAACTACACTGACTGCATTATGTTAGCCCTGCCTATATTAAAACAAGAACCTGGGTTGACAACACATAGAAAGGTCAACGATTTAACCACACAACTGTTACCATACAGTCACATACTGAGAAGATTTTTATCTTTTTCAACTTGTCGCCCACAGGAAAAGAAACACTTCATTGGATCCAACTACCTACAGGACGGACCGAAGGGGAACGACATTCAGCGGACAAACGTGGCACAAATCCGCATGGCCTACCGCCATGAGACACTGTGCAACGAGCTCAGTTTTCTTGTGGACGCAGTCAAGGCAGATGTTGGCACTAACCAAACTGAGTGATGAACCAAGACAGCACAAACTCTGTCTGAATATTTTTGTAACATATTTTTATAAAACTTCTTCACCCTGAATTTTAAAAATAGGAATGTTTATTATTTTATGTTTATCTTGGTGCAGAAATCTGGCATTGCAAACTTGACTTCTAGGCTGCATGCAATTCCGTATCTGTGAATTTTGCCACCATCACTGTGTGCCACATTTTATTGGGATAGAGTTATTTTATTTTACATATTGTGAAGTGTACGTAAATATGTGGATCTGAATACATGAAGGGGCATTGGCCACAACGCCCAATTTAGAATTGAAACATTCAGAAGCAGAATATGATGATTTGATGATGTGATGCCGAATGAGTACAAAGTGTGTATGTTACAAAGGACTTCATGTGGACTGTAGATTTGAAAAGGAGTGTATTAAAAAAATGTATTTAGTTGATGAGGTAGGAGCTTTATGATGAACTCATGTTATCACAACTGTGAAGAGACTAACTGATTAGAATTATTTTCTTTTTCATGTTTTCATTTTTCATATGTTGTAGTTTTTCATATGTAAACAAAGGCTGCAGAAAGCAGCACAGCAGCACCCCGACTCTGTTTGACCTGAGTGGAACAGAACCTTAATTAGTATCATTGGTAAAACTGTGTTTACATACTATTTCATGACAAAATGGCTACTGTGAAAAAGGACTATACACTGCTGTTTATCTACACACAGGAAACGTTACAGCGCCAGCCACAATTTCCTTTTTGAATTTATGATAAGAGTGCTCATATCAGTAGTTTCATTACAAGCACTTACTTCCTACATCTTTAAAATATAATAAAACATAATATATGTATTGTGTACTGGCTGAAAATGTTGTACTATTAAAGCAACAAAGCTAAAATTGGTATTTTTGTAATTTACTGCCTCCGGTTTCAGTGTAATATCAATGTGGTAAATATGGACAGCTGTACTTGTGTATTTGTTATGATTATATAACTTAGTATTAAAAACTAGGCAGTGACAACTTTGCTAACAGCCAAACATCAAGCAAGGTCAACAACACAAGACATAGCAGCCAGCTAATATGAATTACTAGTCCAACAGCAGTCAGTCCAGCTCGGTGTCTGTCTTTCAGTCTTTTATTTCACCAAGCTCTCGCCAACGAATAAAAGTCAGGCCCGGATTTACTCTTGTCCGGCAGCTTTATGTTCGCTGACTCTCTCCTTTTCTTTCTAAGCCTCCATTTTTTCTCATTACATTGCCCGCTCGCCCAGCTCTGATTCTGGCACCACATTGGGTACACATGCTAACACTCCCCTGGTGCACTGGACTCACAGTCCAGGCAGCCCGACTAATAAACTGAGCTAAAGTTAGCTGACAGCAACTTACTTAAACTCTAAAAGAACAAACGGTGGTTAAATATATGACTTATTTCTACCAAATGTCCATGTAGTTAGTGTTGACAAATCTTTTCTGGTTGTAGCTTCGGGTTGGGTTGGATGGCGAAACCGGCCAACCTTGCCGCTGCCTGATCTGTACTGCACATGTGCAATTTTCAACAATTGTAGGTGATGTTTTATTAAGGCGTCTTTAGAACAAGTTTTAACATCTTCTGGATGCACTCTGATGATGATTTACATGTTCATGATATCTACTGTACAAGCATATGTGTGTGAGACATACATGTTTACATAGCGGCAACAGTTTCCAGTTATTTTGGCTGACGTTAGCAAATGTGAAGTGAAGTGAGGAATTTTTACATTAAAACATAAAATAATGCATTGTAATGCATAATTTATCCCAGAGCTGATCATTTCAGTAGCTAGTGAGGAACCAGTCTTGCTTCTTTCTCATGTTTGTTTCACGTCAATTAAAGAGATTTAACAAAAAAAAAAAAACACAGGGAAGTGAATTCAAAAAGTCATAAAGTGCAAAAAGTGAGTATCTCTTTATTAAGGACAATGCAGCAGGAATCAACACACCTCTTTCCACTGAATTAGCTAAGTTACACACAATGTGCATGTATGTAGGACCAGATGTTTTACAGTAATCTAGAAAAGAAAAGTGGCCTTGGAACCACATGGAGCATTTTCTCATTCTTATATCATATTAAATAGATCCTTTTACAACTTTGTTTTATACATTTTGAATGGATCGTGCAGAGATACAGCCAACTCCTCTTAAATTTAGTTAAGAAAGTTTCCAACTGCAGCACATTTTTGGTTGTGCCTGGTCTCACATTACAGCATCAGATAATATTTTACACCACAGAGATAAAATCATCTGTTGTTGTAGTGCAAAATCACAAAGAAAGCTACAGTGAGGTTTCAAGGTGAGATTTGTCAGCATCGACAACCAAAAATGACTTTTGGTCAAATTAAAATTCACATGTTTATGGTATATTTAATGAACATTCAGCAAATATCAATTCAGGACGAAAAACTTAAATCATGTCAGTCGTTAAATTTCATATTTGGAAAAATCTGTTTAACTACCCAAATTTAATTAAATGCAAAAATAACTGAACTTGCTAAATGTAATGATCATATCATTACAACTTTAGATAATGAATTCAATTTAAATTAAATAGAAATTTATCGCTGAAAAGAAAAATTAAGCTCAATACATTTTCACATTTTATTTCACAAATATTTTTCAGCTAGATCCACTTCTCATAAATCACAACCAGCCAACTCAAAGTGTTGCCTGTGATCTAGGAGATCTAGAAACCCGACCAGAAATACTTACTTGAAATAAAACTATTCTGTGATTTAAACTTTAACATAAGTTCATTTGTAACTTAAAAGCTGCCTGTCTCATGAATCAGTTATCTTAGATATAGGCATGACAAAGCGGAGCAACACACGGACAAGACTGGCTGTTTTGGAAGTGTAAACTACAGTACTTCTACAGCAATCAGTTCAGAATAACCTTAATAAAATTATAGTCATTAAAATATATATAATATATAATATATAATAAGTAAAAAGATTAAACCAGCAGAGATGACAAATAGTGGTTATTTCCAACTGTGAAGAAGACACCACAGCAAGCTATGTCATTAAAATCATATAAAAAGAGTTAGTCCTGTACACCCAAAAGATGGTAAGGTCAGTAGCTGGGTTCTGAAGTAGATCAGAAGAACAGGTTCACATAACATGGCTCATAAGGCATGTCATGTGGGATATAAACATGCAGGGCTACATTACACAGACTACAGAATAGCTTTATATATGTCAAATAAGTTTGGTTTGGAGTCAGGACAGCAGATTTCCCTCTGTTTCAAATCTTTGTTCTAAGCTAGGCTAACCAGGTGGTGGTCTGCCAGAAACTCTCTGCCAGAAAGCAGATAAGCTTTCCCCCCAACAAAATGTCTAGCTATTTATTTAAATGTACTAATAGGAATATATGAGTCTGAACAACCCTCTCTGCATACGAGGGCTGACCTCAGTTCGTCTCCTCTTCAGTCCCGTTCATTTTAACATGAAAGGCAACTTCAACTTGGATCCTTCCATGGTAGTTAAATGAACTCACATATTACTGTACTTTAGGTCATTCTGTGTGCTATATTAATAGATAATAATATACATATACTTAACGTATTAACACACAGTTCCCATAAAGCACCACATCTACAATACTTGGGTTACATAGAGCATCCTGGGATTTTTTTAGGACTTAAAAAGAAACATGTTTCATTCCCCAACCCTGTCACTAAGAACATAAGGAGCAGAAAACTGCTGGTTTCGTTTGGATGTTAGCATTTTAGGGGGATTAAAATTCTCCTCCTCAGTGAAAGTGACATTTTGTGTTGCAACATGTAAGGTCTACGATTTCCCCTGTCGTCTAATTGGCTCAGCGTGTGTTAAGGCCTGTGTGGGTGGCCTGCCTCATCAGCCAAATTGAGGATGGAGTCGACTATCTCTTCCTCCGTGGGGAAATCAGACATTACCCACGATTCATTGGCAGCAGTGACTTGCAGGCGACATATCGGACAGTTTCGGCTCTGCCCACTCCTGCAGACACAGAAGAGAGTTTGCAGTAATTACTGATGTTGTTTGTACATATTGCGCGTGACTAAAACATTTCTGTCACACGGGTAACTACTGACATGAACTCAAGTTCGGTCTGTCATCTTACCATTTATCAATGCACTTCTGACAGAAGCTGTGTGCGCAGGGCAGAATGAGGTCGGCCTTTCCGTCCATGCAGATACAGCACTCCTCCTCATCGGTCAGCTGCTTCACCCTGCATGAGCACACAAACTTTTTTTTAAATAGACTGCTTTAATTATTTTAATTATAATTATAAGGAGGAAGGCAGCACATTTTTCCAGAGTGATAAACAGTCAATCATTCTACAGCAATACAACTTGTAAAATCCATCATTAAAGCAGCCTGTGTTTCTTTTTACCACTTGGGGACAGAAGCTGTAAACACACATATAATGACTTCTATAAAGTTATTATGGTGAACGTGTTAGCAAATCAGCAGACACAGAGAGGCATTAGCATTCATTTGGTGTCATGTTTCTGGACCTCCCTTTACCTCCGTTTTTGGTCACTCTCAACATCTGATCGAAATGTGGTGGCCATTAATCACAGGGGTGGTGGTTTCAATCCCATGCTCCTCTTGTCCAGAAGTCGAACACTCCTCAGGCAAACATTAAACCTCAAAGTGCTCACACTGTCAGGACAGCACGTTGCAAGGTATCTCGCCATCAGTGTGTGTTTGAATGGGTAAATGAGAGGCAAAGGTAAAGCACTATATAAACACTCTTTAGCTGCAAACCGTCTGCTATGTTGATAAATTAGACACTGACTTTGTGTGTCTGTGGTTTTGTGCTGAGCAGGAAGTGTCCAGTTCATCAGAATATGTCAGCTTTTTTCGCCGAGAGCAGCTGCGACTAGGTGTATCACTGTGAGTGAACCGTTTCAAATTACACGTGATCGTTTTACAAATAAAAACACTGATTAGTCCACCTCTATCTCAAATCATTACGTCGTGGCTAAACAGAAGGCCGGTCATGACATTATTCTTTTTTTTGCCTTTTAGTAGATCCACAGCAGTAATGTACATATAATGTAGTCTGAAATGCATTCCTTGCTCTGTAAATCAAACAGCAGATCTGCTGCTTGGATCAGAAAGTTGTGAGACAGACTAAAATCAAACAACACATTTCTAAAGATTTTAAAGCTGGTGCTGTTGATTTTTAGCTGTGCCGCTGTAACTCTGATCCAAGCAGCTGATCTGCAGCATTGCTTGTTTTGTGTGGGACAGTACAACAGCAAAACAAGCAAGGTAAAGCAGTGAAAATATTATTGATGCAGCATGCACTGAAGAGGATATTGGTTTGTTTTTATGTGCGATAGACGATAGATCCCTGACTGATTCTCCAAACTGGGCGCAGGCTAACTGCCATCTACTGTCAGTAGATACCATAGTACCTCCATATCAATGAGCACCCCACTTCAAGATGAATGATCCCATTCTTATGCACCAAATAATCCTTTGTACGAAACACATTTCTAAATGTGAAAACGGCACACTGAGGTGAATACTGTATTGGTCACAGGGTCTCTACTGACCCTTTGAAGGACCACTTCATGTGCACCTACAGTACCTGCCCATCCACATGCTGGCCTGGCAGGAGTCCGTGGAGGGGAGCTGTGCAGACGGGCCCTCCGTGGCGCCCTCTGCACACAGAACTTCAGCAGCCTGGCTGGTGATGTCTCGATATAACTGAATAAACTGGTAGAGGTTCATTATACGTGATACTTCGACCATGCCGTTCTCTTTGTTGATCTAGGGAAAGACAAAAGCAATCACATGACTCACATGGGTATAATGTTCTGTATGTCTGTACACATGACAGCCAAAACAATGAATCTTTAAATTTAGTGATTTCTGTCCGCCTCTGATCATCCTGGGACGGTAACACATGGTTAGGTCTTTACATAATCAGTGGAACAAAACTCATAGTTCAGTTCATCTCACAGGTTTGATTCAGTTTGTTACTGGCATGTAAATTGTCTCTCAAGCACTGAACAAACTCAGCTGTGTGTTTCCATTAAAATCAAATTGCAGAATGACTCATAACCATAACCATAATGAACTACAAGTGGATCACTGAGGGAACAATATGCAATATTTCTGGCTGCAATAATTTCATACTGAGTCACATATCCCACATGCAGAGAGAAAGTATTAGACGAGATCGATTATATTGTGATATGACACCCTAAAGGCTTTGGTTATGTTTGTTAGCAGACGTGCACTGCAGGCAGAACCTACGAGGTTTCATGCTGAATAGTACTTATCTTATAGACTTCTTGTAAGTAAGAGAATGAGCATCAGCCTCTCAGATAATAACAGATTAAAGAGAGACTGTGCAATCTAATATGAAAACGCTTTCAAGCTCAAACATACAAAATGCTGCTGTGATTTCTTGGTCAGTTTGTCTCCTTGCTGATAAAACTATGGTTGATGGTGGTGTGGCTGTCGAAGGAGTGAGTGGTGTAGAGAAAGATGCAGAAAAAAGAGGAATAGATAAATCAAACGCATGCAGTTTATCAATTAAGACTCAAATCAATCAATTACAGACCGAAACAAAAGAACCACTGTCCTGTTGGAGATCCAGCTGACAACATGCCTCACATGACATGTACAGAAAGAGGCAGCAGGTCACATGATAAATGTGAGTTACTGTGAGTCTGCATTTCAGCTTCCTGTAAACACTGCACAGCTCTGACCAAACGGTTTCGATTCAGTTTGACTCTAAAAAGGCCAACATCTGTGTAGTACAGGCCCAGTCTTTCTCCTGCACATGATCACAATTGTAGTAAAGAGAGATGCAGGATCACAAAAACATCACGCTGGCCAGGAGGTGTGCAGAAAACAGGTTGACTTTTATTCTCTCATCAAACAAAGGTGGTCTTTTAACCAAGAAAAAATAGGTGCTGCTCTTCCCATAGCATACAAACCAAACTGACCCCACTAAAAAACATTCTCAACATATACACACACAGGTCTGTGAAAGGGAGAGAATGGACACGATGAACAATAAAAAACATAATTTTCCTTGATTTGTTTCTCCCAACAAATACATATTAAATTCTGCAATATAAACAAAAAAATACTGTACATTCAGAATGAATCAATGAAATGCACAACACGAGCAATCCAACTTAATTAACTGAAATATTTCCACCCATTCCATCATCCAATCAAAACAATACCCACCTCCTTTTAGTCTCTATAAAAGGGTACCTATAGAGGCGTAATCCCTCTTTATGCACATGCCCAGATGTACAAAGGACTGGAAACAGGTGACAAACCATTGTCTGTCTTGCACCGTCACTCATTTCAGTGTTTTTAGGAATCAATTTAACTCAGATGACCGTGAGGGAGTTAGCACTTCCTCCCAACAAAGTTTTATCAGCTTCCTGCATCTCTCGCTCTCTTACTCTCCAACACAAACTCAAATGTGTGGACAGATGTTTTTCTTGGCATGCGACGTTCCCGTGCAAAAGGTTCTTTGGTCTCACCTTGGTACAGAGGACCCTGACGGCCACCTTCCACAAGGCTGTGGCATCGGATCCTGGCTGCACCTCAAACAGCAGGTGCTTCTGCTGTCCAGCAGCTAGCTTGGCCGTACTGAGAGAGGGAGAGATCAGGCAGAAGAGAGACGGTGTGTTCAACTCAATACAGCATCCTGCATGGTTTTTACTGCTGTATGGACACAGCTACATACAAGCATGCAGACACAAACAATGTTAAATCACTTTTTTGATGAATTACTTCATTGAGCTGGGAGTTTTTCATAAACTGTATGATGGACAGTTATTTGTTCTGCTACACCTACATCACGTGTCCGGAACAGACTGGGACTTACACGTCGTTAAGTTCAGCCACTCTTGCCAAAAACTCCTCGTAGGTGAGATAGCCGCTGTCCCGCACCAGTCCAACATGTTTCACCAGTTTCTCAGGCAGATGAGGCAAAACTGACTGACCTGAGAACTGCTGGCCCATCTCGGCAGCAGCAGCACTTACCAAACTGCACTGGCAGAGGGCTCATTCAGTTCTGCAGAGCCTGGTGGGACATAAACAGTTAAAGGTCAGTTTGAAGCCTTTACTCATTATTCTCTTTGAATCACTGAAAATATCAGAGATGTCGGACGTGACAGGTCTGGAACCAGGCTAGGAAAAATCGAGTATCTGAAACCTGTCAGCAGCTGCGGTTTAGTCTGAGCAATGGGAGTGTAATGGTACAGGTATTAGTACAGAACATTTTCAGTATGGGTCTTTCAGTTTTGGCACTGATGTAACTTAATCCAACACCAACATTCCCCATGAGCGACTTCTAAATTAAATGACAGAATGAATATGTATCTTTGTGTTAGATCAGTTTGTTAGCCGGGCTGTCAAGATTTGTACCACAGGCAATTTGGACCAGCAGGAAGAGAAGGTTTTCAGGCTCAGGGTGCCGGGGAATGCTGATGATGAGTGGACCCAGTGTTGTGCCAGAACCAGAGCCCTGTGAGCAAGCAATGTAACCGGGCCTAGCAGTTCCGATGGACATAGATATTGACCTAAGGACGTCGACGGGGGGAGCTAAGAAGAGAAAAGGAGAGAGTGAGCGATCACAAAGCCGCTGGACAAGGGTAAATCCTGGTCTGAAAGACGCCAAGCCGAGCTTCTTCTTCAAAATAATGGATTATTGTTAATATATTTCTTCACTTCCCAAATGTATGGTATTCTGATTCATTCATTTTAACAAAACCGTGATGCTTCAGTCTAAATGTTTGGTGTACGGGCCTTGGGTGCATTGCATTAGTTTTACGTTCGCTTTCAACATAGTTTAACATTTATTGATGACACATACTGAATTGACTTGGCTGAAATTTTGTAAATATATCGATGCATTTTTTGTTTATCTCGAGATAGAAGAAAACTGGAGATTTGTTTTCTCAAAATAATTGATCAGGTCAAGAGTTTCAGCTGACAGTCTTCTCCTTTAATGAAGGTTATCGATCCACGGGTTCATGGTGCACATTCTGTTTTTTTCTCACTTCTTTAGGTAATGTATCTTATATTTCTGATGAGAAAATAGCACCTTCACTGAGTACACACTCACTATCAGGAACAAAACATCAAAGTCCAGCATGATCAACAACATGAGGAGTTTTTCACTTTCACTCTCTCACAGATCTTCACTACATGATCACTGCGGCCGGGCGGACTGACAATAATAATATCATCATGATGTGACTATAGAAAACATTTCTTATATCGATGCTTTGTGATTGATCTGTAATTGTAAACTCAGGTAAACAAGCAGAGGAGCAGCTCAGTTAGCTCCATTAGCACTGTGTAATAACGCTGACACACACTGTGGTGAGTGGCAGCTCCACTCTTCAACCCGCCATCACTGTGTTTATGAGGCGGCAGTGAGCTCGAGTCAAACAGCACGGGCTGATCCGAGCAGCGTCACTTCTTCACAGCCGCGTGCTAACGAGGAGTAGCATGGAGGTAAACACTCAACGAGTGGCGGAGCTGTGGAGGCTCGGTGTTATCCTCTGCTGTGTGTGTGTGTGTGTGTGTGTGTGTGTGTGTGTGTGTGTGTGAGAAAGCAGCTCCTCTTCTTACCGGACAGTCTACGTGAGAGGCGCGAGGCAGCGTCCGGACTTCAGCACGAGCTCCGCGGTCAGGATCCGACACAGGTGTGTTGACACAACACGGGCGCCTTTGGATGACGTCGCAGTGTGTCGCTTTGGTTTCACTCACGTCATTTGAGCCGTAATGGAGGACGAGCACTGACTTTAAGAAACTCTAAACCTTCTTGTTTTATTCATCAATTCAAGATATTTTTTCCATCACTCAAAAAGCTAAACTACAAAAAAATTTTGCCTAAATATTTCTCGTCTCCTACTTTTCTAAGTCATATTTAAATTTAAATGACCTGCTCTGTTTATGCCTGTATTTTATTTATTTGCCTCTATTTTATTTGTTCTTGTGTTTTTGTTTAATGATTCCATTTTTTCTCTCTGTATTGCTGATAAAATTGTCCTCTTTGAGAGTTTGTATTCGATTTTGGTATTCAGTTATTTCATTCTTAAAATTTAACAATTATCGTCAATACCAGTGTATCACAACCCCTAACTGCTCTCATACTGACCAAGCAGATACACAATATATATAATAATGAGAACACAAATCAATGTTTTTCAGAGCTAAAGGTGTTGTGATGGTTGGTTTCTTCATGCTATGATACTCTCCGACTGGAGAGCACATCGTCTGCTATCCTTCTTTTTTTTAACTGCAGGGAGAAGATAATGGGAGATTGATTTAGCTTACATATGGCTGCAGGAGATCGAGGAGGCAGCAGGTGGTAAAGAAAAAACAAGCAGAGGAAGAGAATATAATGAGCAGAGAAATAGGATGAGCGAAATTGGATTGGGCTGAAAGGCAGGAGAGCAGAACAGGTCACCCGGGGACACATATAAGAAGGATAATATAAGATTCAGAGAGAAGATCATAGATAGAAAGAGACAGAAATAAGTGCAAAATGAAAGGCAAAGGAAAATTCAAGAAGATGGCTGCAGAAAATAGGGTTCAGGACGTTGATATGATGATGGAAACCAGATTAACTCCTGATGCATCCCAATGAAATGACATTTTAACAGAGTTTGAGAAGTTGAGTGAACTTAGTTCTCTGGCGGAAGGTCTATTTTTCACCCGAAAACTCATTTTGGATTTGGCTTTATCTGATGCCAAGCCATCTGTTTTATACTGGCAAAAAACAGATGGCTTTATACCCAACACTTGAAGGGGAGTCATACAGAGAAGAGGCTGCAGCACAAATGACACCTGTAACTCTCTCAGACCGTAGGGGGAAAGGGACACAATCAACCACAGATTGATGTTCTTCATATACTGTTTTATCTAATATTGTCATTCTGTTTCTCCATAGTGTCATTTTACTTCTATTATTTCTGTTTATTGTCTGTCTGTACTTGCCTGTTGCAAGTCTGCTCATCCTGGAAGAGAAACTGATTCTCAGGTTTCTTAAAAGGTTTGTTTAGGGGAGTTTTCCTAATTCTGATCAAGGCTTTAAAATAAAGTGTTCTGTGTGTTGTACATGTTGTAACACCCTTTGAGGCAAATTTGTGATTTTGGACAGGATGCCTCCTCAAGAAAATGTCAAGTGAATTAACTTAAAAATATAATCTCTCTTTCTAACTAGATTAAAAATCTAATAGCACTACAGCTACTTTGATCATTTAATGTCATTTAAATTAATTTGTGTTATGCATCCACATGTAAATTCTGCCAAACATGTAATCACATCTATAAATGTAATAAACTAATAATACACTAAAAGCTTAAAATGGGTCATTGTAAAACCGATGGTTAATTTAGTCGGTTAATTCAATGTAAACTCATTTAAGTTAATTTAAGTTGAGTTGAGCTTTTATTAGCAAATTATTACTTCATAAGAGCTGTCAATAGATTTGTAATATTCACCTTATATTGGTCCAATTATCAATCAAGTAATTTACAACCCTTTATAGTAAATATTAGCAGGTTTGATGATGATGTGATTCTATAATGTTTATATATAGTATTGTATATGTTATATGTCTATAAAAAGACATATGTGAGGATTTGCTACACTCTCAAATTAAAAATCAGGACATTTGCTCAAGCAATTGTTACAGAAAGCTGTCTTTGTTTGATTGCTGATTAATAAGTCTCCTGGTGTCTTTCTAAAAAAAAACAGCAGGTGGCAGCAAAGGATACCAAACCAAATAAAGCCGAAGTCAGAATCATGGCTGTACTGAGAGGGATGAGTTGTTATAATACATTGATATAGTCAATACTAATTCTGTATGTAAAAAAACATTCAGCAGATGTGATCGAATTAATAAAAATGAGAGTTTCCTGAAATAAATATTTGACAATATGACAGATAATGTGAGGATGGTAACAATAGGATTCTGCATCTTTGTCATCTCATAAAAATAAATTCACCTGTTTGGTGATGAGCTGTAAACTTCAGGTTCCTGTGAGAAAATAATCATTTAGTGGGAAGCTATTTCAAGTAGAGGTTAAAATACCTCTTTAAAGAATTAAGTAATTATTGCAATGATTTTAGCAGCTGATTGTTGCATTACATTTGCAGGAGAAACAAGTTGCCTTAAAAACTGACAGATGTTCTCTATTACTCATACTGATTTTTTATTATAATTTTTTTTCTATTCTCACACTTTTAGATGGGAGATGCAATTACAATTCTTATATCATTATCAGACCCTCGGGCTTGTTCTGATAGCTCCACCTCAGCTCCTCACAAGTCCTGACAGAATTACATATCAAGAAAAGGTCTAATGAGCTGTTAAAACTTTTCCGTCTTGATTTTTTTTAGTTTGTGGTTAATTTTAGATGCAGGAAACAGCTCTTTGGTGCTCGCACTGAGCTCATCCTCATTCATTTTCTCACTGCATGAAAGGCCAACATCAATTTATTGAGTCTGTGTACATGACTTCTTAAAAATGCAGCCCGATAAAGAGACTGAATTCATTCATTCATTTCACTTTATTTGTGTATTTTACAAAATAATGTGGGCAGTTATTTAAGACATCTATAAAAATGTCTTAACTAAAAAAACAAACAAACAGCACATTTACAAGAGTCAAGTTCAACAGTTTGAAGTTTAGAATCTGTGCAATGCCCTTTTTTACTAGAACAGAAAAGATCGCAGTCAAGTATGAACAATTGTATACAGAGACATTCAGTTTAGGAAAATGAACATAGGTATAAAGGCTCCATATTGTACAGGTCATTTTAATACATCACGTTGAAAACATACAGTAGATCTCTGAACAACCCAAGAAAATATGGATTGCTGGAATCCCAGAAGTAGTCCAAAATGAACTTGTAGCAATAGCATCCAAAATTAATACTGTACATACAGATGATGATTTAAAAACGTTTTCTGTTACTTTTTAAACTGGCCTACAGGTTGTGTGGTCCATAAACTGATAGTTCTTATGATGAGCCACTCTTTTTGACTGGCGGTGATGACTATTCGTACACACTCAATGTCAAAGCCAATCTTGTGGTCCACATTGGTAACCTCAATGCTTCCACCTTTAAACTCTCCTAACGTGATGTAGGATGAACACTGCCTTCCCTGTTTAGTTTCCACAGACCTCTGTCCAACTTCAAGAGCTCCGTGGTGAAGAATGTCATTTTGTCTGTCCTCTGTGCCAGTCACAATTTTAATTCTGCTGATTTTAGTTGATTTATTAAAGATTAAGACAAAGAAATCTCCAGTGCACGGAGGCTTCCCCCAGAAATATTCATCAACAATACTACTGTAAGCCTTGGTGGCGTCATAGTTTTCAAAGACATTGATGTTTGTGTAGAGGCTGGCAGGAGGGTTGTCAGGAATGTCTATGGAGTCTTCCTCAAAGTCGTCGTCCTTCAGCTTGTTCTCTGCTCCTTTGTAAGAAGAGTAGTAGCCCATGTGCTGGAACAGCGAGGGCTTGAAGCGGATCACGTCTTTCTGGGCCAACAGACCCCTGAAGTGGATGAGGAGCCAGTCGCAGGGCATTTCCTGGTAGAACATGAGGAGGAAATGAGCCAGACGAGGGAGGTCTTTGGAGTGGTACAGCTTCCCGATGTATCCCAGCTTGGAGAACTCCAGCATCACCCAGTAGGAACCTTCTCTGGAGGTGATCACCTTCTTCAGCGCCGTCAGGAAGTTCCTGGAACAGCGCACATCATCCTCTAACATCATGTAGAAGTGAGAGAGGTTTGTGCAGAAGTTGAGGAGGAAGGCGTAGTCCACGTTCTGCTTAGAGCGGAAACGGACCCGGTCCTCTGGGTCATTGTAGTTCCTTTTCAGTCCATCCAAAGATGGATAGTATTCCTCTGGAGTGTGAATCACCAGGAGGCGTCCAGCTATGATGTGGTGAGCAAACTTCCTGGTGATTTCCTGCACCAGGTTCTCACACCAAACCAGGTCAAAGTCTGCCAGGTGGACCACAACCACAATCTCTTTGAGCTCCTCGTAACTAGACTGATCAAAGATAGACTTGATCGTCTCCAGAAGATAATTCCCCTTTTTCCTCTTGACAGATGACAAGCCAATGGTCAGATACTCTGTCAACATAAATAGTTACTTCATTATGGTAGAAAATCTTAAATATGTCTTGCTGCTAGTGACTAAGCTCAAAAACCTAAAAAAAACAACACCAAAATAGTATCAGATAAGTAGAAATACCTACTTTTACGTGGCAAAGGAATTCCTGCAAGGTACCGATACGTCACATTGATAGTCCCAGAGAAATTGGATAGATCTCTGAATGTGTGTACGTATCTTTCAGAGTTTGCAGGATGCATCAATGTCTCTCCCAGCTGTCTTTTTTCAGCCTCCTAAAATTCAGAATATGAGAACACACGAGGGTACTAGGAAAATGCCAAGAGTAGTAGAACATCATCACAATGTATGGTAACCAAGTATCAACCTTTCAAAGATGACACATCTTACCAGCACATATCCATCATCCATATAAAGGTTAAAAAATAGCAGAAAGGTGATGAGGAAGCCGAGGAAGGGGAACATGGATCGTTTCCTGAAACACCTCATCTTCTCCACTGACTCCACATTAGCCTCGAGATCACGCCTCTCACTGCAAGAAGTCGAAGAAAACAGAAATTTGGTCAATCAAACGTGAATAAAGATGTATGAGAATGTGTACACATGACCAGCTACATATTCTGTAATTAAATCCCCGTGGACATTTGGGTAATGGCATATTAAAGATTAGGTGAAGGTTTCTGTGAGTGGAATAACAATGAGCTCATTACCTGCTTCAGTCAAAGAGCTTAAATCAGGATTGACTCACTTATCAGAGCAGAGCTGATAATTTACTGAAAGAAAAGTGTTAAAAGTGCAACTAACGTGTCATAGTACTAAAACAACAAGTCAATTATTAACAGAAAACAAATATCAGCAACAATTTGGTAACAGACTCATGTATGTCATTTAACAAGCAAAAATCTAATAATTCACTGGTTTCAGCTTAAATGTGATAATTTTGCTGCTCTTTTTTTTCTTTTTTCTTTTTTCTTTTTTAAATTGATGCAGCTGAATATCTCTGGGGCTTGTATGTTCAAAATTAACTTTTTATTATCATTTTATCAACTAGCATTTATTATCATTTTATCAACTACAGCGGAGATGGAACTAGGAAACATGAAGAAAAGGTATGCAACAAATGCACTTTATGTGACCATTATGTGTTACAATATATGGCAGCAGAACATTCTGAAATAAGCAACTTTAAAATATCATCTCAGGTTCTCGAAAATTTCTAACATTTTATAGACTAAATGAATAATTGATAAATCAAACAAAATGACAAATATGCCATTAAATCGGGGATAATGGAATTTTCTGGCCACCAGAGATAACGGAACAAACTAAAAATCCTCCTAAATACTGAACTTATAAAGTTGTTATGACTAATATAATACCAAGCAGCAGAAAAGGTTATATTTATTTATTTTTGGCCACATGATGTCCAATATTCACTCTGCTTTTATCTCTGTTTTGGTCTTTACCAACTCATGAGGGTAATAATAGGCTAACATTGTCTGGGTTGATTAGAGTGAACAAAAACAAAAAAGTTATGGACTGTAAAACCGAAACAATTGAGCTAAAAGACGCCACAACGTTCCATAGAGCAGAGTTGGATGATAACTCTCTGTAGGTGTGTCACTATGAGCCATTACATAACACAGTCATTTGATCCATTGTTAATATAAAATATTGATTAGTGTAGCATAATTAAAATAATCATTGGTTGGAGCCCTGAAGTAATAATCACAAAGTTGGGTGGATATTCATCTTTAATTGGGTTGTGATGAGGTACTCAGCATGACAGATGTGGCCACCGGCACTGACACAGAAATACAGACGGCTGATCTCAAGGTTTATCATTGGATTAGGCAAAATGGATCTAATTATGGATCAGTTTGGTGGTTAATCTAACCGTTCACGAGGGGAAACGTCAGTCATCTGTTCAGTTCGTATGCAGCAGTGATGTTTCAAAACTCAGCAAACACCCAGTAACACTGCGTGATAGAAAACAAACACTTAAAGCTCTGTTCAGTGTGATATTTACTCTTAGCATTGACAGTTTTTAAAATAAAAAGAATTACCCGGCTCACTATCTGTCCTATTTGGCACCGCATCCAAAAAAAGTACTGATCCCATGACACCTTCCCTAATTCTGATGTTGCATAAGGCAAAAACTCAGCCTTCAACGTGAGAAGCCGTGAGCTCCCCGTTGACAGGGACAATTTCAGCATAGGCCTATGTGTCTGCTGCCGATAACTCAATAAACAACTTATTATTCATTGTGTTATTCATTGCTCGAGTTCCATTTTAGGGGGGAAAAAAATCATCTGCCATCTGCCAGATTAGTGAGCCATTTTGTGTTTCTGTCACGAAAAAATCTCCACGGTGGCACCTGAGAGATGTAGAGGCAGGAGTGAGTGGAAACACAATGACAGCTGTGAGTCAATATTATGAAAGCCCTCACAATGAGCATCTCTAATCACACGCACACACCATTATTTGAGATAGCAGCCTGCAAAATCAGATATTGAGACGATGAAGGAATACCTAACAAGGCAAAATAATGGCCACATGCTTTGTCTGTGAGAGAAAATACTTCTAAGAAATTTGATTTTTGTTTGCTTTCTCTGAGTGAATCTAAACAACAAACAAGCCTCCCATAGGTCACGTACATTTATATGGAAATAGAGGTGCACCTATGAATAAATAAGCACTATTTGTTGGGTATATTTGCTTTTGTTTACAATGCTTCTCTGCCAAGCTGTTTTTTTTTTTTGTTTTTTTTTTCCTCTCAGCAAATTATCAGCGTGTGTGCCCAGTGAGCTCATTTCTACGACTGAAGTCATTTTAGATTAGAGACGGTAAAATAATAACAGGTAGACAGGGAATACCAATGAGTTCCAGCATTAAATCTCCCATAGGAGGTTTCATCTTTACTGGTGCACATTAAGAGTTTCTCCAGAACAGGGAATGAGAGGAGATTTGTCCTGTCCACTAATCTTTTGTTTTAAAATGTAAACTCCACAAAATTACAACTGTACTTAATACTAATTTAAGCCCGGAAAATGAAGCCGAATTGTGATTCAAAGAAGTTAATTCTCGTTAATATTTCCAGAAACTACATCTAAGCAGCCCGAGGACAAATTATTTTTATAGGTACAGGTTAAATTGCCCTACGATATTGGAGCAATGCAGCAATTGATTGATTAAATTATGGCCTACTACTCTCTTAATTGCATATTAAGGCTGCCAGCCGTCACACGCTCTATTTATACTGCAGCTGAAGGAGTCTTGCTTTTGTTTCTCCTCCCATGTGACATAAAAGTGCTTTTTTTCTTTCTGATCAGTATGAAAAACCAAAAAGCCACACTCCTTTCAATATGAAGTGAAATTACCACACACCGTAGATGCAGGGTTGTTTTTTTTACTGGAATGGGCACAGTGGGGGGACTCGTCAAAGGTAGTTTAAAGAAAATATTGGACAAACCAGATGCTGAAATATCCTGGCTTTTTCTGACATGACACCATTTAGCTGCACATAGACGTTAGCTTAGCTTTTCATTTAGATTTGTATGTTCAGTTTAAGATATGTTTACATCTTTTTCATGATGCAACCTGAAATGCGTCCCAACCTACATCTTCATCCTCCAATCCACATCACATCATCAGACTTACTTTAGAAAAGACAAAAGACATTACACAACAACAAGTTACACACATTCTCTCACAAGCTGTGTAGTACTACTTGTAAACTGATCTTCATATGTATAATCTGTGGAGTGCCCCTTTAAAGGCTTTGGCATTTAGACTTAATCCAGGGTTTTACAGGATCATCCAATATTGATGTTTTCAGCCCATTACAGTATAAACCTCACTTCAGAGAAAGCTGTCATGACGTGGAGGCACAGAGATGCAGCAAAGACAGACACCACAGCTGATCCATCGAAGCTTGGAGGAACAGTTTAATATGATTGTTGAGACACATCACAAAATATCAGTTACTCACTTTAACGGTAAAAGCCTATGTGCCAACTTCCAAAATATCAAAGAACATGTAAGTCAGTTCAAGAATCTATTTACAATAATAGCTATATCTTAGTCTAGGATCAGACCCGAGAAGGATTGGGGACGGATATGAACTGAATGATATGAACAAGAAGAACAAAAATAGAGATAGACAATGGATGACAAAGGCACTGCAAAATGCCTGTAAAAAGAAAAAAAATACTTTGTAACAAGACTTCATAAGATATAGAACCAAAAGGCGGAAAAGAGATATAAAACATATGAAAATAACTAATATTATGAGAACATGCAGGAGTGAATACTATAATGACATATTAGATAAAAACAGCAGTAAAGGTTATGGCTATTCAGGATCATCAGGAAACCAACTAGAGATTCCAGTTACCCTCAGTAATTCATTAATAACAGTAAGACCATAATAACATTATCGTCAAGTGTTTTGCAAGTGTGGGACCAAAGAGACCTGCAAAGACGTCCACCGATTGGAATAACACTGATATGACAATAGTGAAGAAAGTAATTGGTGGTATTGTAAAACCACTAAGACACATCTGTAATTTATCATTTTAATTGGTAAATTTCCAAGCAAGATGAAAATTGCTTAAGTAATACCTCTGACTACAGGCCTGTTTACTTACACCCCCAGTTTTCTAAAATATTGGGAGAACGTTTCACTGTAAGATAAATTCATTTTGAAGCACAAATTACTGAATGACAGTCAGTTTGGTTTCAGATTGAAAAGATGGCTCACAGATTTAGGATAATGACTACAAATATGTATGGTGCACTTGGGTATGTAGATTAGGTATGTAAATATGTATGTATGATTTTTTTTTCTTTTGCTACATGTTCGAAATAAAAATGTTCAATCAATCAATCTTTTAACAATTTAATATCTGTCTGTACGTATTGGAAACATCCTGAAATGAAGATTAACAACCAACAAAGTTTGGTTTGCGCACTAATTTAGAAAATTGATGGCCTGCAGCCTGATTGAAAGTTAGAGGAGACAAGCTTGTGGCTGCCGCGTTTCAGTCAATAACTAGACTGGCTGTGAAAGTCTGATTGTGGAAAGTGAATGAGCAATGCTTTAAATTCAACTTGCACCAAGGTGCCCTTCAGCAAGGCACTTAATCCCTATTTGCATCAGTAGCCACAGCAAATTCTCGCCCCAGTAAAGTCACTGTGATGGTTGTACTGGGAGGCTCCCAAGCGGGAATGTGTGTTACTGTGTGAAATGCTGAAACATAGTCTGCCTTCTCAGCAGAAAAAAACCCTTCTCTGAATACATTAGGGAATAAAAAAGATGGATGTGATACTCCACAGTGATGTATCTATATGACAGCTGGCTCACATCATTGACTCAATGACTCTGATGATTTGAAGTAGTTAATGTATCGAGAGAAATGAAAACGGTCACACAAATGAGTGTTACATGTTCGGTTCAATGTTGGATTTGGTCTTTTCGTGTGATTTATTGACAATACAAAAAAAAAAAGAGTATTATTAGCCATCTTTTCTGACACTGTTTCACATTTTTCTGCTGCTGTTTTATCTTTTTATCCTGCATGAACAGCTTTAGGTTAAAATCTTCTCACCCTGTCTTGAGTAAAAACACAATAAATGAGTTATGTTCCTACATATTTCTTGAAGGTTTAAAGTCCACTGCAACTTGTACAACACAGACAATGCTTCTGCAGTGAGATCCAGTAAGTTTTAGAGTCGTGAGATGTGCTGGGGAATCTGTGCCAAGGGCTTTTAATGGCTTTTTTTTTTTAAATCCTCTCTAGTTTATGAACTTCACACAGTCTTGTTGGAACTCTGTGAATATAATTTAATATACAATGCGCGTCTTAGTCACTATATACAGCTATTATTCTCCATCTCCATCCTGCCACGGCGGGCCTCGGGCAGAGATCTAATGTGGGTCAAAGCACTGACTGCTGAGGAGAGCCAATCCTCATTACAGTCGCCACCACTGGGACTGCAAAAGCCTTTCATGTTCGTCTTTGACCTGAAAGGTAAATACACTCCAGATGCAATTTACATGTAGTGCAGGTCTGCTGCACACAGAGGACCACTTCAAAAGTACAGAATTATGTCTGCTTAGGACTAAAGCCTCCTTTAATCATGAGTACTGCATGGCCATTGATTAGAGATGTGATTATTTTAAACAATGGTCATGATAATCTGAAAAGGTTCCTTGAACTAAAGAAGCAGTAATATATTGTGACTATTTTGAAATTAATTTTGAGTTTTAAGAGGATAGAAATCTGACTGAGAAAACCTGACTGATACAGGCTGACATTATTATATATAATAACCATTATGAAATAGCGGCCTCATAGCCTACAAAAAGGTAGTTTTTCTCTGCAGTTCAAAGAGTTCTAAGAAGCTGTGTATTTGCTAAAAATATAAAATATCACAGCACAGGCCAAAAACGTCTTTGTATGATCAGTGGCGTCTGTCTGTTTAAGATAATAATATGTTCACCAACAATCCTGCTCCAAGATGATGAATATTCTTTCACGGTTTTGAAAAGTGGCTGACAGAAAAACATAAACCCCAAATGTGAAATGACAATAATGCTCTCATTTTCTTCTCTGCTGGGAAACTGACTAACTGTCACAGCCAGCAGATAAGCATTATCTACAGGACAAACATTTTGGCACAACAGCTGGGGAACAGTAAAAAGTGACAGCGAAGAAGAAATGCTGCAAACTCATTAACTGCTGTGGAAGTGCCTTTGAGCAAAGCGCTCAGCCTGCTGCTTCTGCTCCGGGCGGTGAAGCTGGTCGTTGCATCAGAGTGCAGTTGACTCGCAGTTTACACTTTTACAGGTTTTTATTGTAATGCTGTGATATTAAGACTCTTTTTGTTTCACTGAATTGGTATAATTTTACTGCCATGAAATCTGGAACATTCATGTCACCCCCCTGATACATTTTAGTCATGAGTTAATTTGTTCTTGTGTCGTCATCAGGTCAAAATGTGAAGGTTTCTGGATGAGGTTCCCACTCTTTTTTAGACGGGACATTTTTAGTGATGACTCAGCTGCTATGACAGACAGGGACTGTACCATACACTAATATGTTCCTCTCAGCAGAAGTCTGATTTAAACTTGCACCGTCTTACTGACATTCTGTCAATCACTCCTGTAATTATAGAAACCAGTGTCATAAAAACATTTCACTATCCTGGCATAACCTTTAAATGTTCTAATGTCACTACTTGTACCACTGTCTCTTTCCTTTTCCGTTTTAGTGCTCTGTTTTATTTTTTATTTTTATAGATATATAGCGTCATTGTATTGTATTTGTTTTGGTTATGAAAGCCCTTCCTGCTCTGTACTTGGCAAAAAAATAAAATGGATCATTATGATTCATTTATAAACCTGAATCCTTTTTTCTCATTAATTATATTCACCATTGCTGCCTGAACACATAGAACACAAACAGTGGCCTAGAATTTAGCCTGCTCACGAATCTAGGCTGAACTTTATGCCTAACTGTACGATTCAAAGTCAAATATTGCTTGGATTATTGTGCCGCTAATATTATACTGCCACTGACTCTGATCAGTTAACACATCATATTTTAGCCCCTTTACTGACAATATGAGCTTTTAACAAGGCTGATCACACCGACTGTGAGCTCCAGAGGCCTCGTAGTTCATTTTCAGCTGAAGGAAAATATGAGAATGTTGAAATGAATTTCCAGGACGACACAAGATTTCGCAGTTTAACCTCTCATTTCCACGTGTTTTCTACGAGTAGAAAAAACCCTCCTCTGTACTCTGTGCTGAGCACTAATGAGCACTGAACTGGTTTTGGTGTGACACTCGTTACATATTATATATTCACATGAAGCTCGTGATATGATTAGAGGCTGTCTCAATTGCTGTTTCAAATGCCATGGAAGAACCTCAGCTTCGGCATACTCCCATACAGTATATACTGCACACTGTATGTAGAGTTTGGCTGTACAAAGAGAACAAAAGTAAAAAGAATAACGTGAACAGACAGTGGACATTTACTAGGAAACACACTGAGCCTGTTTTTACATCAGAGCAGAAAAGCTCGTGTTTGAAATTCAGCATCAGTCTGCTCACCAACACAGCTCTGCCTTTGGCTCATCTCCCAACCGTTTCTAAGCTTCCTGTAATATGAATATGTAGGGCTGTTATGGTCACAACAAATCCATATGCAATGCAGAATAATAATGAGGAGAAAACGCTTTCAAAAAATGCAATTAGTCTCTCATAAAATGGCTACTCGGGGCCTATAATGAGATGCCATTTTAATAAGCTTGTGTTGAACAACAAAGCCATTTGGTAAACACTATTGTTCATTTGCCTGTTGACATCGAGGCAGTGTACAAACCCACATGGACCCTGCTGAGCTGGGTGTGGCAGGTAAACAGGCAGCAAGTAGGGATAGAGATGAAAATACTTTGCTGCTGTTTGTTTTCCATGTTTTTCCAGCGATTTTATATGAATGAGCTTTAAAAATATAAGTCATGCTGCAGTGACAGAGCCCATCTTTAATTTGATTCATTTCTCAAGAAATGAGAAGAAACTGAACAGACTGATTCATGTTGGGATTTATGCGTTAATGCTTTCAGCTTAAATATGATTTTTTGTTTTGTTTTGTTATTAGTATTAAAGGGCAGACAAACACGAGAGCCTGAATGTTCATTCTTGACCTGACCAGCACTTAGACGACAGCTAGACAACAACAACAACAACAACAACAACAACTTCAGCTAGCTTTGTCCAGATGTTTCAGTCACAGAATAACCGGTGGTAGAGTAAATCAAATTTGCTGATGAACACTGTGTAATGTAGTAGCAAGCTCTGGAAGTGGTTGTAAGTGTACCTTGAGTTAAAGGACCAGTGTGTAGAATTTAGTGAAATCTAGTGGTGTAGTTGCAGTTTACAACCCTCTGCACTCTTGAAGGAGAAAACTACGGCGGCAGTAAAACTCACAACCAAACAGTGTTTAGATTGTCCCTTCTGGGCTACTGTACAAACATGGCGGACTCTGTGGAAGAGGACCACAATGATTCTTACTCTGAGGTGATTAGGTGATTATACACAAATGCAAGCATATTTATGCATATTATAAAACAAAAAATCAAAAAAACAGAGCATCCAAAGTTTTGTTTGCTGTTCGGTGCTGAGCAGGTTGCATATTGTTGGTTGGTTTATCTGAGCTTTTTCACTTAAGCGCAGCCTGTGGCTAGAAATGACACCACCAACGCTGTAAAACCACAACAATGAGATAAAAGATGCTATAAAGCGCTGCAGAGACCTGCAGAGAGTTGATGATAATCATCATCTGACAGTCAGTCATCTGACCCACGGTTAATATAAAAAATGGATTACAGCAGCTTTGAATAATCTTGAGTAGTGAACAATCAAAAAATTAGGGGGGGGGGGGAACTGTAGTTAAAAATCAGTTTAAGACACAAAACTGATCTGCTTCATCATTCTCCCGTCTCCCTGGCAACATAAGCAACAACCCAACAACTTTCATCGCTGTTAAGTGTGTTAAAAAAATCTGACATCATCCTTTTACCAACAAGTCACATCAAACCAAGAGCACAGAATAAACACAAATACAGAAATATCATGTGATTTATCCAGTACTGTTCTAGTTTTGGCATTTACTGCAGTGTTGTGTTCCTCCTTTGCTAAGTGAGACAACAGATTCTCAGGGTTTTTAAACATTTCCAAAAATCAATTCATGTAAAAATGATTTCATGTAGAAGGAAAAAAACAACCTTGAAATCACCATGTTGACAGGAGATATTAAGGCTGAGGCAAGATCTTTTGTGTTTTTAGAAAGGGTTATCGCGAGTGTGATTGAGGCACTGAAATGCAATCTCCTGGCCGAATTAAAGCTGATGCATAGATCCAGACTCAGAGGAAAATGTTAATAGAGTTCAGAGGGAGCGAGCTGCGGAATCATCGTCGAGTAAACAGCATTTCTTCCAGAAGAAAGCAAATCTTTTTGCTTCCAGCTGGGAGTTTTACCGACCGCATCTCTGCCTGGTTCGATGTGTTTACTTATTCATCAAGGTGGAGGGTGGGCAGCTAGTTTCTCAGACTTCAGCCTCCTGCAGTTACCCTCTTCCTGCTGTTGGACAAGAGGGGCAGACCAGATAAAAAAAAAATGCATGAAAACAGGCACATCTGCCAGCCCTGTGCCAAATATTCATGCACCCATGGTGCATGTTTGGTTGTCAGCAGGCAGAGCTGATGTGACTCTGTCCTGGAAGGGTGGATTGAAGTCAGTGCAGCATTTCATCTTTGTTGTGAAGGAGCTCCCAAAATCGTCTGTCTTAAAAAAAAGGAGCGTACCAGTGGTTATTACAAATCACTGTATCACTTACTGCGAAAGCTTTTCAGTAATTTCACACAGGTGTGTGAAAAGAATGGCGAGCAAAGACGATGTTTTGCAAAAAGGAAGTCTCGAGGGATCAATAAACTATTCTGTTCTAAACTTACATTAGCTCACCTGTGCTTACTCGCCTGCGTGTGCTCACAGCGCTCGACTTTGTTGCTAATTGTTTACACACTATTCGCTAACGCGCTAGTGCTACTTCTCTTCTCTTTGGTTTTTAACACCATGTAGATGGTTGATTTTATGTGTATACATGCATATTGTTATTTACGGATTTATTTTTGTCTGTTTTATTTATTTTATCATGTGCGGGTAGTCCTTTTATTTTATTTTTATTTTTTTCTATCTTTCTATTATCTACTTCATGTGTTGTTCTGTTTCTATTGTGCTATATATTGTGTTCTATCTTGTTGTGCAGCACTTTGGAAACCCCGTGTTGGCTAAAATCGTGCTATATAAATAAAGTGGATTGGATACTAGCTAACGTGACAGTAGTTTAGTACTTCAGCTTAACAGTTAGCGATGACTTCGTTCACTTCCTCTACTGCTCATTCTCTTGCTTGTTGTGTCAAATGTTTAGCTGTTCCTCTGCGTCCATCAGTGATTAGATACATGTAATAAATGTATTTTATTTGCTGTGCTGGATGCAATGCTGAAACTAAGTCATTAGCTACTGTACTTATCCAATCCCCAGTCACCGGTGTGGGCTGGAATTTTTAGATTGCTCTGAGCACAAATGACTCTCTCTGCAGCCAAGAACTCTGCCATCATTACCACACGGCTACTGTTCAATTATTTACGTATTCCAGCTTGACCAACATGTCATTTTCCATCGATGAAAGTGATGTTGTGCTAAGGCTAATATCACTATCATGGTGGCACAAGAGCAAACGACGGAGGCCGCTCGTGCAGCATCATCAAGTTGGAAAGAAACCAGACTGAGGAGGTCTAAAAATGCAAGCAGCATAAAAAGAGTGTAAATTTGATTAGAAGTATAATAAGAGGTCTGGCCAGCAGATTCCCTGTTATGTCTCTTAATCCATTTGTTAACACATGCTTCCAAGTTGTTTTTTTCTTCAGTTTTAGGAATCCATTAGTTTTTCATGAACATCCATGTTAAACTCACTTAGCAGTGGTTACCAAAAAAAAAAAAAAAAACTGGATAATGAAAAAAAAAAAAAAAAAAAAACTGGATAATGAAAAATACATAGTATTTTTAGTACATAGTTAATGAGCTAAAAGATTAAGTTTTAAACAAATTGTTATGGTCCTTCAAAGAAAGATAAAAAAAAGTGTTTACTTTTTCATTAACACTGTTAATTTAAGTTGTAGAAACTAGACGTAAAGAGAGGGAATAAAACGGTTAATTGAAGTCATGAGTCTTGTCAGTGACAGCTGTGCTTCATTTTGTAGCTGGGGAAAGACAAGGAATCGCAGTGGGGAGGAAGTGATGCAAGTTTCACTTCTGATGTTTGATATCTGTGAACAACAGTGATCAAAACAAGACCCTGACAGCACACTCCGCTGTAGGGAGTCTGATTTGTGTGTGGAAAGTGGAAAATGCAATCACAGTGGTGGGAAGCTGCAGCCACTTCTTAATACGTCTTCTTTTTTCAGCACCATTTACAGCTACAGTCCAAAACAATTGTCGAGAGCCACGTTAGCTGCTGAGCTCCTCAACCAAAACTGTGAAGAGCCTTCAATGGTTCAAGTGTGATCCAGTGGGACATGGCTGTTATGGGGAAGAAGAACAAAATTTACTTACAGCGTGTTGATTTTGCTTCCAGGTTTATGAACACTTACACTAACAATCTGCAACATTTTTCTGCTTAGCTCCGAGCTCCTATCAGTGTTTTATATAACTCAGCAGTGATTCAACCTGCACCTCATGGAGCTTTTACACTCAGCTTTTCTGGGAAAATGGTGCATAGGAATAAAGAAGATACTGAAATAGCCACCATGGATAAAGAAATCAAGCAAAGCAGCATTGTACAGAAACCCAAACCTCATTAACAGAACATCTGAGCTGACAATGCAGCCCACCAGAGCTGTTTTTACAGCGTGTCAAGTAGTCTCATTTCAGCCTGTGAAAATGAGTGTCTGGCCATAAAATGACAATTACATCTTTAAAGTTTTGGTCTTTACTACTTACTGTTGTTTTTACATAAATGAGAGCAGAATCTTTCAGTGCAGAGGCCTTGTCCTTGAATATTAATGTGTGTGACTCTGCAAGGTCTGCCTGCCATTTATTAATTTGTTTCTGGAGGATTTATTCACTCCAGCATCCTGTCCTTCCATTGTGACATAACTCAGTCAGGCTAACATGCTGTTTCCAAAATAATCCTGTTTATGCTCAACAAGCTAATTTGTTGATTTGAAAGTAGTTTGAGGACAGATATTAGATATTCACAGTGGACATGAATAGACTGGTGATTTTGGGTAAGATAATGGGTTCCAAATGGATGTGAAGGAGACTTTTGAGTGATAATAAGTCTGCTGTGTAAATGACTTTACAATATATATATGTATATATATATATATATATATTTATTTATTTATTTATTTATTTATTTATTTATTTAATAGCATAAACCCTTTACAACAAAGGGAGTTAATAATTTAAATATGCTTTAGTGTTCAAATGACAAGGTTACATTTTAATGTTCTGGTCTCTAAATGTACCATATTGTATCTCAGATGAGTGAAAGTTATGATAAGAAGTAGTGATAATTGAATCAACAGATTATAGTGATTTCTGAACAACCTGCATGTTCCCATCTAAAATCAGATCTATATCAGTGCTCTTTCATTCTAAATCTAAATGAGTGAGCCATTACTATTTAAAAATGGGTTGATGTATTGGGTTCACCTTAAAACCTCAATAAACTGCACTTCTTCATGTTTGGACTTGACTTGGCTCAAGCAAAAGTTCCAGATGAATTTTAAGCAACTACAAACAACCTAAAAAATCCAGTCAAAATGTAGATACCTTGTTTTAAAACATACAGTATATTTGACTTTTTTATATTGTACATTTCTATTTACGATTCTGACCTTTGCAGTACTTTTACTTTTTTATTACTGTGTTTATTGTTACCATTATGCTCCAAAATATCAAGGCAAACTCTGTGTGAAAACCTGCATGGTTAGAAAGCATTTCTGATGCTGATATTTCAGTGTGGGTCATCCTCAGAGTCACAATGATAACGTGGCTAAAAATACATGAAAGCAGCGACACGCCATCATCATTCCTCCATGACTCTCTACTGTTATAAAATGCTGCGAAAAACAAAACAAAACAAAAAACAAGCTTTAGTGGTGGTTTTCAAAAACATTTGAATAAGTGTGTGTTTTCAGTGTTCTACTGTGAACCATTTCATGCAGGACTTTTAATTGGTTAATGTGTAGGCACAGGTTGTAGCAGCAGTCACATTGTGAGATTTTGATCCTATAAACTTGGTGAAGGCCGTCTCTGTCCAAAACTTGTCCTGTCTTGTGGACGTGTTGCCTTTAAGGCCTCTGTTTTGGACGGATGATCTAAGATTTCATTCATGTTTTTCTGATGATTTCCAACTTTTGACTGAGACCACCCACACAGTGTGGAGGCCTTGCAAAGACCCTAAAACAGTGGCTTGGTTGATTTGATTCAGCCTCGTGAGATTAAATATTCATATCATATCATATCATATCATATCATATCATATCATATCATATCATATAAAAAGTGTTTACACCAGTAAACATGAACTTACTGGACTACTGACTAAAACACATTGCACACTCATAGTTTTTACATCATTCTATGATATTGCAAATAAATAATTTTCAGCCTCTTGACTTCTTCTTGACTTTTATTCATTGCTAACATGTGCTTCTAAACTTGTGACCAAACACAGAAATAAGTGGAGTTCAGACAATAAGAAATAAGTTGTGTTCTGTGATGTACCTGCTGTGATTGCTCATCAGCCAGCATACACGTGGCTGAAAATATTTTAAATGTAAGTGACACAGAGAGGTCTTTCAGCTAAGTAGCAGAGAACAGGAAATCTGTGCTGCTTCACAGCCGGGGAAATAAATCTGTATTGATTTAAATTAGAAGTGTTTGATGTATTAAAGGTACTCACAAGTTTAAAACCTTCTCTTCTGAATGAATCAAAGTGGCTTGATTGTCACAGTGTATGACTTCATGTGTCAGTTTTTCTATTCAAAGCAGAATATTCAGGAACAGCATGTCTGATTATCATGAAGTGTTCAGGATCAGTCGTGGGGCAGAATGACTAACTCAGCCAGCTTTTTTTGTCCAGCTGTGTGACGTCAACGCCGAGCAGAATGGTGGAAAATTTCTGTGAGAAGCAATGGACTGGAGGTGGGTGGTAAAGTGTTGGAGAGGGGGACATTTTAAGAAACACGGTCACCTTGGAAACGTTAATGGTCTTTGATAACTCTGATAACATTATCTTATCTTAGGTTTATTTACCCCAAGAAACCTGGCTGGCATGCTGTTTGCAGCAGCACTCAGCTTCAGATATATAGAGAAACCACCAACAACTAGAGTGTTGCTCAAAGGAACATCAGAATATTTCAAAGCTGACAAAAGTGTCAGACAGAGAGAGAAAACATGTTGTTTCTCCCCGCTGTTTCACAGAAAGGTTTCAGCTCCATTAAGTTTTGCTGGTGCTGGTTTCACTTGGCGTGCTCTGACAGACAGTAAAATGTTGTTTATATGTCAGAGAGATACTGCCTGTGACTGTTAGCCAGCAGTGGAAGAAGCAATATGAAATCCTTTACTTAAAAGAAAAAAGTAAATTTCTTCCATGTTACAGTGGTAAAATGTCAAAAATGAAATTACTGCAGTGAAGAATCAGCACAGCGTTAAATAACTGTCACATAAATATGAACGCCGTGCAAGGAAATACTGAAAATACTCAAAACAAAAAAAATGTTGTTTTTTAATTTTTGATATTTTAATTGCATCACAAATATTGGAGAACATGTAAAGAAGGACAGAGAGAAGGGAGAGAGGACAAAGGAAACACGGCAGGAAAGACAGGAGAAAGGATGATGAATGGAAGGAGGAAGAAGGGGATGAAGGGAAATATTAGGGATGTGTATCACATGTCAGATCAGGAGAGTACATTTAAATATGATGATGCAAAAGTAAAAAGTCTTTTAATAGTCTATGAACTGCACTCAAGAACAGAATTTGAGTAAAAATGTGCTGGGAGTCTCTGTGGACACCGAGCAGTACACAGCAGTATCTTGCTGCTTATTATCACATTCAAATCTTCGAGCACTGGCCCCTGACTCATTCAGCTGGGTAGATGTGGGTTCTTTGTGCTAGGTTCAGGGACTGGAGGCTTTATCAGTTTGGCTACATTTCCACTGCTGCAGAATTCTATGACACAGTCTTAGCGTGCAGCGTAAGCAGAAAAATCAACAACAGTGAATCTGATCTTTTTGATCCTACCTGTTTTCTGATCTGTGTGCTATGTGAATACAGACTGACCTGTCAGATCAGGCATTATGTGGTTTTTACATCACTCTTTATGAGTCACATCACTGTGTATGTTTCAATACTTGATCAAAAATAAGGAGGATAATGCCATGAGGAGCATGTGATGAAGTTGTAAATTCAAAGGATTCCAGTCTAATATCTACAACAACCTCTGATTGTTTTCATGTGTTACAATGATCGTTTCAAGAAGTGGGGTGACCTGCAGCACAAAATCGAGTCTTAAGTAAAACATCCATATGCAGTCCAAAAATGACAAATATCCAAGAAAAATTAGTCTGTCAGATAAGCTAATTATCAGAATCAATCATGAGAACATCATCACAGGAACTCATTTGTCCTTTTCTTATTGGTTGCAAATTATCAAGTAGGTGGGTCTTGCCTGTTAGGAGTCTGTCAGCAGGCAGCCATCCGGAGATGAGAGTAGAGAAAGACGTGTGTGCATGGACACATGAGTGTGCCATAACAGATGATCACAAAAAGCTAATTTCTGTTGAGTCCATGACGGACAATAAATAAATAATAACCATCATCCATGAAATATTTTGCTTTAGTTTCTGTCTGCTTCCATTTGTTAATCTAAAAGAACTGAGATCAATGCAGAGCTCAGGGCATGCTTGGCTTTTTTCCCAGTTGGGCCGCAGTTTTAAACCAGCAACCTTCTACTCTCAGACCTAATTTCGTGAATGTAAGTCGATGCATTTTCCTTTTCGCTGCCAAAGGATTGACATACTGCTGATCTACCTGGGTGGAAATTTGTTTGTGAAGCCGGTTATGGAAGCACTCTGACTCATTAATCATTCATCGGGCAGAGGAGCGTCTGCTGAGAGCTGATTCTTGGCATTTAGACGGGAGGGAGACTACAGTAAACACATTTTCTGAGTGCTACTCTGTGGTTCACATATAATCAATTCTCCTGTTATTGCGTTTCACTTGCCTGTGGGGCAATAGGACGAAGGGATATGATATCACCCCGGACGTGCCAATAATAAAATTCTATCAGCACGAAAGCACCAGGGGGTACTGGGAAGTGTCAAGCTAGTCTGAACCACATTTTCAATAACAAACAGCTCTCCTGTGAGAAGTCAACAATGCCCCAAGGTGAGATGCATGCTATTTGTCACTCTGCTCTCATGACATTGTGGGCAGCATAAATGCAAAGTACATGCTATCTGTCCACAGGGTGAACTGAGATTTCACATCTGAAATACAGAAGTCATTAAGGCCATCACTTTCACTCAGCTCTGCAGGAACAGGGGAAATCTGTGTCGAAGCAGACAGCAGTAAAAAGGGCGCAGTCTCATTGCCACTAGTTTGGGAGATGCGTATATGGGAAACAGAGGGATTCAGTGTAGAGATGCAATGGAATATGGGGGAGAAGATGTTAGTCTCCATGGCGACAAGTGTAATGGAAACATCAGCGGCAGAGTGGCATTGAGACGCCCAGAATCTTTGTGACTCTGAAACGATACTATTCGCTGTAAAATCATCCCACAGCTCAGCTCCACAGAGAGAGAGGAGGAGGAGGAGGGAAAGGTGTCAGAGCGCACAAAGCTCTGAAGCTCAATCAGACCTTTAAAAATTCCCCAATTTTTTTCCACAAGATGATGATTCAGAGATATGATAATTAAGGAAAGCAGAGATTCTCGCTCCAGTTGAACGTGTCCCAATTCAGATTTCCTTTGCTATAATAAGTGTCAAGAGAAAGTGATAATTTGGGACAGCGTGTGAACAGAATGATAATATAGAAAGAAGAATGTTGTGTCTATGTGAGATGTACATGAATGTAGAGATGACAAGTCTGGTCACTGAGATCGCATATGTGAGTGAACCATTGTTCATGCTTTGCCAGCAGGTTCAAACACAAATAACTGGTTGAGGCTGGAGAGAGATCATGGTCAAGATTACAACCCTGATTCTAAAAAAGCTGAAATGGGATACAATGATTTGTCTGACCTATATTTAACTGAATACAGTATAAAGACAAGATATTTAATATTCAAACTCTATGTATGCTCTTTCATTCCTGCAACACGTTATTGGACAGGGGGCAAAAAAAAAAGACCAGGATAGCTGTGGAACACTCAAAAGCACCTGGAACATTTTACAGGTAAATAAGTTCATTAGTGACAGTTGAAAGCATCATGGTTGGGAACGAAAGGGCATCCTCGAAAGGTTCTGTTGTTCAGAAGCAAGGTTGGGATGATGAGTGGGCAAATAGTCCAACAGTATAAGAACTATGCACAATTTGTAGGGATTTCACCATCAGCAATCTATAATAGCATTAAAAGATTCAGAAGATTTGAAGAAATCTCTGAACACTGAACACTGTGACCTTTAATCCATCAAACAACATGGCATTAAAACCAAGATGATTGTACAAAGGATATTACTACATGGGCTTGCTGCATCTACAAATACAAGTGAAGACTGTACCATGCAAAGACAAAGTCATACATCAAAAAACATCCCAGGTCCCAAGCTCATCTGGATACGAGTGAGTCCACACGTCAAATTGTTTTTGGAACTTGGGGAAAATCGGGGTTGTAAAAGAAAGCAGCATTCATTGAAGCTTGGAAACTGTGCACTTTGTTAACTGAACCATGAATCCCCCAATCCCCTCAGGCGACATTTCTATAAGAGGTCAGACAGGGCAAAAACACACCAGCAATCAGATGACGAGACAGGTTGTAAACAACTCACCAGTTCAGTTAGATTATCTAAAGCCCTTGATCATGAGGTAAAACACACAATATGAACACAACATGTCAGCATGTCAATAATGCTTCATCACACAGGAAAACTGTCAGCATGCACAACTACAGTGAGCACAGTAAGTCAAAGATGAACCAAGTTGTTCTGTAAACCGTGATGAACAAGTGAACAAGTTTGGGGAATAATTTTACCGTTTAACTGCTTCAAAAGCTGTCCAATCACCTGACTGCTTGTGTTTATTGCAATCTTTTCAGCAATAACTCCTAGATCTTAGCAATTACCATACCTGAATTATGCATTCATTATATTTTGGTTTGTTTTAACTACTCTAGTTTAGAGGTGGTAAATAATATATTTAAGAGGAAATAATTACAAGTTTTTACAAGTTTTATCATTCATTTCAATAACTATAATCTTACTTACTAAGTACACTACACTACTGAAGTCTAATTCATGATACCATATTTCATGGTGGAGGAGCACGGTTTTCATATAATCTGTCCACAACATGTAGTCTGCACTTCAGAGTTCATGTTCATTTCACCCTGTTAGTCATCCATCTTTCACTTGACATGCGGTCATAATTCTGGTTATTACCAACTTGGGTGTAAATCTGGCAGCAAATCAAAGTGTGAAGGCTTTTGTTACACTCTGAACACTTCTTGACATTGCTGTCAGCCCATATTGATGTAAGATTATTTTATTACATCCAAGCAGAGATGGGAACTATGATCCAAAACATCGTATAGAGCAGAAATTTGGAACCGAGCCAAAAAACCATGTTGTGAATGTAGCCTGAGTGAGTGCAGAGCAACAAAACCATCATTACTCAGGTGCCTGCCAAGAGTGTACCACAGAAGCTGCTACTATAAGATGAACATAATAGGATGCTAATAAATCCTCCAGAGATCACTGGGAGTTCAAAATGATGTTTTCCAGAATACTCATCAATCAGACAAGCGAGAGGCTGTCCCGTTCTTGGAAGGCGTCCTGTTTCGGCACAGCACAGCTTCCTCTAGCGTACAACCCACACTCGCGTTTTTCTCTAATATCTCAGTTTGATGTAAATAACCGTCATTTGATGACTAATGCTACAATCTTTTACCGCTTCTCAGTGAGTCAAGTACTTCTTGTCTCCGGCCTGTCACAGATCACACTGTCCTGCTTTCTCCTGACTTGTCATGTGTTTTCGTGTTGCGTCTGAGACGTTTAGGTTTGTACATCAACTGCTTTCATACATTCAGCTATATTGTGATAGAACGCAAACGTGCCAACATGGATGTTGAACATGGTTAACATTATCCCTGCTAAATATCAGCATTCTAGCAATGTTATTGTGAGCATGTTGGCATGCTGATTAGAACTTAGCACCACTGTGTCTAGTACAGGCACCAGAGTGGCTGTAGATTCTTATTCATTCTTATTATTATATATTTATTTTTATTACATTCTTATTCTTGTTATGAATTATCTTATTCTAATGCAGTGGTTCTCAAACTTTTTAGGTCATTCCCCACTTTGTACAAGGGGGAATTTTCAAGCCCCACCTGCCCCCATCACTCCAACACAATGCTAATGAAATACGCCAAGCGTAACATTTTCCTGTTACACTTGGTGTTGCCCCCGGGGGTGGGTGATCGCTCTAATAAGTGGCAACATACAGCTATAAGGACGCTTTGCTCTCACACACGCTGCATTTATAGTCACACAAACACAGAGACGCAGTCACTTTCTAGTCCAGTGTGAGGTCTTGCTCCAGATTCAGGGAGATTGGATCTCATTTGCGGGCTTCAGGGAGACGCTATCAAAATGCGGGAACTTATGGGAGAGTTGGGATGTCTGAATAAAGACCCACCAGTGGGGCGCACCCCACACTTTGAGAACTGCGGTTCTAATGATAGATGCCTGTTCTATCCTTTATAGCCACTTTTGTAACTGGTTATATTCTTCCAATTTCAGTCATTGTACACGCTCTATGCAAAAAAAGTTGTTTGACAAAACAAAAATCATAAAATAAAATTTCAAATTCAACATGAAAGGTCATACTTGTCGTCAGGTCAATGCCCCATTAAAAGCTAGCATGTGGATATTGAGTTAACATTTTCCGAGGCGAACTTTCATGCTGAATTTAACATCTTATCATCTCATTGAATTTGACATTTTCTTCACCTGCTGAAATCATACCAGAGTTCATCCACCGCAGGGTCTCAGACCCCATCCTCATTATCCTGACATGAAAGTCATCAGTAAACAGAATCTACTGATTAAAATGAGTAAGCAGGTCTGTTTTAAATGATGCTGTAACATGTCAGAACTTGATTTGTTTTAATTGAAATAGGCTTGAATGGAATTGAACTGAATTATATTACATAGAGTCTGAGTGACTGAACTAAGCTGAAATAGATTAGAGGAAAAAAATCTGATCTAATTCAAAAGCCATAAAAACAATTATTTGGAATATACTGTATTAACACTACATTAACCCATTCAGACGAACATTTTAATTTGTATATTTCTACATTATCAGCGAGTTAACACATAGCCGCTCTGCTCCAGCAAACAAATGATGCCATTAAAGAAATTCATTTACATTAAAACGGGATCTTTCTGGATTGGATTTTGTTTTGGTGCTCTTAAAAGGATTAGCTGAGGACAGTGCTCTGTCTCACAGTTTATCTCTTAGCCTTTAGAGTGCAGACATGGATGCACTGGAAGAAAACATTTTTCATTTTGTTTGTTGAATCTCTATCTTGGCTGAGAGCAGCAGCAGCTCTCCCTGTGACTGTTTTGCTTTAGTGAGAAGCTGTTTTGATGAGAGGAGCATGTGGGAGAAGAGAAGGACCTCCAACGCCAACCTCAGCTTCATCAATTAAGATTTTTAAACCATCTGAAGTCACTTTCATTCCCAATCTGAGGACTGCACGTCTGCCTGGAGGAATAATGAGAGCCTGGCTCTGTCAGAGTTTACCACCATCATAACAATCCACAGCAGGAAGTGTAAACAATCTTCTCTCTGCTCACTAGATCAATTCTAATTCAGTTAGTCAATACACTTCTCATATCCCTCTTTTTCTTCAGCTCTGGATTTATCGAACATTTGCATGCATGTAGCAGGTTGAATCAAATCTAATTTTCTGACTGAGATCGTAATGTATGATGTACATTGTTTCATAAAAACAGCTTTTCACTTTCATTGAGGAATTGGAGCTAACACTTTTCTTGTTCTGAGACTGCTGAGGCACTTGTCTGGTCCACGGTGATACTATTCCTCTGAGAAGAAGAAAAGATGAACTCATACTATTTTCACAAATCCCAGAAAACGAACATAAAAAAATCTTGCAGAAAGGGTAATATTTACACTTGGTTGAGGTGGAAAAATGGGTGTAAAAAAGAAAATGCAATAAAGAGCAGTAGTAGTAATAACGTAAATAATCATGACAAACAAAAGTTCACTAATGGGAGACATAACTTTGTGTAAGGAAAAAAACATCAGATTTAAGACAACTGTAACCTTCCTTAAATTAATACACCAATACAATAAAACTGATCCCTCACCAGCTTCCCAAAAATCCAAGCAACCAGTGGCACACACGTCCACTAAATAATGCTGTACAGGTCTGGATTCATTTGCCTTATTCACAATCTGGAGAGGAAGAGCCAACAAGAACAAATGTAAAAATAGTCTAAAAAATGATGTGATGTATCAGATGATACCGCTAGTGATGATTAATACAAGAGTAGTAAACACTGGTAACCAATGATGCAAGTGTTTTATCCCCATGAGCTATTTCTTTACAAGTCAATACTAAAGAAATAAATACCACTGTAACAACATACTGGGAGTTTCATTTTCAAAATATATATCTGACAAATCATCATTTCTACAAAGCTCAAATAATGGACAGTTTAGAAATATGTGCTGTTTTGGTTGATGTATGTTGTATAAAGTATATTTATATTCATATATTGTTCAATTGTGATCTGGTTCTGGACTTAAAATATAATTTTGACGGTCACATTGTCACATTGTCTTAGTTCTGTTTTTTAAGGACCTTGGCTTAAAGACAACTGGATCCCCACTAACAGATCTGGCACAAGAATTATTATAAAAAATTATTTTACTAACTATTCTCATCATCCGTCTCTTCAAGCTGTTCCAAGAACGAACCTGAGACTCTGTGCTTGTAGAAAATAACAGTCAGATGCTTTTTGTCGCATGTCGCTGACTTCCACAATGATCAAAGGGTTCTGTCAGGAAACTGTGAAACTGGGTCCTCCAAAGGTGGGGACGCCTGGCAAGCCTGCTGCCTTCAGAAGAGACAAACTCAGCTTATTAAGACTTGAGAAGCTGTGTACTGTATGTAGCTGCCTGCTGGGACATTTTAAACATAGCAGCGGCTCATATTTCACATCATCTCGCACGGAATAAACGCAAAGAGGTGCTGAACAAAGCTCACAAAAAGTCACTCAGCGTTTACCAAACCTACAGTCCCTGTCAATTAGAGCATAATCTACTTCATATCGTGCATGGCTACTGAAGCTGAAAACCGTCTGCTGCTGTGTTGTGTTTGTACTGCAGATATCTGTATTTATGCCTATTTGAAACTGTACCATACTGTTACTACTGCTTTTATTCTTTACCTTTTTTGTACAGTTCTGTTGAGTTATGTAATGGAGTGGTTGGAAATCTCAGTATATTTAGTGGGGGCAGGTGGTAAAGAGCGTGTTTTTCACTCACTCACTTCATCTATTGCAACTGCTCTGGTCAATTAAAGACATTTAGGAATTTCACATTAAGTGTTAACATTAAGCTGGCACTTTGTCTGAGAAGCTCAACTTATGTTGTTTTTGTCAACAAAATGTCAGTTACGTTAAACGAGTAGTCCCACAGCCTTAACATCAATAACGTTATACAAGCGGACCCTGGAATAACAAATACTCTGGCTAACATATCTTTACATCCATCTAACGTTAGGATTTGCTACATTGAAACAACTCAATGTAATCAGGCTAATTACAGTCCAAGACCAACAATTAATGTTATCATAATGCTACTGTAAGTGATCCTAAGGCATGCATGCAGCCAAAAATTGGTCTGCCGACAACAAGAAATCCTAAATGCAGAATTTCAAAAACTCAATTGGATCCACATGAATCACACAAATGACTTATTTTGGATATTTTGGAAAACAATGATTCTTGCTAAGGGGTGACAAGTTTGCATGACTGAGACTGAATCCTCAGAAGGACACAGTGCTTGAAAGCTGTTTTATTCATTGAACCTGAAGACCAAATGAAACAGCTTAAGAGATAACAAAAGCACTCCAGTATCACCAGTAGGTAACTTCTACTGGAAGACAGCATCAGTTGTTTCAGCAGCGCCACAAAACAACATATGTTTATATGTGAGTGTCCCTTTGCCCTGTTAGCTGTCGTAATTATAACAGGAGCAAAGTTAGAAGTCAGATAACGTTATTATTGATCAAAAAAGTCAACGTAGATATGAGGTTGGGGCGGATCAATAAAACATCATTACACACAACACAGGGGACAACTGACAGTTTCCTGTTTCTGAATGAAAGACAAGATTGTTTTTTTTCTGTGACAATAATTGTTTCCAAACCTTTAGCAGGTGTTTATTACTGCAACCATGACAACGAAGCTCCCCTAACCTTAATAAAGTACTTATTTAAACCCAAACTGTGAGCCTAATTAAGTGTTTTTTGTGTGCAAATGGATTTAGTTTTGAGCAGTGATTAACTGGAAGGCACACAGAAATGATGTAGGGGTCAGATGAGAAAAGGCATCACCAAACAAACAAAGCACAAAGCATATTTTGTTGAGGATTTGTTGATTTTTCTCTAATTCTGGGATGAACAACATTTGTTATTTGTTGATTAAATTCCCATAGCCATGACAGAGTGACAGTCAGCCAGCATGCACAATTCCAGGACCATGAAACTGAAGCAGCCAGGCCTGGTCGCGCCACGCTCAGTGGTCTGCTCGCAGGGTCAGGGTTTGCCTCAAGTTCAGCTATGGTCACAAACTGCAGACCGTCATTAGACAAGAGTCAGGGGGTAATTATGAATATATATTTTGGAATAAACTGTGTGACGCTATTATGCTATTAGCGTTCCTAAACTAACATGCTATTGAGTTTGCAAATGAGCGTTAGCAAGATTGTTGTAGAATGATGTACATTGGTGAACAAAATGTAAAGGGGAAGTAAAGTGAACAGTAAAGATAAAATCACCTCCAGGGACTATTGTGGCTCAGGAGTGAGTCAACCATTAGCTTTCCTCTGGAAGCGTATCACACCACTACACCTACATCAGATCACATCGCAGCATGGAAGTCACACCCTCGTGATGCTGCTCAGTATTCCAATGGAAAACAAAAGCATGATGTCACTGTGGCATGCTCACATACTGTAGGACCAACAACTGCTACAGCACAGCATGGCTGCAGGGTAGAAATGGAAAAGAAGAAAATTGAATTTGAGAGCTCACTAGCAGGCAGGAGTCTGTGATGAAATCCTCCCTGGGATTTGCAAAAAATGAGTGAGCCCTGAATGTCAAACACTTTTCTGATCACTGGCGAGCTTCAGTTTGTGTCAAAGACTAGGAGCAGATCCTCACTAATTAGTGAAATAATCCCTGATCTGAGTCACAGTCAAACCATGCGTTGGGAATTTGACTTGTGTGCTCTTCATGGCTGACCAGGTTGCTGATATCAATGAAGGATTGATAAGCTCCATATGATTATCCTTCTGGCTCTAATATGATGACAGTGATACTGAACTGTGTGGCGGATTTGGTTATTAGTCATTATGTACCATAACATTACTGCTTATCATTTATTTAAATTAATCTTTAGTGACCGTTCCTTTGTTTTGTGGGCAGCGGTGTATGTCTTATTGAATTAGATTACCAATGGCCACTAATTCATATTGATTATCATGATTATTTGTATTATTATTGGTGGCGGTAGTACTGTAGCATAAATGCAAATATTATTTGCAATAGTAGCGCAAGTCCTTTAATCAAGACAATGCACTTAAGTACAATTTTGAGGTACTAGTATCTACATTTCTACTCTATTACATGGATCCATCCATTTTCCATAACCACTTATCCTCATCAGGGTCTCAGAGGGCTGAGGGGATTTAAGTTTCAAAGCAGAATATTGCATATAATACTAATTGGAATAATTACATTACAGATTAAGATTAGAGATCAAAAACATATGGTCATAAAATATGATACATTGTTGCTATTGTTCGGTATAGTAAGTATAGTATATAGTAATAATAATAGTTTTATATTGTGATATCGCAACTCTAACACTAACTGAGACTTTTGCCATTTCCAACTACAACACATTATTTAGATTATTTATGTGACAATGATGACACATACTCATCAGAAGCTCAGTAGTTGTTTGTTCATTCATTAGTTGTTAGTGATTTCATATAAACCAATAATCAATAGAAACATTGCAGATTACTGAACGATCTCTTTTTGCCTCCAACAAAATAAAACAGCTTTTCTCTGTCTGACCAATGTCAGCCCATTAGTTTGCGCTATTAAATCATCTTTCCCACATCCTGTGTCAGCAATCATGATCCATTTCATTCTGACTTTAAACATCACTAATTTGCAAAATATAAAACATCTCTTCAAGTCTTTGAACACAACAGTCACTTGAGCTTGAGCACCATTGTTGAACGTCTGATTATCGCCTCCTCGGTCAGACGGATGGTGTGTGTTCTCTGACGATGGTACTCATCCACTCGTCCTCTTTCCGCCCCACATGACTTTGTCATAATTACACTTTTGCCAACAGAGGTGAAAGTGGATATTTGAATCATTAGACACGGACACTACTTTCACCTCTTCTCATATCTGATATCATCATATGTCATCATTTGATATCTCCTCTAGAAGTTAACCTTCAGTGTGGAGGTGGATCACACCATGGAAGTGTTTCTTTTGGTGTAAACCTATTCAACAATAAACACTCATCCAAACATCAGGAATATTGACTATGACAATATAATAACTTATTTTTATTTGTTAATATGACACAATTATAAGAAGATTTATCTTAGGGACCAAGTGCATCTTATAATCTTTATCTTTTTTTTCCTTTCAAGCAGCGTAACATCATGACATCTCTGTGAGGATAAAGTTGCTGTGTTTCAAGCCAGAAAGTTTCCCCCAATGTATAAATCTGGGTAGGATTTAGTGGCATCTACGAGTGTAGTTTTGCATTGCAGTCATCCCCGCTTGCCCTGTCTGGAGCCAGTGTTTAGTCTGTCCGTTCTAGGCTACTGTAGAAACATGGAGGTGCAACACTGGGGGACAAAGGCTCAATAAAAACATCATGATTCTTATTTTCAGATAAGTATACACTAATAAAAACATAGGTATAAACTTTATATTGCATTTCTGTCATATTCTATAAATAGATCCCCCTAAATCTGACGCACTGGACCTTTGAACCACTCTGCTGTAGCTCTTCACTGACCATTAGGCCTTTAAAAGACAAGATACATGTTGTTTTACCTGGAAGCTAAAAGCACACTCAAAAACGCTACTGTATAACAGTATGTTCTAGCCATAAAAAATGGGTTGCAAACAACATTTTCTGTCAGGTTTATTGACTTGAATATTGTTGACTACATCTATGCCATTCAAAACAAGACCTGATATAGCATGGTTTGTGATCTTACGTTCAGTAGAGGACATAAACACATGACTAATTTTAATGAGAAGTTGCAGCAGAGAGAGATTTTTCTTGTGTTAACAAGGTTTAGGTGCTTTCTGTATTGAACATGTGTCTGTTCCTCTGTGTATACACATCAGCTATTTGATTCAAACTCCTTCAATAATATATTCATCCATATTAAGATAAGATAGAAAAACAGAATGACTTTTATCTGTATAAGAAGCCATATCATGTTATACTAAAAGCAATAAAGCTATTTTTAATAAGCAACTAGTCATAATTTTGAAATGTACTCTGTACGCGAATGATCTAAATTTCTGTCAGTGTTTTGCGTTTCGAGCACCTCTCTTGTCCTCTGACACAAAATGTTAAAACGACCTCAAGTAAATATCCGGACAATAACTTCAGAGAACTTTGATCAGTGCTTCAGAGGAGAAAAAGATAATGATGAAAGAAGAAAATGTGTCCAGAAGTGCTTAATATGAATATGATTATGAATACAATTGAGCCAAATGGAAGAATGGACATGGAAAAAATGCTGCAAAAATGTCCCCAGCATCAGAACTGTGAGGTTGGTGCCCTGACCTGTGCTATTTGATGAAAGCTTTAATGTGATTCAGTGCTTCAGATATGTATTTACAGAAGAATGAGTGTTCCCACTGGGAACAGGCTGGTCAGTGATGTCTTGCTCTGCCCATTGAGCTACACAGCACCAGCAGTTTTTGGCACTGAAAAGAGAAATTGAGAGGATTATGTGCTCCGCCTGCCAACACAGTCTTTTGATCAGAGGCCAGGTAATATCAGGCAATCTACATTAATCCTACCATCTCTATCTCCTCTTAGTTCCTGTTCTCTTCTCGTCCTCCCTTCTTACTGGGTTGTTATCAGTCTGAGGGGTAATTAAGCCTTGTGGGACTGCTGTAGGCTTTCCTCTTCTAAGTTGTCAAAAGTTAGAGAGAGGCTGATCAAACGCCTTTGAAACACAAGAGAAATTAAAAAGCTAATCTTCCAGAGACAACAGACGCATTGCCGAAGATGCTGCTCTCCTTTGACTCTCATCTCGCACTTCAAGATCAAAGTTCACACAAACTCTGTGCGGTTAGAAATCACACTGAACCAATTCACAACAGACAGAAAGACACATTAGAGTTTGATACTGAAATACATAGAAGATTGAGTTTAGTGCTTCAGTGGTTAGTCCATTAACTGATTACTCAAGGACAATTTGGATAATTGATAGCCGTGGTTGAGAATGAGGCTGTGGTTTCTCACACGTGATCATTTGCTGCTTTTTTAAATGTGACATTATGAACAGTCGGACAGACAACACAAGCAAAGACATCACCAGTCTGTTTCACTATTTTCTAACACTGTACAGGCTGAACATTTCATAAGTTATTAAGTCAAACCGAAGTAGTTGCAGCCCTTCTTCATTCAGCATCTCTCACTTAGAAGGGCAGCACCATATTTTCCCCTCTCAGGATCGATTCAAGTTTACTGATGTTAAAAACCTCTCCTTTTTTATTGCAGTGAAAACAGCCCTGGATGTTTATCAAAGAAGAGCCTGTGATTTTTCCTACTCAGAAACACAGTTTGGAACATGAACACATGCTGTCCTGAGCCAGGAGCAGCTGTTTAGATGAATCTTTAATGCACACGTACGTTGGGGTCTCACCACAGCGGATCAGCGAACCGAGCCATGGGAAACTTTTAATTGTTGCTGTCATTGAGAAGCAGCTACTCCTTCTGAATGATTAATGCTACGAAGTTAACATAAGTAATGTGTCTAATTTTCTGAGGTGTCACCAACTTTTGCTTAATCTATACAGAGTTCTCTGTTACCTTTCTTCTCTGAGGTGATATAGTGTTTGTTTTTTTACCTCAGTTTGATCAGGATCACATGGAAAGATCCTATCAATGAGTAGAATGATAAGCTGAATCTCTGCTGCTCTTTCTTCCTGGTTATTCGAAGGCATAAATCATCAATTTGACACAAAGGGTGTTTTTAGATTTTGCATCTAATTAAAGCAGAAAACTGTCACATTGAGATGTAGTGGTGACAGAGGCTGTTAGGTGGTGCTGTGGTTGTGCTGGTGACAAAAGTGGAAACAATTAAAATGTGCCATCATAACTCATTTATCAGCAGTGTGAGAAAATGCTTCACAGTCTCAGCACTTTTAAAACAAACTTTGTCTTTGACTTAACCTCTTACCTGCCTGCTGATGTGGTCAGGTCGTATGTTGTTTGTGGGAGGATTCTGTGGACTGGCATGGATCCGTGATCATAAAATGAGACCGCCTGAAAGAGAAAAAGACACATGAGGAGGAAGAACAAAGCAATATGTGGTGATGCATTTTGTTTTTGAACTTAAAAGACTGTAATGCGTTTTCACCCACACACCCTCTAATGAACTGTCTGGCCATTTGATACAGGGAACTGCGTGGTTAGTCAGACTTAAGACTTACTCAGACTTTCACAAACAGAGCAATCTCCAGTGGAAGTGCTCTTTTTTTTTCCAAAACACTACATCTGTGTTTAGACAGAAAGAAAAAAACAGGCTCATTATCGACCGTCTCCAGAGCAATGCTGTCTTATTAATTCCACTGTGGAGCTATTTTCTATCATCTAAAAACATGCAGGTTTGTCGATTTGCATATCTTGAATCTTGATTTGATTTATTCTGGCGCTGTCAGTCACTGTCCTTAATGAAAGCAAGATATTTTTCATCAATTTGAACATTTAGATCCATGTGAGAAGTAGAACAATTTTTATCTCGTACAAACACACGCATGTTCTTCTACATCCAATAGGACCACTCTAAGATAAGTGTGCCTCGTTCACCTTTTTGTAACATGAGAGAAACCCTAAAAAATAAAAGAAGAAAAAACTCTGCCAGTGTCGACACCGAGGCAACATGCAGCAAATCGCATACTCATTTTCCAAATGCAGCATCTGTTTATGGCGCTGAAGCCATGCTTGGATTTCTTCTTGGATTCGATGCACGTAACATGTTATGCTGTGTGTTCTGTTCACTCTGAGTACAAGATGCTAAATTGCAGGAGTGAGAGGGAGTGTGGTTCTTGTGAGACTGCAGCCGTGATTAAAAACTAAATTCTGGTGCGAGCAGATGGCTCTGTAGACTTTGCTTGCTTGTTGTGTAAAAGCAGGCAGTCCACCCACCTTCCACATTTTTCACCTTATTTTGTTAAAGGGAAAGCTGAAGAGGAGAAAACAACAAAACATACTCTCCATTGTTCCAATCTGGATTGATGCTTTTTTTTTTTAAATAAAATAAAAAATTAGGTTGTTTTTGGCTGTTTTAAAATATTGAAATTGATCTTTGACTACTGATTTCTACTTGTTTTTCTGTGTTGTGTTAGCAGTGAGAAACATTGCTGACTAGGAGGTACATGGCGGTTTTACCAGATTGAACCGTGAATCATGATTTGTCAGGAGGTCTGCTAACAACAGAGCTGATCAGGAATCGATGTGCAATCCAGTCTCCTCAAAAAAGAAACTATCTTACTAATTTGTTTTTGCTACCAAAACAACTGCTGCCTGACATTTGCTTCAGGACAGAAACGCAAACAAGCTAGATGGATGCTGGATGTGCAAAGCATCCAGCACCACAGAGTGAAGTTCAGAGTTTATGCAGAAAGAACTCTGGTTATGGTTAGGTTTAATAAGGATTGTGATTGTGTTTAATATTCAGTCATGTAAACATGTCCTGCCTCAGGCTTCATATCAGCTTTGACACTTGCAATATTTAAAGAAACAACCTGACATCTAAGTGAAGATCTGAAAATCTCTAGTGGTTTAATTTGTCACCTCGCTGCAGTGATGTTGAAGTGTACTCTGGGGTGTGTCAGTGCACTGTGAAATCACTGCTGGGTGTGGTTACTGCTGCAATAAAGCACAGGATTTGTAAACACAATGGGACAACACATGAGACCACATAAGGCCAGACCTGCGTCAGCACTGACAACTTTGTATCTTCAAGATGATTTGCGCCCCAGATCTAAGCAAGTTCAGTTAATATGAGTTGTCAAAGTTTCTGCTCGATGTAGAAAACAGTGGTTTTGTTTTGAAAACTCGTCCCTGCACAATCTGAAATCTTTATTCCTCCAATTTAGTTTTTGTGCTCGCTCAATAGTTTTGACGTTAACAAAATTACACTGATTTGTAAGCGTAGCTACCTCGGCACAAATTGTTACATTTGTTTACAAGCCGCATTGCTTCTCCCTCACATTGTTCCTGCCTGTTTATTGATCCTGGAGCGTGAGCTATTTCACCCAGCTGTGATACTGAAATTTTAATATTGAGGATTGAGGAAGGTGGTTAAAGTTTTGAAAAGTTCAAGACAGCTCACACAGAGCAAGAAAGAAATCCATGAAGTGGATGTAAAAACATGTCAGGGACGCTTTTTTTTATTATTTACCATGGAGCACACAGATGAGGTCAGTCCAGGTAAAAGTCATGTTCCACATTGATTCCCCCGTATAAAATCTATACCAATCACAACAGAGCGGATGCAGGTAAGGAGAAGCAGCTACATCAATGAGAAGCATTTTGAAGCCACGTGATAACAATGTGGAGAAGGAGTGAGTGAGATGACCCTAATATTTTGTATATTCAATCAAGGCCTGTGTTGAGGATTGTTTTGTGGGCCAGCCAACAAAGATAAAAGTATCCTCTGGAGTTGTCCTTTACACACAGAGAGTGATGGAGGTCCTTGCTGACGGTAAATCCAGCCTGCAATAAATGTAATTTCTAATTTTAAGAGGTCCATTAATTCTTGTCCAGCACCTCTGCCAGTTGTAGTTTCGATGGGGGTCACGAGGAGAGCTAACATTAATAACAAATGCCATATTACAACTACATGGGGCTGGCGACAGTGTCCCGTTTGACAGTGTCCTCTTGGAAAACACATGATGCCATTAGGCACCATTATAGGTCACACCCCACACAAACACACCCGGACTGATGAGGAGCAACAGTAAATCACTCTAATCCAACCGTGAGATGAAGGCAGGTTATTCCCACATTGCTGAGGGGACGGGGATTTGTGTCACAAGCTGAGCTGCAGTTTACCAGTTTGAGTCATGATGAAAGCTGTGATAGAGCTCAGCTGTCATTCAGGAGGGCTGAGCCACAAATCTCTGATCACCTGCCTTCTACGCCTCCAAAAAAAACCACGGCCCGCACGCTTGAGCCAGCGTGGACGTGATGGGATGCCTGGGGGAAAGATCCATCACACACAAAATCCGGATGCACACATTTTGAGATACGCTGTGATGTGAAACGATAAAACAAACCAAAAAAAAAAATGCGTAAAGTCTGACAAGCAGCCAGGGCTTATTTGTGCAGGATAATCTTTTTTCTTTCTCTCCTCTCGAATAGATCAGGATGATCATTACTGATGCTGTTCCCCTCCTGATCCCTCAAGCAGAGATTTGACTCATCTCCCTCTCATCCTCTTCCAAACCTCAGTCCCACAGAGCCTGCCTGTCAATACAGAGACACTAAATGCTGCTCAGACTGTCAGAGAAACTGCAGCACGCTTTTCACACTTTACACAGTCTCACTGTACAGCCTGCATGAGCACAAACTATCCTTCCACTGAGAGGAGAAACTGAGAGAATGAAGTCTATTGGAGGGGTAAAAAGAGAAGAAACAAGACACAAACTCTGCAGAAGTTGTTTGCTCCTCTTCACAGAAGACAGAAAAGGGAAAAGCAGATAAAAGGAGAAAAACTGTGAAATTAAACCCAGAGAGAGATGCAGAGCGAGCTTACCTGCCCACGGCGCAGACACACAAACAGATCTGTGGCTCTCGCTTGCCGCTCTGCGCCGCTCCACTCACCTAAATCACTTCCATGACTCACGCAGAGGGAAGATAACCGGCTCTCAGGAAAAGTGGAGTAAACACTCGCTGCAAAGGCAGGCAGGGCGCTCGCTCGCTCACTCTCACTGCAACGCTGCTATCTCTCACCCTCATTTCTCCTCCTCTGTCTCTTTCTTTGCTTTGATCTCTCTCTCTCTCTCTCTCTCTCTCTCTCTCTCTCTATCCAGTGGTGCCCCCCTCTCTCTCCATCTCTGCCACCCCCTCACTCTCCACCACAAGGTGTCACAGTGTGTCTGCACCCAAAGCCTCTTATTGGCTCTCACTTCTCTCTGTCTCTTTCTCTACCCCCACCACCTCTCCATCTCTCTCTCTCTCTCTCTCTCTCTCTCTCTCTCTCTCTCTCTTTGGATTGTCTGCCTTAAAGAGGCAATGCATCACACCACAGCTGCTCAAGTCGAGTACATCCACACTCGGCCGGCTGTATTCAAAAACACTGTTTATGTGTGGAAACCCATGCATGAAGAGCTTTTTCAGGACCCTTATGTAGAGCGCTGTCCGCACTAAAGCCTCTAAATAAAAGGATAATACATAAATGTGTTCTTCCTCTTCCTGTCTCTGTTGACAAACAACAAAACTGTTGATCACAGCTAACATCCACATAAGAGGTGGACAGAGACAGGTCCATTATTATTATTAATTATTATTATTATTATTATTATTATTATTATTAAGGTAAAACCTTCATTCAGTCCACTCCATTCCTTTTCATACAGCTGAAACTTAGTTTAGTTATTCATGTTCTTGTTGTATGTGTTTCTATAGTCAATCAATAGCCATTTGATTGTGGGTCACATATGCGAGCTGTTACACACTTATTTTGTCAAGTTTCACTAAGCTGCCAGGTCACTGTCCACCATTTCATGATCACAGCGCTGACTGAGAAACCAAACATAAATACAGGTTCATCTCAACCTCTGCATCAAGCCATCAGCTATGCGTGACATGAGGTTAGTTTACTGCCACAAAGCTGCCAACAATGTCTGAGCAGGTTTATGTCATAATTTTCCACAAAGTTTAGGTTTCTTCTAGAGGGAACTTTAGAGGGCTTTGAAAGCATGGCTTTTTACAAATCCCAGCAATGGTAGCCATTAAGTTATTAAACTAGATGTGTAAAAGCTGACCCTCCCTCCCACATAAGGAGGAGGAGCGTATATCATGGGGCGGATACACAAATTATTTAAATAAAAGACTGCACTGTTGGCCTTGGTGGAGGTCTGGACTCTGCAAGTGTCGTTCAAGTTAATATATATGATTATTTATTTTCTTCATAACCTAATACGACTGTGGAACTGCTGAAAATGAAAATACATTATTTAAAAATGAGCGTATATGATTTCTGTTTTAAATTTAGAAATCTAACTAATAAAAAAAATACAAGTTCAAACAGAAGAACACCAAACTTTCTCCTCTCACTAAGAGGATCTGAGGACTGCAAATTTTGAGTGGATGCAGCCTTTAATGATCAGTTCAAACTGGGTCTGTGCCAAAAGAGGGCCAGGAGTCAAGTTTGCAATTTGCAATTGTAATTAGCCTTCAAGCCCCTTAAAATGTAGATTACATATATTCTCCATGCTGCCATGTCCTCGTGTGATATTCGTCCTAATTCGGCATTAAAAACGGATTAATGGCAGCGCTCGTGTTGAGGGCGTGAAGTGCTCTCAGTGTCGTCGTGTTTGTGTATCTGAAAATGTGCATGCTGCGGCTGTTTTAAAATGTAAGCGTTTTTAATCATTCAGATCACACCGTGTAAGACCACGCACCAACACAGAGTCCCTGCTGCTACAATACTCCCTAAGCATTAGTCTAATTCAAGTGCAGCAGCTTTCATATGAACAGGAAATTGAAGGGGAATGCTGGAACATCTGTCCTGCTCTTATTGGGAACTGGAGTGTCTGTCGTAATCAGGAGTCTGCACTTCTTGTTAGTTTTTATTTGTGGGTTTGTATGACTTGCTGTCCGCCGGTCTGTTTACTAGCTTCAAGAACATACAATTAAACATGGTTTAGATTTAGTGCACAAATTTCTTTGGTGGAGACTCAGAGTTAGATTTGGGATGTGTACCGTTACAAGATATTGTTACAATATTACAAATATTGTGTTTGTCGGAGAAGCTGCTGCTGTAACACATTCCTTTGTAGATGTGGCAATAAAAACATTATTGCACATTGCACTTTTGAATTCTGGTAGATGTCTGATATTTTGATTAGATTAATATTTAACTTTACTTCATCTTTCTAAAAGCACTGTCAGTTCCAGTTATGAACGAGGTCTTGGGGGGATTAAAGAAAGATGGCATTGCGTGTTCTAACATCACATCTATTTCGTGCCTTTGTTCTCTGAAAGAATAAAATGTTTTCAGTCTTATTTCCTACCTTCTAAGTAGTTGCTTGTTGAAAAATTATAAAAGGAGGATAGTTCAAGGACACACTGCTGCATTCATGGGTTGTGATGTTAGAACGTCTAATGTAGAAGATAAAAATAAAAATGTAGCTGCTGTGAAAAACACTTTGTACATTTTATTGTTTTCTATGTTAAATGTTGTTTAGCCTGTTGACACGAACCACTGATGTCAGAACGTTCCTGAAGAAGCCAACGGTGGGATTTTTTAGAACATAATTTCATGCAACAATGGCACAATTATCTTGCAATTATGTGTAGCTTTAACGAAAAATAAATGTTCACTCAGATGGATTATGTATCTAAAGTACATTTAAGTCACTGCTAGTTGATTATCATACATTGTGAAATGAGCTGAAACCTGTGTCTACCTGGCAGTGATAAAAATCAATGAACAAAAGTATGTGTGGAAGAATGTCAGCAGCAGTGTAAAGTGAATGCAGTTTGTAGCTAATGGGCTAAAATCAGCAAAAGTCTACTTTATGATCCTTTAACTCGTTTTTAAACTGTAGTTTTTAACTGTGATCTGATTTTATTATGAAGCGTTGTCACAGCAATTTTATCACATCTTAAAAATTATGAGACTGTTATAAAAACAAAGTCCTGTCCACACGAGCCTGCATGCTCTGGTATGAAGTGAAATAAAAATGTTCAAGTGCTGTAACTCGAAAGAACAAAATATATTAGACATTTATTTTCATTATTGTTATTCTGCTAACTTGTCCTGTCCTGTGTGCCTGATGGTCTCCATTGCATGGCGTGGGTATGTAAGGGTGTATTTGTGTTTTATTAACAATGGGGTGTATTATACCCCATTGTGTTATATTTTTACAGTTACAGTACTGTGTGTGATTTTACCAGTTTACTTACTTTTGAACAATTTCTTATATAACATTAATATTATGTTAACATTTTATTTGAGTATTGCTCATTGATGTTATGTTGATTCATACAGATTTGCATGGTTGTGTTAAATGGTTGATGTTATTATTGACATTACTGCATCAATGTTTTGCTGTATTGTATGTGCATAGTTGTGTCACATGTGACAAGATACTCAATGGGCCAGTGTGTCAGATTTAGTGGGCTCTATTTACCGATATGGCAGTAATTGAATACAATAAACATAATTATGTTTCCATGAGTATGTAATCATCTGAAAACAATGAGAATTGCCATGTTTTTATAATCGTTTAGATGCAAGTTGTGTGCAATCAGCAACTACACCACTAAATCCTATAGACTGGTCCTTTCAAGGGGAACTTTGCAATGCATGCAAACTCTAAATTCTTACTTATTTAGGCAGTGCTGTTAGAAATGCAGCAAGAGTCAACATGGTGATTATATCAGGAGCCCAAAGCAACTGTCAATGTTCAGTCCACTTAAACAGAAAACAGTCTTCAGTGCCCAGCAGACCCATCAATGCCTCGATAGTCCTCACACGCCTGATTAAAGACATTATTTTCCGCATTTTGTCTTGGGAACTTAGCTGTTAATTCTAATTTCAACAATCTTCTCTTGGGAGCAACTTCATTAAGGGTAAAAGTTCCTCGTCAGCTTCCCTGAGCAGCAAACAACCTGGAACCATTAGCAGCAATGATGATGAGTGACAGTCAGCTGACTATTGATACAACAAGGGAATGCAATTACACATTAGGGGCCTGGTGTGTACTTTAGATATTCATGTGTGCTTTGGAGACAAGCTAAGCTAATTCATGAATAGATGAATAAATCAATTAAAAATTGATGAGGTGATGCAAAGTCCTGCTCAAAGACATCTACGGGTGACTGGTCTCTTGGCATTGCACTGCATGACCTTCTTCTCTCTGAAATATGAATATGGATTTCCTGCCTGAGAAATCAACACTGAAAGTGTCAGAACAACTCTTAATTAACTGTTTTAAAAGTTCAAGTTGCTCTGAGAGTATCTGAGGTCGACAGATACTACTTGAGACTTAGATCACAAATACAGAAGGGGGAAGAGAAGAGGGGGAGAGATCGAATTTTCTCAAACTCTTTGACACAGCCTCATCTTGTCTCATTGATAACGGATGCAAATTACCATTTCCTCCATCTGGAACGCATTAAAGAGAAGATCTTATCATATTTGGCTGCCAAACAAAGTTAGAACTATAACAACTTGGTGCATGGCAGCCTCGCGGCCAGATAGAGAATGAGTAACAGCCACAGTTACAAACACAGCGACAAAGTCTAATCTTGCTGTAATGTTTTCGTCTGATTCATGTCATCACTGAGGGGGATTTGAGAGTTTTAAAATCTATTTTCTAAAGCACTTTAATTCAGGTTTGCTTGCTTTCTTTCACATATACAGCCAGTGCTAGAAAGTAAGTGCATTTCATTTTGTACCGTACTTACATTTATCAGACAGCTGGAGTTACTAGTTATTTTTCAGTTAAGCATATAAAACACAAAACATTGTTAAAGTTCAAACCAGTCATTCCCAAACAGCTTGTGTGGCTCTTTGACAAGTTTCTGATGTATATGAGATCTGTATATGATCTAAATAAATTAGATGGTTTCAAGGTCCATAGTGTCAGATTTAGGGGGATCTATTTACAGAATATGACATAAATGGAATATAATATTCAGAACTATGTTTATTTGTCAGTGTTTTATATTTTTTATTTTAACTAGTGGTGAGCCGTTATCAGCGTTAACATGCTCTTCGGGCGATAAAAAAAAAAAAAATTAATCTCCATTGATCTATTCTCAAAGTTGGGTTGTTAGCTGGGTCTATACTACACAAACTATGATGACTTTCACCTTGATATTTTAGCGCGGATGTATACCTAGCCGAATTGCACTGTAGAGGGTGAGAACGAGCCTTCGAACCTGTATGCCTACTGTGAATTACTACATCAAACATGACGTGCTAACATGGATGTAGCTACGAAGCCACCGGGTTTGCTTCAGGGAAAATTCATTTTTAAGAAGCTTCCCAATGAACCTTGACAAGACTAAGGTTGTTCGCACCTTGTGCAATGCAGAATTAGTTTACTGTAGGAGTTCTTCCAGTCTCAAGTACCACCTAAATGCAACATGATTTGTTTTCATCACCAAGTATCAAAGTAGAACAGCTTTCTCAAGCAGTCAGTGATGCATTTTGGAAACAGGAGATGAGCCTGGTCTAATGTGCCACCTGGCTTAAGAAACATGTTCTCAAAGACTCACTTTTAGTCATTACTTAGGTAGTACACATATTCTGAATGAGCCATTTTAATCTAGATTAATTCCATGATTACAGTGAGAATAATCTAGATTTTAAAAAAATTAATCTATGCCCACCACTAATTTTTATATATTTAACTGCCATGTTTCTACAGTAGCCCAGAATAGACAAACCAAACACAAGCTCTAAATAGTGCCTTTTGCATTTTACGTAGATTTCACAGCCACCATAGTTGTTATTTATGTTAGACAGGAGAGGGTGAGGCGAGAGGGTTGTAAAATCATACACACCAGTCCTTTGAGTAACTGTTTGAGACCCCTAAGATGTAAAACTCTCCAAAACTTCATAAATATAAATATAAATTTGTGTAGCAGAACTTCTTTTTTCAATCAATCACCTCACCACCCTTCAGATATGTCTTGTGTTCTTTGGAGGCAGCTCAACCATTGGTGAGATTATTGCAGGATGAGTACTTTTCATATTTAAAGTACATTTAACAGATAATACTTTTGTACTTTTCTTCAGTAGGACTTTAAATGCAGGACTTTTACTTGTATTGGTGCATTTTTACATTCCTTGAGTATGAGAATCTGAGAACTTCTTCCACCTCTGAAAATAGCATTAATTCCTGATGCAATGAATGATTAATACGGGACCTTGAGGTATGCAATGAGAGTGATGATTGTGCGAGGTAAAAAAAAAGTCAATACTTTCCCTCATCTCCTCCATACATCATCAGATTTCCAATCACAGAGGGAACGTAGTGGATCATAGCGGCAGCATGGAGAATTTTCCTTCATCTCCGGCGGCCGGCAGCACTTTACATCACGACCATGGCCGAACTTGAACTCCATCCATTAGCTTGTCAGAAACTTTGAATTGGAATTGATTCCCCTTGCCGTAATTATTCATCCGTCTTGATTATTTATTGTTGTGACAATAGAGTTGGCGCTATCTGTGTTGGTGTGTTGGTTAGATTTTTTGGGTGGAGAATTAGACTTCAGACTTCAGTTGTGCATGGCCCCTGAAATACCAAATACAGATCTGTCTGGAGCAACAGCTGGGGAAAAGAGAGCCTGTTAAACAACATTTACATCAGTGATTTACTGTGTGTGGGTTTGCATTTTCTCAAACTGATTCACAATGTACTAAGTTTTATTAGATATTTAGTCATTTGTCATCGGTATAGCTGTTCCAACTAACGAAGCATGTTAAATTAAAAAACAATACATGTGACAACTGAGTTTTAAAGGCGACATGTTTTTGAGCCATTATTTCTTGGAGGGGACTTTTGGTTGATCATGTGATTGACAGTGAATATAATGCAGCACTGATTATGAAAACTGTCACCAAAACAAGTCCAACTAATCCAAAACAGCATATGTTTATTATGATGGATTATGTCACTCAGGCAAAGGATAAGTGGCAGGAAAAGAGTTGCTTCTGAAAGGAGGATAATGAATTTTAATATCCTGTGCTAAGAATGTAAAACAGTGATGTAATCTAAAAGACGGGCACAAAAGCAAACAAGGACATGGTGTCATGGAGGTGGAGCAGGCGATGCAGTTCAGCAGCACTGCGGAGGAGGTTGAAGAGGAGGAGGAGGAGGAGGAGGAGAAGTGAAAGATTCTGGATGAATGATGTCTGCAGACAGTGCCACAGCAGGTGTCCTAACCTATGTGCCTCCTATCAAACTCACTGCGAGCCTCAGACAACGAATAGTTACTTTCTAGATCCAAGAGATGCTTTGACATCCAAAACACGCAGGGGTGTTATTCTAAATGCTGGCAACCTCGCCGCTTGCCTCCTCTTTCCAACTTTACTGAACAGGCTGTATTGACAGACAAAGCTCTCGACTACTAGAACAATAAAGGAAACTCAAAAACACAGTTGGAAGGCTGTGAAAAAGAAAGTCCAGACACATTTCAGGACGTCAGTGAACATGAGTAATATCTAGGCTGTTAGACGCCATCAAAGCCCCACTAGACTGGCTAAATCTGGAGCCGCTTTCAGACATTCACTCTTTTAACTTTTTAAATCTGATGCCAATTTAACACATCAGTCTCATGTCTGGATTAGTACGCATCATGGTGAAGAAATTAGTGCCATGTTAAGGTTGATTTCATACTATTGTGGCAAGCAAACGCCATCACCATTATTCCATTTCCTTCTCATATCCAGGGTCGGGTCACGGTTAACAAGCCCTTAGGACTGAAGCCCGGCCACCACACACTCACCAGTGAGCTCCTCTCCCATGTCTGGCTCCAGAAGGGGACCTGGGTTTCCCTAGTCTGGGCAAGGTGTTAATGTTCCTTGTAGTTTAATTCATAAGGGTTTTGCATTTCATCTGATCACTCCCCTGGGACCAACTAGTCTTGGAAAACCATACCAGTGGCTATTATCCCAGACAACACAACTCCCAGGATCAGAGAGACACACAAACCCCACCACCATGTTAAAGTATCGCTTCTACTTTCACTTACAGATACAGTATATGAAGCCAGATGTGTTACATATTCTGTGTCTGTAAAGGGCTTCAAGAAAGATTTCCTCTCTCTTAGCCACTTTTCACACCGTAAAACAAATGCAGCAGATTGGATGTTATCATTAAATGCTCACCATGCAGCCTAAAACTGTGGTACTCTAGAATAATTTAGAACTTTCACAGAGTGCTAACATTATATTACATTTGTAATGTAGTATATGTGTAGATACATTAAATTAATTACATTTTGATCACTGTGGTAATATTTTTAATGCTCTGTTGTAAAAGACAATACCACTGACACCTTAAAATTCTATTAAAAATCCATTCAAAAATAAAAAGAGGAGATTCAGCCTCCATATTGTCTTCATGTTTTCAAAGATGAGCTGAAAATGCTAGAGTGGATAGACACAGTTTCTGGAATCAATCTGATGGTGGCTTTGTTTACATTATAGTCACAAGATAAGCCGAAGGGTTTGCAAGGAAATGACCAGGAAACATACATATTTATATATTTTATTTTCATGTGTTTCTCCAGTATTTTCTTTGCTTCTGAATGTGAATTAATGGATATTTTTTATCAATTCTCAAAACTAAAAATCAAACAGGATATAGATAAACTAAGAAAAACACATGGTACACGAATAAGGACAATAGTTGCAAAGAGTCGCTGGTTCATACCTTCTCAATCTTAAATGTCTGACTGCATGAGGAAATCCCAAACCAGTTTCAAGACTGTTAAAGATTTCTCTATATTGATACTGAAGTCAAGCACTCTTGCTTTAGGGGCTAAAGTGGGTTAAGAACATTTCAAAGGACTTTCTTTATATTTACACATCTAACTATTCTCAAAATGTGATCTATTAAACTGCAGTTTGCATGTTTAATTATAGATCACTCACACTACATTTGATGTCTACATTTGATCTTCTGTGCTGCCGAGCATCGCCGTGCAAAACAGTTACTCTGTGTACTTTATTAAACTTTTTTTATAGTAGCTATAATATAATATAATAAGTAAGTAGCTGCTTTTACAAACAAATTAAACATCAGAAAAGCATAAACAGACCTTCAGACATCATGAATAACTCCATTTTTGATTAAAAGGTTAGCTTCAGCCCTGTAATTTCCTGCTCCTGATTGTTCCCATGTTATTTTTATCACAGGTAATGGACAACAGTTCACACAGTGACAATGCTCCCCTCTATAAACCACTAATTGCTGTATTTTCTAACCGCATGCACCATAATTACATGCTTGAAAGGCGTGAAGGGTATCCATTAATGCCAGCCGTGTCAGTGTAAAAGGCAAATGCAGAGTTACAGCGCGATAAAGGGGAACTCTGTCACCCAATCAGTTGTCAAAGCTCCTGCTGTGTTCCTGCTCCGTCCCCATAGAGATGAGGTCTGAATATTTCATAACCGATCATTTGAAGGGTTTCAAGAGCTCCCAGTGTGACTAAATATTCAGTGAACTGCTACTCACATTTTAACCTGGTGGAACGGGATGAAAGGCAGCATCGTGGACAAGACGTGAGCTGCTTGTCGTGACCTGGAGGACCATCCAATACTCCCTTCTCTGCTGATTGTTAGGGTCAGATATTCTAAAATAAAATAAATTATTCAGTAATAAATTTCAAACTTCTTTAATAGATGTTAATAGCAGTAGTCAATGTCATCCCAAAGTTTCTACAGCTTCAGGATAAGAATGCCAAGTTTGATTTATTGGTTTTAATGCTTAAGATCACCAATTAATCACAATTAATCGTTTTGTTTCAGTTTTATACCCTGTATACAGTTTGAGTGTGACATTTCATAGCTTTATTAGAGAGTCATCTGTAGAGACATAACACAAAACAATGCAGAGGAATGGAAAAAGGCATTTAACAAAGGTTCCCAGCCAGACAATCAGTATCTTTACCCCAGGGCCTGTTAATTATCCTAGACCTAGACTAATTTAAAACCTAATCAATATTTGTAATATATATTTAAAGGTCCAATGTGCCAGATTTAGAGGGCTCTATTTACAGAATATGGAAGAAATGCAATATTCATAACTATGGTGTCATTAGCTTAGGCCATGGGTCCTCCTCCACAGAGTCTGACATGTGACTACAGTAGCCCAGAACAGACAAACGAAACTCTGGATCTATAAAGAGGCAGCCAGACTAAAAGCCTGCAAAACACTTGCCACTCCACGTGAAAACTGAAGGCGACACAGATGAGTAAATCACCTCAATTCAATGGACTGCGTTACATTAAGAGGACAATGTTCAGGTAAACTACAGCAGGATAGTTGACCAGAGACTATAAAAGTGGGGGTGACAAAAGCAGGATGTCCAAAAGTGAGTCTTCCTGATCACCGTTACTTCAATTGGAGTGTTATGATAAAAAGTTCCAACTCTGGTGTGTAAGCCATATAACCAATATAGCCAATATAACAAAATCAAAAAACTGAAGGCCAGAAAAGGAGAACCCGACGATAAACTACAGTATATGTTTAACCAATATGTTCAAGCCTGGGAGGCACCATTTTGTTGCTCACCCTTCACTTTGACTTTGAGGCCAGCAGATATCGATAAAGTCCACTGGTTAGTACATTCACCCCACAGCAACAAGAACTTGTGTATTAATCTTGTTGATTTTCTGGTGCAGTCTGCATGTTGCACTCAGTCTGGTTTATTGTATGCTTGAATGGGCTTCTGCAATCTGGGACAGAAGCCTTTATGGGAAAAAATAAGATCAACTCACATGACCAACAAAATGAATGTCAGAGGTTTACCGTCCTCGCAGGTCCTTATGCTGGACCTTAACACACCAAACTCACTGGTTATGTGATTTTCATCAAATTTGTCCCTGCAGAATCCATCAAACTGTAACCCTGACAAGGAATAATAAAAGAATAGCAGGCAATGCTGCATTATAGCTTTAAACATAGCTTGTTGAACTTCCAGAGCATCTGACACTCCAGTCATACTTGACTCCAATGTAATAACCTTAATCAAATAGAAAATATCCATCCATCCCCCGTAACACCAGCTTTCTCTCTCTATGTAGAGTGAGTCATTTATTTGAAGCAGTCCTCATAAAGTGAAAAGATGACAGCCTCAAACTGGCTGCTGGTGAATTCAGACTCATATCGTCATGTAATGTACATATCAGACCTTACTTTTATGCATCGCTGTGCATTATACATTGTTCCAGCTGTATGTTTTAGCCCACAGTATTCTATGGCATGCTAATGTTCATGCTTTTAAATCTGTTTTCCTTCTTTGCATCACTCTTCTAATTGTGTAGTAATACAGCACAGACTTTCAACTCAGCCTACACACACAACATCATTACTGTACCATGCAGTGGCAGCTATGTGACAGCATATTTAATGGTGATGTTGTGATGTTAACTGTAATAGCTGACTTGACTGAAAGGATTTTGCAGCATCTGGACATGAATAGAAACTAGTGGCTCTCTGAAAGGCAGGAAAACTCATTTTAAATGTCAATCATAAGTGAGGCTTTTCATATTTATCAAATCATTTCAGAGGTGTTTGGTTTAAACTTTTTTTCTGTGCTAAATTCTTTTTTTTCCAAAATTAGTCCAGGTGGCAATGACCGAGTCATCTTCACAACTGAAAAAATGTTGCCAGCAAGAGACAGGAAAGATGGAGCATTTTGAATAGAGATTTTTGCTACTTTGAAAATAAAACCCATCAATGCATTCGTCTGTCACTCAGTTCTTTCTGACCTTGCTACCCTGTCTGTAGCACTCAAGCCCAATCTTTCCTCCTGAAGACCTACCACAGAAGAAACAAAAGGCTATATACTGTACTTAGACAATACATGGCTATAAGATCAATTCATTGTTGGTTTTGGTCTTTTCAGTAAAAATTTTAAATAGACAAAAAAAAAAAGTCCTTGACAAACTCTCTCTGGTCCACTTTCAAATGGCAGCAGCAGAAATCATATTAGTCTGGTGATGTTTGGCATAAACAGCTGCAGAGTACCCTAACAGAAGATGAGAGGCTGCAGATAACGTGGTGTTGGCGAGAAGGTGATTTGTTTAAATGCTTTGGATATTTGTCCACATTTATGTAACGTCCAGACAGAGAGGACATCTCTGTTCAGGCCAACACGTTGCACCGAGTTGAGCTCTGATCAAACTTTGAGGGTGCTCCAGAGCTTTTCCAACCCATCTGTCCACAGTATGTTTCTGGAACAAAGCATTTGGCTCAACCTCTTATCTGTGTAATCAATGTGAAGAGACCACTCAACATAATTGATATAGGATGTGATGTTTTAAAAAAAATTCTTTAGACTCAAGCGCACACATACACAAAGCTGGAGCACCCAGCTAAGTGGAGACTGAAGAGGAGGGCGTTGTTATGGAGGATAAGTTTTCATTTGCATATGAATAACAGTGAATAATGAATTCCTCCTACTTGTTATTGTTCGAAGGGAAGCAGTACATGTGTTCCCTCTTAAATTAAACCACAATGAACAGCGCAGTGCTGACTGCCATTGTTTAAGATGTATCATCATTGCACTACATTAAAGACCAATGTGACTATTCCTGAGTGAATCCCTTGTAAAACATTTAGGTTTATTGTATTACTTCTGCTTCAAAACCAAAACACACAGTACAAAGTGTCACTATTGTGCTTTACTTACAAAAGGATAATTGGGTTTTTGTACTTATGTATAGCACTGATGATAATGAATATTTTATGTATATTGTTCACATTTAAAGCACCCATTAAGATGAGAAACAGAGAGGAAACATGCTGTAAACAAAAAGCCACATTTGTAACTGACAGTTGCACACTGAAAAGTAAAACACCAGAGCTTGGGGACCTGAATGAAAATGTCCTACAATAAGAAACACTAAGCTGAGAGAGAGAACAACTCCCAGCGGCTCCAGTGACTCACTCATCTGAGCGAGTCAAACATAACAGCGAAGTGATGGACGTGGCTCCAGTCTCACCGGGCTTCCTTGACTTACTCGTCTATGAATTATGGACGAAATAAAAGGGTCTTTGGAAAAAAAAACTTTAAGCACACACAGCCAAGGACAGTTTCTAACAACATTACCATAGTGTATATGCCTCAGTGTGGCATAAACTAAGTGTTTGTGTAGAAGTCTCACAATATCTGAAACTATGTTTCCAACTGTGGAATCTAAGGGACCGTGTTCCACTATTTTTTGTAACTTTACTAAACATGCAATCCAACAATCATGCACTAAATGCAATGATTAACCAGGTGTGTGGATGTGAAAAAGTAGGCTGGGTTTAAATTCTTTTTTTTCATCCTTCACCCAACTATTTCCATTACTTTTTTTTTTTCCAAGATATTTTTTTGGCCTTTTTGATCTTAATTTTTGACAGAGACAGCTGAAGAGTGACAGGAATGTGGGGAGAGAGAGATGGGAATGACACCCCCCTATTTCCATCACTTTTGAGTACAACACTATGAATGCCTTCACTATTTTCCCATTTGCAAGATTCACTCCTTCTCGCCCTGTTCTATATTGGTCCCATTGTCGAGCTTGGCCATTTGGAACAGTTCTAAACATGTTTACCCTTAAGGCGTGCTCAGAATGAAAGCAAATCTAATCTTTGTCTTGCATTATTTGTACAAATGGACAGCTAGACCACCTGTGTAGATGGTGTTTAATCCCTGCAAACAACCAATGTAGGGTTATGGAGGCAAGCTAAAAACGTATGCATCATCTGTGTGTTTGTGTTCAGCTCAGCTTCTAAATGGTCTCCGAACTCACCGAGAGCTCCAGTTATTCCTGCCCTTTTTATGCCCTTTTACTTCATTTGAAATGTTAAACTCATGTGGATGTATCTATGCTTCAGTTCTTGTCACCTTCAGCAAATTTGCATGTAGTCACATTTACGTGCATCTTTGAATTTACTTTACTAAAATTCCCCTAACAGTGTGTAAGATGCCTTCTGTCCAAACATACCTTTTGAAGTTGTCCAATGATGTGTAGTACAACCCTTGTTTCAAGTATACTGCAACTTTAATGGTGAACTGCACTTAAAAAAAAACAAACAGCAACTACCAGCACAGCAACTGTCTGAAAGGGTTTCTTCAGTCAGATCAATAAAGGCTGAAAAATGGAAAAAGAGTGTCCTGATATACCAGCACAGTATCTCTAATAATTATGTCGAGAGTGATGGATGATCGCAGAGCATGTCTAAATTTCATACAGACCAGAGTATGGATCTCATCATAAGCCTGCAATTTACCAACATTCAAGTAGGTATGTATTAGATCCTTTTCAGCTAAAATGATCTTGATTGAAGAATGAGGTAATACACCTGAAAAATAATTATAATGACTGATTGATTGTTTATGTCATGTATCAAGCAGAAATATCAAAAATGAGTCAGTCATCAAAATGTGAGGATCTACTGCTATTCTGTTTTATTTTATTGTTACTTGATGCTTGGATGGTTTGTAGATGTCATCTTTGATGATGGATATCTTTCTTTTTGATGGACATTTTTATGGACTGAGCAATTATCAAAAAAACAAATGAATTGATGGTACGATAGGGTAGAAACGTATTCACTACACATCAAAATAAGGATTTATGGTAAGCAAATTTGTCGATCTGGCTTAGCCTGCTGCCACTGTGACGTGGATCCAAATAAGCAACTGAAAATGGATCGACGGACAGATGGAGTGCTGAAAATGTGGTAAAGTGCATCTTCTTGGAAACTGTTTGCATGTCTGGATCACATCTCTAACCAAACAGATTGCTTGGACACAGCTTCTCACAAGGGTCGGCTTGCTCATATACTCTATGGCCAGTGCATCCAAAGTTCACATGCCGTCGATTCGACATTGTGACTGCTGAGACATAGAGAAACATTAAGCAATTTATGACACCACGCTGCAACCTCCCCCCCCCCCGCGCACTCGTCCCTCCCGCACATTATGAGCCAATGTCACCTCTCTTCCATTCAGAGCAGGCCATCTAAACTGACGCTGTAATGAGCTGCTGTTTGTTTGGCTACAGGCTATTTCAGATGAGACATGATGCCGTCACTCAGATTTCATGGCTGCAGCCCCGATGGCACTGAATCACCATCACAGTCTCTAACTGCTGCACGTTTGATCAAAGGCGAGCTCTTGAACACTTTTTGTTATCTCTGGCATAAAATTTCCTAATTCTGGGTTTATTTCTTTTCTTTTTTTTTAATTCTGTTGTTAAACATTCATTTATCCAGACGAGTCTAGAACATGTTCTTATTTACACCAATGACTTGGGAAGTTAACTGTGGGCGAGGATGTGTTACACATCATTCATTTGCCAATACCCACATCAACAATTATTATGTGCTGTTGGCTGCTTTGCCGGAGCAGTTGGGGGCTAAGTGCCATGCTCAAGGGCACATAAATTGGATATACTGGAGCTGGAAAGTTTAATGCGTTCAATTAAAAGTCACACATTTGAGCTTGCAATTAAATGTTCAACACTTTCCTAAAATACAGGGAGTGTTTTTGTTTTTTTGTAGGTGTAAAAATGTTTTTGTGGTTTCTGTGTAATGGAACAGTTTATTTTAAAACTTCTATAAAAATATTCTGGTAAAAAGCTTTTGTGTTATGACATCTTTTTTTTTATGTTTGCACTCTGCTGCCCACACAGTTTTTGTCCTAATTCATAATGACAGTGACACTGGAAGTACCTAAGCGTACCTATAATTAAATAAATACCTGTGTAGTGAACATGTCAGTCTCAAAGGTAAGTTTACACCAGCTTGTTTGAAGACTTGCACTATTGTGTATGTATAGATCTCAAATGTATTTTTTATCTTTGTATAACATTTTAAAGGTCTCATATTTCACATTTTCTCTGTGTGTTATTTTGAGTTTTAATATTCATTATTGGATATATTTGAGATTTTAAGTACCAAAAAACATCTCAGTATAGTTTTAAATATCCCCTCTCACACTTCCCACAGGGGCTCTAGTAACAGTGCATTTTGTAACATTATTATTATTATGAATTATTAATTCTGTTCTGATTAAGACTTTTTTCTTAATGATGCCCAGCCAGGCCAACCATAGCAGATTATAGCCCGCCCGGATGGTGGGTTCAGCTGGGCTGTGGTGACGTCACAGTTAAAGGGGGATGACTGTATAGATGACTGTAACCTTACAGAAGTCCTGACCGCTTGTTTACGGCAGTTTCTGAGCATTTCTCTGAGCATTTTCATACTTCACTGTGATACTTACTATCACGGTATTTATATCTAGACCTGATTAAAAAAAAAAAAAACACGTTTCTTTCTGTTATAGTTTCTACAATAAAGGACCTTCAATCTATCCTCATCATTAACATCTTTCTGCAAATGTTTGTTTATAATTGTAAAGTATTCACTCTTTGAAAAGAGAAACAAATTTTTTGTGTTGATTTAAAAACCAAACCATTAAAAATCTAAATATTCAGGGACATAACAATCTCCCAAGGTGTCCAAGTGTCCTCAAGCAAGAACTGAACTGATCCTAAAAGCTGAGCACGGCTGCTCATTACAGTGCACATACGTGATGTAGAAACCAAACAGCATCTGAGATTTTTCAAAAAGGCAGACTTCTCCTGAACACCATCTAGAGCCGTGGTATTTCAGAGGAAGGACACTCGTGGTCCGCTGTAGCTGCCCGGTGTCCTTGAGAGCACGAATGTGCAATGAAGCAACAAAGTGCTTTATTAGATGTCCAGTGATAGATCTGGTGTGAGGTAGAATTCATGTCCTGAGTAAGAGGGATAATGTTTGGCTGCAACTCAGGAGGGTGGGACCACCGGGTATCTATCACTGGAGGTGACTGAGTGTCAAATAAAAAAGCAGTGCCGGGTAATTTTATGGGATGAAAGTCAATATAGTCAATACAGGCAATCATCTAAGGGACGCCTCTGAACTTTCCTTAAGCTACTTACTGATACAGTGAGTACACTGTTACTACAGTCCTAGGACAAATGGTTTTAACCTGCCCAGAAGGGACAGTACAGTAAGAATGTAGTGGAAAAAAATCAGTCAAGTTGAAGTAATAGAAATGAGGCCAGAAACAGACTCAGCCCTCATCAATCCTTGACCTGAACAGTCTGAATAAGCAGTTTGAAGCCATTTCTTGACCAGGCAGTGACTTCCTGGAGCACTGAATGGTTTCTTGGCAAATGCCCCGGACAAAAAAAATAGTCCCACACACAACCCCCCCCAAAACATAATTATATGAAATGTTTTTCACATTTCAGTGATCTGTTGTCTGGAAACCTTAAAATTTGACTTCTATCACAGCAAAACAACCAGGGTTGGTTTGAGTTTTACCCTGAAAGATGACAGGGATAAGAAGGCCAGACTTACTTTCATGTTTCCAATTTTGAGTGGGCAAAACAGGAAAGGAAAGAAGGGAGCAAACCAGCCTTTGATTTATATTCAAATGAGAAGTATACAGGGGAAATTGGATTTCTCTTTCATTTCAGAGAATGAATTTCCTGGTGGCACATCGTATTGTATCATCTTGTGGCGTTAATATCCAGCTCTGAGCATCAGGAGCTATTCTTCATTACAAATACTTGGAGGAACTTTTTACACCTCCTCACCACAGAATGCAATGACAATTTCCATTTCTGTTTCGATGTTCAAACAATAACCCCCAAGGCCATTTAAGACATTTTTCAGCTGTTTTAATTTACACATGAAAGGCAATAACATATCAAAGGAGTTCTGCTTTAAATTCAAAAGAAAACCTGTCTCTTCCTCGTGTCCCTTATGTCAACGAACCCGGCTAATTCTGTAGCTCAAAGCAAGCCAGTCGGAGGACGATCTTTTTGTAGGTGTAATTGAGTTCAGTGTGTTTATACGGTGATGAAAATTCAATAACGTACACAACCTTTCCAATCAGACTTCAATGGCTCATGGGAGAAACCTCTGAAAACCACTGAAACTAGAGCGAAGCCACTCCATTAGCAGTAAGCCCTCTCTGGGCAAAATCTTTTTATTGCCTAATTCTGGGTTTGATACATACATGTTATAATCCTCAAGGGATACGCCCAGCTGGAAAGAGGGAATTTTCAAAAAAACTGCTAAAGCACTACACAATAGGATGCTTTGAGGACAGGCCAAGCATATCAAAATAAGTTATTACCATCAAAATGACTGTATTAAAAACGTTGTTATATATGTATTTGTCTCTCAGCTAATGGCATGAGTTATCCAGGAGCACAGCTAGCAAGCGAGGTAAGGCCGTCCTTCAATCTACTTGGTTTGTTTCAACAGTCCAAAGCTGAAACATTTCATTTATTAGAATATTGGACAAAGACAAGTATGAGGTCCTCATGAAGAAGAAGCTGGAACCAGCAAATGTTTGGCACTTTTGCATTAAAGTGATTAATGAATTTAAAACTGTGCATTTATTTTCTTTTGAAGTAGCTAATCAATTAATCAACTAAATGTTGCAGCTCAAAACCAATACAAAGATTTGCGCTGTACATAGAGCTCTCTTTGTGATTTTGGCTAGTTGTTGGAGAGATCACTGTCCAAATGTTTACCCAGTGTAGTAATGCCAGTGTGACCAGTGTTGGGTGTTTTGGTTACCACCACGATCTTTTTACTGGGAGAAGATGGCAGATGTAAATAACATGACACGCTCGGATGAGACAAGGCTTTCTGAAACTCTGGTAGAAGGACTGAAAATGATAACCAGTCTGCCTGTTCTGTGCTTAGACTGTTTTACATATTTCATATAAGTAAAAGTGTCACTGAGCATGACGTTCAGGTTTTGACTCTCTGAAAAAGCTCCATTTTGGGACTTCTAACCTTCAAATATGTAGAGCGATCTCTGGCACCACCTAGTGGAATTCACACAAGACCAGACTAAAACACTACGGCAATAATAATAATTTTTTAAAGTAAAATTTTTATTGGCACACTGAAGACTGACCAGTGATTAAGCATTTGAAGCATCTGTTCACCCAAACTAGAAATTGAATATTTTAACTTTTAGCTTTAGTGGTAATAAATCAAGCAAACAGTTTTGATTTAATTTGCCCAAAATTAGAAATTTCTGCTGCCATCAAATACGATAAAGGTGAATGACATTTTGTTTGCAAACAAACACTAATAAATGATATTAATAATTCAGTAATGTGTCTTTCAGAAATAATGTCCTGGCTACCTTTCTAAAACAGTCTATATTAAAATAGTTGACAGCGTGTTTTGTGAATTATCCCAAGTAAAGTAAAAACGACATTTGTCTCCAAAGATGTCGCTGTTGATGATTCTTCATTGCTGTGAGCAACAAAAATTAAATTTCCATCACCTCCACCGAACTGTGGTTATGTGTGGCAGATTTCTCAAAACTATCAGCACAGATCAGGGGTGCCGCTGATTTGTCCGCTGGACAAAGAAAGACATAAATTACCATATTGTTGTTCAGTTCCATGATTCATGTCACTGAATCCACAGTGATCTGTAAATGCATATGTAATGACAGGAGACTGATGTTTTCATGTTGGGCTGTTCAACATCCGTTCTGTAGATGGACGCTTCATCAATCATTTATTGTGAATGTTTTCAGAATGCACTTCGACTTCTCAATACTAAAAGAAACAGAACCATTTGGACGTGTTGTTATTTATGCAGTGGTTTTACTGGTCTTGCCCACTTAAGTTCAAATTTGGTTGTGTGTGGCCCATGAACTAAAATGAGCATGACAGCCCTGTCATAGATGGATAGCTTGAGTTTTTTCCTCATCATTTGTGTGAACTGGCCCGTCGAGCCTAAACAGCCGTAACATTAAGATACAAGAATTGAGGATGAAATTAACTTTCCTCAAAGAGAGCCAAGATGACCAACTGTTTCCAAAGTGACACTTATTCAACAGCTTTGAGAACTTGCAAATCTTTGGTATGTTAATGCTGAAACTGCAGCGCAGAGTGTGGTTTGGTCAGGCGTATCTGACATGTGAGTCATTTGCTACGTTTCTACAATGTCACCTCTTCTTTTACATGCAAACAGGCTTGACACAACTGCTCAAGCTAAAGTACCCAAATAAATTAAACTTCTGTCATCGTAAAACTCAAGTTCACAAGGTCATGACAATATTGAGAGGCAATCTTCTGTCCGAGAAGTTTCTCAGTTCACTTTCAGTGTACAGTACGTCCATGCTCCTTATGTAATCCAAAGGCAATAATGCATCTTGGTCCTCTCTTTGAGTCTCTTCTTCATGGTGTCCCAAAATGATAAAATTAAAATATGTAATCACAAACAACAAATATTTGTAATGTGACGTGCAAGATCCAAAATGAATCCACTACCAGTGTTCGCAAATCCACAGAGCTGCAGGTAGAGTTCTGAAATACTCATATGTCGCTCACAACCAAGTGAGTCTCTAAAACCTGCCACACATCTGCAGTCCATTTTAGAGCGTATGGAGTTCATTCTGACTCAGTCAAAAATGTTTGTTCCTACTCTGCCTTTAGATTAATAAGGCAAGCCTGTGCCTGGAAGATTGCCAGTTTGATTCCCTGCAGGAAAGAGATAAGTAATAATCTCCAGCCCCGCTGCAGTTGGGCTACATTTGATCGCATCTCTTCTTAAGCTGGCAACTGCTCCAGTAGAGCTGCTCAGTCGCCAGTAGCAGAAGATTGTGGTTAAACTCAGGTGTGTGTGCTGAGAAGACGTGCTATGTGGTAAGTAGGTATGCTGCTGCTGCTGCTGCTAAAGACTGTGGGTGTTCAGCAAAACTAAAGAATAAAGAGAACTGATCTTGACCTGTAGAGCTGACCTGAGCACTCTCACACTTTTACGCCTATAAAAACAAAACACTTTAATGGGTTAAGACTTTTGTACCCATGTAAAGACTTAGTATTCCTACAGCTGGACAGACGTGCACTTCCTCCTGGACTCAGATAAGAAGCAGCTGTGTTGGCTTTAAGGAGGCTACTTGGTAGCAGAATCCCCATCAGGCCTCATGCTGAAGGGCTCCAGGCGCTCGCTCTCAGGCAGCATGTTGTTGAGGCGCTCCATCAACGGCACAGTCTGGTCGATACCCATCTGGATGCGCCTCAGTATCATGGACATCTCGTTGACTTTCTGGATCTGCTCGGCGTACTTGGCGTAGCGTTTCTGGCGCTCCTGCATTATGCTGAACAAGGTTTCTACGGACAAGTCCATCTGGAAAGAGACAGGCATGATGGATTAAGAGAGAGTGTTGGACTTTTGATGACACTGTGAATCATCTCAAAGTACAATAAATTATTAATTACTTTCTGTCAATCGACTCATCTTCAGTACTATTTCGAAGGTAAACGTTCAGGGTGTTCTCACCTCTTTGATCCTCTTGACCAGGGCGTTCTGATCGAAGGCCACGGCCTCGGCACACTGGTGAAGGTGGTCTTGGTATCGGACGCAGAGCTGCAGAACGTGGGCAGCATCCAGTCTTTCCAGACACACACTGCTGGGTGACGTCTGGCCACTCAGCACTCCTGTGGAGAGTGAAGCGCAAATGTCTTACATGGACATGTTGGAACAGAGTAACACTTGTCAACAGCGTAACACATGGTAATTATTGTAATGAGCATTGCACAGGATCTGACAGAACTATTTCAGGGGTGCGCCTACACAGGAAACCTGGCTCATTATCCACCTTCCAACACAGTGCTAATGGGTTGCAGTGATATAAGCTTCACTGCACAGAATGTGAAAATGGACTGGGGGAAAATAGATGAAACTATCGTCATGGGAAAGCTGAAATGGTTGAAGTCAGATAAAATATGTGCACAACAGAGAAACATTTATCAAAAAAACTTACTGCAGAGATCTCAGATATTAAAATACTTGCCTTAAATTATATTTAAGGCATTGGACAAATTTAGTGCAGTGTGCACATATTTTCTCAGACTTCTGCTTTCAGTTTGTGTTTTTAAACAGAGCAGCTGCAAGCTGAGTGCAAGGTTACACATGATGTATTTTTAATGGGTTTGCATTATTAGCTGTAGCTTCAGCCTACACCTGTTTTCAGACTGCAGACATCTTTATGTATTTATAAATACTTTCTATTTTAATTTTTTTATCAAAGAGTGTTGGTGGTTTTATACTTTCTAAATATACATTTAGCGATGTGTACCTAATGACCTGTCTGTCTTTATTAACAGTCTATTAAAGGTCACAGTTACCTTTCAAGAGCGGCTGAAAGGTGGGTATTTCTTGAAGCTTTATGACATCTGGGTCATTGTGGATATTTCGCATTGACTGGGTCCCCTGGGCCACAACCACAATGTCATCCATCTTTGCCTTCTGCTTTGCTGGAGACGGCACCACTGCAAAGGCAACAACTCTGTTAGCAGACAGTACTTACTTCACATCATCTACGCATGTGTGACCTCAGATCTGTACAATTACTCATGTACTATGAGAGGGATTTTCATTGGACGGTACTTAATTTACTTCAATTCTACAGAGGGGACTTGACTGCCCTCTTTTAAAAACTATATTTACTGATACAGATTCAGATATTTCATGATGGTCCACTTGTTGTGTTCATGCATCAATAATAACAATATAACACTCCTAACATTGCACAGTGTGCCTCTGTACCTGAGTGCAGCACGTTTACAGTGTGACATAGCTCAAGTGACAGATGAGTACTTCTACCACCACATTAAGATATGACGCGACTTATGAGAGACACATTGCACAACAAGATGCTAACATCACCTTGGCTGACTTCCATGTAAACTCATGCAAACAGTAAAGCGGTGTGACTGACCGGACGAGCTGTAGTCGGAGTGTTTGTGCTCCGCGTCTCCACTCTGCTCGGCTCCCATGGTGCTCACGTACGGTTAGCTCGCTTAGCGGTCAGTGCTTATCAATGTTTCCAGAAGCTGCAGCCATATAATACAATATAAATAACGTCACACAGACTTTATATGATGCCCGGACACACGCAGGCATACAGGCAGACAGCCATGCCCACAGGACGGGAAGTGAAAACCAGAGCTAGCTGTTTGTTCACAGCTAGCAGCTAGGTTAGCCTCGTATGAACAGCTGCTGCTGTGTTTACTGTCTGACCCGGACTCCTCCAGGCTCAGTCCTCACTGTTATCCTCACAGCTAGTGAAAACGCATCGACTTTTAGTAGTTAACCAAGCAAAACATCAACATGAGACAATAGATACGACACAGTGCTGACTGCAGGTCACTGAGACACTTCCGTAAATATTGATCACGTGGTCGCTCTCCTCGTCAGCCCATCACCGCCCCCTGCTGACCCCGAGGTGTAACACCAGCAAGGAAAACATCAAACTGCACCTGCACCACTTTTCCACTTGTTGTAACGTCTGTGAATGAAAAATAATATTTAATAAGAGTACTTTATGGCTAAAACTTTGAAATATCTAGTGTTCCTGAGTGCCCTATAGAAGTAATACAAAAAGCACACAGTATGTTCAACTCTGCAGATTTAATGTCAAGCTGAAAAGCATAACACAAAACAAATATAAAAACAAGTGAGCAATACACCCAAATTCAAGACCTCTGAATAAGAAGGAAGGAGGATAAACAAGAACCACGATATTTTAGAAACAGACTTCTCTTTTAAAACAAAAATCTTTTGAGTAAAACAGCCTAAAATGGAACACAGGAAACACTTGATGTTTTAGATAACTTCTTTGCCCGTGCATCTAGTCAGAAGATGAAAACTGAGAACCGCTGACACGACAAATTAACAAAAAACACATGGGCTTCATGCGCGTTGATTCCTGGCTACACATGTCCCGTCTTCTCCTCGTCCTGTCTTTCATTGTCGTCTTCAACCAGAGGGTAGGGTCTCAGGTCCAGGGTCAGAATGCGGCTGAACATGCATTCATCAAACTGTGAAAAATAGAAGATCTGTGACTGCGCTGTCGTAACATATCCAGAAATCAATTAGTTCTTCCACAACTTGCAACAGAGCATTAGAAAAGTTTATTACGTCTGAGTAAACTCCCAGCAAAGCGTCTGACTTAGAGAAGAACTCCTCCTTCAGGGAGATGACGATGATCTGCATGTTGTTCCTAGACTCCTCTCTGATGAAACTGGTCACCTGGATACAAACAAAACATTCACACGAGGTGTGCACAAATATAATCCATTAAAATAAAAAAGTAGTGCAGCTGAACACCTAAACATCTTATAAAAAAAACCCTAACAGTGTTCTGTATGCAGGTATTTAGGTGTCTCTCTATTTAAATTGTATCATGGAAATCCAAAGAGTGCTAATTGCTCTGAAAACCATGTGATCACTGGAGATCAGGGCAATTATTTCCACTTATTGTGTTAATTTTATTGTGTAAAATGTCAGGGAGTAATGCCGTCACAATTTCCCTTAACTCTCATCTTAGTTAAGACATTCAAATGTCTGTCAGCACTACAGTAGATGTAAATAGTAAAGTATGATGCAGCTGGAATCTTACCTTGCTGATGTTAGTGTTGTCCAGGGCTGCATCAACCTCGTCCAAGATGAAGAAGGGTGCCGGGCGAAAGCTGAGAGAGATGACACAGTGCCAGACAGCACAGATGGTGAAGCAGTCATGTGGGTCAAATGTCAGAACCACAGCCATTAAGATGTTTTGAGGAAGTGCTTCAGAAAACTTTTCTTTTACTAAATAAAAATACAAAGGAGGCAGCGCTGACGCTGGATGGATAGAGTCAAGTGTCTCTATAGAGTTCTTCATGTAAAGTTGATGATGTCAACAACAAGAGGATCAGGAGGATCAGCAGGCTCTCCATGTTACGTAGCCTTTACCTTCTTAGTCCAGCCATCAGTTAAAGGCAACATGTAATATTTGGCCCCCAGTTTCCCAGTGAAGTACACTCACATCTCTTATAATTACATTACTGATGATCAAAAGCTTAGCCATAGCAGCTGCATAATGCTGCTTTAAAAACTCATCATCATTACAAGCTAAGCACCCACAGCCAACACTTTCTCCCCCTCAAGAATTTGTAGTTTTCCTTGGCACGTCAACAGCTGTCTGCAGACCTTTTTTTGTTGGTGTTTTGTCTACACAGCTGCAGGAGGTAATTATCCAGCTGTCCAGCTCTATTCATGTCTTGCAAACACTGATTTTATGAAATGATTTCGGGAGAGAGGGATGGTGGAATGTCAAAAATGCATTATTATGTTTATTCTACTTGTTATCTAGTACTATTACAATTATTACATGCAATCTTCTTTATTCATTTATGTGGATGTCAGTAAGCCCTACTTCTACACTCAGATTTTATTATAACTTGATGTTTTTAATCTAATGTAACGTTTGGCTGTGACCTCGTGTTACCTGTGGATGGCAAACACCAGGGCGAGGGCGGCGATGGCCTTTTCTCCACCAGACAGATTATCCATGGACATGAAGCGCTTCCCTGGTGCCACGCAGTTGTAGTTGATGCCGCCGAGGTACGGCTCATCCGGATTCTCTGCACTGAGAATGGCCTGGAGCACATACAAAGGACTTTTGCACACATGACCAAGTGGAAGGGAAGAAAAACAACTCAAATGCATTTAATTTTTGTGCTCGAGGTTTTGTCTCATCACCTGGGCGCTGCTGTTCCTGCACAGTCTTTTATAGATCTGATCAATTACAACGGACACATGTTCGAAGCAGCGGCTAAAGAGGTGCACGCGCTTGGATTTGACCTGCTCGAACTCCTGGCTGCATTTTCTGGCTGCTCTGGTGCTGACATCGAAGGCTGAGTGCGGGACAGGAAACAAAGATGAATCAACAGTCCAGGTATCAGATTCGTATCACATATTACTGTGTTATTACAACATTAAACTACAGGTAGAAATCCCACAGCTGACCACAGAAAAGGCGGCACACATCATAGCAGATCCATCCCACCTGTCATGTGTTTCATTTTGAAATGAAACAACAAAATACCTTCTGTCACTCCCTGCAACTTGTCCTTCACCTCCCCCATCTTCTCCAGCGCCTTCAGGTTGGGGGCAGAGGTGCGTTGCAGCACCGCTTTTACAGAGGAGACAGACTCCTTCAGCTTCTCCAAATAGGCCTCCACCTCCTTCTCTGCCTGCAGACTCTACACACACACACACACACACACACACACACACACACGTAAACATGAATATGAATAAATAGCACTAAGAGAAATTTAGGGCAAAGATGAGGCTTGATGACTCACCCTGAGTTCTGCCTCCAGGTGAGAGTAGTCGATGACGAGTTGTGCCTCTCTCTCATAGATGTCCACGGTGGCCGAGGTGCTTTCAGATTCTGCGTCCAGCTGCACACACCACAACCATCAGTCATCGTGCAGGAGTGACAGCCAAAGTGCTTCAAGGCGTTACATTACTAAATAATTCAGTAGCTTTTTCAGTCATCATTATTGTGTGAGGGTTTCCGCTGTTTATGCTGTAACATTCTTTTTTTCCATGATATGATTCCCGCTCAAATGAATATCCAGCCCTGTTCTTGAACTGTGCAGGGCTGCTGTGGAATAATAATGAATTCAGAAGAGACAAAGAACAATCAGCTGCACTTCTTTATGACCTACCTGAACCTCGCTGATTTCATTCAGGCTCCCTGACAGCAGAGCGATGGGCAGACTCTGGATCTTGCAGTCCAGCAGCAGGTTGTGTCTGGCCAAGCGTTTCTGCTCCAAGGCTGTCTCTGCAGACATCACCTCCCACTGAAGCTTCACCAACTCTCTGACAGCAAGAGAGACAGACAGAGGAAAGCGTCCATTCAAGATTCTTCATTCAACAGTGAATCAGAAGATATGAAGTTAAGTAACAGTGGGAACTGCACTGAGTCTTAGTGGTTCTGTTACTTGTTGATCTCTTGGATGCTCTGGGTTTTCTGGTCCAGCTCAACTTTAGCAGCAGCCACCTGGCTGTTTCTGGACAGCAGCTGGTTCTTCAGCTCCAGCAGTTTGTTCTGACCCTCCTCCACCGCTGTCAGCAGCGTGTGCTCATCCTGAGAAGGCAGGGAAACATCTGGCTGAAAAATGGCTGCAATGGCTGGAAGGTTTAATTTCACATCAGTCATGGTGTATACAAACATACAGACTTATCAGGAATAAATCAATATTCAGAGATAAATATTTCAGACATAATTGCAGATGACCACCTTCCTCTGCTCTGCCACGATTCTCTCCTCCTTGTCGATGGTTTCCTCCATTTTGTGGAGCTTCTTCTTCTGCTGCTCCAGCTGGTTTTGTTCGTACTCCAGCTGTGCATTCAAGTGAGCACACTGACTCTCAAACTCCAGCCTTAAAGGAGAGACAACTGCTGAATTTGACATGCATACAAACACCATCATTGTAGTTCAAACTAACATCACGTAACTACACAGGACAAAAACATTCTGAACTTGAAGGCACGTGAAAAACGTCTGGAAATATAATCAGTAAAATGATGACCTCTAAATCATAAAATTGGAAAGCCATGCTGGTTTTTCTTTCCAAAATAATGTTGATAACTTTCGTGTTTATCAGACTTTCATCATAGATTTGGCAGGCTAAGTTCTGGCTAATGCTGGTTGTTGTACCGCTTCCTGTCGAGCTCTGTCTGCTGTTTCAGGTGCTCCTGCTCATACATTCTGATGCTGTCCACGCCGATGATGGCACAGAAGTCAAAAAACACCAAGTCCTCCATCTAAATACACAGAGCATCTGCACTGTTAAGTACAATGGCACCAGCCATTACATGAGGGTCCATAGAAGATTTGGCTAACACTTTAGAGTATTTGTAACATTTCAACAGTTGATTATTTCAACTGTTTTCTGGTCTCTTTGGGCATAGAAAATATCTTAGTATGTTCATGAATCATATACAGTGTAGATAATCTGTTAGCATCTACAGAAAGTGAAATGAAACAGTTCAAATATTACATATACACTATTGCTACACCAGTAAAATACTTTATTTAACATTTCTGAAACTGCATGCATGCTGCCTGCCGTATGCCAATGTTTCTGGCCCAAAACCTCTGGAAATGTAGAGATGGAAGCTAAAAATATGAATGTATCTGTAATCTGAGCACGAGGGTCAAAACTGCAGTGAAAGCCAGCGTGATGAAGCAGGCTGAAGTCGGTGTGTAGACTTCAGTACCACGTGGATCTGGTCTCTGATTGTCTTCATCTCTGCATCCTTTGCCTCCACACTCTCCTGCTGCATCCGAATCTGAGAGTCCAGATTCGCTAATTCACTCTCCATACGAGAAATATCCTGGAAACAATCAGACATGAAAAGACGGGATAAGTACTGAAGTCTGGATTCAAAAGGAATTTACATATACACATACAGTCGAGCTATGTCCAGGAACACTGTCTTAATTAATAGAAAGCTTTTTTTGTCATTGTACAACAGACATACTGTAAGCACAACGAAATTACAGGGGGCTTCAACAAGGTGCTGGTCCTAATATATGATAAAACCACAATATAAATACAAATGCATTGCTAAAAATATAGATGCTAAACAAAAATATGTAGGGTATTCATAAAATGTGAATGCTGGTGTTTGCATAGCAAATAGAAAGAGCAGGATGTTACATGACAGGATTATTGCACATGAGGTTATTGCAGAGAAGTTTTGTGAAGGTAAAGTTATTTCACAAGAGATTTTTACATGTGTTCAGGATGGTGATGGTTTGGAAAAGAAACTGTTCTGTTTGTCTTGGCTCTAGTGCACCTGTAGCGTCTGCCAGAGGGCAGCAGGTCAAACAGGATGGGTGTTGTCTCCGGTAATGATCTGCGCTCTGCTGAGGCAGTGTGATGTGTAGATGTCTTTGAGGGAGGGGAGGGGGCAGCCCATGATCTTCTGCGCTGTCTTAACCACTCTCTGGAGCTTCTTCCGGTCTGCCTCAGTGCAGAGGGAGAACCACACCGAGAAGCAGTAGGTCCGGTTGCTCTCGACAGAGGAACAGTAGAAGGTTATCAGCAGCTTCTGGTTGATGTCATTCTTCCTGAGCACTCTCAGGAAGGGCAGACGCTGTTGAGCCTTCTTGACAACAGCCTTGGTGTTAGCAGACCAGGACAGGTGAAGGTGCACACTCTCTCCACTAAGTCCCCATTGATGGTGAGGGAGACGGGTCTGCTCTGTGCTCCCTGAAGACCAGGATGATCTCCTTAGTCTTCGTGGTGTTCAGATCTCCTCTCTGTAGGCTGATTCGTTTCCTCCTGAGATCAGCCCCACTACAGTCGTGACGTCAGCAAACTTCACGATGGTGTCGCTGCTGTGGGCCGGTACAGTCGGAGGTGTACATGCCTATGTGACTTTATATGACTTTTGATGAAGTTTTGCTGCCTTACCACTTGGCATTTAAGGATGGATTTCTTCCGAAGGTTTTCCAGCTCAGTTTTGGAGTATTTAAGGCGAGTCTTTGTACCCTGAGCCTGAGCAATGATCTGTTTCAGGTCAGACTCCTTCCGCTTCAGGTTCATCAAATCCTACGACAGGGAGAGTAAACGTTTACTGAGAATGAACTATGCAATCAAGCATGTAGACAGGTCAGGAAAATGATCAAATGACTTTAAAACCCTTCACTTTGATCCTTCACTTTTAATATTTGACACTTTGTGCGGAGACCCACGCGCAGCTCTGCTGTCAGCTGGTCCTTGCGCTGCTTCAGCTTCGTCATGGCCTTCTCGTCCCAGCAGTGAGCTTTGCCCCGCAGGTCAGAGGAGCCTCCAGAGATCACGCCTGACTTTGCAAACATTGTCCCATCCAGAGATACTGTCTACAGAGAACACAATTGATTACATGTCTGCTAGCAGTACCTGTAAGATTATGAAACAGACTGAAAACTGCTCAATAAAGAATGACTGAACACTGAAAGCCTGCTTTTGTCCTTGTAGTGATTTGAACTGATCCTGACTCTAACATCTGTTTACCTTGATGCGCTTCTGCCTGTCAAAGGCCACACTTCTTGCTTCTTTCATGGTTTCACACACCAAGGTGTTGCCACAGACAAACTGCACCACTTTCCTCAGATGAGCAGCACCGGCGTTAACCTGTATGACATCAACCAGCATCTTGGCACCGGGCACCTCCCTTAGTCGCTCATTCAGAGGAGGCACCTGGGAGCACAGTAGTGATGATAATCACTGACACAAGTCGTTTTGCATTTTCAAGCATCCAAAAAAAAAAAGTCATGCATGCGAGCGCATTAGTTTCATCTCACATCCAAGTAGTCGATGGGTAGGAAGGTCTCACGGTCAGCTCGCTCCTCCTTGGTGAAATAGATACAGTCACGGGCCACTTTCTCTGTGGCCACTACGATGGCGTTCATGTAGCGGCCAAACACCTTGGTGACAGCCAGCTGGTACTTCTTATGGATGGGGCTGCACAAGTCAGACAGACGACCATACTGGGAAAAAAAGAAAGAAAAAAAGTAGTTTCAGTGATCAGTCCCAAAAAGTAAAAGGCCTGTGGGGGTATGTATGCGGCAACATATGACATATATTCATTATTATACATATACTATCTATTAACTATATTGTCACTTAGGCTATCTGCCATATTACCACATTGAGAGAGTATTACCATACTCTACAGCAACTTAAAGACAGATCAGTAGGGGGCAATAGCTCCCAAAGGGCTTGCCATCACTTCCGACCTCCTCCACCCACGCCCAGCACCATTTATGTTTGATACCCTTCTCCACATCTTTAGTGTCATCCCCAGGCTTCATCAACCTGCGGTCCATCCTGTGGGTTAGGCTACAATGGCTGTTACAGCCGGCTAATGATGCTCACTTTCGACTTGTCAACGACATGTGAAGCGCCTGAGTTTCAACACCTAGCCTAAGTCCCGCCCCACCCTACTTCTGATTGGTTAGTAGGCCTAGAATGAAAGCTGCGCTTCTACTGGATTCAGAGAAATGTCTAGATAAATCTGGCCAAACCGAAGGGCGCACACTCTTTCCTTTTTTTACGCAGTCAACGGTGGCACACCGGAGATCTGGCACGCAGTCAAGCCGATACACGGAGATCCGGCACTGTGCCGGAATGCCATCAGCCACAAAAGATTTCATGGTTCTTAAGGTTTCACTATCAAAAAAACAAGACAAGGGCCGGCGTTTAGCTCAGTTGGTAGAGCAGCCGCGCCATGTGCGAAGGCTCAGTCCTTGCTGCGGAAGCCCAGGGTTTGAATCCGACCTGTGGCTCTTTCCCACATGTCATTCCCCGTCTCTCTCTCCCCACATTCCTGTCACTCTTCAGCTGTCTCTATTGAAAGGCCAAAAAAAAAAAAAAAAAAAAAATGCAGCCAGACATTAGGAGCAGCACAAAAAAATTGTCATCAGTATATTAAAACAGACAGGGGACTTTAAAAATGATGGAGTTCTAAATGACCATGTACTAAAGTGGTTTATAGCTACAATATATTTTACTGATGCTTGAAGGAAAAAATGTCTTTTGATTTGTGGGGATTATATGTGGGGATTTATCATCATCTTCCAGGAAGCTAAATTTGGCATGAGGGGAGTTTGCCAACAAGGAGTTGAATGATGTTACTGTTCACCATGCTGCTCTCCAGGGTGCTGCTGCTGCTGGGTGCGAGAAGTGTCTAACCATTGACTTCACTTGACTTCACTTGTTCCTAACAAAACTATATACACACACATACACACATCTTTTTCCTGCTTTTTCTTGGAGTTTCCTGGTTGCTGAGCCTTGAGTTCAAACCATATAACGTAGTCAAACTCTTATGGAAGTCATTCTCTTATGATTTCATAATCTCGAGTCCAGCTTTGTTATCACTCTCCTACCTCTCAATTACAGTTACCCCTACTCGGTGTGCCGATCTGTCTCTTACCACAGTTTCAGGATAGAGTCTGCGGAGCTTCTCTAGCAGCTCTTTGCGCTGCTTCTGCCAGCTGCTCTCCTGGCTGTCCAGACGGGCGTTCCCCAGCTCCTCCAACACCTGGCCCAGCTCTTGGTTCACCTCCTCACTGCGCTGGCGGCCATGCTGTAGCTCTGCAGTCAGTTTCTCCTCCTGCTGACGGTACTCTTCAAGGGTCGAGCTGAAACATACAGGTTCGGTTTCCGTCTGTGATGTTACGTCCTGATTTAAAAGCTTATAATTGTTGCTGATAAATAACCATGAAGGTCACAGTCAGTGCATTCATATAGAGTGCATGACATACGTGCTGTTCTTGGCGTACTCCTCTAGCTTCTCTGCCCTGCTTGTCAGCTCTTCCAGCTGAGTCTGGTTGTTCCTGATAGCGGCCTACAACAGATTGTGACTACATGCTGCAGCTATTTCCCTCAATGTTGGTAGAGATCAACAACTCATTAACTTAAAAGATGTGTAGTAAACAAACAGCAAACTTGTGCAGTTGAGAGTACCTCCACTTCTTTCTTTCGGCGCTGGTCAAAAGCCATCTTCTCGTAGTCTGCTCTTACCTCCCAGTGCAGCTTGTCTGCCTGCTGGGTGAGGACAGCCCCCTGCCTTCGTGCCAGCTCCTTCAGCTCTTTGTATTGCTCAAGCTGTACATGACAGTGACACTTCTTTTGTAACTCGTGATTAACAGGTATCTGCAGTTAATGAACACTGAGATAAATACTGACTTTTGCTGTTGTCTCAGAATTGGACTTCCCCAAACCTAATACATTTTAGGACTGGATAATATAAATTAAAGCGTGACCTGCCTTACAGTTTCCTACTGTAGCAGTTATATTTTACATCATGTTGACTGACTTTTGGTTGGTCTGAACAGGAAAGAAACTGGCGTTGTCGGACACACACTCACCTGTTCTTCATCTAGCTTGATGTCTCTCCCCACGGAGCCTCCCTTCCCCTTCTCCTGCTTCTCATAGTTCCTCCAGGTTCTCTCCAGCTCAGTGAGCTCCTGCCGTCCCTCTGCCAGCTCCTGCTCTTTTATAGCCATCAACTTCTGACTCTTCCTGAGGGCATCACGGACCTCTTCGGCCTTCTTCACGTGATGGGAGGTGTTTACCTTGGCTTTGACGTACTGGGACCGGCACTGGGACTGTATTTGCTCCTGGGCGCTGAGTGACAGAATAAAAGGAGGTTAATTCTAGTCAACGGCAGACTTGCTGACACAGACCATCTCTGCATTTATGTTTTATGTCAGTTTCATTAGAGCTGAATATCTGGCTGAGGCTTTCCTTTTAAACATCCATACACAGAGAAACTAAAGCGCTGATGAGGGACACGTTAAAACCTTTTTACTGCTCCATTAGCTCTACTTCACTGGTTAATACATGTAGAATATTTTTTAAAGTTATGATTTTTAAGTCATGATGTTTATTCCCAAATGTGAAATGCAAATATACTGTCTCACATCTGAAACCTATATCCACACACCGGAGCTCCTTCTCCATGTGCAGCTGCTCTCTGGTGAGGCGTCCGCGTTCCTTCTTTATGGTTTTGACGATCTGTTCCCCATCCACCAGTTTACTGTTCATAGCAGCTGCAGCCTGCTGTTTCTCCCTGAGGGCGTCACTGAGGACGCCGGTGCCCTTCTCATTATAGTAAAGCTTAGCCAGGATCAGCTGCAGGCGGTTTTGGTGAAGTTCATCCACCAGCACTTGGTACCTCTGGGCCTGGAAAAGAGGGAGGTGGGAGAACCAGTCGAGAGAAGCCACTAAACTACAGTCCAGTTTTTGCTACTGCTGTGAGCTGTACATACATAAGTAATTTAGGAATGAACTAAATTCTGCTCATCTCTCCTACACCTGACTCAACAGAGACAGTATTAAAAACATGGACAAGGACACGAGAAGGAGAAAACAGCATCCAACAAGTTTGAGAATCTTTTTCACACTTCAAATTAACAATCTGATCCACCTCACGCAGGGTGAAATGTTTCTTCTAGAGTTGTCACGATACCAGAATGAGTAACCACGATACTATACCAGACAAAGTATCACGGTAGTATCGCGATACTGCTGCCTTTTTTTATAATTATTATTTTTATGAATTGCAATCAAATCAAATCAAATTTTATTTGTATAGCCCAAAGTCACAAAGTACATTTGCCTCGGAGGGCTTTACAATCTGTACAGGGAGTGACACCCTCTGTCCTTAGACCCTCGGTTCGTTGTCTCATGTTTGTGACTGTAAGCCATGCACGGGTCTGGGCAAGACAGAACTTTAGCTTGTTGTTTGTTTTAAAGTGAATTTCTATTGAAGTGGAGCTGTCTTGCCGGCAGAAACACACGAACAGCCAATCAGCTAACAGACGGGCGGACCAGCATGCGGAAACAGCCTATCATATCCCCGGACATCACCAGTAACAGGCAAACAGCCAATCATTCAGCAGCTGTGTAGTTCGGTTGCAGTACTTTGCCATGTTGGTTTGTTGACATGGAGTAACATGCAGTGAGAAGCCGGGAGGAGAGTATAGGTGGCCGCTATGTAGTGGAGACCAGCACCGGTAGTATAGTAATCCATGGTAGTATCGTCATGTAGAATTTCTGGTATAGTAGGAACCGTTACGATTTGGCACTGCGGGGTACCGTGTATACCGTGGGTATCGTGCAACTCTAATTTCTTTTGTCACTTTTTGTGTGTAGAAGCAAATCCCACACTATCAACATAAATAGCTATACACACTTCTGTGCTCATGTGTGGTTGGACAAACTTGTTGCTTTTAAGAATATTTTCACCTTTACACCTGTCAGTCAGTGCAGACCTCGAGTCAAACTGAGAAGACATCACTCAGGGAGAGGTTTTGATGTGTGCAGATGCTTTTGCTTTTATGTTTTCTGGAAGCACCAACAACAGCAACAGTAGCAGATAGTACTGTGACACAGAGTGTAGTGACTGTCACTTCAGTGCTAGGTATGTGCTTCTCCTGATGCAGATCCATCAGAGACAAAGGAATCAAAATGGATTTCCCTTTGGGTGATGCTCCTATTTACTGCACTGATGAAAAGTCAATTTAAACTTTTATGACTGGGCTTGTAGTTGATGAACTGTGAACTCCCCACCACCTACTAACCCAGTCTGAGCTTGAGTTCTAATTGATACACCTGCTGCTAATCTGTAAAGATAGAGAAAACATACATACAAGCTCCTCCTGCACATTGTGTGCTCCAGGCTGGAAGATTAATAAAAGCCACCTGTTCTCGGCCAGCTGCTTTATTTGTCTGTGGGTGGCTGTGAATGTAGCTGACAGGTTAAACAACTCCTACTGTGTGCTGACTTTGAGGATTGGGGCGGACAAGCGACTGCAGCTGGGTGGACACATAATTCTATTTCTGTGTGACTTTACCTCGATTTTTTCCTGGTGCACCTGTTTCTGCTCGATAGTAGCAGATTTCTTCTGGTTGAAGTGAAACTGTGTGTCCTCTTTGGCCTTCATCAGGGCCTCTTTTCTTTTATCGTACAGTGCAGCATACTCTTTTGACTGACTGATGCTCTCAAACATCTTGGTCCTCTCCTTCGGGTCCTTCAAAGCTATGGACTCCACTGCCCCCTGGTGAGGAGCACAATGAGCAACAGACACGTTGCTCCTGATCAATGCAATAAAAAGACACAAGGAAACAGAACACAGACAGCCAACAACACAGGTGTGGGCTTAAATTAACCTTGCATGGCATTTGAACTAGAATGGGTGCATTATTGCACATTAATTATTGTCCTAGTATGAACAGACATCTGATCTCCACAAATACTCTTCAGCACAGCATGTTTCAGGTGCATTTTCTACATTCATTTTTATGACAGTGTTTACCTGAAACACCAGGCAGTTTCGAGCTTTGGTCAAAATGCCAATCTTCTGCAGCTCCTCTGTGTATTTGGCCAGAGAGACATGAGTGCCATTGACACGATACTCAGAGGAATCGCCTAAAAAAAGACAATGAATGAAGTGTGTTTTTAAACTATTAAATATTTAAGGAACATTTTTTATTTTAACTTAATTGTGCAGACTTTTATTATTTATGCAGGACTCTTCATGAGCCAAAAAACACCACTACAATAAAAACACCTGTATCATTTCATTATGATGACTATATTACGTGTGCCTTCACTGTCTGTCTGGGGGTACACTTTATTCCTTTATTAACTACACATCTGTAGATCATATGAACATATACAGACTCATTCATGCAGGCTGAACTCAGTGAACTGACCTATGATGGTGCGGCAGAAGACGGTCTCCTCATCGCCGTCGTCGCAGTACCGCATGGCGACGCGGGCGGTGCCGACCACGGGCTTCCCGATGTGGGCTCCGTGGATCAGGTCCCGGAGGTGCTTCACCCGCAGAGAGGCAGCCCGCTCTCCAATGGCGAAGCTCACGGCGTCCATCACGTTGGACTTGCCTGGTGTGATTAACATCTTAATTATGTATCTGAAGAACCTTTGACTGAAGCAGTGCTGTTTCATATTTAGTTACATTTTTAACCCATTCACCCAGACACAATTTATACAATTATGCTCTATGATTTTAACTAACTCCAATATTTTATTCAGTGATTAATACTATGATTATATTAATATGATTTATATAAAGTACTAATTAATAATTAATCCAACTAAGCCAGTAGCCTTGATAGCTAACGTTAGCTCACTACATAGTTGACTGTAAAAAGTTGACTCACCGGAGCCATTTGTGCCAATGATACAGTTAAATTGCATGAAGGGGCCGATAACTTGTTTGCCTCGCCATGACTTGAAGTTTTCAATTTCAATTTGTTTCAGATATCCCATTTTTGATCTGTAAAGATGCTAATCTAACTGTCAGAAGCGAAGTTACGCAGATGGATTTTAAGAGGCGGGAAACGCGCGGTCACAAACAAGGCCCTCTGCTGTTGTTTCCACCGCCCCCAAGTGGCCAACAAAGAGAGTGACGCACAAGGCCGAGGTGTTCAGATTACAGTACTGCTTTTAAGCTAAACAGCAGAGACAGGATGACGGTTATAATACCAGACTGAAACCAGTCCAATGGAGCTGCATGTCATGTGTGATTTTAAGAGTAGTATCGCTCCAAACCAAAAAAATAAATAAATCAAATTAAATTATTTGAAATCAACAGTGCTGGATAGTAACTCAGTACATTTACATATGTTTTACATGTTTACAGTTTCTGAAGGGCCATGAAATTGTGGATGTTGTAATGTTTTTGGTGGGTATGGACACATGGAGAGATGATTTCTTCGTCATAGATACCAATTCCCGTAAAGAACAAGGAAGGATTTTCTAACAATTTTTGCAAGAGCTTGGTTTGTGTAATTCATTTTACCGGTCTTTGGAAGAAGCAGGAATACACTGAAAACTCATGGAGACAAAAGGAGAACATGCAAACTCCACACAGACAGGCCCTGCTGGCTGGTGGCCACAGCACAATAAGTAAAATCACCTTCTTAAAAGGTCTTTAAAATGTGTCATATAATGAATCTGAGTTTGTGTGTTTAATGTTAAATCTTCTGTCTACATTTTCTGTTAATAATTACAAGCCTGCACAGTCAATAAAAATTACAAAATAACAAGATCAATGGTCAGTTTACACAACAAAACCATGTCAGTTAAGTTGTGCAATGTAAAAACAATTAAAGTCTGCATAATTCAGATTAAGACATACAATACAGAACATAAATAGGACAAAATGTGAAGGAAATCTTTCAAATCATAAAACTCACATTTTCATCTTTGAGCAGCTGAATACACTTGTACTTCACTTCACTACATTATCTTAACACATGTGCAATATATATTGTATCATTAAATGCTTGTTAATGTAACTTGAACGGATAACGTCAGCCAAGTCATCCAAACTCACAGGGCTAATCTGGCTGGTAGACTAGCTGGCCTGCAGGTTACTTTGTCAGCTGCTGTTGCAGGTTAGTCGACACCAGATACATGCAGCATACATCATTCAGTATGCATCTCAGTTAGCTATCATTTCAACACATCTATTATCCAATCAAATCTGCTCATACACCAATTTAAAGAACTACCACTAGTGTGCTTAAAGCATTGGCATGAGATTCATAAAGGACTCAACTTCTGACAGATTATGGCTTCGATTACAGAATGTAAATGTGTTTTTTAAGAAATAAAACTAATTCTAATGCCGAGTATAATTATTTGTTTTTGCCAATTGATACTAAATCTCTAAATTACATAAAGAAAACGATAACTAACTACATTTTTATTTTCTAGCCAGAAGGGCTTAGAAAATAGTGACAGAGTTGGTGTTTCCTCACAAACAGAAATAGGATGATGTAGCATCTGGGTACACCTGACAAATTGTGGCTACCAGTATGGCTCATGATACAACGTCCAAGAAGCCCAGCACATTAGTGTAAATGTTTCACTTCCAATTTTTTTATTTTTTATTTAAGTATTATAACATATCTATGTAATACCCTGTATAGTATAATGATTAATACTGATTTCACACTGCTTCCTACTACTATTGCTACAGTTTCATGTTTTGCTCAGAAATGACATACAATTGGAGGAAAATGAACACAAACATGCGGTAAAGCATATTAGATACCACAAACTCATGGGCCTGTCATCCAGAGATATATGTCTTTCATACCGTAGACCTATAAGACACCCAAGAGATGTCCTTAACTCCTTGGATGAGTGATCAGTTTAATTATAACTTTGATACAGTTAGATTTTGCATTGGGTGAGATGACTCTACACAAGTGTCTTTTTAGACATCTTTGTCAGGCAGACACTATCTACACATCTAAGTAAACTAGTGCATATCTGCAAAATAACAATTGGGCTGTGCTTTCCTGGTAGCAAATAGACAAAATATCCATGGCGACCCTGAAACTCAGCTATCCCACCATGTCATTGTCCCCAAATCAATATCAATTTTCACAAACAAATTATGGGGCATGTGTAACTTAACCTGTCGGCCATAGCTTTGCAACATGGCCCTTTCATACACAACACAGCAAAAGAAGCTCTGAAACCAAATATTTCCAATGGCTTGCACTGCACCACAATGTTTTTTTTTGCTGTGTCAAGCAAAGTGCATTGTTTGTGTTTCATATTAGTTTTAACTTCAGCCTAAACTTCAGGATGAGGAAAAAAAGTAGCTTTCTTGCCACAAAGTTGCGTTTTACAGTGTTGAGATTTCTGTTTATACATTTTGTTTTGGAGGCATTTTTCTCTAAGATTCACTGCAAGGCCACAATACGTAATAAAATGTTATTATATCACAATGTTAATCACTGAATTGTTTTAAACTTAATCTTGCCAGACTGAAACGTGTCAAATATCCTGCTCCTTTTCACAACAATGAACGACAATGACATTTGCAGTCTTCATTTCTACAGAAACGCCTTGCCATGAGTGTCTTCATCACTTGTATTTTAATATCACGGTGAGTAGAAAACACTGTTAAAAGAAATGAGGCACAAACCAAAGGGATGCATGTTTTATTGAGATTGGTTACCTGTTTAATGTGATTAAAAGTGTGTTTGTAGGTGTTGTGCTGCCTCTCAGCTGGGCCTGTAAGAGAAACATTCATTCACGTTGGCCTTACCAAGTAGGCTGAATTGAATTTGCTCAGTGTTAAATGTAGCTTGACTGTGCAATAACATGAAGTGAAATGTTTCTGTTCAAGTCACTCACCTTTTGTCTTCTCCCCTAGGTGTGTAGGTTAAAAGTAGTCATTGGCAAATGGAGCTCTTGTGAAGCACTGAACCACTTGAGCCCATTGTTTTGAAAGTGAGTTCATTACTCGAAGCTTCAGTTACAGTGGTCTCTCCTGGCGATGTGCCAGGTTGCAGTCAAATTAGGCAGGCTAGGTGGTGGACAAGACTGGACCGGCTGGAGTTTCTTCTCTTGAGCTCAGCGATGTGATTGTGAAGCTCGCCGACCAGTCCGTGCCTTTGTCAGTTCCGTCTGTTGTAGGAGATACAAGAAGGAACAGAGTTGTAAGACTTACAGGTTCATGGAGTGCCATAAAGATGCTATGAAGAGAGTGACTAGTTACTACACTGGCTATACAGTATGAAGGAGTACTGAAGGAATACACTGTGGCAGTCAGACCTATACTCCAGTTTGAACAGTGTGTTTATGCAGGTGAGGAGGAGGCCAGCAGAATTTGTATTGCCTTCTTGTGGTGAAAAGTGTGACATTCATCCAGCTTTATCAGTCTACCTTACAACAAGCCTTCTATGAATCTCAACAAGTATACTGTATGTGAGGATGTCTGTCATATGTGGCACATAGTAGTAGATAAGAGAAGATTTGTGTGCAGCTATAAGGAAGTTTCTATCCTAACTCTGTGCTGTACCTGAGGAGCTGGAACTTGATGGCCTGTTTTTTCTTTTGTCCGATGATTCGAGCTCATTGTCACCAGCTTTCTTAGTGCTCTGTGAGCTCACAAGAAACAGACTCTTGGAGTTAGACTTGGAGCAGGAGTCTTTACTCTGCTGAGTTGTGGTGACTGAGGACACTGCAGGCAATTTGTTTGTCACAGCCGTCAGTTTCTGTACAGAACAAAAAAAATATTTTTGTATAGTAACAATTTTAGTAAGAGTTTGCTTGGTGGATTCATTTTGATTTAGCACAAGTACTAAGCATGTTAAAGAAAGAGGAAACAAACATATAAATAGCTAGCTGACTGCTGGCTGTAGCTTCACATTTACTCTTTTAATCTTAAATAAGCCGAAGCCTCACATCAGAAACAATTGAAACTAATTTATTTTCTCATCAACGATGCATGAAAGGGGTTGGCATACCTTGTCAGCTCTGCACTTTTTAGGTGCCATGTCAGAGGCAAACCAGACTTTCCTCTTGGCTGGCTGACCTGTGCTGAGTGGTGGTCAGTGAGCCTGCAGAACATTGGTAGGATTGCTCAGTGTGGGCTTTGGTGTAGGTAGAGCCCCCGTTCTCCATTACATGTTGAGTCTGTAATGGAACCCACAACTGCTGATGCTTCAGACTCTCACCTAGTCTAAAGAAGGACAGTTTTATTGCTTCTTTAATCAGCACAACAGTTTTCAGCTATGATGCCAAGGTGTTTCTAATGACCAGTCAGCCATTTAAAATGATCAACTTGGATTTGCAAACACAACATGCAACTGGAACACAGGAGTGATGGTTGCTGATAATGGGCCTCTGTACACCTACATAGATATTCCATTACAAATCAGCTGTTTCCAGCTACAATTGTCATTTACACTATTTACAATGTCTACAATGTATTTCTGATTTTCTGAATTTGATGATATTTTTATGGACAAAAAAAAAGGTGGCTTGTTTCAGCAACTAGGCTTCATTCAGCCCGCCTCAGGTCCACCCACACTCTACATCATTTTTTGATTAGCTAGAAGCCAGTGGAGGTAGGACCGCCAAGATGGCATCCATCGACATCCGGAGCCACTACACGCTTCACGACAGCTCCTCAGAAACCTGTGGGTGACGTCACAAAGATAACGTCCATGTTTTACGCAGTCTATGGTTTGAAATATCAAAAACCATGTCAGTATAGTTTTAAATCTCCTCTCACATTTGAGCTGTAGCGGGAACAGGGTGCTTTGTGTCGTATTTTGTCAGATTTCTGCTAATCTCTATAAACAGATATCTGCATATAAAGCTAATAAACAGCTAAATCATAGCTGATTGCTTCAGAAATTGTATTTTGGCCAATGTGCTCCACCTCTTTCGCTCTCCACATGAACTGTTTACCTGCATGCAACCAAAGCCCACACATCTGTTATAGAGGTTAATAAACTGTGGCTGGTGTCAGACTTGACTTAAGGTCACATGTCACTACTCCCCTACACACACAGGTTGACCTAAAAAAAAAAGACAGAGAGACAAAAGGAGTGCTGGAACACATGCAAGCAGACTTTATTGGTCAGTACTGATGTGAGATGTCATCAACATAGAGTGACAAGGAAGTCGTCCTCCTCCTCAATAAGGATGGTCATGGACATACTCCATGATGTGTTTCAGGGCCAGCCAAGTCTCGGAGGCGGTGGGGATGATCTGATTGGCTGGAAGGATGAAACCATAGCGACCAGTGTCCCTCAGCTCAAAGGCATAGGAGTATTTGATGCCCAGGTTATAAGACCAGTCAATGCTGCCACCACTGGCTTGATCTGAGAGGAAGAGGGATTAAGAGGGTCAGCAGCACTCAACTAACCAGACTGATAACAAAAACAAGTTTATAACAATATACCAGCATGATTTTAATATTTTAGTTGCTCTAAACCAGTGTTTCTCAATCCTGGTCCTCGGGGGCCGCTGCCCTGCATGTTTTAGATGTTTCCTGCTCCACCACACCTGATTCACATGATCAGCTCGTCATCAAGCTCTGCAGTGGCCTGATAACGAGCCACTCATTTGAATCAGGTGTGGTGGAGCAGGAAACATCTAAAACATGCAGGGCAGCGGCCCCCGAGGACCAGGATTGAGAAACACTGCTCTAAACAGACAAAATTTCAGTTTTTTCTATTTTGTAATATTTGTTTAGGGGAAAAAATAGTTTACCCTTTATTATTTATTATTATTTTATATGTTTAAAGTATATTTTATACATGGATCTCCACTTTCAACTGACTGCCTGCTATTGATAATGCATTAAATATCAACTGTTTAAAAATAAGTAATAATCTGAGTAGGTTTTAAGAAGAACACGTAATACCAGTAGTTCCAGTAATATAACAGTACTTCTTGAGTACAGATTTTCAATACTCTGTAATGGTGACTTTGTTTGTAAATGATCTCAAACATGTCTTTGGCACATTTGTCCTCTGGTTTCTTCTTACTTCTTACCATACCATTATAGCTACATAAAAAAGCCAATATCATCATATATATTGCTACAAGCAGCTGTAACTAGAAAGAGCAGTATATGAGCAGAACTAGTTTTACTGGTATTTTAAAAGACTTGCAAGTGAAGTGAAGTGGCATTAGACAAAAATGTGAAAAGGTTACTCACAGATGATTTTGCAGATGCTTCCAACCTTGTATCTGGTACCATAGAGGGAAGACAGTTTCTGCACCGCTGCTCTGCCAACAGAGTCCTACAGGGAACGGCAAAAAGGCGACACAGAACTGTAGTCAGGTACAGTGCACAGAAAAGGCTTTAAGGTTTCCACTTGAAAAATACCCAGATCAGATCAACTTTCAAGTTTTTACACATCTTACTGCAGAGATAACAAGTCAAGCTAATGTATTGATATAGCCCAAAACTACAAATTGGTCTCAGAGGGCTTTGTTATGTATGAGTAACTGCAGCACTGTTGGTCCTTCAAGAAGTTTTCAGCGTTAATATGCACGATTGTATAAATTTGAAGCAGTGTTGTTGAAAAAGAGGATTTCTGGCTGAGTTAAGGGAGATCATTTGTCATATGTATTAGTGATGAGTTTTGAATTGGTCAATTTATCAATCCTGGAGCAAATTATTGGATTTTCAGCTATAAAACTTTAATTGGGTAAGAAATTTCAATCCCAAGCTGTAGATGTAGTCTGCAGTCAAAAGGTAAGATATTGCTTACTGTTAATAATTAAATTCGTGGATGGAGACATTTCAAACCAGGTTAGAAGAGCTGAATCATTTGTCTTCTCAAGAATACAGATATTAACAAAGAGAAACTGTAGCCGCTTCCTTGAACTACTTCCTTACCAGCTCAGGCTGATGAGACACGTCCTTGCAGTTATAGCCATAGGGGTACATGAGCAGCTGGGAGTAGGCGTGGACAGAGATGAAGGACTTGAAGTTGCCGTGGTTCTTGATCAGGTTCACCACGTTCTTCACCTCAATCTCAGAGTGAGCTGAGGGTCCATGGTAGGAATCAGAGCACGGGTTCCTACTGGCACCGGGCCCTGGAGGGAGGCATTAACATGAAAACACGTGTGAGACTCACTGGGCATCATAACACAACAAACCTACATACAGTACAATGTAAGAGGGCTCACACACATGATCTTAACAGCTGCCATTTTATTAGGCATTAGTTAAAACTAATGCATCTAAAGGGTAACCATGATTTTGTGTCACAGTGACTGGCTGATTGGCATTCTTCCATTATGTCCATTAGAAGTGCTTTTTTCCGCTTTACGGCAGGCCATCAATTCAATGGCTGCCCATATTTATTTGATGGTGGTTGTGTTCCTTTAGGTACTGTGACCCTGTGCTGAGATCTTAAGAAATCTCACTTTAATACCTGTGTTACTGTTTGATGAAAAAATGACTTCATGGTCATTTGTTAGTTTGGGGTGCTGTTGAACGGTGTTGCACTACTCTGAGAGATGTCTTTAAGATTTCTACCTGTACAATTCAACAGCACCACAACATGCAGCCTTCAATGTGACAAAGATAAATTTAACAAAACCTGGATAGGATTTATTGTACAACTCATTGTACATTGTAGTAGTTTTGTAAATATGTATGTTTGAAACAAAGACCAAAGAAAAAAATAGGCAGTCATGTTACTCTCAAAAAAATGACTGGCTCGTTTCTATATCTGCAAAAGATGTCTTTAGTACGACTTTTCTATACTGACCACCAAAGCCTGCATCCCAGTTCCTGTTGGGATCAACTCCACGGCACGAAGAGCCTGAGTTCTTGGAGCGGGTCTTACGCCACATACGGTTCTGTACATCACACAGTTAAAACAGTCAAGGACTGTAATTGAGGCAAATGCAAGGTCGAGCATTTGAATTATTTTTTTATGAGCTACAGTAAATATTAAAACAATATATCTACAGTGTGGCTCAGACACATGAAAATCCATCTCACATGTAAGATACAACATTAAAATAACATTATCCGAAAACCATGTTTCCACTTCATGATAGTGACGCACATTAGAGTGGGTGTAAGCATAGCCGTCAGGGTTGGCCAGGAGCAGCATGTAAATGTCCATAGTGTTCAGAAGGGAGGTCAGGGAGGCATCAGTACCAAAGTCAGTGGCAATCTAAACAAGAACACAAAGCATAGATTATTTTAAAAGAAATAAAGCAATGTTTCATATCTTAGTCAGTGTGCACAGTATGACAGTTTTCCAAGGAAGTGAGGCTCAATGCACTTAAACAATCATATTAACACATTTATTTCAGCCTAGAAACAAGAAAAGTAGATGGATTATTATACAGTTCATGCCTCTGTCACCTTTCTGTCTGACCGTTCTCTCAGGCTGTAGAGCACATTTCTACTCAATCAATCAAATCATCGTTGATATGTTGTACCTTGTTGGCTGTCCATACTCCTGTTGCCTGAGACACCCATTCTCTGGAGTGGATTCCCGTGTCGATCCAGATAGCAGGACGCTTGTATCCGCCAGTGCTGAACTAGACACAATGTCAACAGAAGGAAAGTCATGCTGAAAGACAGCGTAACCATGTAGACAAAATGTTTTATCTAATCCTCAGAAGAAGGACTATAACATATGGTTTTAATCTTCTACTCCAGCCCAACATATATGTGTATTTATTATTATTTATTCATATGAAAATGGTTTGAAAATTATCAATACAGTTTTCCTTTGTCAAATTTTTCTAACTTCAGAGCATCTTCTAGCTACATGCATGCTACTGTAGCCTGTTGTTAACTGTGTCTTAGGTATTCTAGTTTCATATGATGCCAGTATGGTCACTTTAAAGTGAGCCTGCTGCAGCCTCTGACAGACGGTGGAAGAGATGAACTTGTTAATGTAATAAAAACAAATGAGACTGTACATAAACAAGGTCACTGCTTCCTAAAACTATGACGGTGCTGGTTCACAGCTACATCACTGTGGACCTAACACATTTCTTACAGTGCTAAAACACACTCACTAACACATGAAGCACAGGTAGGCACAAACAGGTCATTGTACTGTATAAAGTGTGTCCTACCTTGAGCACATACATAGGCCTGTTCTCATATGATCTCCCGATTTCCTGCTTGGTGACCAGGTTAGGGTGCTGAGCCACCAGAGTGTCCATCCAGCTGTAGATCTGTATGGGAGACAAGACAAGTCAAGTCCTACAATTGAAGTGAATTAGAAATATACTTAAAGTACCAAAAGTACTCATTATGCAGGATGGCCCATTTCAGAATCAAATATATTAGTTATATATAATTATTATTGCATTAATGTGTTATTCACTTTAATGTTGCAACTGGTAAAGATGGAGCTTCATATACTGGTGGGTAGCTTAACCCATTATAATACATCATAATTTATTAGTTGATTGATGTGTTGTTGATGTTATATTTTGTATTAATAATCTAAACTAAACTAAAGCTCTACAATATATGCCTCCAAAATCAATACCTTAAAACTGTACACTTAGTACAATACTTGAGTAAATCAATCAATCATTTATATGTCTGTATAATAGCTTACTGTCTCCAGACGGTGATAGGCTCCAAAGTTGAAGCTCCTGGTGCTGCGCTCCTTCATCTGACTCATCTGCATCTCAGCTTTCTCCTCATCGAGAAGATCCTGAAGGTGACACGCATTTTCAAATCCACTAAAATATCAATATAAGTTTACATAAAAGAGAGAGAGTCTGACTGCATTTGCAGGATTACAGACCTGAAGGTTGTTTATGATGACAGAATAGGGGATGTTGTAGGAACTGAGGTACTCCGTCACAGCGCTCAAGCTGGAGCGGGGCACTCGGATGTCAACGGGGAGCTCAGTGGAGACGGGGTCGAGCCAGAAGTCCACCTGGGATCAGACAGGAGCAATGACATGACAGATAAACCCTAACCTGAACACTGTCCTGAAAAAGATGAAGAATCATTTCTCTAATAGATTCATTAAGCTGAACACTCTCTCCAGTTTTAGATGCCCTTCATTGGTTCACATCTTTATCTGTACACATTCTTAGATCCTTGGTACATGCACTATTTTTGACTGCTTTTACTGTACTCATGTTGTGATGCATTTTGTCACCTTGCTATAAGATAAATACAGTCATGATGACGAACAGATTCCCATGAATCTGAAATTAATCAGAGTTCACTCTAATCAGAGTTCAAATCAACTAAAATAAACCTAAATGTTGCTCTAAAATCTAAGAAGTTTATTTAATGCACTTCTATATCTGAATTAATTTATGTCCTTAGGGGGCAGCAAAAGATTTAATGAACAATAAGAGAAAAATAAGAAAATAAGAGGTTAATAAAGGTTAAAATAAAAGGTTAATCTCTCAATTTTTCCATATTAAGGGGTGAAGCAGAAAGTTTCTGGCTTTCTGGCAGGTGCAGCGGACCTTTAACCTGCACAAACTCTCAGACGGATTATCTCAATTATCTCGATTTGTACTTCTTGAGAGTTCATGGGAAACTGTTTGGCACAAACAGCTGAGAAAAAACTTGAGCGCAAGTGTTTATTTGTGTGTGTGTGTGTACCTCCCACTCTTCTTGGGTCTCCAGAGCCTGCAGAAGTTGGATGTGTTCCTCAGACTCTGCATTGACCCTGATGACCTGATCTCTAGAAGAAATTCATTTTCTGAATATTATTATTTACATCTCAGGTTTTTAGTTGGTGCTCTTATCCATAACATTGACTGTACAGTGAGTTCAGCAACAGAGGAAGATTTTAATTCACTGCTTACCATTATAACAAGCAATTAATAGCTCAGAACAGCTAGTGCTCAGACCCTTGACTCCCACTTTATTCTCCTAAATATGACTGTAATTATGAATTAATCTTTCTCTAAAGATGAAGCCAAAGCATGTTCTGCTATTGAATACCAATGCAATTTTTAAACTTGACATTAATATAAGACATCTAAGGAATAGACTAATCCAGTCCAATAATTTGATGTAATAACTAAGAGTGCATTTCCTCTTTCAAACGAGACAACAGAGCAAGTTAATGGAGTCTGAAAATGCTTTCTTGAAATATTAAGTTTATCCTGGTCTGATATTTATTGATCTTAATAATTTCAGAAACACACTGTGTTCTCCTTCAAAACATTTTTCATACAATTTCTATCTATCTTAGCAGCTGCAAAGTTCACACCTTGCATCATAGTAAGTTTCGGTTTATTTCTCTTTTTTCTGACTAATGTGGATTGAAGTGCCCTGTAGCATATCAATCTCAATTAAATGTCTTCTCACACCAAACACAAAGAAAGATATTTCGATGTGAATAAACCACAGTAAGCATCTCTTCTTGTAGCTTGCACAGATTAACTTACCCGATGAACACCTTCTCAGCTTTGGCCGCAGCCACAAGCACCAGCAGCAACCAGAGACCTCTCATCTTGTCTGGACTGTTTCTGCACCACAAGTGAGATAGGCATCAGTTTTTCTAGTCTCTTAAAATCATCTGACCACAGGTGGACTGTTCTCATCCAGTACAGTTACATCACTCTACTGATAACCACACAGCTCCGCCTGGAAAAAAAAGTTATTTTGAGTGACAAACATGCTGATGAAGCTTTATTTTATCTGTCCAGAGGTCAGCTGCAGATATTCGCAGTTTCCTCTGATTCATCCCTTATTTTAGTGAACTAGTTACTCTGTTTCAAGAAACTTGATCTGACTACACACCATAGTCACAGTTTGTGAAGGGCTTTAATGTTGAAGGCACTGCAATGGTTTTGACTCCCTATTAGGGAGCAACCCATGGATTTTCAGTTTTACTCTTCACTACACTGAAAACACATTGGATATGCAAAAATGTCCTTGGTTAGATTTGATCTTATACACAGTGAGAAAATAAATAAATGTGTTACGCCTTACTAAAGGCTCACGTCCCGACCAGGGCGTTACGCTCCGCTCATACAAACCGTCTAGTTGTACCCTCGCCTCTCGCAAAGCGAGGTTACTCTAAACTCTTCTCTGTGGTCGTCCCCAAATGGTGGAATGACCTACCAACGGCTACTAGAACAGCAACATCCCTTTCTACCTTTAAAAAACTTGTAAAAACCTTTCTGTTTCGAGAATGCTTCCCTAACAAAACTAACAAAACTAACAACTATTCTGTGCTCCTTTACACCTTTCTCAGCTTATGTCTTACCTCTGTAAGTCGCTTTGGATAAAAGCGTCTGCTAAATGCAATGTAATGTAATGTAATGTAATGTAATGTTAATATGATTGTTTAAGTGCATTGAGCCTCACTTCCTTGGAAAACTGTCATACTGTGCACACTGACTAAGATATGAAGCATTGCTTTATTTCTTTTAAAAGAATCAATGCTTTGTGTTCTTGTCTAGATTGCCACTAACTTTGGTACTGATGCCTCCCTGACTTCCCTTCTGAACACTATGGACATGTGAACATCTATAGCCAAATAAGACCTTGTCATTAGGCCCTGTCACAGGTTGCATGTGTCTAAGACACAATATGACATCATGCTGTTCTCCTCAACCTTCCCTAAAAAGACCACAATGGAAATAAACCATCATTAGGCTTCAATGGATTTTTATCCTTTTTATGATTTGTGTATCTAGGACACTTCTGGTTCCTTTGGGGCCACTTTGATATTAATGATCAAAAAATAATTGCAGCTTTGTAAAGCAGAAATATTTTTTGTTCTTTCTAAATTTGTAAATCAGGTTGTGACCCCTCAGATTTATAATATGACACCTATGGGAGCAGCAATGGAGTCACAAGAAAGCGGACAGTTCTAGATATCAATAGAACAGAGAAATCAAAAATAATTACACAGCATTTAAATGTATAAATCTCATTTAGATATGATATGTTTAGGCTAGGCAGTTTCAGTAATTTCAATGGAGTCACATCTTAATGAGGAGCCAGGCCTCAACAGTGTTGGACTCCATGGATCCTCTTGTGGCTGAGCAAATCCCTGTAACCCATATGTTGAAAAAAGCATGGAAAGAGTGTAAGTTAGGGTCAGGGTCAGCAGATGAATGCTGATGGTTAATCTGAGGTGCTCAATAGTTACATATAACGTTCAGGTGTCTGCATACTGTACCTTTTAATGTGTACAAATAAATCACCCAAAAAGGCTCACAACCTGATCAGCCAGAAGATGGCAGTGCACTACCAAATGTCTAATACATACAGGGTACTATACAGTTCTAATCCATCCCTTTATGACTATTATGACTATGGTGAATGGCATCAGATTAAACAGGCTGGAATTACCCTGAATATTAAATTACTGACCACAAAGTTCTCTTGATCAGGGTCATTATTAGAGATGGAGAGTATGAGTGAGATGGGAACTGCTCACGAACCAGAGCTGAAATGCCAATTGATTGATGAGCTAATCAACAGAAAATGAATCAGCCGCTACTTGATAATTGATTCATTGTTTGAGAGACCTCTAGAGCAAAAACACCAACCATTACTACAGCAGCCTCTTAAAGGTGAGTGCTATATCACTTGAAACTGAACAGCTTTAGGTTGTAGACTCTTATTGAAACAAAGAGTTTAAAAAACAGCTTCTTGGAAGATTAAGATTGATAATTGGGCATATTCCACTATGTTATTAGATCAATTGATAATAAATAATAATGCAGTGCTATGTATGATAATATTAGATTTAATTACAGAGCATATAGTTCCATAGACTTGAAAGATAAGCCACAGATCAGTCACTACATGTTCAGTCATCCATACATATGTTATGCATGTATGTATTCATGTAGTTCTTGTGTTATGTATATTGACCATGCTGCAAACACTAAACCAACTCCAAGCGTGTGACGTGAGTGTAATAAAAGGCAGAGTGATCTACATTCATCTCTCAGCCTTCTCCCAGTGCTGCAAACACAATCAAATCTTATTACCGTTAGCCGTTAGCAGAGGATTTGGGTTTTGGGTTAAGTTATTCATCCTGATATTCGCTGGTTGATATCAGAATGTGCATCACACAGTCTCCCCGCTCCCATCAGCTGCCGTGACAGCCCGCCAAGCGCACCCTCTTCTCAGAATTAATAAAAAGAGGTTTTAACGTGTCACTTCCCTTCCTTTTCACTCCCAAACAATCCCATGAGACAAAGTGGGAGGCGAGGGGTTTATTAGGCGTGGGAGGCTACAGGTGACGTGGGAGTTGAGCTGGGGCTTTCCATCTTTCTCAATGTGGAAATTCTTTATTGCTATTCTTGCTGTGTATGTCTAAAAGTTTAATGTCTCCATGAAAAGTGGCTTTACATGCAAATGTTGGAGTAGTGTATGTGTGTGCTTTCCCCCTCTTTTCTCCTGTCATGCTGCTTCTAAAAGCTATATGAACAAGGCACCCCCGACAAGCTTGTTCCACATGACTTCCTCTGCTACACTATAAATAGATCCATTTACATTGCATTTCATGGCTGAGCTCTCTCTCAATATTTCAGAGGCCAACCAGTAAATTGACCATTAATCATTTATTGCTCACTTGTTCATCTCATTTTGCACATAGGATAAAATATGCCTAGCATTTGCCAAAGCACAACCTGTCTTTGGGATTTGTATTTTTGATACATTCCATCGGTACGAGAGTGAAAAGGTGACTTTGCAGCCAGTTTATTTCAACATGTGTGATGGGTTATGTTACTAATGTGATTTCTCTGTCCGTCCAGTCTGGCGGTCAGATGACAGAGGCAAGGAGAAGTCGGTCACCTGTGACTTCCTCCTGAAAGGAAAAATCTTCCCTTCGATTGGATTACACTGTTAGATATCAGCCCATGATGTCCAATGTGATCCTTTTATTGTCTGAGTGCCGTGATCTAATTGTATTCGGTGTACCAACTTTTTCCCTCTTCCTGCTTCGTCGACAGAAGAACTTTCAATAGCAGGTGTGAACAAGACATAATGAGAGCAGGGTGAGAGCAAGAAAGTGACAGCTTCTCTGCTGGTGTAAAAGTAAGAATCAGACCTCTGATTTAAAATGCATTGTGACATGAACTTTTTGATGTCTTTTGCCTATTTTGCTTTCCCTACCTTTTATATTGAACAGGAAAATATTGGTTGACACTGTCGATGATAGAAAGATGCTCTATGATTCTTTGAAATACTGATATTTTAGGAGTTGATAAGTATAATATATCCTAAACAGTAGCATTCACTTATAAATGTATGACACATGCCCGTGACAGAGTTTCTAGTCATTTTGAGTGCAAGGCAGAAGAAGCAATCCAAAACAGCCCAGACATGCTATTGACTTATCGAGTTGTTACCACCTGATGAATGAATGTCCAATATTCACTTTTACTTTAACTCTGTTTTGGTCCACCAACTTCTGTCTAGTAGTGTACTTTTAAACCTTTTTCTCTCTCTGCTGTTTGGTACTGAAGATAGCTTCTGAGTTTGTTTGCTGTAAACATCTGTCTAAGGTCTGATATGGGAGTGCTGGTGTATGTTTAGGCTAGAGAACCAAATCTTGAGCCCAGGGAGAGTAAAAGATGCTAAAAGCTATAAAGAGGTGATGCTGTATTAGGTGTTGATTCTCAGTTCGTTTGGCAGTACTTACATGCCTTTCTTTAAAAATAGTCATTTAATTTAATGTTACTTTCAAAATCAACTAACACTGTGAGGGGATGCTGACGGGGAGTAGAGCTGGTATTGTGCCAGGACAGGAGCTGGCTAAGCAGTTTCTAATCATAACAGATACACTAGTACAACTGTCCATATTCATGATGCCAAATCGCAAAAAAAAAAAAAAAAAAAAAGAACTTTTGTCACGTTAAAGCCTTTTTTGGCCACTTTGGGGCAGCAAAAATTAAAAAAGCTGAAAATAAGTTTTATAAAGTTATGGGTAGCTGACCTAAATGCGACCCGTTACTGGAAAATATGTGTTGAGTTTACCAGCCAAGGTGATCTACAAACTAGTGAAACAGGTAATCTATTTTTTTTTTTTTGCTACAGCTACATGCTGACAGCTGACAGCAATGTGTGTATTATTTTAATTATTACTTGTAAGAGGTCAAACATACTGTAACTATTTGAGGAAGGAATAACAAAAATTAAACAGCAGCAGCAGGCAGATTAAGTCCGGCTAAGTTTAAAGTAGTGTGTAAAGACCTGTTTGGATTTTGGTTTTAGGCCTGTGCTAAACTCTACTAATGTTTTCTTTCAAATTAATTAGTTTTATTTTATTGTAAATATAAGTATTGTTTGAATATTCAATGTAAGCAGTCAAAACTGGCTTACAAAGGCTCAGTGTTTGCAAACATTAGCAAACCTCTGTCGAATTTATAAAATTAAAACTCATCATGCTGACGGTATTTCCCATTTGCATGGACTTTGTTAAAAATATGCATTCAGGCATTGACACTGATCTGAATAAAGATTACGTAGGCCTCAAAACGCATCTCAACAAAATCCTCCATGGCGCTGTCACATTTACATTGTCCATTTTGCCAATTGAGTGTTGATGGAGCCGAACATCTGTGTGACATCACAGATGCAGAGAGGACTGGAGAGGCTCTGCTGGCTTGTTTCTCACTACATGAAAACGAGCAGCGAACGTTAACTGTCCCAAGGCGCACATTTCAATGCTGAAAATCAGCGTTTTTCCTCTTTAATGTTGTTACTTCTGCATACTCAAGATGACATGTCTCCCCGAAGACTAACTCATTACCTTATCCTCGCTGTCAACCATTCGAGCTAACAGCAAGCTGACAAACTGTCCTTTGGGCTGTTTAACTCTGTCTAGATTCCAGCACACATTAATCTTGTTTTTGCAAAAAAAAAAACAGTCACACTGCTTCACAGAAATCTCTACAAACCCCCTCCCCATTAAAACATTTTAAATCTGCCTCGTATCCTTTTTATCATAACACACTTGTCAGTCTTGATTGGTTGATGGAGTCTTAATTCTGGGTCTCAGATTTCTCTCGTCATCTGCATCATGCTTTACGATTTGTTTATTACGTAATAATCTAAAAAAAAAAAGAAGAAAAAAAAAAGGCCACAGCAATACAGGAAGGCCTCAGCTTGAGTAAAAATAGAATGGTTGGCACAAAATGATCTGGTTATATTTAGCAACACTACCCTCTCCACTTCTAAGTATAGCACAGGAGATGTTTCATATTCATTGTAAGACTATGCCTTGTACTTGCCACAGTGTTTCTATACCTGTACTTTCTGAGTCGAGTGGACAGATGCTGCCTTCTCTGCAGGGTTGCTGTATGTTTGTGTGCTGGCTGCAGGCTTTTTTTAGGGTGCATGTCATCAAAATTTTACACACTATTCCTTATTCCATTACTCATCACCACCTATTTTGGCATGCAGGTATCTTATAGTTGATGAGCTTATAAGGGGGAGCGAGGGAAATAAAACTGGCGGAAACGGCAGCCTGGAGATTCGAGTAGCTCCCTGTATCGGCTCAAGTGATATTAGACTCATGCTGAGCTTGTTCAAGTCTGCTTTATTGCTTTAGAGTCTCAGTGCTCAATGCAGGTGGTCCCTGTAGTGAGAAAAGCTAGGATGTGTGATTCCCCCAGAGGCGCGCCTTAAAAAGTCAATTTTTCTATGTGATAAGATGAAATGGGTCTGATGGAGCTATGTAAAAAAATAATAGTAATATTGATTGATCTGTTTTGCACAAACAAACAACAACAAGCATTTATTTTTTATTCATTCTGGCTGCCAAACTCCAATACACATTATTTCTTTTATTGTGCGATGGCCTTTTTTACATTTTCTTTTTTTAATTACTATTTTTCTGCATGTTTATATGTGATTTCAATTGTATTTTCTATTTTCAAAGTGACTTTGTAACATCTGTCCAGGGACTCCAGATGAAAAAGAGCTTGTTGGTTAACTCTGGCACATTTACAGAAATGTTTTATTAATGTGCACCGTCCCTGTTAAATAAACCAGCAAATACAAAATGAAAAATACAAAGCTAAGTTCAGTGGTTTTGTAGGGTTTTTCTTTTTTTTTTTAATCATGCCATATACATAAACATATTTTTATGAAAGGTAAAAGTAATCATTATTTTTATTACATCACTAAGTGATGTGAATGTAGTTTTGGCCTCTCTATCAGCAGATGTCCTCTCGCTGCGCTATGTTCTTTGATTTTGTGATATAACATTAACCTACCATGCTTTTTGTGCATGTGTGCGTGTGCAGTGAGGGGGGGGGCTTAGAGTGCCAATTAAAGCTTCTGATTATAGCTTCAAGTGGGAGGCAACCATTAAAATGTAATAACTCAACATGAAGTTAAAAGTCATATGCAGATAAACATACAGAGCAGATAGATGGCAATGAGTGCTCATTAAAATCTTGGACAGGACTGGCATGAGGAAGAGAGAGAAAAGTCTACTGGCTGTAATTAGCACACTGTCACTTGTTACAAAGCAGCCCACATGCTAAGCATGTCAGATCACTTCCCAAAAGCATCAGCCGATTGTTTTGTTGCTATTCTGAAAACATCTGTGCCACATAATAAAGCTGAAATGCCTCAAATTTAATAGACAAACATTGAACTGTGTATTTTTACAGACGGGAGGCTACTGCAGTCACACATGCACAACATCGCCTCTGTATCTCTTAATGGGCGGTCAGATTAGCACAGCACAAAATAAATAATAAATAAATGAAATATAGCACACAAAGATGAATATGTGATGGCTTTATGCATCACGTTTCTTTATATGGATTATAAACTCGAAGATCTGATTTGCTGCACTGTGAAGCAGATGGCACCATGATGTTCTGTTATTTCTGTTCTATAAAAGCTGTGTACTCGCGTTTTTGACTCTCTTGACACTCCGCACGGTGCTAAATAATGAAGCAGAGATTCCATAAAATGTGATCGTACAATGAACGTCAGTGTCATATAATGTAAAAAGTAAAAAGGGCTTTAAGGAGTCCTTCAACCAGAAACTCCAGATGGCTTAATGTGAGTGAGGAACCTCTCACTTCCACCAACATCTAACTGCTGGTGTCATGTGGAAACTTCATGAACTCAAACACCTTTCAAAACCCTACGGACCCGTTTTTATTAGTTTCCGAAACATAGATATTTTAGAGATACAAAGTTTTCACCAACAGTCAAGAAACACTTTAAAACTGGAGCCTGTTTATTTCCCTGCATGCTGTCACTGCCTCCAGCAGGCAGAGGTAATTAAACAATGTTTCACCTAGCAGAGTTGTTTTTGTGCCCGTCTGGTCTGAATGGGCTTTGCACTGAAGACTAAGATGAATGAAAATACAAAATTTCAGGATTCCAATTCAGGATCTGCAGTTTGGAAAGGTGATTTCTCTTTTAAAAACCTGAAATCTGTATTCTAAGTATTACAGAAAACAGCTTTTACACACTTTTCCTCCATGATTGTGTATGTAGTGTGTTGAACTGCCTGGGGTGCACACCTGATCTACTCAGACCTTTGAGAGCGAAGGAGAAGTGGTCATTGTGGTTATATAGGGTAAATGCCACAGGGTGTGAGTTTACTCATATGTAACTGTGATGAACCTCAGCTTTAGACTGCTAACATGAAAAAACAGTGACGTTTGTGGCTCACTTTGATTATTCATGTCCTGGAATAGCTTTTTTCATCATTATGTATTCAATATCAGTGACTAATGATCGTTATGTGACATTTCCTGATTTTATAAGTTGGGAAAGGAAAGAAAGGAAACCAATCGGCCCCAGGCAGGGAGGTAAAACAGTATATGTATCGAGAGATGGACTAAAGATGCTTTATTTTGGTCTTTTAATGGCATTTGCTGAGAGCCCACTATAAATTTTAAAATATTAAGACACTGATTTTGTCCCCAAAATGCTGCATTCCTCAGCCACATTTGGAATAAGACAGCCTGTCACCTCGTTATAACGTATTAGATCTTGAGATCCACACTTAAAAGGTGTAATGGTGTGAAGTACATCTATTCCAGTGTGCTGGCTCTGTTTGAACAGATTCTATTGGCATCATCAACCAGGACAGGTGCCTATCAACATGGAGAGCGTCTTGAGAAAATGTTTTACAACAGCCCACCATACAGATGAACATGTTAATGATACAGTATAACATGATGGATATTTTAATAAAAAGCTTTGAAGATATTTTTGATGAATTTCAGTTCAGTTTTTTGTTTTCCAGTGAAGTGGTCTGAGCAGTCTGGGACATACCACAAACAACAAAAGGTTTGCTATGAATTTTTATTTAAAGACTTCAATTCTTACAGAAATAGTCATTTTAAATCAGTGTGTAGTGTCTTTGAACAGTAAAACCTGTGCTGTCTTGCAATATCACTAAACTTAGTAAATGATTTTATGTAGATCTTATGTATCAGTGGACAAATCATTTTTGATCGGTCTTTTAGTGTCATCACAAGCATTATGCAGAAGCCATCAATCACTCTTCTGAGATCCACAATAAGGGCTAATTAAAAATAAAACTAGGATGAATGAATGAATAGATGAATAGTTTGGGCTTATGATAAAATACAGAACTGTACTAGCTTTAAACATTGCATGTTTGAAACTAAAGAGGTTTATTCCAAACTGAACGACTCTGTCCTTTTGCTGAGAGCGAGACAGCCCAGTTTTTCTCTGTTCAGATCATTCTCCCTCTTATTCACATCACTTCAACCACTGGGTCTGAGAGAACAATGCAGAAATGAGTCTGATGAGTGGCTGTGCATAAGCATACCAAGGAAAAGAAGAAAAACAAACCAGAGAACAATAATCCGTCTTCAAAAGAATCTGTCTGAAGGCATTGCACAATTCCAAGATTGATCAGTGAGAATTTTAAGGCAAAAACGTTCTGAAATCTGAAATACTCTGAAATAACACATAAAGATGTCATATTACAATTTGTTTTATACCCACTGGTGCATTTCCGATCTATACATGCAAACTCAATGCATGCTATAAAAAAACATTAACAGAATATTCATCACGAGCATTCAATTAAACCACTTTGTTAATATTATAAGGTACAGTAAACAACTTTCATGTTGTATGTGTGAAGATTACGTGGGTGTTCATATGGCCTGGCATGCTGACATAAAACTGCCTTGGCAGAGTGACATGGATGCAACGATGAGCAGCTGAGGTGTAGGCCTGCTTGATAAAGCTTGTCTGTCCACTGGTAGCACAGGGTTTGTTCAGCCTGGTAGTCATCATCTGCACAATAAAATGCTTTTGATTGTCACTCCTGCACTGACACAGCCTCAGAGGAACAGTGATTTCACACATTGTAGCTGCACGTGGCAAACACATTGGTATATGTTAAGACTTCCAACTCCACTAGGATCCTATGCAAACAGCATTCATTCCTCTTCCTCAAGGCAAACACATGCGTGCCAAAGAAAAGATCTGCACGCTGCCACATCTATGCTGAGCCTCATAGAATAATAATATGGTCACGTACAGTACTTGTACGAAGTAGCTTTAATGATATGCCGTTTGTTAAATCACACTCGAGCAGCGATTGTCCCATCATAGCTTAGAAGCTAACTATAACTATGTACATCAGGCCTGTAAAGGTGTGCCAAAGCTAATTTCTGCACATGTTGAAGTAGACTGAGTGGCTGTAGTTTATTATTATTATTTTTTTTACCTTTTTCAAACCCAAAAACAAGACAAAGCAAAACTGTAAGAAAGATTTAAATGTTGTGTTTATATCTGAGCTACAACTTACAGAAGTGGTAGAAGTGAGAAATACTTATATGGTCAACAAGTACATCATTAAATAGATTAGATGTTGAGATTACAAGCAGAGCCCGGCCAATATGGGAATTTTGAGGCTAATGCTGATTTTAGGAGGGAAAAATCCTAATATAGCTCTTAAGCAAAAAGCTTTCTTAAAGAATGACTTTAACATGTGTATCATAAATCAGAAAGTATTCACGCCAATACGATATATCTGCAATATTAGCCAATCAATGTATAGGTCGGGCTTTAGTTACAAGTTACTCTTAGAAGAAGTTAAAAGTCCAACACGCCTGCAAACCGCATTGTTAGCCTTTAGGAAGAGGCCTGATCTGTTAAAATAAGTGATCTGTATGTAAGCTAAGCAGCTAAAACAGGATTATGTTAGAGCCAATGAACAGTCTGATCCAACATCTTTCTTTCATCATACCTATAGTGTATAGGGCATTAACTAGCCCTACAAGGTCAATTTTTTTTTCTGCTACATCAGTCTTTAACTGCTGTAAACATTTGTTAGCTTTGTTAGCTTTGAGTCTTTTAGCATACTATTATGGATGTACAGTTGTCCCTCACTATAACGCGGTTCACCTTTCGCAGCCTCGCTGTTTCGCAGATTTTTTTTGTGTAATTTTGCATGCTATTTTTTATAGCGTACTGTACAGTATGAACGCGCATTGTGTTCGGCACCGTCAGAGGAACTGTGAAATACGTGTGAGTTACTGGTAATAATTTCTTATGTGTCAAACCTCGTAGAATGATCATTAAAATTAAATTTGTTAAAAATGCTTGGGCTTGAAAACAGGTCTTGATCTTTGGTTTAATTTACTAATACAGTATTGTACTTATTTTTGTTAAATCTGCGAAAGTTTGAACTTTGAGAGTTTAAATAAGAGAGAAATGTGAGAAAATGTTAATGCCTGTCTGAGAAAAGTGTATAAAAGTGTGTGGTTAGGGGTTTTACGGCCTTAAAACATGTATAATAATCGTAAAAAATAAAGCTGATTACTTCGCAGATTTTGTTTATTGCGGGTTGTTTTTAGAACGTATCCCCCGCGATAAACGAGGGACCATTGTAGCCAAGTCAGTTCAAAAGTTCAGTTTTTGAATGATCTTTCATCTTTATTTTCGAGAACTTCCACTATTTTTTCATGAACTTTTAAATGTTCTGAACATTTATTATTACTATTAGTAAAAATAACAATATAAGGTATTAGGGGGTGAACAGCCTTGACACAGACTCTTTTTAGATTCTATATAATCCATCTGGAGTTGCCTCTAAACTGTTGAATCTGAACATTATATATGCTATTCAAAATAAAGTAACAGCTTTACATCCGGGACCTTAAAATGTGGTCACAGAGGGAAAAAGGGTTGAGAAATACAACTTTTAAAAATGCTGATACTGTGATGAACGTCAAGTCTCTGAAAGCACCGTTTCTCTGAGAAAACAAGCACGAAACCCTTAATCTTCACTCAACCCTCAACGCCTTGTTATGTAAGTGCCATGCATGTTTCATATACAAATACATGTACTGGATGTACAGCATATATGAGAGTGTGGGTGTGAGATGAAGTTGACATCTTGTCGTGATAAATAAATGAAAGGCCCTGCCTTGTGTTTCGGGAGGAGAGTCACTGAGTCCCGGCAGTTCACTGCAAGCTAACTCTCCAGAAATCATACATATAGTATATACAGAGTATATATACATATACAAAAGACTGTTCCTGCCTGATCTGGTCTGATCTGGTTTAGTCTGGTGTTGTTTGAGTACAATACCAGACATGATACCAGTGCTACATTGTGCAATTTGACATCCACGCTGTTGTACGGGGTCCTGGCAATGAAACTGCGATACAGAAGAGTACAAAATCTATCAGACCGACCTGTCTCACACTGAGGGACCCTATTCAGTCAAAGTGAATAACCAGCTTTGTTTGAATAAGTCTCAGCCAACTACGAGATGCTACACTAAACAATATGTCGATTTTGGCAGAAAAATGTTGCTACGGATTGAACTTGGTCAGCAGGTCTACTATTAAACATCTTGCACACATGAAATATACATTATTAACTAACCATTCACTTATAAAAAAATACAGGCCTGTCGTTCATGATTTAAATATGAATAACTTATGTATAAACATGAATAAGGCCTGTTAGTCATGATTTAAATATGATTACAGGCCTCAGTATAAAATGTAATAGTTATATCAGCAGTAATAGAGAAGCAGCATTACACAGACAGTATATTCACCAATACACAAAAAAGGCAAAATTTGTACAGTGTATAAATGTCTAAGAAAATGTTTAACAAGCAGTTATAAGTAGACGTTCATCAGCCAAGAAGTATATGATGATTTTGAGTTTAGAAAAATGTTGTAAACCTTCTGTTAGATTGATTTCTTGACTGAATAGGGCCCTAAGTACGAATAGGATCTACAGCTTGTAGTACACAGAGAGAGAGAAATGTTCTTCACACATTTACACAAGTTAAAAGGGGCCTGTAGATACGGTGGCTGTAGCTTGTAGTTTGTGCTTTGCTTGAAGTCACACTGTAAAGTTTTCATGTACACATTACTGGGCAAAAACAGCAGGGCTGCATTTAAGTTTCACCCTGAAGCTTGGCTAAAAGTGACAAGTGCAATTACCTGTTCTGAGTGTTGAGAATTTTCCACTTTAAAAGGAATACCCCCCCCAAAAGACAAAGTTTTGAAGATTAAAATACTCTCCACCTGTAGGCTATGGAAGGTTTGTAGCTTGGACAGCAGCTAGGATTTACAGCACTTACACTGGATTCCAGTGGTGACCACATGCCTAGCTAACCATGCTAGCACCAAACAGATGCTGTGTTTAGGTAAATTTTGGTGAAAATAGTAGGTTACACTGCAGAATAGCTTAAAAAGTTTTGATTTTATTTTTTTCTTCATGACACTGGGCCGATAATTAGAACACATTGCTGTTTTCTTTTCAATTCATTATTCAGTTTAACACAAAAACTCACAACTGTGTGGGTTTGATTGACAGTGCTGGAAAAATAAACAACCACAAAACTCTCATTACGATTTAAAATGCTGTTAAACAAATTGGTGAAATAACCAAAGCTGTTCAAGTCCAAATTGGCTTTCTTCTAGTTGTTCATATTAAGAGGCTGATTTAAAAAAATAGGTTTTCAGGGCCTTTAATCTTTAAATATTCATCATATTAATATACTGAAAGTCAACTTGGAACAACCTGTACTGCTTTTGTCGATTTCATCCCTGTAGAAGACACAAAAATGAGGTAATTTTTCTGTCTTCCTGTCATAATTTTTTAGGCTCTGCCACAGGACAAATGACAACCCCATTCTTAATCCCAGCCTGATAGGCTTGCTGGTTTTTATCCAATTTGAATCACTAGAAAAAGGAGGTTAGCCAACGTGGAAACTGGGAAGTTGCCACTGGAATCCGTTGTACAGTAAATGTTGAGAATCGAAGCTGAAAGTATTCCGAGCTTTTGAAGCCTACAAGTGTGGAGTGGTTCATACTGAAAACATTGTTTTTTCTGCTGACTGGTCCTTTAATCCTTATTTATGAGCTACATAATACTAAACCTTAGGGGCTACTGATAATTACTGGCTTCAGCTTTTCCTACAACGCTGTTGGACAACACTGTGCACAAAACTTGTGCTCAGTCTCTATGGTCCAGATCCATGTGGCATGGCAGCGGCTTAAAAAAAAAGCATCTTTGCATTTTGCACTACCAGTTAACTGTTTTCTGTGCACATATTCACAGTGTGTTGCTAACACAAACGTGTGAGTCACCTGATCTGATAGCTACCAAAGTGCTATAATTCTGAACCTACAGTTTGGCAAATATTTCACTTCACTTTTTAGTGAGAAAGGTAACTGTGAACTCTACAGACTTACCAAAAATCACTGACACGCCAACACTTTTGGAACAAAGTGAGAGGTAGAGAGACATAAAACGAAACAAACAAAAAAATGCTTCTCAAATACAATGTTATTCCATGAAAATAAAGAAATGTAACACACAGTCAGGTTCGGTAGTGAGATGTGTGTTTTTGACTTCTGGGCTTGGAGATTCACATTTCCAGAACCCACGGTGGACACGGTGGACACGGTGCCTGTGAATGTTATCTGACAAACGAGTAAGGCTGGTTCAAGTCCCTGCTGCATTTCATGTAACCAGACTCCCAGGGAGCACGGCGTCCCTTTTGAGTCAAGGCAGGTGGACGGAGCAGAAGGTGGAGGAGCGTGGGAAGATTTCAGGTGACGGGTTTGCTCTTAATGGGACATGGCAGTGGTGGTGGTGAGGAGCTGGGGGTTTTGTTTTGTGTGGGAGGGACAAAGCCCTGAGTGCAAGACAACAGTGCATGCTTCTTTTAAACTAGCACATGCTTCATTTATTTAAAAAAACAAACACTGTAATGAAGAATGTGGCACCAGGGCCTAAACATTTTTGTACAAAGTCACAACCTCCAGTTTCTGCAGCCGAAAAATAGGAATCTGAAAGGTTTTCACATTGATCGGTATAAATTTCCTCCTGACAAAAAAAAAAAAAAAAAATCTCCACTCCAGTCCTTGCAATTTTGTAAACATTTATATATCAAGAGACATGATTTAGTGAGAGAAAGAGGAAGTGGAAAGAGAAATAACAAACAGATGAACAGTGTTTTAAAAAAGGGCCTCGTCAGTTTGGACCCTTTCAGACTGAAAGTCGCAAGTGGTCAGTTTCTGTCCTGTTCACTCTTCCTGGTGAGCTCAGACCCCCACCACGACCCGCTAAAACCTCCACCTTCATCCACTGAGGGAAAAAGTGTCCCACTCGGGGTCATCCACGTCACGCTCATGGCTCGAGAGTGTAACATGAGAGAGCAGGCGATGTTCGCCATGTGCTCAAAAGCTTCCAGTGAAGAGTAGGAAGAAGAAGCAGAGAGAGGAGAGGAGAGGCCAGTAGAGTCGGCTGGCCGGCGTTGGAGCGAGGCCACTGCCTTTAGATTCGGCTTACCCGTCTGGTGAGGAGGGGGTGGATTGCCGGTGGTGGACAGGGGGTGTAAGGTGGTGGCAATGGGCCTGGTTTGATCCCCCGGGTCCTCATGTAGGACAGGAACTGGTCTGGAATTTCAGCAAGCACTTCCTTCGCCAGGCGAGCCATGCTGAGGATGTGGTTTCCTCGCCGGTCAATGTAGTCTCTGAAAGGAACAAACTGTAGGGAGAAAAGGAAACAAGAGGATGAGAGGAGAGGAAAGGAGAAAACACAAGGAGAAGAGAAGAAAGGAGGGGAAACAAGGAGAGGAAATGAGGAGAGTAGTTTAGGAGAAGACAAAACAATGAAGACATAAAGAGGAAAGGAAACAAGGACATGAGAGGTGAGGAGAGGAGAGAAGATAAGAAAAAAAGAGAGGCGATTAAAAGAAACATTGACAGTGAGTGGATAGGACACAAAAAGAGGAAAGGAGCAAGAAGCAGCGGAAATGAGGAAACAAGAGGATCGGGAACAGGAGAAGATGACACAAGAAGAGGAAAGGGAAAAGAGGGGAGAGGATATGAGAAAATAAGAAGAGTATTCAAGAAGAGCAATGGAGAGGAAAGGTAATAAGAAGGACAGTAAAGCAGGAGACATAAAAGGAAACAAGGAGAGAAGAGACGTTAGATAAAATATCGAGTACGAGAAAGTGAAAGAGAAGTGCAGAATGAAAAGGACACAGAGGAAAAGGTGAATATAGTTTAGAGGAGGGCGACAGTGGGAAGGAGACTGAAAAATGGCAGACTGAGAACAAGAGCACAGCAGAGGGTCAAGCACCATGACCTTTTCCCATTAATCACAAATCCCACATTTCTCTGAGGACATTCTGCTGAGCGAATAGTCTCACAGCCAGTCAACCATGTCCGCACCTGAACAATGTCCCTCTCTGCATATCGTCCTTGGGATGAGATCCTCTCCTCGTCCCCGTCCAGCTCGATCATTTCTGAGGAGGGAAGCACATCAGTCACAGCCTGTCAGGAGACTCGAACTGCCATGTCAAAGCTATGCCGAGCAAACACAACAAGCCGTTTGTGTGTTTTTAATCTACCAAAGCCATTAGCGTGCCAGCAGCTTACATTGGTAATGCCAAACGTGGCATGAGTACACAGAATTTGCGTCGCTGAGCATGAAGCCATCGGGCTGTTAGGTTACACACAAGTGTGCACATGGGGGAAACATGCTAGAATATATGTGAGCAAAGCCAGCCATGTGCAGCCATGGTGACATCATGCAACTGTGCACACTGACTTCATGAGCGTGATAACTGGTGAACCCTGTCAACTTGGCAGGCTAATTCACTCATCGCGAGTTAGTTTGTTTTTACAGAGGACTGCACCGTGTATTGTAAACACGACAACACGGTAGAGAGGTGAGAAAGATGGTGCCACGGCCGTCTATTTAAGAAAAAGAAAAAAAAAAGGCACCACCTCTGGTCTGACAAATGAGAATTTTCACATCCACTTAACCTCAGATACAGTGGAGGAGAAAGGGAGGAGGTGGGAGGGGGAGGCGGATTAAGGAGAATGGAGGAGTGAAGAAAAGACGAGCTGCACAAGGAAGGGTTGAACCATGTGGGAGGCGAGATAGGAAAAAGAATGAAGCCGAAGGATTAGTGCATGCAAATAAACACTTGCGCACACCTACACAAACACACACAAGCATGCACACACACACATGTGATCTTCACCCTGCTTACCATCAAATTCCGCTGGTCCAACCCCAACTATTATAATTGACATGGGCAGAGAGGCGGCCTGTAAAGAGTGGAAGGAGACAGAAGAGGCACATCAAAGGCGGGGGAAGAAGCAACGTTTGGTCTTTTCACCATTTTGCTATCTTAAACACTGCAGGCTGTCAGCGAAACACCCCTGTGAATTACTAACTGTAAGCTAACAGTCCGTAGAAAGGAAGCTCAATTGCAAAATTCAATGGTATTGTTAAGACAGACAGGGTTCATCCAAACCCATCTGCCCTCTGCAGCCAGTTTCACAAAGCCTCTCGTCCGGACCAGTTCTGGAGCTTTCTAATTTCATGCATCTACAACTTTGTCTAAATCTCCCAAAGCTTGACAGCTTAAAAATGAATCCATTTACATCTTCCTCTGCCCCGAGCTGCAGCTAAAATGCTGCCCTGCATCGCAATATTGTTTATTAAATCTTAGCCGAGTGGGACAACAAAGTACAGTTTGAGTTATGAATGATGAATGAAGGTTTTCCTGTGTTTCATAACTTCCTGTGGTTATTAGACCGACACCCAAATTGCTTGAGATATGAGAACCATGGATCCTCCGTGGGCGAGTAAATAATTACTCTCAAATCTTACTTTACAATAACATTACATCACACAGGGCGCGTGGGAGGAGAGGATGGGTGATGCAGAGCAGAGAGCGCACAACACCACAGATCCAAACGTATGAAAAACACACATCAACCCTGATTACAAGGACTGGGATGTGGAGGGGGGAGGTAGCCTGCCAACTCACCCCCACCTTCCCTCATTAGTGAATATGAGATGAGTGAGAGAGAGAGAGAGAGAGAGAGAGAGAGAGAGAGAGAGAGAGAATCCCTAAAAGACAAAGACAGCAGCTGAACTGCTTTTCATATTCTCCCTCTCTTATTGTTGGTTCATTAGGATCTTCATTAGTGGCTTAATCATAGCTGGACCTCCCGGGGTCCTCACATGATTTACAGTATATTAACTGAATGAACATGAGCACACAGTACATGAACTTCTGCTGTACACGTGTCTTTGTTGGCCCGTTGTATGTTTACTGAAAATGCCTTCAGTCTTTACAATAAAACACACAGTACATAGACACAGTTTAAATCTGGTACTGTACATTGACTATGGACTCCTTGGTCTGCGCCATGTCTGTAATCACACCGTCTGAGATGATGAGCAGGATGAAGTACTGTGAGCCGTCTGTCACTGCTGACGCATACCTGGCAAGGAAAGAGACGGGGGGTTCAAAGGTCGCATGAGCAAAAATAAAGGCATTCCTTTCTGCTAACATCTCTCTATCAATAGTTATTTGGAGTTTAAAGACATTCAGGGAACATCTAATAAAAAGATGCAAGTGAAGGACTCCAGCATGCAGTCCAGCAACTTTACAAGTATAAAAAGAACTCTGGACTGGCCCTGCATGCATCCCTGTGCATTTGTCTCTGTTGCAATTACCTTATTACATAATATCCAATAACAGGCTATTACCCCTCAGTGGTCAGTAAAAACAATCTTATTTTATTGAGTACAAATGGCCTAATTAAAGTGTAAACATGAGTGCTGTGCCAGGATAATGCACATCATCACAAATGTAGTTATTGATTGAGAAAGTTTGTTGGTTTATGAAACATTTAGTACATAATTATACTTTTTTTAATGTTTTATGTCAACAATCACTGTGTTTTCACTGAAGAACTTTACAAGAACGTCTCATCCAATATCTGTCAAAAGATTTTTAACCTCATTCAATTAAACTGATTGAGGTTCTGGTATAAAAACAGCCTCTTGTGTGTAGGTCTGGAGTCTGGATTCATGTGGCTCAGGTCCTATCTGCTTGATATCCTCCCAGATCCATATTCTTCTTGTATGTTTATCTCTTTGGTTTTTTTCTCTCTTACTCCGCCTCACTCTGGCTAGAACTCATTGCCTTTGTTGGAATATCAGGATATGCCAATCAGAGTAAGAGCAGGGCAGATCATGACTTTGCCCTCATCGGGAAAACAAATTGGTATCTGTAGCTCTATGTGACATAGTATTAGTTCACTGTCTAATAAATGTCTTTTCTCCGAGATAACACGGCACATTTTAGAGTGTCCTTTTATTGGGACCAGTCCATGTCACACCTGATAGGTGGATGGATTTTCTTGACAAAGACAAAATGCTCACTAACACAAATTTTAACAAATCTGTGATCAAAATTTAGAAGAAGTCTTTTAGAAGAAAACCTTTTTATATTTTTACTATGTTGGTCTATTGCGTACACATGACATGGTCTATCCCTGCTGGGAGAAGGATCCCTCCTCTGTTGCTCTTCCTGACATTTCTCCCATTTTTCTACCAATGAACAGTTTTCCTTTGTGTTTCTGTACTGTAAATATGTCATTTGTAATACTGGGCTATATAAATAAACTTAAGAAATGAGAGCTGGCTAAAATTACAGCATTACATAGTTAAAATGGGAACACAAAAGCTTTATTATTATGCAGAAACAATTTATTATTGGAGATAGTATGGTTTATGCTTTAAATAGACTTACTGAGCACTAATACACCTTGGAGTCAGGTCTATCTTTAATCTTTTAGCTCTTGTAGCGGTTTTCTGTTATATAACCAGGGTGAAATGTTATGTTATATGTTGAGAGTATATATGTTAAACAACAGTCATACGCACAAACAGTCAGACAATTAGGAATCTGATGTGACTTGGTGTCATTTTTTTTTTTTTTTTAGCCTTGTCTTCCTGGGTTTTTAGTCAGATGCTCTGAACAATGCAGCTATTCTCAGGCCGAGTGGGTGGACGGAGAGAGAGAGAGAAAGAGAGAGAGAGAGAGAGAGAGAGAGAGAGAGAGAGAACCGTGGGATTTGAAAGCCAATGATGAAAGGTGGGAAAAGTGCTTGTTACAGTCAGTCTTGAGGATCGTGAGACGAGATCTGACAATAGGGAACATCAGGTGGAGGTCTATGCTGAGCTATAAAAGACTACATTACTTTTATCAGGGCTTATTTGTGTAAATTAGGCAAGTGCTGCTGACAGTTTGTGGTAGTATCTGCTGTTAGTGTTTTTTTTGTCTGATTTAAATATTTAAAGCTGTGGAAGAGTAGCTTTTTGCATTTATAATTTGTTGCTCCAATAAATTTTTTTACTTGGTTTTGTTTTTTTATTTCCTGCTTGTGCCTATAGGGAGTCATTTACTGTGTAGGGAGGTGTGACATCTACTGTTATTCACAGCACAGTTTTTTCTCCTGTGCATGGGGATTTTCAGTTTTTCTGATTTCCTTAAGGGCTGTCTCCTGCACCTGTCAGCCATCGTGCAGACTGGCTATCTTCTAAAAGACTCTTCGTGGTTGTTGCATGTGTCCAAACCACCATAGCGAGTATTGAATTCTCGTAGGTGATGGAGCTATTAGCACATTTATTTTAATCTCCTCCCTTTGCTACACAGATTGCCATACAGCAGCCCACACACACACGACTGGAAATTCACCAAAGCCAATTGATCTTACAGGAGTTTCTTCTGCGGAACTGTAGATTTCGTGGTGCCATTGTACTCCATGACATTTGTTTTGTGTGTCTGCCTACATGTTCCAGGTTCCTGGCTGTGATTATAGTGGACCTACCTGGCCACATGGTTAATAACAGGGGAGAAGTGGGTGGGTCCGTAGAGACGCACAGATTTGAGGCTCTGGTAATAGGCCTCCATCACCCCCTCGATACCACTGCAGTAAGGGTTCTGTGGATTACCATTCTGTACAAAAAGAAGACAAAGTGTGGTAGAACATTACTGAAATGTATATATAAAATTACTAAATCACTCTTAAAACACCATGTAGAAACCTCAAAAGGAGCAATGCAACCAAATTGTCCAGTCATAAAGATCAGTAGACCTTGGGGTGTATGCTTGTGGGAAGCTTGTAGTTTTGATTAAATTTGTGTGTAGAGAAGGAGACAAGGAACCTAAGATTCTCATGGCACCTACGGTATATAAAGATTTGGCTTCCTGGTAGTAGCAGTGTAATGAAATACATTCATTTAAGGCAATATGTAAAGAGTAACACGTCTTTTTTTTTTTTTTTTACAATTGACAATATTAAAAAATAAAGATTTCTTATGCACCAAAGCAGAAAAAAGGTTTTAGTGTCCCATAATGCAATTTAAATTTTTTAATGCATCAAACATCCCTTAAAAAAGCAACGTTTAAGACGTGATGTGAAATACATCTGTGTGTTGTGTTGCAGATCTACTGAAATTAGCATGCTAACAAACTAGCTAACACTTTCCTGTAACACCCTTTGTGGTGATAGAGAGTTACAAAAGCATCAAGAGCATGAAGTGAGAGCTGGTACCAGTCACATCACGTTCTGCTCTGATCTGCAGCTGGTCAACAGGAAGAAAAGAGTTCAGAGTTTATTTTTTAAGCTTTTAGGTCCTATCTCAATATTTAAAAAATGTTGGGACACTGTGCAAAATATCAATTAAACAGAACAGAAACAGAAAGCAATGATTTGCAAATCCTTTTTGTCCTAACTTTTTTTGGAATCAGGGTTCATGTTTATAAAGAAATGAACCAAAAAGAACAGACAATTAGGTTCTAAAAATGTGCCTGTTACTTGATTCCAGATTTATTTTTATTATAAACTAAGTTAGTATAGCCCTTACTGATTCAGAAAACAAGCATTTCAAAAATGTTTGTTTGCTTTTTGTCTTGCAGACAAAACTGACAAAGTGTGAATATTTATTTTGGCATTCTTTTGATCCCTTCATTCCATTCAAATCACAACCAAGCCCTTTTATTTTAGGTTCATAGAGCTCTCACGTTTCAGCAATTCAAAGTTACTTGTATAATATAGACAAATGAACATTAGCATTACAGTTATCCAAGTTTGGAAGGTTTTTTTTTTGGAACTGTTATAGCCAGGAGTAACACATTACTTCTTTAAACCCTGTTGCAACACAATTCAAGTGATTGCAGACAGAGTCAAGTAAGTTCTGTAACCATTGAAGCACATTTTCTACCATTATTTTAAGCTGAAGACACAGACAGGAAGTTCTTCTTCTTGTGCACCAAGACAAAAAAATAAACATCTGATTGTTGTCTGATGAGTTTGATTGTGCTTTTATGTGAGGAACCTGATGGACCTGATGATGCTGTTGCTCCCAAGTATTTTTAGTCACTTTCCTGCTTTTGGTGTTGATTCACCTCCAGCTAACAGTTCATTTACATACAGTGTGCCACCATTGATTTAATGACAGCGAGCTAATATTGTGAAAAATTTATTAAATATATTTAAGGCCGATTACGTTTTAGTGGTACACATGGGATGACACATTAAACCTATGTATTAAAGTTCAAATAAATCTGAACATAGTTTGTTTTGATATATTCAGAGATAGTTCGCCTACAAGCAGTAATAACAGACCCACCCTGATAGAGATAATGTATTTGTAGATTTTATATCTTTTTAAGGGAAAAAGGCTGGGTTGGAATTTCATTTTATTTTCAAAATAGGAATGTTTTGGCTGCAAATTGTAGAATAAAAGGATTATATGCACACTTAGAGACTTCAAAAATGGACACCCTGCAGCCAAAACATCAATAGTACTCCAATATTATCAAAAATTATTACCCAGTGTAAGAGGCATTAGAGGGTTGCAAAGCCTTAAGGATGTAATATCCAATCTTACGTTAAACATATTACACATATTTTAGGGAAATGTCGACAGTTTAATTCTTCTGTTGCAGCATTTCAGTGAAGAATAACCTAAGGGAGCCATTTAACATTTTTAACTCTACATGAGGAATGGATACCAGGAGGAACATTTTGTTAAAAATCCACTGTGGTGAGATTTAGTTTGTTTGAAAGAACAAGACGACAAAGCGTGATGATGAATTGTCTTGACATGACTTTGTCTAAGAAAAGCTCTTCCGCTGGCTGCTGAAGCAAATTCTTGTTTTAGGATGGTTGTTGCAGTGTTTTTGTACCTCTGCATCTCCCACATTATTTAGAAAGTCTGGTTGATTTGGTTTACAATATCCCAAAGAAACTCACAAAGAAGCAAACAATACATTATTTAAACTACCCATATGTTTTGGGCTTCCTAATTATCTCCGTTTAAAACCATCTTGACTAACACTGCCTGGTCGCCCATGAGTACAAACAGTGCACACAAGACTCCTTTGCTTTTAAATTGAGCTTGCATAATTACGTTGGATTCAGTGGCGGCTTCCTCCCACTGCGACTACACAGCTGCTGCCTTCATCTTTAAGAGCTAACTAAGTTAAATCCTTAATGGCTAAATTAATGCATATGAGCCTTGTCTCAAGGTTTGGCGCCTCTGGGGAGGCTGTTACCCAACGCTGAGCAGCTGTAATGGGTGTAAACGCCTCTGGAGCAACATCTGGAATTGACAGTAGACCAGGGAGAGCATTATGGGTGGCTGAGGAGTGGTCAGGACATCTAGAGCCTTGGCATAGTGGTATGGACAGATGGATGGATGAAGTATATGAGTAAGTAAAGTGATTGTTGAACAGAGGCCACAGATTATCCAGATTATTTAACCTGGCTTGTGCATGGTTTCCATACTGTATGTCAGCGTTATCAGATTATCCTTATACTTTGGTATCATTTCATGAAGAAATGAAACATGGCTCTTCAGACACTTCAGTAGGAATGTAGGCAGCATAAAGTGAAAAAAAGTCTGGTGTGGTTGTGTGTTCACAGGAAAAAACTAACCAGATCCCTTGGCTTCCATCACCACAGTGCGCACAGGCTGGCTGGCTGAATTTCTTCATGTTTTTGGACAGTTTGTTCACCACCCACTAATACACTGTTGCCTGTAATTGGTCATCTGTGTATGAAAGTGCCTGGTTGCATGCTGTGTGTTTACTTTTACTGAGTTTCTTCCCACATAGTTCTAGTATAACTTTATGTTTATATGTTGGTTTGGGAAACACGCAAGTCTTTGCTCTCAGTGTGAGACAAGCTCCTCCGGCTGGCATGAAAGCCATTTAAAGATTTATTCTCAGTACCAGCAGCAGTTTGACAACAAGCCAGATTTTTTATACTGTCAGTCCCAATATTAATGTTGTTTAAGCTTAGCACCACATTTCACATGGAAGCCTACTGCTTCATGTAACTTCCAAACTTCCCAAACAATTTATGTCTGAATTCACTTAAGACGACTATTAGACTACCATGAAATTTTGTACAGAGATAAATTTTTACTAGAGAATAAATCCAATTAACTTGATCCCCTGACTTTTCCTTTAGAGCCAACAGCAAGAAGCCTGACTGACAAACTTTGGTACATACATTCATCATTCCCAATGTATGTACTGTATATATGAATGTATTCTTCAAGTTGAAATTTCAATTTGTCCAATACAATTACAATATAGTTTATGTTATGTTAGCATGCTAGCACACAAAACTAAAATGGTGACTGTGGTAAACCTGTTAGCATTGTCATTTTGAACATGTTAGCATGCTGACATTAGTATTTAGTTCACAGCAAAGGTGTGCATACAGCATTAGAGTGCATTCAGACAGCATCAGGTGCCGCAGCATTGCAGCAGAGTTGTCCAGCGGTGAGGGAGGTGTGTCTAACTTTTTATTTCTTTTATTTCTCCCTCATCCTCATTCACTGTCTCTCGATCAATGCTCGCTCTTTGCCTCTTTCTCTGTCTTAAATCACGAATCTGTCTGAATGTGGCCTTAGAAAGCTGCTAGCATGGCTTCTTCTCTGTGGCTTTGTTATGTGGTACACGGAAGGACAAATTACTGAAAGATGTGTGAATGCCTATAGACAGGTGGATGACTGGACGTTTGGATGATACAAATGATAGAGGAAAAAGTGAAAGAAATCGTCTTCTCACCAGAGCAAACTCGTGTGAGACCCGTCCATCTGGAGGAAGCTTGGCACCAAAGCCCAGCGCAGGAAACATCTTGTCACTGTCATAGTCCTGGATGATCTCTCCAACAGCCCGCAGTGCCATGGCGTAGTCATTCAGCTGGTATGGGCTCATGTAATGGAGCGAGGTGGGCTGGGACGGGTTGCCTGGGACCCGAATGGTTCAACACAATAAAACACACATCGGCATCAAAATGGTAATTATGCTTGCTCCCCCTGGGCTGTGAGTCATATTAAAATAAAAAGGAGGGGTGTGGGTGGAAGGGGGTTAAAAACGCAGACTCGAGTTTTAGTTACACAGACATTTCTGGCAGACACAGCTGCACTGGAAGCAGAAATATTCGTACTGGTTATCTCAAAACTCAGATTATTACACAGTATTCCAGCTGAGCTCAGTGACATGAAGTCACGGTTACAGCTACTACACTTAGTACATAAAATGATGATCTACAGTCACCTCCTGACCCTTCATGATCTTCTCTCCCACAGTCATATATGAATGATATTAATAAACATGTAAATAATTAGAAATAGTCATCTGACTTAAGTCAGACTAGTTTCATTTGCAAAAACAATTGTAACAGGGAAATGAGAACAGATAAATCCAAAAACTGTAGCCACACATTAAACAGACATTAAAGTTTAAGGAGGTTGCTGTTCTGTATTGTTCCCACCACCAACATCATGGCAGAACACAACCAACAAGGTGTAGTTCGCCTGTAAAGACTTTCCCGCTTCCGTATCCTTTCTGTAGCATTTAGCGCAGAGCCCATCATTTCTTTCTGGACACACAAATCTTTAAAAATGGCTCAGAAATATGTGGTTTTATTTTTTAAAGTATCAAAACAGCTGGACACATTCATTTTAGCAAATGTTACTCAAACAAAAGTAATGCTGTGTTTGTTTGGACTACTTTCAGCTGCAGATTGATACACATTTTGTGCTCTAGTGAGGATTTCTTTTTAGCAAGAGGATGATGTATGTGGGATTTAATCAAAAGAAACTACAGCTCCCATGTTCATCATAATGAAAGAAAGTGTCACCCAGTGCAGCATTGTGGCTCATTTATGTGTTTTGATTGCTTACTGAACAACAATAAAGCTCCATGGCACAGAGATGAAATACATCAGGCTTGTGTTACAAACATGATACATGTTGTTAGATGAATTCATTGTTGGTTTTGGTCATTTTATGTTGTTGTTTTTAGCTTGTTTTCTAATATACAATAAATGTTAATGGGCTGCTTTGTGCAATATTATAAAATAAATTAATGAGATCGTTATATTCTGACACAAATTCTGTGAGTAGTTTTGCAAATATGAGCAAAGAAAAACTTCAGCATGTCATTATGTGCATAATATCACTATTATTTCAGCCATTCTCAAAGACGGGAAAATTATGTCTCGTCTAAATTGTATTACATATATTAACTTACTAAATCATCTCTGACTAAAATGAGAACATCACTCATACGTGACAACGTCTTGTGTGCAGCATTGCTCATTTTGTTCGTCTGCTGTTAAATTGTTGTCACTGACAAATGTACAGCAGTTTACCTATGGGCCTTCATAAACACTGAACACATGGTGAATTGGAAATGTACTGCAGTTTTAAAAACTGGGGGTGTGATGACTTTCAGTCTAGGCTGAGGCACAAAATGTACATACTGTGGTTACTAAAGAACATTAAACTGAGCTCAGATGTTTAAAGTAACAGATAATGTTCAAATAATGATCCAACTTTCAACTGCTTTGCCTTCATTGGGTTTAAGTGTCGTTAGAATAAGTAAATTAAAATTGACTTCTAAGGAATCTCTTAGGTTTACATCAAATAAGGATCTGAGCGTTAATCGCCAAAGTTTTATCTGTTCGATGCCCTTAAGGGATTTCATTGATACGAGCATATCTTTAAAACACTTACCATTTGATGCTGTGAAATCAATTGCCACTGTGAAATTAATCTGAGTCCTACAAGAGAAAATAAATCACATAAGAAGTAATGTGGAATCATCAATCATGCTAGATTATACCACAGCACGTTTCAAAGCATGCAGCAGAGAGCAATTAAGCGGTGGGTTATCGGCAGCTGTCTGTCTTAATATTAAAGCTAAGAGATAAACACGGAGCAGTAATCCTCTTAGCAGAGTCCACACTACGTACTGCAAGTGGATTTAATGATTGGGGTAATGCAGGTGCTTCATCTCTGCAGAATCATGTGCTGCCATTTAGTGTGAACTTACCCGCCTCGGATGTAGTCCAGGAAGGAGAGCTCAGTGTCCACCAGGCAGGACAGGAGAGTGACCTGCCGGTTAGAACATGTAGAAATTAGACAGGAATCACTTTAACAGTCTGTTAATGATTGTCAGATTAAACTAATGAAGTTTATAATTTTGTCGTTTTGTGATGGCTAAAAACAGACTGGTCAGGTGGACTTCAGGTTTAATATCAGTCTGAAATGTGGCTTTGTTTTGCGTCTCAATATTTCTCATTCTCAGGCTCATTCCATCCAGTCACAAGCTCAGTTACATTTACAATCCAAACTCATGTCTATGAGGGGAGGGTTGAGCTACACAAATCTAATGATTCCTATTCAGTAGTGTAGCAAAGCCAAAGCTTGCTGTTGCCTCTAAGTTTCAATAAAGTAAAATTTTCTACCTAAAACATGATTTAAGTTACTGTCTCTGTTCTGACATTTATTGTCACTATCTGTCTATTTTTACTGATGCTGCTCCTGCAGCTCTGAATTTGTTGTAAAAGGCTTTGGTTCTGGAGGATGTGCTTTAAAAACACAGATTGAAGGCACTAGAGGAAGGCACATCAGGCTGTGGAAGATTTGATGACCTGACTAATTGTGTGTGTACCCATGCTGTAATCTGATAATCTTGCTGTAACTTTCATATGTTGTCTGAAACGTTGTTTTACGAGAATTTCCCTCGTTCAATCAATTTGAAAATGTAACAGTAATGTAAAAAGTACAGTGCACACAGCACAGATGGAAGTTTCATTATATTTTGCAGACCAACCAGTGTTAGTGTTAGTCTTATACTATGTCACTTGTTGCTATTTTTGTTTGGAAATGCACCATGTGTGCACATTATAAACTAATATAAGAAAGGTATTTATAATACAGTTTGACCCCAAGTAAGTAATTTATTATCAGCAGGTGTTTCCAATGATACTAATTAAGGAACCTAAATTAGCATCATTGTGTTGGCCCTAATACTTCATGTCAAAATGGCTGCTGTGAAAAAGGTCTGTTAGGAGTCCACCTTAACTGTGAGTTGTGATTTTTCAGTTCTAACCTGCACAGTACAGTATTGATGTATGTGTGGCACCATGTTCATGTTGCCATAAACTCTTACAGTTACAGGAAGATCCATTATATATATTACCGTATATATTGTATATTGCACTTGCTTTTCATAATTCATAAACTGTGAATAGAAAGTGGGAGTTCACAAACTGCTGACTCACCGTTCCTGAGTTTTGGTACTTTTTCTTCTTCTTTCCTTTTTTCTTTGGATTTAGTACCTGTGGAGAAAACATGAGCTTCAATCCAGTTTATTGTGTTTGAGTGAGCAGTGGCTGATATAATAGGAGAAGGATCCTGACTCTTTTTTTCGAGTCCTGAGTCATTTTTATTGCTTCAATCAACTTAGACTCTATTCAACAAAATAAAATGAAAAAAAAAAATAAAAAATTAACAATGCAGCACTTCTATCACCACATTACATTCAGTTTAATCAATGGAATTAGTTTCCCTGTTCACACTGTTATCCCAATTTACTGCTTACAAAAGAAGACGGACTTTACTGAAATAATTAGAAACTTCAAACGTGTCTCAGAAAATGCTCACGTCTTTTAATTCTTCCACAAGATGTCCACAGCGCTGGTCAGGAGTTAGTTCTGTTTGCTTTGACTGACAGGTAACCCGTTACCTCACACAGCATGAGCTCCATCTATGGGCTTTTTACACTTTGACACATTCAGTGCTTGCCTACTATCTGTACCTCTAATGAGTGAGGGTCAGCATTTTTGCCTCGACAGAGTCTGGAGAAAGAAAAAGGCAGAAACGACATGGTCTGATGGAATAACATCACGTTATATCACGCACGTGCCACTACAGTAAGTGATTCAGGTTGTGCTTCATAAGCACCTTCGCTGACTCTTGACCTTCAGTGATTTATGGTTTGCTCACATGCAGCTGGTGTAGAAGTTAAAGGACCAGTCAGCGAGCTGCACTAAGCACCTTCTGAGGAACTGGTGTTAGCTTAACAGCACATCATTATGGAGTTTAGGTAGAAAACAGCATCCTCTTAACTAATAACTCGAGGCAGTGCATAATTACTGACATAATATGATGGCTGTGCTCAGGCTCTAAATAAATGATTGTGTTTATAGTATGTATGTGTCTACAGTTGTAATTAAAAAAAGGATGTGCTGTAAATCAACATGGGAATCACGTGGACTCACGCTGACCCTTGTGTACTCAGGAGCACAGAAAGTATAATTCTGGTTTTATTCTTACTCAAGCTCTATGTTCCTAGCATCACGTTGTGGTCACATTATTGTATAAAATATAGTATAAAACATGCTGACACCTCCTCCATGATGTTGTGTTTTGTGTGTACTGCAGAGTGTGGACAGCACTATGCCAAAAGTTGAAATTTGTTAAACCTTGAACTAGGACTGTCAGGAGATTTTAATTATAACTGTTATATTTAAAAATAAAATAAAATAAAATACTGAAACATAACATGCAAACTATCATAATAAGAATGATAAAATATAATATCATGTAAATACACTAGTCCCCTTTTGAATCGTTTCCATTTCTTTCTGTTCTCACTTCGTGGTTCACATTCTGTTTTTTTCGTATACAGACTCTCTCTCCAACTCCCTATACTCACATTTTGAGTGTAATTCACTTGCAAAAACACACAATAAAAGTTTTTTTGTCTATAAATGTCATGATGATGAGAAGTTATTTAGATATCATAATCATGTAGTGAAACTCACAGCCCTACTTTGAACACAAGCTGTGCTGACCTTTGTGAGCTCAGCTTGTTGCTGAATGGTAGCGTTTGTGCTGAAATTAAAAATGGAGAAGATTTTCATAATGTGTGTTTTTTAATCTTCCAGAACTACATAACAACAGATCATCATATATTAAGGCAAAATGTCAGCATTAAGATGCAGCAGCTACGTCTGTCACAACAACAGTTTGGGTCTGTGTTGTTATCTAAACAGAGCTTTGGCAAATGTTCAATAAAAAAGATATTTTCTCTCATTCTGTTTTTATTCCTCTGTTGGTAATATTCTACTTCCGGTTCTGCATTATTTCTGTCAAAATGTCTTCCATTAACAAAATCTTACCTTACCATATCTGACTAAACAGACAGATCCAAGTGAGTTTACGCTCAACAAAGTCTTCTTCTAGTGCAAAATAAATATTGTTATTGACATTCAAGTGGATGTTTTTTCTTCAGCCTGGTGCTAGTAACACTGTAGTGTGTGTCTATAGCTCAGCTCTCAACTCTTAAGAATTCTCCAGACCTAACTGCTGTGCACATATAGAAATACACACATATGGATGTATAAAATACCTACACTTTGTTCTCCCTGTCCCACCAGTCGAACATGGTGAACTGCAGGCATGGATACATACAGCAGACCTGACTTGTCATACATTTCATTGAGTGTTAGAAAATGGCCTCAAATTTCTGTATAGGTGTCCATCCTTCTATTTGTTTTGTATATCAGGCTCTGATAAGAAGTAGTTTTTGATAGGACTGTGAGCCATTCAGAGTAGGCAGAATTTCACCCCCCAATCCAGTGCCTCAATATGACCCTTTCAGCGTAGTAAAAGCAACATTTAGTCACTGAGCCTTCTTTCCACCTATTTTCTCATTTCCTTTTAGGCTGTTCATCAGGCACAGAGCACAGATAAGACCATTCTCTCTTCGTCAAAGGTCTATCTGAAGGTTAAGACTTGGGTTTAAAGATTATGATTTGAATTAGAGTCAGGCTATGGGAAGGGTAAGGACTAGAGGATACAGTACAAATGTGAGTGTGTGTGTGTGAAGAATATCACCTCATAGATGTGGAACTGTGACTGGCTTCTGGACATTTCTCTGTAGCTGGTGCTGAACTCCCCGATAAAGTCGTGGCTGTAAAAATGAACACAGTCACATTTATTCCCAAATGAAAGCCGCTGTAGTGAAGCAGGGTCAGAAAAAAAAAATCTAAGAAGCCATAATAACAGTAAAATTGCCTGCTTGAGAAGTGCAGGTTTGATTCATCTCTGTTCAGCACATCACATTGTCCATAAAGTACAGGACAAAGTGTGGGAGTATCACTAACAAGCTCCTTGGTAACCTGAGGCGTGGGCGTTGCAACCAATTTTATAATTTCATGGAGTTAATCAGCACAGGTCAGAAATGTATATAGCTCAGGGCAAGATGCCCTTGAAATGTCAAAAACTGCCTGTGAAAGGCCCATCACAAAAGAGCAAACTGAGGGCCTGAGTACTGGGAATCCACTCACTTAAAAAGATAAAGACTATCCTTATCACCCGACTGACTCTAAAAAGTTATCTGTTGAGAGGCCGTTTAAGCATTATTAATAGTTAATGTATATTTAAAGCAGTAGTGAGTCTTATCAAATGTTAAGCTTTGTAGTGATGTTCCTCTACAGTATCTAGCCTGACAGTGAAAAATCTAGAGTGTGCATTAGGACACATATTTTGGAGATCTGTGACTAATATCATAAATACTTTTCCCCACTTTGCACATATGCTCTTATATTTTCCGTTTTTATTTTTTTTAGGAGCACAACATATAAGTGTCATCAGTAAAATTGGTATCGTGTGTCTTAGAATGGCATGTGGGATTAATAAATACATATAACACCATAATATATAGCTCACAGTTAATGACTACATTTACTCTGCTTCTGGGTCTTGTTGCAGATGTATGTGGGGCAGGATGTCAATAAAATGGTAATACTAAAGAGATGGATGGATGGATCATAGAACACAATGCAGTGCATCATCACTTTAGTTTAACAGGACAGGAGAAAAGAGCAGTGTTCCCTCACCCTCCATCTCTGTCCCAGTCATACACCTCCACCTTAATGCTCCTGTAGGGAAAGAGAAGAGGGGTGAGGGAAGGAGAAGAAAATCCCATTAAAAAAACTATTAGTGCCTCTGATTTACAATCTTTCTGCTTAAAAAGCTGGCAACTGGTCTGTGGAAGGCTGGGGTCCAACAGTGAGTGGACAAGTCCACCTAATGCAGAATGGTAGATTACAGAGCAGTTTTCTGGAGGTCATTATCACTATAGCCTGGTGTAAGCCAAAGAAATAAGAAAAGAATTATAACAAGATAAAAAGAAAAATTCAGAAGCATTCAGAAAACACTGCTGTGCAAGGTCAATATACCACTGTATTCATTAAAAGAACATTAAAGGTCTGGTATGTTAGATTTAGAGGGAGCTATTTACAGAATACCACAGAAAAGGAATATAATATTCATAACTATGTTTTCATGTCATGTTTGTGGGTCCTCTTCACAGAGTCTGCCATGTTCCACCTCCATGTTTCTACAGTAGCCCTGGTTGTTTCTACTAAATGTTAGGAACAGGAGAGTGAGGAGAGGAAGTTGCAATCTCAAACTACACTGCTAGATAAAATCTACACATTTGACCTTTAACTACCTCAAATGATAAACTTTTCTGATGCGAATGAATAAGTACATTTCTTACCTAGTCAACTTATAGACACACATTTTGGGTCTATAAGCTAAATTCATCCAAGATTTCTAATGCAGCAAAGTTCAACTTGCTCTAAGTCATTAGAAACACAGCAAGCACAGTAGAGTGGTACCCTCATAGCGCCTCGAGGAGACAATGGCTCAGGAGATAGAGTGGGATGTCCACTGATCAAACAGCTGGGGGTCCAATATCCACCTCCTCTTGTCCACATGTCAATGTGTCCTTGGGCAAGACATTAGACTATACAAGACACTGCTCTCAATGGTCATAGCAGCACCTTGGGTGGTAGTTTACTGCCACTGGCGTGCGTGTGTGTGTGTGTGTATGTGTGTTGTGTGTGAAGGGGTGATTGAGCACCAAAAACCATGTAGTGCTTTAAATAAAAATAAATAAATATAATACATAAATGTAGCCATTTGCCCTGTTTGTACAAGTGTATACAGGAGCTGATGAAGCTTTCAGTGATAAGAAGCTTGACCAACTCTGCTTACTGCTACATTAGCTAAGGTGGTGAAGAGTGAAATAATAAAATAATAAAAGATATTTTTTCCTGTGTACCTTTTGCAATTTTTCTCCTATTCGGAGGTATTTGTCAAATACATGTAAAGTATCGTATATATCTAAATCTCTCTTTCCGTTTACTAAGTGTAAACACTGTCAATGAAGTGTTTGTGTCTGTGGGACTCCTACTGTCTCTTACTGTACCTGTCATAGTCTCCGTTACACAGCGCCCTGACAGGAATTTTAAACGCCTGCCACACCGGATCCAAAGTATTCTTCACCACTTCTGTTTTGTGGCAGATGGTATATCTGTGAGACATACAAAAATGTTAACAGGTGACAAATTCCCATTAAAGTCCAACTGAAATCACATTTAGTCATCCATATTTGTAGGAGAAATAATGTCAATGTGTTTTTAAATGCTTTTATGCGTCTATCTTTGGGGAATTTTTAGAATTGCTCCCATTCGTCTCATTTGTGGGGCTTGTTGGTGAACCGCTGTAGCTGGCAAGCTAACTGTTAGTCAGTGTGGGTTAGTGTTAGTCAGGCATAACAGCTACCAAATCTTTCGTAGTTGCGGATCTGCAACTATGGGTTCACCATTTGGGCTTCTGATTTTTTTTTTTCAGCAGATACGTGTGCAATATCTTTGTCATTAAGTGGGGTGTGATGTTAAAAGCATTTCATAAAGAACAAAATCTTTGGGTTAAATAACCAATTCCTGTTCTTTTTTCTGCGGCACCTAGTCTGGCTCTTTGTAGCAGTGGCGTGCTGCTGTTATACTCCGCGGCTGAACATTTAGGCTGCATCAGTAAATACCCACCTGCACAAAAAGAGAATGTGTCTTCACTAAGACGCTGAAGTCGACTTGAATAAAAGCATCTGCGGGGCGAAAAGAAACTGCGACCTCCACACACAGTTTTCACTTAACTTCATCTTATCCATCTTTTCTTCCTTTTTTCCCTCTTGTCAACTGTCCTTTTATCCCTGCTCATCATCACTGATTCTGCTGCTTCCTCCCGTTAACGGCTGAACGACATAAGTTACATATAGCACCAAGAGTTATGTAACCTCATATAGGCAATGTAGATCCTATATCCACTGTATAGGAGCTTTTTGGAGCATGAAAAATCAGGCTCAGGGACTATATGCATTTCAGGCACCTTTACACTGTCTGTGTGTGTGTGTGTGTGTGTGTGTGTGTGTGTGTGTGTAAAACTGAGCTAGCTGCTTTTGTTAATTCATCAAGTTGATGCCCACAAATACCACGGGGAAGCTGCTTGTTAACTTACGATCCGTCTTCGTTGCTGCGGTAAAATACGAGGAAAGGGTCAGATTTTCCAAAGAAGTCCTTCTTATCCAGCTTGTTGCCACAAAACTGCAGCATCACTGACTCCTGAAAGGGAAGGAAGTGACCAAGATAAAGACGTTACACAGCTTCAGGTGTCATAGAGTTTACACTTTAGATACTGCTGTTAAATAGCTGTAAAACATTCTGTTTGTGACCATTTTAAAAGTCGTTCAATCCGTCTGTTTTTGTATTATTACTTAAATGTATGTCTGGCACAATGAATTCATATTAATACTCTGTAGGTTATGGTATGTTATGTTATGTTATGTTAAAAAGGATAAAACATGTATTTGGAAAATGTTGATATTTCCACTCGATGAGCTCTCTCTCCACCAAGCTCCAAAACAGAGAATAGAAAATTAAATCAAGATTATCAGGCTTAATTTCTCCCTCGAACACTCTGGGACTTTCATATTATTGTCATCATATCATCCATAAATCTAATTAATGATGTGCAATTAATGATATGTTTAAACAAAGTGGTGTAATTAAGTTTTTTGGCACAACGAAATTCTCTGTGTTAATTAAACTCTTTACTTTGTTTCCCTGGGTGCCTTTGGAAAGCACACACAGTCTGTTTCATTCTTTATTATTACAGTTGGAGAACAAATAAACAAAAAAGCAAAACTAGGACTTCTCTGATGGCTGCAATGCAGTTGGCATATAAAGATATTGGCACATCTGTCTCTTTTACAATGTGACATATTGATGTATTAACATTTGATGTTTTGACCTTCAAAAAAAAAATCTACTATCCCGCTTCACTGTAGCTCCACTAGAAATATCTTGTTGTACAGTGATGTACCCGCGGGATGCAGGAACACCAACAAACAACAACAATGGTCCAAGTGAAGCCACGACAACAGTGTCAAACACTCTGCTGTGTCTTTAACCAGTCCTCTTACACTGGTTGACACTGATGCCATGAACAAAAGTAGAATAAAAAAACAAACCTCATATGTGCAAAGGTTATTAGAGATCTGTTAAAGTAACCATACCCTGATAAAATAAAGCACAGTATTTATTCTGTGCCAGTATTTGAAGCTTGACGTAAGGTGGTATTTTTAGAAAATAGCTTTTAGATAATACACTCATGTCTCTAATTGCAGTGACATTTCTGGTGTTATAGCAACACCACTGCCTAACAAATCATGTCTTACATTCTTAAAGCAATACAGTCTCAGTGCTAAAATGCACTGAAGGAAAGAGAGCTACATGGTCAAAAGTTTGAGTTTATCAGTTTGTTTGCACGTGCAAAAAAATGGCCTCTCAGTGTACATCTGATTTTCTCCATATTAGCAAAGTCGAAAAATATTTTATCCATGAGTGATGACAAAGGTCTTTTTATGATTTGATATTTCAGGTGTAAGGGCGACTCTGAATACGGCAGTGATTGCAGACAGTGTGATAGAGACAGAAGTCATTTGCAAAATCGTATTGAGGATGTCCAACCAAAAGTTATAAACGGAAGGGCATGTCCAAAGCAAATGGAAAGAGGAAGCTGGATACAGATGAAATTTGTCACTGACATTGAATTTACATTGTAGCAACCCATGCCTAGCAGATATAAAGGAAGAACACTGATGTGAGAGATGTTTCTAATATTCTGTCCACCCTCCTTGACATAAGGTGAAGGTAGGATTTAGCAGCGCTTTTCAAAGAGTTTTCAAAGTCTGATACTGAGGCCCCCCCTCACACCCTCTAAGTTTACTTGTTTAGTTTTGTTTAATTCCTGGATCCTATAGATAGTCAACATTTGAACCAAGATAGCCTTATATTGATGTTTATAACAACAAACACATGAAAAAGGTTTGTTTGAAGGCATTTATCCATCTCATTTATCCGACTGTGGGAAAGGTGGAGAAATCGTACAATTCCCCTAAAGTAATGTATCCCTTTAACCATATCACACACATTTAGGTCATTCTACATGATCAGCTTTTGATAAATAATCTAACAGCTCAGGTAATATTTTTTCACCTGCATTCACTGAGCCTCCCCTGGAACAGTTTGGAGCCCCCCTGGGGAGACCCACCTCCCACGCTGAACACCTCTGATCTAGACTGCACTAGTTTTATCTAGGTGAACCTGATAAACTGGCAGCTGAATGTATGTAGTGTATCTGTGCATGTATGCATCTGTGTGTTTGCATCAGTCCAAGAGGGCATTAATGTATGAGTTTGTATAAAATTGCTTGTAATTACAGCATTTTAATGACATTTTATGGCTAAATCCCGTATTACAACCAGACTTGTCATCAACAACCCTGAGTAATTAGCAAAGTTTTTAGTTTTTAACTGTGTGGAGTGCCAGATGGGTCATGCCTGTCACTTTGTAGGATAGGAAGAGCCGGATATTTGGGCTAATTAGAGGGCTAAGTATCTGAAATTCTACTTCAAATGAATCAACGGGGGAATCAACAAACAGACTCTTACCCTGCAGTTGCTCAGCTCTTCTGCTCTCACTATGATGGTTCCACATTTCTTCCCCGGGATCCCGCTAGAAAAAAGATAAAACAAAATATTTCAATTTAAACTGCATTCATGCAGCCAGCCTCAAGAAATGGGCTTGAGACAGGTAGGACAATGGTTTGACGCAACTAATTAGCAACAGTATATTGTATTACAGTTCATTTTTTCTTTTTTATATTGTCTTCTTTTCTTTTCCAAAAAAACAAACTACAAAAGCTTTTTACACAACTGTGCTGAATGACCCGGTTTCCTGAAACATAGCACTGTACACAGTACATACAAGCTCATTATTTCAGAATGACATTGATTCTACTGTACATAATCCATAATGATTTGTTCATTACACTGCATATACAGTACATATGCATTATAATACTGTATGGATTCTAATCTCTCATGATAAAGCACCTCTAATTAATGAATGTTGAAGAAAAAAGGACATGTAATCACATCCAGTGACATTTCAGCTGCATTGTTTGTTTATATCCTGAGCTGGTGAAGTGTAACATTGAGCCAATAAAGCTAAGGGAGACTGATCACTATAAATAGACCAAATGAATGCCACAGACCTCGGGCCTGATTCAGAACCAGGAAGGGGAGAGATAATTTCATTTGGCTAAGTACTGTCCAGTAATGGCAGAGAGAGCCCACAATAACACATGTGGAGAAAGTGATGGCAAATTGAAGCGAGGCTTTGATAATCCCCCGTCACCTGAGACACATCGCCGTCCTTTGATGCACAGCAAAGAATTCAGTGAAATTAATTCACTGTATGAGCAGAGAGATAGCTCAGTAAGGGGGCAGATAGAAAAATGTCACAGAGAGAGGGAGTGGGAACAAGAAAGAGATGGATAGAGTGACAGAGGCAAAGAGAGAAAGAAGAGTCACTAGAAAGATGAAGGAGTGGATGAGAGGCAATTGAGTGAAGGCCGAGTGAGGCTGAAACCACCGAAATGGGATTTTACAATGCGATACCCTTTTGTGCTGATAATCAACATCTTATTTGTAATAACAGTGATATATTTTAGATTCTAGACCAAAAAGGCAGTGTGCGCCTGTAAAGTGGTGCAGGCACTTCGACATGTATGGGTTTAAAACACTGACATAAATCGCGTACACGTAATGAGACCCACATGTGCACAAATCAAACATCTGCCCGTGCATATTGTTTTTTCGAGCACTTTCAAAGCACTCGTGAGCTATTTTGTATCCTGCATCTCTGCTCCCTGGAACAATATGGTAGCCTGCGAGGAGAAAAACGCTTGTCCACTCGCAACACTTTCCCCTGCTTGAGTGGGTTTGTTTTTTTTGTTGGTGGTTTTTGTCAGTAAGGAGGCAGGCCTGGGGGCATGCCAATCACCATTGTATCCCCTAATATAATTGGTTGAGCGAATTCGCCAATTGGACAGCAAGGTTCAGTTTAACCAGGATAAAGATCCACATTATCTCGCTGTATTTTCAAATACACCATGCTTATGAATAAAAATAATCTTATTACAATAATAGATTTAGTTTAAGGGACACTATATGTATAAGGCGTTCTGTATATGTTTCTGTTATATGTCTATATGAATGTCTGCGCTCGGAAAAACAATATGCACGAGCAGATGTTTGATTTGTGCGCGCACGGGTCTCATTGCGTGTACGCAATTTATGTCAGTGTTCCCATACAGATGACGTAACAGTACATCCTGCCTGGCCAGCATTGTGCGTGAGCAACTCTCAGAAGAGCTGAGAAGGAATTGAAGTGACTCATTCGGATGTACAGTCTAGGTGCAAGTAGGAGAAGCAGGAGGAACACTACATTTTCAGTGGGCTGCGTAGCCAGGAAGTACGTATTAGGCAGGATTTGTGTCCGGTATCCAGTTCTATCATACATGCATCATCAGCTCTGGAAAGAAAATGATGTGTTATGATACACTATGTATTTTTAATGTAACATTTCCTTAATTATCAGTTTTATCTGAGGTAAAGTTGATAACTCAACAAAACTTCTATACCACTTTTGCTCACAGTAGCTAAATTATCTGAAAACTATGTCACTAACCTACATATAAAATGTACTGTTCATGTACGGCTCAAACATATATGCTTAAAAATGTGGTGTATACATAAAATATACCCATATATTACCTAATCAGACTGCATCCAGAAGACAAAGTCTGTGTAAAGGCAATTCTGTGATTTCTTTCAAAATACATTAAATATGTTGGAAAATAGTTGCCAAAAACATGTGATGGGCAGTCCAGGTTTTTGTGGGCGGTCCTAAAGGGTGGCTTGATGACACACTGAGGTCACCCTGAGCTTACCCCTGCACCCCTAGCAGAGAGATAGAGATGAATTCATCTCGCTTAGAGTGTTTCAGAGTTAGTCATGTCATTTTCTGAACTCATCTGACACGTTTCAGTCACTTCAAAATGGCTGCTTGGCTGCTCCATCAAGTGGGTGTGGATTCAGCTCATTCAGCACACACCCCCCCACAGTCCTGGAGCTCAGAATACTGCTCATTTTTATATCTAATAGGTGGTTAATACACCATGTTCCAAATTATTATGCAAATTACATTTTCTCAGAGTTTCCCAAATAGTTTTCAAGTCATCAACCATTAGAGTATAATTCAGATTTTATTGAACAAACCTCCCAATGATAACAGTATTTTTTTCAAAAAACTCAGAATGCACTGTTCCAAATTAGTTGTAAAGAGATTAAAGATTAAAAATGGTCATTTGTTGAATTTGCAGCATTAGGAGGTCATATAAATTAAATCAAAAGTTATTTCAATCAAAAACATCTTAACAGGCCAAGTTGCAGGTTAACATAGGACCCCTTCATTGATATCACTTTCACAATTCTTGCATCCATTGAACATCCATTGAGTTCTTGGAGAGTTTCTGCTTTAATGTCTTTGCAGGATATCAGAATAGCCCCCCAGAGCTGCTGCTTGGATGTGAACTGCCTCCCACCCTCAAATCTTTTGCTTGATGATGCTCCAAAGGTTCTCAATAGGGTTGAGGTCAGGGGAAGAAGGGGGCCACACCATGAGCTTCTCTCCTTCTATCCCCATAGCAGCCAATGACTCAGAGGTATTCTTTGCAGCATGAGATGGTGCATTGTCATGCATAAAGATGATTTTGCTATGGAAGGCACATTCTTTTTGTACCACAAAAGAAAGTGGTCAGTCAAAAACTCTACATACTTTGCCGAGGTCATTTTTACACCGTCAGGGACCCTAGAGGGGCCTACCAGCTCTCTCCCCATGATTCCGGCCCAAGACATGACTCCACCACCTCCTTGCTGACGTATCAGCCTTGTTGGGACATGGTGGCCATTCACCAACCATCCATTACTCCATCCATCTGGACCATCAAGGGTTGCATGGCACTCATCCGTAAACAAAACTGTTTGAAAATTAGTCTTCATGTATTCCTGAGCCCACTGCACTGTTTCTGCTTGTGAGCATTGTTTAGGGGTGGCCGAATAGTAGGTTTATGCACACTTGCAAACTTCTTGAGGATCCTACACCTTAAGGTTCGCGGGACTCCAGAAGCACCAGCAGCTTTAAATACCTGTTTGCTGCTTTGTAATGGCATTTTAGCAGCTGCTCTCTTAATCCTATGAATTTGTCTGGCAGAAACCTCCCTTATTATGCCTTTGTCTGCACGAACCCGCTTGTGCTCTGAATTAGCGACAAATTTCTCCACTGTACGATGATCACGCATAAGTTTTCGAGAAATATCCAATGTTTTCATACCTTGTCCAAGGTAGTGCACAATTTCACGCTTTTCAGCAGCAGAGAGATTCTTTTTCTTTCCCATATTGCTTGAAACCTGTGGCATGCTTAATAATGTGGAACATCCTTCTTAAGTAGTTTTCCTTTGATTGGGCTCACCTGGCAAACTAATTATCACAGGTGTCTGAGATTGATTTCAATGATCCAAAGAGCCCTGAGACACAATACCATCCATCAGTTTAATTGAAAAACAAACAAAAACAAAAATGTTTATGCCACTTAAATCAAATTTGCATAATAATTTGGAACACGGTGTAACACTCTCTTCTTTGGTCTGACAAACTCAGAACACATTCATTCTTACTTTACACAGACTTTAAACATGTATTTTGTTTAAAAAGTGAAGCCAAAGAGTGAGCCTTTTTTTTTTTTCCTTCACTATCGAGAGTTGCACAGATGCAGCACCAGTCAGGCAGGATGTATGGACAGGCTGTACAGCGGATCATAAATGTGTTACATCATCTGTAAATGCATCTGGTACTACACCTGCACCATATTCTAAATTGTTTGTTTTGTTTTTTTCTGCATCAAGATTAGTTTTTACAAAACACAAAGTGATTTCTTTGTAGAAAAAACAAAGTTTAGTTTGCTTTCTTTATCATCATTAATCTCTCTTTATGTAAAGATGAACACAAATGAATGAACTCAAAAAGCAGCAGCTTTGTGATTCACTATTCGCTACCCAAAGTGGTACACCCCAGCTACTGTACCTTGATTCCTCGCTCTGTCTGTCGATGTGTCTGAGCATCAGTCGTTGAACACAAATGATACAATGCTACAAAGCATGTCTGTTGCGTGTTGCTCTATAGACAGCCAAATATCTGTAGGAATTACGTTTGCACTAGAAAGTTCAGATTTACACCAAATACCAACTCATGTTGGCCGAGCTGGTAAGACATACAGATTAAGACCTGTTGAATTCTGGCCCAAAAACATAAAATGTCACTGACTGTTTAAACCCTCATTTCCTGTCACCTCCCCATGTACAGTTTCAATTAGAAAATGCCCAAAAACATGCCCCACAAGAAAATTTCCACTTTTAGAGCTTTCCAGCTCATTTCAACTTTAATGCTGGAAACATGTCCTGTCACAGACCTGCAATTAATATGGCTGTTTTTGCTATTTCAACTATAATGATAATCTTTCCCTGATATTACACATACCTTAAACATAGCATGATGTGCACATATTGTATACTGAATGTTGCCAATGAATAACATCTATCATCACAAAGATTGTAACTGTCAGACATAATTTATGGTTCTGTTCTGTCTGGCCATAGGCTTTTAACAAGCAGTCTTAGGATGCATGAAGCATATTTTCTGTTCAAATATGTGCAATGTGTTCATGAGAAAGCAGCAAAAACACCCTCTAACAATGGTAAGAAAGCCATTTAAAAAGTCCTACATTTGAGCTGGATACAGATCCAGGGCACCTTCATACTTTCACCAAAAGAAGCAGCAGCAAAAGAAAGTTGATGACAGATCTGTGTGTCACAGACTGTGCCGTGAAATGTTCCCCCGTCCCTGAAGTTCATTTATATCAAACAAAAATGTCTTAAAAAATGGATAAACAAAACATAGGAAACATGCAGGTACAGTATGCACACACACATACACACACACACATACACACACAAAACAGACCTGAGTGAATGACTGTAGGCAGAGGTGATTACATAACTCAGCGACAGCGACACATTCTTACATCATATTTCTTGCGTGTCATTCTTCAACAGGCCCATTCAACTTCAACCACTCATTGATTCTGCCACACACACACACACAAACATGCACTGACATACAGAGAGATGTGGATGTAAACACCAGTACAGTCACAGACACTGGACACCACTGGTCCAGCAGTGTGTGTCAGAGGATGATGGCTCGTTGCCTCAGGAGGACAAAACAAAAACAACAACAAATTGCTCTCTTCAGTAAGCTCACGATGATGCTGCAGTTCTGCTCCGTGTGTTAGAGGACAGTGTGGTCCATCAGAAAACTGTCTTATGAGGAGCCTTACATGTGTATATCTGTTATAAATGGCCACTGGTGAAGTTTGCTAAGGGTGATGTTGGGATGATGGTATGTTGTCAGGCCGGTATAGTCAGTGGGGGAGGAAGTATTCAGTTCCTCTGATTAAAGGCCCAATGTGTCAGATTTAAGGGGCTCTAGTTACAGAAGATGGCAGGAAGATTAGATTAGATAATACTTTATTTATCCCACAACGGGCAAATTCACTTGTTACAGCAGAAAGTGTAATATACACTACAGAAATAGAATCAAATAAAGGGGCAAAAAACAACAGACAAACCACAGACAAGTGTACAGATTCAAAACAACTACTAAGGTAGAATGAAATGAATGAAAAGGATTAAATTAATTAAATATTAGCTTCATAACTATGTTTTCAATAGTGTTTAATCACCTGAAAATAAGAATCATGATGTCTTTGTTAGCTTACAATGAGGCTTTTATATCTCAAGACCCTGTGGGTCCTCTACCAAAAAGTCCACCATGTTTCTACAGTAGCCCATAATGGATAAATTAAACACTGGCTCTAGACAGAGCCTTTTCTTATTTTTCATACATTTCACAGCCACTCTAATTTCTCCTTTATGTCAGCAAGTACAAGGTGATGCGCAGGGGTTGCAATCAGCAACTACACCAGTAAAAGTACTAATACCACACTATAAGAAATAAGGAACGGTCCTGCATTCAAAATGTTGCTAGAAGTATGTTGAGGAAAATTTTCTTAGTGCAGACAATTTTTAACTATATTTTTATTTTATTTATAACAAGACATCACTTCTGAGCTCTTTCTATTGTTTTGTCAGACAATTGTACTAGTAGTACTAATAATCCCTCTGAAATGTAGTACAGAGAGTAGGGATAAAACGTGGTGTGGAAAGTAAAGTAAGTAAACTACAATACACCAAATTTGTATTTATAACTTAATCATAACTTAAGTGAATGCAGCTAGTTGCACTTGTTTCTGTGCTAACCTGTTTGGAGGATTTCTGCTTTATGGTCTTCGATATTTGGTGCTACAGACAGACAGTTAGAAATGATTGATATTTGATTCTCACCCCTACTCCAAGTTAGGAGAGAACTTTACTCTGTAGTTGTGTCATCAAACCTTTTGTTGATGATATTTACAAGTAATCATGCTAACAAATGTTTTACAAAGAAGTTTTGATTGGAAACAGGAAGAGAAAGAGTGGGAAGTGAAAGACTTCCTGTGCACAAAAGGATGATTTCTAAGCTAAGACCAACCACACATAGAGCAGCAAATGTGAAATCTTTCATGAACTGGTTTAATCATAAATTGTTTTACTAATTAGCAAAAATCAGACATTTATTCATATGAAGATGTCCCTGATTATTTCTCCAGCCTTCAGTTGAAGCTTCATCTCAGTTTAGGCTTCTCACCACTGACATCTTCCCTTTGGGTGAACTGTCCCTTTTCACTACACACTGTTTACCATCTCAACATGTTTACAGTCTATCATTAGGCCTGCTGCTGTTTAACTATTCATCTCATTTGGCTGATGGAGACAGTGTACACTTTCATCAACATCTTGGCTCATTTTCATGCCCCTGCTTTGCTTCAAAGACAAACAATGGCAAGTGATCTTAAAATAACATGCTGATTTCCTGTTCATACCACTGGAACAGAATCTAAAATCAAAACATGATCCCAAACAGCTTTTTGTGCCACCTAATGATAGTGGCTCTATGATTAAAGTAATGCAATACAAGTCTGTTTGCCCCTTCGTTTTCAATTATGAGGCCAATTAAAAAAGTAGTGAGTGTGTTTGTTAGTTTGTTGGTGCGTGTGTGTGTGTGCAATGTGTACTACTTACATCAAAGGTTTTTCCAAGCGGCTTCCCAGCGAGCCAACGATCTCACCTAGCGTACAGAACGCCTGGCCCAGGAAGTCCTGCATGTGTGAAAAACATGCAAGCATAAGCACATGAAAGAGAAATGCAGAGATATTTAAAGGTGGAAAAGCAGACCTATGCATTTTATACATACTGTATGTATGTATGGATGAATATTTCTCCATTTGGCATTCAAAACCAACATGCTAAAGCAGAAGCAGTGAGAAACTTAAAGTGTATTTACCTGTGAAAATTCAAAATAATCCAATAAATATTTTCAACTGAGCTCATTCTTATGAATTGTTGCTTCATCCTGTTCTAGTGACATCATTTTCCTCACTGATAGTTTATGTTTTTCATCTTTTCAGTCATTCTTTAAGCAGAAATTTCAAACATTCTCTGGTTCCACATTGTCAAACATAATGATTTGATTTACTTTGTGATATATGATAAAAAACTGAATATATTGAATAAAATGTAAACTGATGATTCTTTGGTTTTGGTCTGTTGGTGAGATCAACCATCATCAGTCATTATAAATGGGCATTTGTCACACTTTTCTGACATTTTCCAAACAATAATTCATTGATTAATTGAGAATCCAATCATTTCATCATTTAATCAGCAGATTAACCTATATTGATAATAATTGCTGAAGCCCTTCCGCCTCTTTTTTATCATAATATCTTTGTCATTTAATACAAACAAGATGAAGCTATTTATGTGTTTGACTGATGCTTCAGTCTGACTGAACAAAGAGCCATCATCCAGATCAGCAGGGACATGTGGAGAAAAGAAGACAAAGCTGTTCAAATACAACAACAAAAAAAACAAGGAAGAAGGATTGGACGAGCAATTAAACTGAACAAATTTAAAGTCATATTTTCATTCATCGTTGAATGTCTTCCTTTCTCTTTTCTAAGCCCAGTATGCAGAAGATCCTGTGTCCTCTTGAGACCAGAGAGGATTAAGTTTGGGGAGGAGCAGCCTTTGGCCAGCAAGAAGAGCAAAGCAGAAAGAGGGCAGGGGGTATAAAAACTCTGTTTACAACAGACAAGGAGTGATTGTTCACGCACTGATACTGAGGCATCCCCTACCAGATTGTGTATGCATGTGTACGTGTGTGTGTGTGTGTGTGTGTGTGTGTGAGTAAGTGTGTGTGCACAGTTGTCTGCGTGTGTGTGTAAAAGTGCTTGACAGATGAGCCATGTTGAGTCCGGCGGGCAGAAAGCTGCTCCAAAGATCTTTGCCGGTGCTGAGCAAATTTCTCCCCCAGCCGAGGTCTTGAAACAAAAAGAGATGACAAAACCGCTCTGGCCTTTCCATAAGAAGTGTGCTGCTAGCAAACAGCCTTGGCTGAGCGCCTGCTATGCCTCAGAAATCGAAGGCTAGAGGCTGAGGGGCTTCAGATTAATGGGCTCAGTGGTGGCAGGAAAAAGAAAAGGTTGGGGGGGGGTATCCCCAAGTAAAAAAGGATCACAGCTGAATTCCACCACTCTTACATCCCTTCTTGAAGTCCTTCTGCTCATTAGGCCTACAGACACAGTGCATGTCTTTGTCCTCAAAGTGCTGCAGAGAGTTAAAGTCTGATCTTCATCAGGTCAAAATATACAACAAATGGTTTAACGTATGTTGACAAAGATGATAAGTTTCCTGAGTTTCTGTTACCCCTCATTACTGGATGCATAGATTATGTGAATAGTTCAACCTAAAGGTCAAATTCCACTAGCCATGGATGTGACGTCTTCCATGTACCTGGCCATTAAGGTCATGGTTTCAAACCCCACCAGTCCCTGGAACTTCCCAGAAGAAGTTTCCGCTCAGCTCTAGGGAAAATGCAGTTGTGCTATGTTTGAGGGACGTACAAGCAGCCCAGGCAATTTTCAAAATGAAACACCCTGTGCAAACTGCCGGTCGTAAAAACAGCCAAAAGGGAAACAAATTTACTGCATGGCACATCTACATATTTAGAAGCATATTTAAGACCACATTCACCGCTTCTGAAATCTGGTAGGGTTTGAAGTCACAGTAAAACTAAAAAAAAAAAAAAAAAAGAAAAAGAAAAAATGATTAGAGAAAAGCCTAAAAATGTTGTGGACATCATGTCATGACCCCTTGATCTCAGGTCCTGAACCACAGGCTGGGAGTTACTGTCCAATGGCGCAGCCGGTTGGCCGACAACTTTGAACAGTCTATTGAAAATGGAAAAGTTACAAAAATAACTTTCTCATAACTTTCTCATTTAATAAAAAGAATGAACATTCGCAGTAAAGTCCTGACTGCTCTCAAACAGTCGTGAGGGAACACACAGCCAGTTAACTTAATTACTGCCTGGAAACGAAGAAGCTATTTCCCTGCCTGGATTCGCTTGCTAATCATCGAGTTTAAAATAATGAATACAGACTTTGAAATGAGATTACTGTTTGTAAGAAGGATATTGGGAGGTGTTGTTTAGCTCAGTTGATAGAGCAGCCGCCCCATGTACGAAGGCTCAGTCCTTGCCGCGGCAGCCCAGAGTTAAAATCCGACCTGTAGCTCTTTCCTGCATGTCATTCCCCATCTCTCTCTCCCCACGTTCCTGTCACTCTTCAGCTGTCTCTATCGAAAAATAAAGCTTGGAAATGCCAAAAAATATCTTAAAAAGAAGGATATTGGTGTGTCTTACAACAACGAGAAACAGGAGTAAAGAGAATTGTGCACAGGGCCGTGACAAGCGTCTGTCAGAATCAAAAAGCATCACCGCCCTCATCGACTAGGGAACAGGAAATTCAGCCCTTAATGAGATCTTACTGAATGCTCTGTCTCTGCACATCTTCTCCTACAGCCATACTGTATCTACACAAAGTATGTAAACCATATGGTGCAGGAAAAACATCTGCCGTGATGGGAGGAAAGAGGCATCCTCCAACGCTGGCTCTAAATCTGCCAAGAGAGATACTATACTTGTGTACATTTTTCTCTTGTCTTCCACTTCCTGTTATTTAAAGTCATGAGACAGGGGATAGACTGTGCCCGGACAATGGAGCCATCACTGCGTGCCAGATCTCTAATCCCACACATCCACAGCCTCGACAGGACGCATCCAAGCGTCCTCAGCCTTCATGCTGAGAGTGAGTCGCAGTGCTCACATCGCTCAGCTCTCTCAGTAGATGCTGCCAGGGGGCATGATGGGGTTGGGGCTGAGGAAAAGGACTCCGCCTGCAGTCGGCAATGAGTATGAAGCCGGTTAATAAGAAGGGAGCTGGGGGTGGAGATGGAGCCTGGTTTATAGACTGAACTGGAGCAGGGTGCTGCAGGAGCTTCTGTTTGAACTGAAAGTGAAGGATGGGGCTGTAGGGCAGTGAAATCTGAAGTTACAGCTTTTAAATGATGGCGGAGGTAGAGCTGCACCAAGAAAGGCAGGATGAATAGTGTTTGGAAGTAACTTTAGCCTGCACTCCATCATCAGCGATGACAGGAGGGCACGCAGGATGTTTGCAAAAACTGCACTCTTATGAGAAACAAAGGAAGACCGTCTGATAAGGAATGACAAAGCTGATATCATCTCATCTCTCTATTAAGGCCTGGGAGCACCAACTTGTCTCTAACATTATTTGTTTTAGGATTGGAAAAAGCCTATTGAATAGTATGTTCCTCATCATCCATCTGATCATTTTGATGAGCTATCTCTCCCTTCCCCTTGCTCCTTGCTCTTTTTCAGTTGATGAGTAAATTAACAGCACAACAACATCATAATAGACCTTTTTCACAGCAGCCATTTTGACATGGAATTGTAGGTTCAACACGGTGTTAGCAATGACACTAATTAAGGTTTGGTTCCATTTAGTGCAGCAGAGACTTCTCAGTGAGCCAACATGCAGCACAGCAGCACCCTGACTGTATTTGACCTAAATGAAACCTACTATTTCATGTAGAAATGACTGCTGTGGAGAAGTATACATAGAATGTCAGAAAATCAAGAGTTAAATATAAAACCTTGCAACCTAAACAAGAACATGGAGGAATGAGGCTACCACTAGAGTATTATTATACAGCCCTGTTTCTCACATGATGCTGCAATCCTGCTTATTTAGCAAGTTAGAAGGAGTTAGAGCTGTCAGTGACTGTTGGGATTATATCTGATAAAACCAGTCAAACAGCTCTTTGACAGAGCAAACATCACAACTGTTAGGATGGTGTCCTGATAGTGAGTGCTTCAATACATGGGCAAAAGAAAGATATTACATTTTACTGTACTCTGATACATGAGGAAGATTTTTTAGACAAGGGAGAGGTAGGAATGTATTTCAGCAACAAGATTTTTACCGATTCTTCCAAACGCACCACTATTTTAGGACAATCACAGAAGACATTCATTTGACAAACACAAAGGAAGGTATAATGAACATTTTTATCTGCTTATAACTCAATATAATACTAAGAATATACAACTGTTTTTTAAATAGAAAATCAGGAGAGGCACTTGAAACTTAAAAGAAATGGGACAGTGAAAGCCTCTCTCTGGAGGAGTATTTTATTGGAGTTTTGCCCATTCTTCATCATTCCTCTGAACAAGCGACACTGAACTACTTAATCTGATTGTTGGGGCAATGCCAGACGACAATGCAAATCATGAACTCAAGAAGATGTGTTCAGAGCCTCAGTTCCATTTAATATTCAATGCCTTTAACCTATATAATACCTCATAAATGATAAACTCTGAAGTTTGAAACAACCACAACTGGCAAAAATCTGATATTTTATCATATACAGGATACATAATGCAGAAACTGATGTACATTAAATTTACAAATACGTGGTCAAGGTGTACAGAGGTCAAGACAAGACTGTAGAAATACAACTATGACTGTTAAAAGTCCTGTCAAAAGAATTATCCTATATGACAGTAGAGATGGCTCTGTCTGTAAATCACATGCCTGCCAATAAAAACAAAAAAATGTTACAATTTATTACTCAGTTAAGTCATTTATATACTACTAATTTGCAAAAGCAAATACACTTTTTAAACTTTTTAAATGTCAACCAATGTTGACATTTGTTATTTCATTCATGTTTTCATTGTTTTTTTATGGTTCTGTCACAGTGCTTGGTCCAGGTTCTATAAACAGATATCTGCAGAATCTATGGGCAAGTGACCAAGTTTTTAGCACTGGAAGCTTTCTGGTTTCCGTTTGTCCAGATAGCATTGACCACGTTTGAGCAGACTTTGGTCGTATGAAGGAAAACATTCCATGTAAAGAGCAAAACAGATGGAACACAGTGGTCAAAATACAATATGGCATCATCTGACAACAATTTAACATTTCCTTCTCAGCATTCATATGCATTGATCTGTTTATAAAGATTAGCAGGAATGTGTCTTTCAGTGATAAAGTTGCAGAAAAAGTCTGGATATCTGTTTTCCACTTTCACTTGGTTAAATTGGAACCCCTGAAGTATTGGCGATTGCCCCCAGAGGCTAAATCTAGGAAAAGTGGCTTCTCATTTCTTTTCACTGTTTTATATCAATGCAGATGCAAAGATTTGTTAAATCACACATTTATCTATGGAGGCAATTAAATGTCTATTTCACCACCTTTGTGAGGGTCAACACGCTGATCACAGAGAATCCCATCAGACCTCACAAGGCTAATAAACAAAGGCAAAGACAACTTTATCTAAATCTGTGAAACTGCTGAAGAACAGAACAAGTACCCAAAGAGTTCTTATTATGAAAACAGCTTTCCCACAAGCAAGTTATTGTATGTGATTCTGAGCCTTATGTGCCACACTTTGTCTTCTATTATTATTGCTACTGATAAACACAAAAAACAGCAGGTCAGAAACATTTCTCAGAGGTGGAAGGCTCCTCTGAATGTCTTTGATATGGTCAAAATCCGTAGTCTTTTCACCAGGAGAGTTTAAATGCTTGCACAATTGCTGTGTTCCTGTTATGATACTCTTACCTCTGACATTCCAGTTCAAATCAGCTGCTATTGTACTGCAGGCTAAACATTTGGCTGTATAATATTTCCATGAATGCATGGCTGATTGTTGAGAAGCTGAGGTGAGGGAGATACTCACATGTTTAGAGAGGTTGTCGCTCTTGCAGTCTAAATCATACCTGCAGACAAGAGAAGAGATGACGCATCAGAGTGACAACTGATAGGCTAAAAGCAGGTCTGTGACTGAAAGGCTGCCAAAAAACAAATTAGCGGTCTATGACAAAAGACTCTCTGCCATTAATGCAAGGCACCTCTTCCACTAATCACTGGAAAGAAGCTGCTCAGGTTTAAAGTAGACTTTTGATTATACCCCCAAAAGCTTTGCTGATACGATTTCACACATGACGGTGCAACAATACCAGTGGCCTGAGTATTATTAATGGTTATCGAGTAAGAATCTTAACACCTTACCCAGAAAATCTTCCATTTTAAGGATTGATGTTTTAGTAGCAGCGTTTCATACACAATGGCAAGTCTATTGGTTAGAATTAGAATTTGAATAATTGATGAAAAAAAATCAAGGAGATTTAAAAAAAAAAAAAAAGGAAAAAGACAGATATAATAATAATTAAAGAGAATATAGGAAATGCTGAATGTGATGGATGGATGGATGGATGGTGCTAAAGTTTATGCATCCTGTATTCTTTGCACCGTTATGTAGCATCTCACAGCCAGGCCTGACAGTTTTCATCTGTTCACCTATCACCTGTACAGTTTAAAGATACTTTGAGGTGTTCTGGTGGCTCACCAGGTAGAACACGTGCCAGTGTGAGCTGTGACCTTCCTGCTGTGGGTTTGAGTCTAGCTCATGCTCCATTTTAACATTTAAATTGCATGGGTGTTTGATTGCTTGCATGTCTTTGCTTCAGCTTAGAGTAATGATGCCTCTCACCATCAGTGATCACATTTTGATCACAGTCACAGAGGTTTTACACCAACTGTTCAGGTCTGAGAGTGAACCTCAAATGTCTGGGAATCTCACGTCTTTCTAACTCCACACCTCCAGATTTTTTTTCAATTTCACTCTTGGAGTCTTCAGCCCTAACTGACACTGACTCAAGCGACTTGAGGCAGCATGTCAGACTTCACAGAGCTCTCTCTCACCAAAGACTTTATACAGCTTTTATCACATATGCAGTGGTACTCCCTGTATACAGTCTTTGATGTGTAAAATTGGTGGTGTTCCCCTTCAAAGCATACAAAATTCTCTCTTGTTGTTGTAGGTATATGGCTTCCAGCTGACAACACAGCTGGGCTTGTGAAATATTCGGTCTAAGGATTCAACAATCATAGCTTTCCTGATATGCTTGTCCATCCTCTGTAGAAGCATTCATCCAAAACCATAAGTAACAGCTACACATCCCATCCGCCACTCCAGAGAGCAATTTATCCAGCTTTATTTACTTTCCATAACCTGTCACCTCCCTAAGTGTCTCAGGTGTGTGTGTATGTGCCGCATGCAGCGGAGTGTGTAAATGGGAGAGCCATAGCTTGTCTTTTGCTACAGAAAGCATGCCATGTGTGATAAGGCGCCTGCTGACAAATCTAGGAGACGTTGTGTGGAGGGTTGGGGACCTCCAATACAGGGCTGCCTGTTCCTAATGTATTTCCATAAGAGCAAGGAAACACGCTGCTCTTACACAACATGCCGTCAGCAAAATACACAGGTGCGCTTCTTGCCTCTGTCACTCCCAAATGTTCATAAATGATTAATTTAATCTTATTTAATAATGAGACATGCACAGAGGAGGAAAGAAAAATACCACTGATGTATGATGATTTGGCTGCACATGTTCATGCACACACAAACACAGCTAATGCCAAACACCCATAAAGAGTGTCTGCAGGAGTAGATGTCTCATGGCGCCTCGTGAGGGCACATTTTCTTTGTATGCCTGGGTGTGTGTATGCGGATGACATCACTCTGCATTGGCACTGGGCCAAACAGAATTTCTCTTGGTCCTCTGCTGTCTGTCTTGAGGAGGGGAGTGGCTGCTCAGAGCTCCATTTGAACTGAGCAATGATGACTAATGATGGCACACAAACAAACAAGGCCGGAGAGGCACGCAAACAAAAGACGACAGTGCACTGACACTCAGGCCACGTGTTTTAACAGCCTTACGAAGCATTCAAATGTTCTATTAGCATGTATTCGGTGCTGTAACTGGTCCTGACAGATGATCCTGAACATGGTATTTTATCAAAAATACAGTACTATTACAATAATAGTAATAGTAATACTATTACACTCCTGTTGAGAAAAACAACAGGAGGCAGTATATCAAATCTGAGGTCAGAACTGCTGCTAACTACTAGCTAGTTAGCTCAGATAGCTGTGTACTGTACTGATACAGTTAAGTACAGGAGCCTTGGACTACTGGGGGTGAGGGTTCTTCTGCACTTTTAGACAACTTTTGTGTATGTATTTTCCTCATTGAGCTGTGGCAGAGACATGGTTACTTTTGTAAAAAAAAACTCTTATTTTGAAATGACAGCATGGTGTTAAGTTACTATTTAAATTGCTACTGTCCTTTAAACTGTTCAGTATAAGAGAAAACAGAAGAGCATGCACACAAATCTGTCACCAAAAACTAAATGAGGTTCAGTTAGATGCTACTAGAAGCCGATCTGTAGATGCAATGTAATGCTGTTCATTCATCTCCAGATTAGATGATTTGGAGATGAATGTACAATCAGAGAAATAAAAAGTTATTTGCTGATTGTTTCACAGCAAATAACTTGTAGAAAGCTTGCACCTTTCTGCCATTACTACCATACTGAAGCTTGATATCTGTCATGTACACTTAACACGGGACTCACACAGGAGGCGGAACGGCAGCGGAACGGCAGCGGAACGGCAGCGGAACGGTCCTTTGCCCGGCGTCAACTCACACCGGACGCATATCAGCCGCGGAACGGCAGCGGAGCGAACCGGCCATATTCACGCGAGATCACGCGAGAATCCTGGACGTGTGAGTTGGCCTTTAAGTTATAACACATGATTTCAGCATTGAGGTACAATTAGATTTTGTATCATCATACTAGCCAAGTATGTCTTATTGAGAATAATTATTAAGTTTCAGAGGCATCCCTGTCACCGTGGTAACTTACAGGGCCAGGGGAGAGGGAGAGACGCTTGAATGAAGCCGTGTAAACAGATATACTCCAGACAAAGTTGTTATTTCACACAACAGGAGACTCTCAGCGTCAGACGTGTTTTCACGTGTTGGTAAAACCATACAAACAGGGTCTCAAAATGACAACACAGCTCTGTGACGAAGGCAGAATTGATAACAGTCATTATTAACTGACTCTGAGGTATAATGAATTTTACTACAATAACACTGCAGTTTTATACTCGAATGCAGGAAATGCTTTGTTGCAAAAGATTGGCTTCCTATTTCATACAATTATTTTAGTGTAGGGACTTATCTAGCCACCTTGTTAAGTGTGTTAATAGTTAAGTGCAGTTAGCCATTGCAGACACTATACAGTACATGTACATGAAAAGTAACATAAACTTTCTTTAAAAATATGTTTCTTAATGAATTCAAGGCTCCTTTAAATTGAAAATGGTTCATATATGTACTGATTCTCGATTATCTATACTCTAGAATAAATATCTTAGTATCTAAGTCGATTGAGCTGTAAATTTGTTTTCATCCCTTTTGGAGAATATTTCACTTCATTTTTTTAGGTATTATCTGATTTTACAGCCTTGATTAGACAGCCATGGGGGGTTTCCACTGGCTTCAGTGAACATCTTAAGTTTCAATCCCTCTGTGGAAAAGGGGCACTGAACATAGCCGGCAGTGAGATGAGGGTTAACAGGATTTCCAGGCACGGATAGCAGCAGAGGAAGCAAAGTGTGTCGTGGTTTGGGGTCTTCTAGTAAAGAGAGCGTGGGATGATTCAACAGCAGCTATATTGGCGCTTTGCGGGGAGCTCAGTGCTGTCTGGCTGTATGGATGTCCTGAAGGGAAGCACTGGGTGGAAGTGAGGGAGGTGGAGGTAATGAGGGGCCGTGGGAGCTACATTACAAAAGACTTCCAGACCTCAGGACAGAGGCTGACAAGAGCAGGAGTAACCACTGGTTCTCTAATGAGAAATATGAACGTGTGTGCACGTGTTACAGCTGGACATGAGTGCAAAATAATACCTAATGAGAGTGTAAACGTGCGTCTGTGTGTGAGCAAATGTGCGTGTGTTTTGGGGTATTTTTCTTGTTCTCAGGGCAGGCATGTGTGTGGGCTGGGGCAAGCCATGTCTTCACTGCGAGTGACTGTAGGGCCATTAGTCCAGAGGACAGTAACAGGGCCTGTTGCTCACCCACTCACAACGTGCCCTGCAGGGAGGAAGCTGCACACAACATACACACACATACACTTTCCATCATTTTCCATCTCTTCTCTCCACTGCTTGTCAAAGTTTAATATTTTGCGTGATACTTTGAGAAAGTCTGCTCTATATTCCGCTAGCACACAGGTATACACACACATATTGTAAATATAAATACACACTGAAAACAGTAGTTATTCTTGCCTTGCCAAACACCCAAAAAACAGGCATGCTCACATACAGAGAAATAAACTCACACACCACACATACACAGAACCTTGCTCACGTGTATAATCCCCCAAACAGGCACACAAACAAATACCTGAGCACACATGCCTATGTGCCTATTACACACAGACAGTATATACAACTTAAATACAATATACAGTTAGCACACATACACACAGCCAATAGCTCGCGTCTCTCCTTGACCTTCACTGTAACCTCCTACAGCTTGTAAACAGCATGTGGCCCTGCTGACAGGCCAACAAGTAAACAAACAAAAGAGCTGTTCCATATTTCATGAGCTATCATAGAGAAATACAGTGAATGTGTGTGAGGCTGGAACACAACAGAGAAAAATCCAGATTATCATAATTACTTGGACGGCACGACTTTTATGGTTACATGAGGAAATGTGATTTTTTTTATGTTTAACAGCACAGTGACTCATAAAAAACAGGTGTATCCAATGCGGACTAGAGAACATGTAAATATTCTGCTATCAGCTAGGTGAAATACCTTTCTGTCATAGACCAGAATTCATATTTCACCAGAAATTTGCCTCAACCAAATGTAAATCCACCATGACATAACCAATCAATTTGTGGATAACTTAACTCAGATTTGGCATTATGGACTTTATGGACATTATGGACTATCTTGGTTATTTGGAGCCAGAAGTGACCGTATTTGGCTGGAGTTTAGAACTGGTGGTGAGGTACTGCTCACAAACTTTCATGAAATACTTTCATGAAATCTGCGGCTTCGTGGTCAAACTCGAGGTTGGCAACAGAACAAGTTAATCTCCCTAACCACCATATTCAACATTATGTTCAAATGCTTACAGCCTGTTTATAGCCTGGTACAAAAAACTGTTTTGGTCTCTATGGCTAATTTCCCTGTTCATGACAACTGTACTAAGGGTGAATTTTTATACAACTCAACCATTTCAATTATATTAAAGATTAGTTTTGCATAATTAACAGCATAGCCACTTTTACTGACAGGTGAATGCAGTCACAGTTGGCTTGTTTGAGCACTCAGGCTTCTTTCAGCCCACCTCAGCTACACGTCTTTGCGCATTTTTGGATCAGTGGGGAGCTGGTGGAAGAACGACTGCCAATATGGCGTTAGCTAGTGCCAACGCACACTGAGCTCAGACTCCAGAAACCTCTGGATAACAGGTGGATACCCACCCAGTGCTTAGGGCAATCAATTAAAATTGTATGATCAACTGTGTCAAAAGCCACTTAGGTCTAAAAGGATTAAGAGCTTGCATCTGTTGTTGAAAGAAGGTCATTTGTTACTTTGATAATGGCTTTTTTTGTGAATTGTATCCAAACATATGATTAGAATATAGAAAAAATTATGTTTACCCCAACTCACTTTAACAATGGCGTGTTTGTGCATGTGTGATGAATTCAGTTCATTTTGCCAAATGACCTATCTCAATCCATGTTGACGAAAGTGAAAAATAATTTTTGTATCCGCCCCGAGATTTGGATCTGCTCCAAACTTTAATGCTTTCTTCCCTGGCTCACGATGCACCCTAACCCCACTGACATAACAAACGGCACTGAAACAAAACATACTTGACTGGAGGTAATAAAAACACTGAAAAACGATCACAATCATCAACAAAATGCCAAGTGTATGAGTCACTGTGTGTACTTGGCCCTATTTTGTCTTAAAGCATTGTATGAATGGGGTGAATTCAAATGGAAATACCGGTTAAAAAGTGGCATGAAAACTTGTCTTTTATTAAAGAGGGAGAAGAGTTACATCTCCCTCTGCGGAGACCATGAATATTTCAGTTCTAGCTCAATTTTGCTCAACACTGCGCAGCACTTTCACCCACGCCTGCACAACACACACACAAATACACAAAAACACACACCAACACGCATAAGTCGATTGTTAACTTACAGGTCAAAGCGTAGATTCTGCCTCTCCTCAAAGAAATAGTCCAGGATGAATTTGCGGACAAAGTCGGGGTTGAGGGTGTTGTCGATGACTTCTGTCCTGCCAAACTAGAAGAGAAATTAGAAAATGTGTTCAGAGCCCAGAAGAATAGAACGCCCTGTATAATGTCATATAATCCAGTAGTACAGTCCTGGCTACTAGCTTTGTTTACACTGTGTCACAATGTTTAAAAAACACTTAGTGGAATATGTTTAAGTAAGCTTCTTAACAACAATAAACTCTCTTGACAGTGTAAACATATGAGTATGTTTCATATGAAATGTTAATTGTCCTATCACCTGAAGCTGATAACTGACAGTGATGGAAGTTTACTCAAGTTGAACAATTCATTTCTGAGTCTGTGTTGTCCAAATATTGCCACTGTATAGACGAGGAACCTTTTTGATGTAGGTAACAACATGGCCTTTCCTCCACTGACACCCTGAGACCTTTTCTCTCCATTTTTCATCCATCCATTGATTTTGTTTTCTACAAATGAACATTTGATGTGCTCATTAGTTTTTCTTAAAGAACCAGTATATAGGATTTAGTGGCATCTAGTGATGTAGTTGCTGATTGTAACCTCATCACCTCACCCTCTCCTTCATATGATGAAGGAGAAACTACAGTAGCCACAAAATGCACAAAAAACATGATGGGCCATATCTAGAGCAGTGTTTAATTTGTCCATTCTGGGCTACTGTAAAAACATGGTGGTTCAACATGGCGGACTCTGTGGAAGAGGACCTGCTGCTTCTGTAGATATACTATAATAATATCTATATATAATAAAATATTAAATCACATAAAATCAATTTCTGCCATGTTCTGTAAATAGAGCTCCCTAGATCCGACACACTGGACATCTACAGTAGGCATGCTGGGCAATCTGAGGGGCTGACTAAAGCATGTCTGGAGGATTTTGGAGCTGAAAAAACTTAATTCTGCATTGCTGGCAGTTCAACTCCTTGAAAGCATTCACTGGTTATAAATGATTCCTCCACCACCTCAAGCCTGTACTCACCTCTCTCCATTCCCTGTTGGCTATTCCTTGAGTGTACAGCACACAAACTGTTGAATTAGAAAGAGAGGAGGGAAGAGAAACAAGCGAGGGTTAGACTGATTGAAAAGTATTTAACAGTGACCAAACAATGCTGAGAAGCCAGCTGAGAGCATGTTCTTTCCCCGGACCCCAACATGAGAGGAAAACTCCCTAATTAAATGTCACTAGAATTTTGCCTTGCAGCATGATGATATTTCAGAGAGGGGAGAGGGGGGAGGGGGATGTCGATGTGCTGATGGGTGTTTACGTGTGTGGAGAAAAGTCCTCCTTAGTGATATTTGAGTATTTCCATCCGAGGCAGTCTTGGAGTGGTTTTGGGTGACGGACCACTAGTTAAAACACAGCAAGGCAATCAGCTGGCACTAAAATGACATTTCATTTGCATTCTAGGAGCCTTTACTGTATCCACACACATCTGTCACACGGCAGCAACCCGGATAACTCCTGGGACCAGACACTTGGAAATCTGCTGAAATGTTAAAAAAGCTGGTAAAATGCTTTTAAAATTGAAAAGGGAGCAGTGGAATGGTGGAAACTGTTTGTCACCATGATTAAAGTATAGTTTAAAACCTTTAATAAGGTCCTGAATAGAATGAAACGGAATAATAATATATTTTGTTGACAAAATAAGCATAACATTTTTTTTTACCTGGCTTTGTCACACAGAACCATTTGGGAAGTAGACAGGTCAAAAAATACAGGCCAAGTGATTGGATGAGCCATCTGTATATAACTGTATATCAAGGGCAAATTAGAACAACAACATTTTGCAGGTTAATGTTAGCTTGCTAAAAACTATTTACTCCCAGTACCTTCCAGAAATATAGTTTACAGTATGTCAATCACCAAAATGCTGTATAATAATGATAAAACTGATATTTTAAATGACTTCACAAAGAAATTATTTAACAAAACAATTCCTCAATTTACAAAACTATTTACCTAAAAACAACCTAGCTAAACAACATTGTTTGGCATAATTGGATATTTCACACTGACTTTCAACATTTTTCCATGTATGCATGTATGAATAAAATGATTAGCAGCGTAGCATTTAGATTTCCCCCTCAATGTCATGTTACAGCTTCATGTTAGAATTACTTCTTTAGTTAGCTGATAGGCACTGCAATGTTACTCATTACTTACTGTAAGTCTTGAAACTACTAATCTTTTGCATGGCTGCTGTTTACTGCTGTAATCTGAGCAGCATCTTTTAGAAATAATCTTTAAAACCTGTTTCCAGCCCAATTCCACCTGAGCAACAATGATCGCTAACTCTAAAAGGCCACAACAACAACCTCGACCTGTCATTCTCTTCTGTGGTCAAAGACATGAGCTTGTTAGCTCTTGTTGAGAGCTGAATAACCACTAAGATGGACATGCCTGGCTGGTAGACTGTCCATGGGGACCCATGGCATTGTTGGGGAGCTGGTTGAGTGGCTCAGTGGTTACAGACACTGTTCCATAAGAAGTTTGATTACTACAACAACCAATGTGGGTCCGTCACTGGCTGTCATTTAACAAGACCCAAATGCCTGTCACAAACTGTGGTTAGTAATTGTTGTATTACTGTTTGTGTTCACATAACCAGGTGGAAAAAAGTTACTGTATCTGGTTCGAAGCGTCAGCCACATCTGTTTGTTATTAATTGTTAATTGTTTTTGAATGTTAAACAAAGCTGCCTGTGCTATTCCAAAATGATTATTGGCATGTAAGAATTCTTTGGTATTTCCTTATTTTTCCTCTTAGCCAAGGGATGAAAATGCTACCTGGCAGCCTCCTAGTCATGAAAAGACTACAGGAAGTTTCAGTGTTTCATGCATTAAATATAATATAAATGTTGTTAACTAATATAAATCAGTGAGATTTACTGGTGCTGGTAGGCAGATTTTCTTACATTTTGGTCAGACCTAAACTACTTAAGTAATAATTGGCTGCTGGTGGTGCCTTCAAATAACCATAAGGAGACAAAAGTGGTATTAATCCTCTCTGTAAGAAAGCATATTTCCATCACTGTTCCTTTAACGTAAATTAACTGAAGCAGCTATGGTTTGTGCACAATTATGATATCATGTATTACATTCTGCTGTGTAGTCAATAGTGAATGCTTTTAGACTCAGGCTTGGACTCGGGAGTACAACTAAATTAAATTATTCACATAACTGGTGATGAGCAACAATGTAGTGACGAAGCTTGTCCCTGCCTAGTGAAAACTGTATTTTGAAGGATTACATGCTGTATTATGGGATAAAACTGCACTGTCAGCAATGCTTCCACTGAACAGCCACAACGGTAATGGAACACATGTAAACCCAACTACCATGTCTAATTTATGGTCACATTGCAAACGTGTTCATAATTAACGAAATGTTACTTCTGACTGCTGCTGTTCAAACCTGCTGTGTGCTGTAACAAAACTGAAGCAGTGAGCAGGAGCTAAATCAGAAAAAGAACTTGAGTTGATCTTGTGACATCTGATTATAAAGCGAACACCTTCCACTGAGGTGACATACATTATCATTAATTACAGAGTGAATTAATTCCAAATTACAAGAGTTAATGTATGAGCTACCACCAGCTGATGAAATGACATGACTGATTTAATTATGGATTCATTAACACTTGTGGCTGTGCGTGAAAATCATCACCGGGACCATCTGATGAATTCCAATATTTTCCCCCCGCAAAACTTGCATTTCATGTTTTAGAATGAAGCTCATGTTGAGCTCATGCTGACACACTATATCTTTAACATTTTGTAGTAAACTCATGTTTTTTCCGACTTGCATCCATGTTGAAACACCACACCACAAACAAAAACCCTAATTACCGTGCGTGTGGTGCAGCGGTAGAAGTGCTCAAACTCGTGTTTTGGCAGACTGTCAGTCTGGATGTTGTATATGTTGCATTGTGGATGGTGTGCAGTGAGTCGGGGCTCAGCTGGTTGAATATACAGTCATCTTTTAATCTTGCAATGAAGCATGGGATACACATGTCTTCTGTGTATGCATGGGGGGGGGTACATCAATCACACACCTGTAAATAGCGATGCATTCGATGCTATCCGTACCGGCACACTTTCAGCTCTTCCTATTCATCAGGATGATGATGAGGGAAGGAGATTGACAATAACACAGCTAACGCTGTCTCTGTCTTGTATGCTGAAGACACCGATGGCACATTTTTTTGCAATGATCAAAGCACATCTATATTCCTGCACCACAGGAACTAAAATACACACAAACATGCACAGAACAAAAACACTGGATTATTGTCCAGCTTTATAAGCTAATATGAATATGTTGGGTGAGCCTGAGGCCCTGAATGTGTGCACTTGTGTGTGTGTGTGTGTGGCTCTGCTGAGGCGGTCTAATGCTGTGTGACTGGGGCCAGTGCTGTCAGCAGAGTAGAGACATGGACGCAGCACAAGTGCCTCATTGCATAAACGTTGGGGTGGGCAGGAATGCTCATCCTGCTCTCCCACCGTCTGACACTTAAAAAGGTCCAATCCGCAATTCTGGGAGCTCATCAATTATGTGTTCACACACACCGGCCAGCACTTAAAACACCATTGGATTCATTGTGCACCACCCAGGTGGCAAAGTGCTGAATATTTCAGTAATGAAGAAAGGTGAAGCTGTAAAGAAATGCATGCTAAACAAACGTTGAATGAGTAAAAAAAAGATTCATGTGTGTGTATGTGGTGGCCAAAATATTAAAAAAACTTCTCAGTATAACACAACAACACTGTAAACTACAACCTCACTAATCAAAATATAGTAAGATGAATACCTCTCTGACAGTGTCAACAAAAACTGAAACATTATAAGATTCATGAAAGTAGAATTTACAGTAGAGTTGTTTTATTGGATACAATGGACACCAGTTTGTACAAGTGTACTGTAAGAGGCTGGTAAGCGTATGTTTTAACTTCATAATTTCACTGTAACAATGATTAATTTTCCTTCCATGTTTATTTTTAGAGGGCTTTTAGCAGACACGACTGTCACAGTCTGTTACCGACAACAAGGAACTACTCTACAATCCTGAAGCTTGTGTGTGTCTGCATACCTGAGTATGAGAGGATCTGTTCTCCGCATTTAGACCCATCTACATTTATCTACAATTATTTTTCCATAAAAAAGCATTATTACAAGAACGCCTAACTTTAGTTAAGTGTGCCTAGTATAAAATTGACCTCACTTAAGAATAATATTTGATTATTCAATCAAAGAATAATCCTGGGGTCAAATATTTTTGCCTCTGACCTCACTTACAGGTATCAGTAGACATAAAATGCCAGTTTTCGGTATTTGATAGCTTTTAATCTGCAGTGCAACAGATGTATTTCAGTCTGTATCAATAAAATTGATACCCATCACTAGTGTTTATATGTTAACTGAACAGAACACCATTCTTTAAAGTGACAACACATGTTACATGTTTACAAGGAAAAACACATCTTCAGAGACCCTTTACATTGCTCTGTCAAGGCAAAATTGCTGTTGGATAGCAGACTGGGCCTTTAAAAACCACTGGACCAGTTGCCAAATTGAACCCCTACTGCCAAGCGAGTGAGTGTGTGTGTGTATGTGAGTGAGTGTCCTTTAATTTGTAGGAGGAAAGTGGCTGGTTTGTGTGTGAGAATGATCTGGTTCCCCTCACTCACATTGGGAGCAGAGAACAGTGACGAATACGACCTCTGACATATGCAAATGTCTACTGATTCACACACAGCCAAGGCAGAATGTGTGTGTGTGTGTGTGTTTGTACAGCTGAAATCTGCCTGCATGTGGTAGATACTTGTCTATGCTTCTCATTCTATGTTTTTTTGTTGTTGTTTTTTTAATTGATTTCTACATTGTAAATTAAGACTGAAGACATCCAAACTATGAAGTAACACATGAAAATATGTTCAAAAGTAAAAAAGTGCACCTGGTGGCCTGGTGGTGTGTTTTGGGTCATTGTACTGTTGAAAAACAAATGATGGTCTCACTAAGCTCAAATCAGATGGGATGGCATGTTAATGCAGAATACTGTGGTAGCCATGTTGATTCAGTGTGTTAAATTTTAAGTAAATCAACAACAGTGTCACCAACAAAGTACCCTCACAACATCACACCTCATCCTCCATGCGTCACTATGGGAACAACACATTGAGATATCCCTCCGTATTCCTCCGTCTCACTTGTCCTTTCTTGTGTTTCTTGGCCCAAGTAGTTTTCTTCTTGTTGGTCTCCTTCAGTCGTGGTTTTCTTTGTAACAATTCAAACATGAAGGCCTGATTAACACAGTCGATGTTGAGATGTGTCTGTTAGTCGACCTCTGTGAAGCATTTGTGTGGGCTCTGATCTGAGGTGTTGTTCATTGATCATTTCTGAGGCTGGTACTGTATGAACTTCTCCTCTGTATCTGAGGTAACTCTTGGTCTTTCTTTCCTTGGATAGAGCCAGATACATCTGTTAATTCAAAACCATTCCAGGTGACGACCTCATGAATCTCAAGAAGCCAAGAAGTGTGCAAAGCTGTCATCACAGCAAAGCTACTTTGAAGAAATATGACATAAAATATAAAATATTTTATTTAGGGCTGTCAATCGATTAAAAAAAATTAACTAATTAATCACAAAAAAATCAGTAATTTATCGCGATTAATTTATCAATAAATTTATCAATAAATTAATTGCATTTTTCTGAGACTGAAGCTTATAATGAATATTTATTTATGTAAAATGATCAAATTAATGTAGAATAAACACAGAGAAAGTATATTTAAAATCATTCATTTTATTGGCTTATGGTGCACATATGCACAGTGCTAATAGAAAAAAGGAAATAGGACGGAAGTATACTAAAGAGGAAATATACTATATTTAATATTTAAATTCGGCTTTGCAAACTGTGCAAATTGCCTTGTTTTTGTCCAACGAGCCGTCGGGCAACTTTTTAAAATGAAATGTTCCCCCTAAAAGTCCGTCCTTATCCATCTTTCCGCCATAGACTCTCCTTTAGTTAGGATAGATCATAGACATATACATAGACGCCGCATTGAGCACGTTGGTCCGTTGCTGCGATACGTTAACGCGTCCGCCATATGGCAGATCTGCCCGTAAACTAAAACAAGCAGGGCCGGTTTTAGCTATGGGCAATGTGGGCGACCGCCCAGGGCACAGTCTCTGTGAGGGCTTTAAGTTAATGCCTCTTATACACCCATTCACACACACACTATTATATCTGGGAAACAAAGCTCTACTTTGCCACATCCAAAATGGTGTCGACGTCGACGTACGATTCAGCGCTCAAAAAGGTTATGGGTCAGCCGCCACCGGAAGTAAACAAAACCGTGTTAATTGCGTTAATTTTTTTTAACGCGTTAATTGTTTCAAATTAATCGACAAAATTAACGGGTTAATTTTGACAGCACTAATTTTATTATAATTTGTTCCCCACATAATTCCATATGTGTTATTTCACCATTTGGATGTCAGTGTTAATCGTCATTATAGATATTAAGAAAAATGAAGAAAAAACATTGAATGAGAATCAGAAGCTGTGTCTAAACTTTTGACTGGTACTGTGTTTGGACTGTTGGCAGCTGGTGCGTGAGTGTGTGTGATGGGAGAACAGCTTACTTGGATCAGACTTGGAGAAGGTGTCTCTGTCCAGCAGGTTCCTGAAAAATAAGAAAACAAAGAGACACATTGACATAAAAATTAATTGCAGAGCACTCCTTCTTCAACAAAGAAAATCACTAAACTTCACCTAATTAGCACCGTCACTAACTTGTTTAACCATAACCCTCCTCTGATTTGATTAACAAAAGCCATTTCATCCAATCACTAAGGCAGTAACATTAAACAGACTATAAAATCAAGCTTAATGTGGAGCCCATTTATGTTTCAAATATACAGAGAAAACAGCAGAAGAGAGGACCTCTTTTTCACTTTTTGCACTCCCTGGGTGCCAGCAACAACAGTGGCATCAAATTTAGATGACACTCCAGTCTTTTCTCTCTGCAGGAGGGGTAGAAAAATGCAAAGTCCCATCACAAGGCAGATGCTCAGAACCACTGAGGTATTCCACGGTTAAACAGCTCTGAAGGAATTAAATATGCACACACAGACGACAAGTCACAGCTGTCTGAGACCCCAAGAAGAAATAAACAAGGAGCAGCTCAGGCTCAGAAAACGGAAACCCAGCTTGTTATGTCAGTGGTGGAGCTTTGTGGTTTTGTGTTATTTGCTTACAGTGTCCAGGGCTCGGGAGGAGGTGGCTAGGAGGACAGCAACGAGGCTGACAACACCCAAAGGGGCTGAAGTGAACACCTTAATTCACTCACTCAGCTGTACTCCTGCCAAATCCTGCATTAAAACCCTATGAAGCTTTCATAGATCTAACCCAGAATGACTAAATAAGTGCATTGGCCATCAGCAGGGACACATTAGCCCAAAATCTACCCATGTGGAGCTGCTACAAGTATTTCACATTGCATCAAATGTAACTTGATGCTACACTGACTTGTAATCAGGTGAATGGTGTCTCTGTCATTCGTACATTTGTTCGTACATTTGTGCTCTGGGTATGAGTACAAAGGGTGTAAAAAGTAACTAACGTTAACTATTTGGCTGCTGCGCATCAACTTTACAGAGCTTCCTGATAGACAGTAAAGTAAAGCACTGCAAACTGTAGCTGCTCTTAGCTAGTGTTAGCTCAGTTTGTTAGCCGAGCTGCCCAGAATGTGAGCTCAGAGTACTGGAGGAGTGTTAGTGTTTGAATAGAGAAGAAACCGAGCACAGACGCCGAGCTGGCCTTCTCGCTGTTGGACTAGTAAGTAATATTAGCAGGCTGCTATGTCTTGTGTTGTTAACCTTGTTTCATGTTTGTCTGTTAGCAGTTTTCGAGTTTCTGAACATAGAAGAACAAATGCACACGTACAGCTGTCCATATTTACCACAGTGGGATTACACTCTGAAACTGGGGGTGCCTAATCACAAGAAGCCGTATTGTGGTGAATATACAAGTGTTTGGATCATTCTGTGCATTGCAGAGGGATACTGCAGGTACGAACTATGCTGCAGGAGAGGTCTGACAGGTGGACTGGCACTGTCACTGATATTTGACCATTTTTTTCCTGCTGTCACATTTGGAACTGACATGAATATAAGTTGACCATGCTGGATGCAGTAAGAGCCACGGGCAATTTTAAACAGCCACTTTCCAAGCATTTTGTGATTTAGAGTCATTAAAGGAGATTTTTGTAGCGCATCATTTTAAGCTGCAATAATCGCAGCAGCATGACTTCATCCATACTGCGCTCTGTTGACAGGGAAATGGAGAGACGAATGAGTAGGGAGAGAGGCTCCTGCTATTATGCTAGCTGCAGGACGAGCATTCTGTCGCCCATCCTGTCCTGTATACCAAGCAGCCAGTGTCTTGGAACCATTGACGGCTAGTGATGTATCTAGAGCAGGCAGTCGTGTTGCGCCGATCCCAGTGTGGTCCCAGATGATAAAACGCCACACTCGCGGTCAGAGCACGCCTACTGGCCTTTCCCCAGGCTTGAGACCTTAAATAAATGATGATAATCATTGGAATCTTGCCGGGGATGTGTTTATGACTGGTACAAAGTCTGAGAGATTGTGTAGGAGTGAGAAGTGGCTGACTTCACCTGCCAAATGGCATAAATGTCCAATAAAAAGCAATACTGTACTGTGCTGGCTCCCAGAGGAGTGTGAGTGGAGGAAGAGACATTCAGTCGAGGAAGAAAAAAAACGTGTTAGGAGTGTATGAGGGACAGGACACAACTGTAGGTGTGAGTGCTGCCTGGACTGCACACACTTGTATGGATATGGTAACCTCCCTCTGATACATGTGCCCCCTCGGGCTTCCACCTGGCCCTGATAGAGAAGGATGACTCTTTAAAAAGCGCTTTCCACCACGGGCAGCGTGGGAAATGCCTGGGCGGCCCAAGCAGAGTGCTTCATCGTTCATCAAACATTTACGCGTGCAGCCCCTCCTCGACATCAGAATTACATTTGAAATCCCACCAGTTACATCACAGCCACCTAAACATGGCAGCTGAAGCTTTAAATACCTGTATGTGCAGAAGGAAGGAGGCAGGAGGGGGGGCTGGCTTCTATCTGCGAGAGCCATTCAGATGAAACAGGATGTTTTCTTAAAAAAAAGGGAACATTGCCTTCTGAGGTCTGCAATCAAACGCACAAAGAGGATCAAATAGGACCTCATCACAACAGGAGTGTGATTTATATTTATTTAAAATTTTATACCAATTATAAAGAAGGGGTGTGTTCTGAGCAGAGATCATGTGCATATATACTGTTTGCCTTCCACACATATGCACCCAACCTAGCCTCTAATAGCTGGCTACATGTTGTGTTAAAAGGGGCAGCCAGGAATTAGGATTAGGAACCGAAAATTTTGACTATTCTGAAGTAAGAAAATAGTCCGAATTTTATTTCTTTTATTTCCTTCTCAGCAAGAAAACCTCCTTGCCTTCTTGCTTCTTGAAGTCATGGAGGTCCAGATTGCAGCGTGGGTGGCCACTCCCATTGCGTAGCCCCATCTAAGTCTTCTAGCTTGACATTTAGCCCTCAAGCTTCTGAGCAGGTTTGCTTACTGTTAGTGCAGTAGCAGTCCATAAAGCTATGAACTAGCTAATAAAGAGGTCCCCTTGGTGAAAGCACAGTAATGAACAGCACATGCTTGTCTTGCTGGGAGGATAGCATCAGATCAATGAGGTCAATTGAGTGAAGAAAACTCTGAGCCATACTGATCAATCCACCTTTGACGCACCTAAGACACTCTCTTAACTCTCAATGATTTTCTCCGATCCTCAGTCTGCGTTTGTATTTGCACTCACTGGAAAGTAATGTACATCCAATAATGAACTAAAGGAATCATACTTGACTGAAAGACTGACATTACTTCAGTGCATGTACATTTGAGAACAGAATCACTGCTTGTTGAACAGCTTTCTATGACATGATTGTGGCAGTAAAACTTTGATTAGACATTTAACACTGCTTCATCCATCTCAATCAATGACCATCAACCTTCTTCCTTCATTGTGACCACCAACATTTAAGATTTAGAGTTGGTCTCTCTGGCATTTCCAACACAATTGCAACTTGCAGTGCAACCCTTCTAAGCTGTTCATATTTTGGCTATTACAATTAATCGAATTTTGATCACGATTTCGATTTTGTTGTCAAACATCTCAAAAATCATATAACCGTGTTTAAACAATTTATTTTCCGCTTTTCATTACATGATTTCTGAGAGACGCGCATGCGCAATACGTGCCATTTCACGCGGCCCCGCTGACTAACAGGATAGCCCATACTCTCTCATGCAGCTGAAGAGTGAGGAGGTGTGTTGTTTGGTGTTCAAAAACAGTGAGCAAGATTGAAAGCGAATGAGAAGAATCCGACGAGAAGCAGCAGCACATAATGTGCAAGATTTGCTACAGTACAAGGTAACAGCTGCTCCTCTTGGTAACACTACAAATTTATTCAACCATCTCAAACAAAAGCACAAAGTCACTCACGACGAATTAATAAAGAAACAAAAAGACAAAGCCAGTGCCACAACCAGCAAGACGTCAACACAAACTCAGTCATCGATCACAGACACATTGTTTAATGCTACTCCTTATCCGACAAGTTCGGAGAGGCACAAGACATTAGGCTACGTTTACACATAGCCGGGTATGTTGAGAAACGAATATTTCCCTTCCTCCGTTTTCCAAAATAACATTGTGTACATAGCATTGTTTTCAAAAAAAGTTTTTGTTTACATCAACCCGCATAAATACGCCATGGAGTGCCATCATAACTACACCAAGCCTATGGGCGGCTGCTTCCATGATCATCGTCATAGCAAAAGGTAAACACTGGTCGCACTTTTGGCGCATCAGCTGGCTAAAACTCAAATCATTGTCAGAGGCGAATTCACCGTTTGCGGGTAAAAGATACAAACAAAGGGAAATGTCTCGTTTTTTTTAAAATACCCGTGTACGTGTAAACGGGGTCTAACAGCTGCCATTGGACATTTCTTAGCTAAAGATATGCAGGGTGAGGGTTTCAAGAAAACTTCTTCTTCTTCTTCTTCTACCGAATATTCGGCAACCGAAAGTATTCGGCCGAATATTGCAAAAAATGCCACATTCGGCTTTCGGTGAAGTGGCCGAATAGTGGCGTGACACAATTGACGCAATGAAACAACGTGCGCGGTGATCTGGCCAGGGTTGCTGATTCTTTTCTCATTCCACACAATAAACCCACGATGCAGGATATAGGAAAAACACAGGCAAGAAATACATCATACACTGCTCTTTAGCAAAGCTATATACTTCTCTCTACATTACGGCGTCTCACACATGCGAGGTGCGTTCAATGACCATCAAAATGACTATGATGCGTTCATGAACGTGGGAAAAATGGAAATTCATCGGAAATATAATAAAACTAAATAGTATTTCTTTCAAGAACAAATTAACAGTGATTAAAACAACATGGGCTTTCTAACAGTATAAATGAAATAATAATTATACTAACTGGAAATTCTACTGGAATATCTGGAGGATATTAAATAAACATTGACTTTCTTTGAAAAAACATGTCTACAAATTTATTAGGCTATTTATGCAATAGTAAAAAAATAGTGAAAAATTCAGCCAACCATTTAATTTTTTTTCGGTTTATTATTATATTTATTTTGTTCTATAAATATAGAGAATTTGCAGAGCAGCTGGATCCATAGTTTATTTTTGATACATTTATGTTTTTCTATGCCTTACTTAATGTTCCATAAAGTATATTTATTTTATTGATTTAATGCTTTATACATTGCAAAACAGCTGTAAAGTACATATTTTTAGCCAAAATGTATTTTCAATTTGAATATTTTGCATAAAGTGTTTTTTTTTAGAGAGAGAGAGAAATGCTGAATAAATGCATTGTGAAACTCAAAATTAATCGTTTGAATAATCAGGATTTCAATATTGGCCAAAATAATTGTGATATTGATTTTTTCCATATTCAAGCAGCCCCACTACAAGCTGGGAGTGTGGATAAAATTATTCAAATTCAATTCAGGAATGACTAAAATGTTTGTTTTGAGCTAATCCAATAAAACACCTGACAAATTAAGCAACAAAAAAACAGCCTTGCTCACTAATTTGCAATGTTGATGTTGTTGGAGTGTAATAACAAAGAAAAAGCAGCACAGCACAATCGACAGAGACAAATTAATATTTTCTCATGACACATTGTATTGCCAACCCCTAAATTACACCCACATGAACTAATATCAAGTCACATTTATATGATCAAAATATTGGTGTTTATGGTGACTTGTTGACTCAAATGCTCAAATTACACTATAATTTGATTCCAATAAACACAGTGTATGCATTTGGCCTCGACAATATCTGTCTTGGTTCATCCACTGCAGTCAACATCTCAGAGGACTTCAGCTCTTTCCTTTCTGGCTGTTTTGTTGTTGTAGTTTTTCCTAATCAGACACTTATTCAAACACTAGCAGTAATCTGTAACTCAAAAACTTGTTTTTAGAGATGCCGATTAAACACAGTTTAGGAGTTGACAGTGGGTGCCTTTCACCGCTCACCACATTTATCTGTGAATATTGCACTTTGAACCCATCCATAATACTGCCTACATTTTTCTAAAATTCCCCCAGGTAGCTTAGATGAAGCTTCATCACCCACACTGTTTGACAATATTACAGATTTTTGTACCTGCTTGTTCTGTAACTGTGAACAAGCTACTTTGGGGACATATCACACTTTCGGTGAGTGAAATATTCAAGCCTTAGGTGCCTTTGTTAGATTGCATAACAACTTTTAGTTGTTAATTTCCTCATTTTACACAGCTGAATGTAACTCAGCAAAATATACTTTAGAAAACTTTAGAAATACTTTTTAAATAAAGTAATGTAGATCATTTACCATTTTTAATACTAGACCTGCCAAAGGATTGAAGAGACTAAAATGGTATATGTATTGGTAGAATGTAAGTTAGGGCATCATCTGTTCAATTCTGAATTCAACTCTGTATGTTTCACTGTGATGTTTACAGCTTGCTCCAAGTCCAAAAATCCTGAATTATTTTAAAGCATCTGAAAGCACACTGACCACATTAAATCCACGTATTGTCCTGAGTAGAAAGGCATCAAACACTACTAATCAACAGAATGTCTTCAGATCTGTCTACAGCAATCACTGAGATGGAGGAAAGTGGCTATGCAAAAGATGAAAGCAGAGGAACAGAGGGGGCAGGAGGTGAGGCGGTTAGTAATGTGACGGAGACATGTCAGCTCACTGAGGTAACCGGGTGAAGTTACGGTGGCTGGCTGGTGCCTTAATTAGGCCAAATGACTCTAAAAAAACTCATTAATGGAGCCATGAAGCATGATCCCCGCTGGGCTTCCTGCGGTTTGGACCCACCACATGAGGCCAACTTGATCTGTAGGTTTTATGCTCTTTGCTCTGTTCCACTGAAATGGTGGAGGATTTGTAAAAGCAGCCAGTAGACTTTAGGTAGCAAAGTTACATAGTGAAACTACAACGAGAGGGAGAAATGGGGGGTAAACAGGAGACCTGCCTGATTTCATTTCACTTAGCTGCATTAGAACTGTTTGAACTTGACTTCTAGAGTCAACAGGTCTACCTGGTAAATAACAAGAAACTGGAATGGAGTGAAATGTATGAAACATAACATAATAAAATCAATAGAGAAAGTGATACATTACAACAAATTGTTCTTGGAGGAATTTTTTTGCATTATTACAGTGCACACAGCAGCATAGCGTCTTGCTGCTCTGAATTTACTCATGTCAAGACTGTTTTTTAATCATTTTAGTCCTCTGTTCATTTGATGATGACTGTGTCAACTGTTAACTGAAAGAAACGGCAGCAGTCTAAGAATCTGACTAATTAACTCATTAAAAAGCTAACTAACAAATTCTCTATGTGTTGAACGTTTATCGGATCACTATTGTTACATAAATTGCAGTTTATGATGTATATATTATGAATTAATTAATTATTAGCTTAGCTTCTTCTGGTGCAACCTTTTTTGTCATGAATTTGTGTAATATTTGCTTCAAGACAGGTAACATGCTGCACATTTCTTTGTTCAAAATGTACTAATGGATCTGACGTGATGGCAAAATATTGATTGGGGGGACACAGAATGTGTGGCTACTTCCCCATTATACACCTTCAAACTGCTACCTATCGACAGCTACCACTCAGACAGGAGACAGATCGACATTTTCCAGCTTTAAGAAATTTACGTAAACAGAAATATGTTAGTTAGCTGTGTTTTTTACCCTATATTTGTTTACATTTTGCGTCCCCACTGGATGTACAGACTACCACTGAATTACTATGACGTAACCTAAAAACAGTTACAAAGAGCGTCTTTTAAAAAAAAAAAAAAAAAAAAAAGCATTAGTGACAGACATCAGAGATAATAATCTTAATTTCCACCAGGATTTATGTGTCACAGTCGCTGCTGAGCATGTTGTTAAAAGGGTGAAAACAGCAGTCGAAACTACAATAACCAATTTCCCGCTATTTTTATCACACTGGCCGATGCACCTGTCCCTTTCACTACAGCAGTATCTTTGCCTCGTGTCTCTCCCTCCACTCCTGGGAAGGTATGCTGCAGAGTTTGAAAACCTCTGATGTAAAATGTCTGAATAAGCCTCAAATCAGCCCTACTCTAGATGGTGTACATTAAAGATGAGTCTACATTGTTTCAGTCTGACTCAACCAGCTGTCAGACTCTGCAATGTGAGCACCAACCACAGCTCATGGTCCACTACTCTTTGGAGCTTTTCAGTTATTACATTAGAAGGAAGGACAACCATAACTGCAGAAAGACACACATCTGACAAGAAACTACACAAGCTGAGGAAACTGTAACCCTGAAGAGGGGAAGCGATTAAAAAAAAAATAGGTTTCATACTGCTCAGTAAAATCAAAATAGAAATTGTAAACGACAAGTAGTGCTCACTGCAGAGCCATGGGGTGCCACTCCCTAGCTCAGGTCCAGTCCCAACCCAAGACTGACAGAGGCCAGGGCAGTCTGACAACAGGGAGTAGATACTGGGGAGGTTTTCTTGCCAGGTTTGGCTCCTGGGACCCCGGGGCAAAGTCAGCCTTGCAAAACACAGCCTCCAAGTCCATCGGGGAACCAAGGTGATTTACAGAGTCTACAGATAGATTTATTGATATGCAGTTAACCACTACTAGTACTATGTATTGTGTTAGGTATGGATGGACTAAAAAAAATGTATCCTGATTATTTCTGGTATTTATCATGGTAACGATAAAAACGCTGATAAACAAACACCAATTTAGCTTAATCTTTTTGACTATAAATCTATCACCAAAATAATAAAGGCTAGAGGGAGCTGGTGGTGGGTTGCTGTGGGCGTGACTATACCTGCTAAATGTAACCGCTGTGAAACAATCAGGAAATAACATTTTATTTAGCTGATTAATAACAGCTTTATCGAGGCCAGTGCTGGCTGGCTGGCTGGCTGGCTGTCTCGATCTCTCGCTCACTCGCTGTCTAATCATCGGACACAAATCAAATTAAACTTCTTCGTGTCATTATATTTTGCGGTGTAAATTGCTGAGTCGGACTCAGATTTAGAAGCTGGTACATGAAATAAACAAAGTGAGAACACACACATAGGTAGATGATCAGAGTTTAGTCCGTGAATCCACCTGGATAGTCTCTGCTTCAGAGACATTTCAGGCTGTCTGTGGAGGTTCCACCGAGTGTCTGATTGGCAGCCGTAGCGTGAGGAAAGAGCTTTTTGTCAATAAATGTGTTGGGCTGTGAGTGTGTCGCACACATACATACATCATCAATGAGAATTTATCGTTTTTATTGCAGGATGACATATTCTTACAGTGGGGAATGTTTTTGACGATATATCGTAAACGATGACATAACGCACATTCCTAGTGTTAGGTTAATATCTTGTTCAAATGTGTGTCTGATGCTTGACCTGCTTAGTATTGCAGTGATGTTTGTGTACAGTTGTGAAACATAAGAAACAAGCACACAGGATTCCTTCTCTGCTCCAACAAGTCTTTCTGTCTCTTTCTTCACATTCCTCGTGGAGAGTGCAACATCGGCTGTGACACATCGACTGGCCTCTCAGCAGGTTAGCGTCCGGCTTCAATACAACCACATCACAACACGTCAATTCTTCGACGGGATACACTTCCTACCTTTTGTGCCTAAAGGTCATGGCTATCTCTCCGCTGTGGACCACTCAGATCAGATGACAGCCACACCGATGTGAACACAGACATCTTTGTGCAAACATTCTCCATGGACTGACTGTTTGCAGGCCTATCTGATCCTTCATGAACACGTGTGTCATCAAGGCCTTCTGACCAGGACTGATAGGCAGTCGTCAGTCAAACGGCTGTGTGTTGTTGAAGCAGAGGATTTTCTCCTCACTGATGCACAATATTGGACTTGAGTTAATCAATCTGTCAGTTATTCTGCTTGACTACACGCGTGATGAGTGCGGTGATGGTTTGGATTTATTGAGTGAAGGAGGGCTTTCACTGAAGGATGGGATCTATCTAGACTGAATGCTTCAGTAGCTTTGCAGACATGCAGACACCAAAGTGGGAAAATCACACCGCCCACCAGCTCAAGGCTTGTAAATTTTGTGTCGGTGAGTCTGCCGAGGGTGTCGACTCTGCCATCAACTCGGCAGCTAAAAAACAGTGTTAAATAGATGTTTAAAAATAATCTAACTAAATGGTTAAGTAATGGATGTGTCTGTCAAAGAGTGGAAACTATACCAACCACCTCAACTTATTGATGAAAACACGACAGCACTGGCATTGAGGACACTGCTGTCGTGTTTTCACTAGATGTCCATGAAACTTTTAATTAGAAAAAAAGTGTAGAACTTTATCAAAGCTATGCAGTTTAGATCAACAACAACAAATCCCATTGACAGGAAATGGATATTTTTTAACAATCAATTAATCATTTGAGTCTCGGGTTTTATAGTTTTTCCTTCTAGAATGTGAGAATTGCTTTTCTTAAGTCTTACATTACACTAAATTGAATATAATAAGGTTTTGGGCAGCAGGTCAGACATTTGAAAACATAACCTTGAGCTGTAAGATATCACGATTGATGCCATTTTCATTGATTAATCAAGAATACAATTAGTAACTATATAATCATGATGATGCATACGCTTTAAAATGTGACTTAAGCTCGCAACACCAGATAATCAGGGATCTCAGTGCCTCTTCTGGGGATTTCTGAGTGCAAAGTAGTTGCTTTAACAGTAAGGAGAACGGTTGTTAACAAACGTATGCAACAAGGACACACCTCACCTGAAACAATGCTCTTCCCTACAGATAGAAAATAACTTTGTAAAACATAGAAAATGAATGTTACAAGCAACGTTACGAGGTACTCATTTACAAGCACATGACTTCAGTGCCTTTAAGACTTTGGATCGGCTCTGCAGTTGGAATGCAATCAACATGATCTACCATTAGACCTTCACTGTCTAATGGTAGATGATGCTTGACAAAGCTCCTCCAGAGCAACCGACGACCGTATGCACAGGCTGAGTACTCCTGGTGTAAAACAGACAGGCAGCATCCTAAAGGGTCAGTTCACCCATATTTTTAACACAACAATATATTGTATTGCTCCCAGAGGTGTTGAGATTATTTACTGTCAACTCATTACAATGGAGATAACCGCTCACAGCATTAAAAAAAAATGTTAAAAAACTTGTCATTCTAGAAACAATGTCCCGGTTACTCTACAGACCTCCCTGGGAACACCTTGTGCTAACATTAATCATTATTAAGCATTAATCGATTATACACAAGAATATATTTGACGCATGTCGGTCAGTAGGTTAATTTGCATGCACTCAGCTCACAGCTTCCAGTTAACAGTCTGAGGTAAAAGATAAGGTGCACTAAATGAAGCTCAGTGTAGGAGCATTTCCTCCAGAAGACCAACAAATAACAACAACAAAAAACAAAAACTAATTGTTTCTCATTGTGTGATACGACTGTTGAGTTTAGCAGTAGTGCTAACCCTATGCTGTACAACATTAAGAAAAAGTGCCTGGCTGCCATGATGGCTCGCAGCCAAAGATCATATTGCTTCTAGCCGGGGAGAGTGTGATGCGCGATGGTCCAAAATGCTGCTATTTAGAAGTAAGGGGGGGTAATCTCTATAAGCAGATATCTGCATGTGAATGCAGAATCTGTAGGCAAAGGGACAGACATTTTGGCAACAGAGATGTTCTGATTTCCGTTTCCGTCCATTTATCAGGAAGCTCAGAAACATCATCTCTTTTCTTTCAGTAGGTAATTTAGGTGGTGGTTGCCAATAAATGGGCGTTGGTCTATTGGAAGTATATTTATCGAAAACTGACATCCCTGGTTGCTGGAAAGATAAGTTGCCATTGAGTTCATCAAAAGTTTATTTCAAAAGCTTGAAGCAGCCATTCACCGAAAAGATTAATTGATTTCAAGTCCCAGCAGAATATTTTAGAAGTAAATGTCTCAATGTAGCAGAGGACTTGTCTGCTTCCTTTAGCCCCTCACAAATAGATCATCCTGTTGACAGTACAGTACTACAGGCTCATTACGGACAACTCTAGACTCTATTGCACCTCTGAAAAAGAAGAATTAAACAAAGGAGGTTAGCACCATGGTATAGCCAGCAGACTCGTAACTTAAAGCAAGAGGCACGTGAATCTGAACGCAAATGGTGTGCCACTAAACTGGAAGAATTTTGTTTAGTCTGGCAAGATGATATTCAAACATACAGGAAGGCTCTCCGTAATGCCAGAGCAACCCCAGGTTTCTCTTCAGCACCGTAGCCAGGCTAACAGAGAGCCACAACTCTACTGAGCCATCTATTCCTTTAGGTCTAACTAGTAATGAGTTCATGAGCTTCTTGCCCTCAACAGGCCCTGATCTGAATTCTGATACAGCAAGTTTGGAAACAGCTGTAAAACCTGATATATATTCAGACTGTTTTTCTCCCATCTACCCTCATCAAATAACTTCAATAATTTCTTCATCTAAGCCGTCAACCTGTCTCTTAGACCCCATCCTAACCAAGCTGCTCAAGGATGTTTTACCTCTAGTTAAGAATCCGATTAATTCAGAATGCTGCTGCACGTGTTCTGACAGGAACCAAGATCAGAGATCACATCTCTCCCATTTTGGCTTCTCTGCATTGTCTACATGTGAAATCTAGAATAGAATTTAAAATTCTTCTCCTTACTTACAAAGCTCTTCATGGTCAGGCACCATCATATCTAAAAGAGCTCATAATACCTTACTACCCCTCTAGAACACTGCACTCTCAGGACGCTGGGTTCCTTGTGGTTCCTATAGTCTCCAAAAGTAGATTGGGAGCCAGAGCTTTCAGCTATCAGGCCCCTCTTCTGTGGAACAAACTGGGTTCGGGAGGCAGACACGATCAACATTTTTAAGAGTAGACTTAAGACTTTCCTTTTTGATAGAGCTTATAGTTAGGGCTGGCTCAGGTCGCCCCTTACAGTAGTTATGCTGCTATAGGACTAGACTGCCAGAGGACCCCCCCACCTCTCTCTCTACTGATCACCATGCATGTTACTAACTAAACTTCTTCCCCGGAGTTTCTGTGCTCTCTCGTCCAGCAGGTTCATAGATCATGGCTGCTGCTGTGGTCCTGTACGACATCCACCACATAAATTATTACTGTCATTATTGTTACCATATCTCCATTACAGTTTACAGTTAGTTAATGATTTGCTGCTGCTGTTCATCTGTGTCTCTACAGATGGTGGCTTCCTCATGTTGGAACAAACATCTTCACAGGCTCTGATCTTGGAGCCATTATCAGGATTTTATCTAAGACCGACGTAAAACAGCAACAGCAGCTCCGTCTCCTGCAGCAGCTGGCTGATGTATATTGATGATGTATATTTTCAGCATTTTCTGACATTTTATAATGAAGTATAAATAATGAATAATGAAGGTAACAAATAATGAAGGTATCTGTAACTGTACATATTTCTTAAAAATGTTAATTGTTTGTGTGGACATGATGACCAAACAGGTAAAGGCAGAACAGACTGGTGAACAATTTACTGTAATGCAACATTTTCCAGAACAGACATACTGTCAGCTACTGCACACAATAATGAGATATCCACACCCCGAGATAACAGTCTCCTATCTCATTGGTGTATTGCTACCAATATGCTGAACAGGAGAGGTCACTGAGAGGTTTGATGTACGGCTGAAACATTTCCATATCCATTTTGTTAATTGTTTGGTCTACGCAATAAAAGAGCGAAAATGGCTATTACAATTTCACAGGTTCATGGTGATGTATTCTAATTGATAATTTTGTCCAAGACAACAGGGGAAACTCCATCTGCTGATGAAGGTCATGCCATGGAAAGCTTCAGAACAACAGCTATGATAGGGATCTTGCGTTGAAATTATTTTTGGAACTGTTCCCAAGTAAAGATTGAACTTTTAACAAAGATTTGCAGAAATTAAACAAAAACACATTACGTTCTCTTTTTCCTAATATAAATAAATAAATAAATAAATAAATAAATAAATAAATATAAATCAATTGTCAAAACTGCTGATTCATTTTCTGTCAATCAGTCATCTCTATTTGAGGGAAATGATGTTAATCATATGCTATGGCTTTCACACTCAGCAGATTTCAACCCAGCTCAACATCTCTGATAGATTTTAGAGCAACGTGCTAAACACAGCTGTCCATAATCCAAAAATGCATCAGCAACTATCTTGATAACTGATTCAGTGTTTTAAGTCATTTTCCAAGAAAAAAATACTTGTGTGGTTCCAGCGTCTCTCTTGTATTTCTTGTAATTCAGTGTCTCAAAAAGCCTTATATGAAAAAAATGCTGATGGACGTTTATCCCTACTTTTTGGCATTTTATCAATCAACAGTTTCAATTAAAGAAAATAATCCGCAGATTAACTGATAATAAAAATCATTGGTAGTTGCCAACCTGCTCTGCAAGCCTGTGGTAGAAAAACACCACACCATGCTCATTTTTACCTGAAAAATGAGCATAGATCCTTAGATCTAGAGCATCCTTAGATAGATAGATAGATAGATAGATAGATAGATAGATAGATAGATAGATAGATAGATAGATACATAACATATACTTTAACATATTCTTTCAACTGTCAGAGGAAATGAACCAAAAAGTATTCTGTTTAGTGTCCAATAAAACAGAAAAAAAGCAGCAAACTTTCACATTTAAGGAGCTGAACTCCGATTGTTGGCATCTTGATTGAAAAACTGAAACAATGAATCAATCGTCAAAGTAGTGATTGATTCATTTTCTGTGGCTCAACTAATCACAGCTAAGTGTCTCAGCTATAATATAGACAGATGGATATAAATACTGTGACTGACTGAAATTAGGATGATAAATCTATAAAACTGGGCTGACTACTATATCTGTGTCTCATCAGCCAGTTGTAGCATCCAGAGATTACTCACTCCTAGCCCCTCACTTTCTGTCTCCATTTACAGTCTACTCCTCTACTATTAGTGCTACAGTAAGAAAGGAGTGGGGAGCATGGTGCTTCGGTAGTAAAACTGCCACAGTCTGAACTTCATCCAGTCTCCGTGCACAAAAAAAAAGATGAATTTGTGGAATATTACATTAAAACATGAACTCCCTCAGCTCTGCATGAAGCAGCTGCATCACAAAAATGACAGTACAGTAAAGACATGTCAACTCTGACCTCCATCTGGCGATCACCCAAACAAACTGCTGCCAACAGGCGCACAAAATCCAACTCCCTGTTTAAGTCCCTGCATCATCATTCAGGCTGCACTACTGTAACACAGGGAGAAAGGTGACCCCTCAGAAGGCTGCATTCAGGCTCAAATCAATAATAAAGAGCTGTGTTTTGGCATAAAACTGAGCGCGAAGAGAGTTTCTGTTGCGTTTACTCTCCGCTACATCCATCCATCGTGGTGAGGTACAGTTAAGTCCCCGCGTCAAATGTCAGACTGTTGAACAGTTTCACACATACAGACATGACCTTTCCGTCTGTAACAGCAGGAAACCAGCAGCAGTCGGTACTCACCTACAAGAAACCGAGAGTTCAACTTTGGTGGCAGGTATCGCAGCTGTGAACGGGTCTGCGTCCCCAATACACGCCATATTCATCGAGCTGCTCGATCACAAATCGCCCCGTATCCAGAGCCTTAACGGCGGCATGAGAGGAGCCCAGAGGAGAGATGATTGCAGGGACAGGAAGCCTTTTTTCACCGTGAGGACGAACAAGACGTTTGTTTGTTTCTGGAAGCGCGAAGCACCGGAGAGAGGAACGCGGACGCGAAGCTGCAGCGCGCCGGAGCCGCGTCTCTGTGCGCCTCGGTGCTCCGGAGGAGAGAGGAGAGGAGAGGAGAGGACGGTGTGTGGAGGGGAGGGAGGACACACACACACACACACACACAGTGGGAGTGTACAGTAGACTATTTATATCGACTTGTAAGGAACAAATAGCTTCACAAATCAGGATTAGGTTTAGTTCAGGTTTAAGTTCGGTTAGGTTAGATTCAGGATTGAGCTTTTGGAGCTGAGATGATTTTTTGGGCGGATAAATGGTTGAAATATGAATTATAAAGAGCTACACACAGGACAGGCATGCTAGCAGCTCTGTAGCTATTAGCAAATGTTTGGTCAACAGAAGTAAGTGATATTTTAAAAAACCTCGACATTTCAAAGAGCAGAACATATTTAAAACTTACGTTTTCGACGTAAAAGACTATTCTAATCACCCGAATAAAAAAATGCTTCGTGTTGCACCTTAAAAAATTAAATTAAAGACTTGCCTGTTTTCCAAGTTGACTCTCCCAGTAGCGGTACAAACCGAGGCTAGGCAGTCACAAGCAGCGATGAGCGCGAAGCAAGACAAATTAGCTAAGTTCATATTCATATTGATTAAGGCTACATTTAGAAGACGTTAAAACTTGTTTTAAAAGGTTCATAATCAATAGACCTAGTAGGTAAACACAGGTGTTAGCAGTGACACTAATTAAGGTTCAGTTCCATTCAGCTCAGACTGAGTCAGGGTGCTGCATGTTGGCTCAGAGGAAACGCTCTGCTGCACTAAATGGAACCAAACCTTCATTAGTATCATTGCTAACACCTGTGTTTACCTACTATTTCATGTATAAATGGCATGCTAACATATTAATACTGACAAGGCAAATATCACAGATATATAGTAATAATAAAATAATTAAAACAATTATTTCACTCCTTATTACTCTCATTACTGCTGTGACTGTTATTATTATTGTCGTCTTTTTATGTTACCTTAAGAATACTTTGAACTTACTTAATGTATTACTCACATTACTTTTAGTAACTTTAGACAATAAAACAATATAATGTAACTATGAAATGTTATGAGTAAAGGAAGCCAACAGTTTCCAATAAAGGTCCTTATGTGTAAAAGTGTGCCTAGTGTGGAGCTCTGTTTAGCCAGAGTTGAAGGCATTTACCAGTTTGTAGAGTTGGGTTGGGATTCAGCACATGGTGTTTTCACAAGTGTGTGTGTGTGTGTGTGTGTGCACAGAAATATGTTCTGCTCTTTGAATGCAAGTGTTGTGCTAATGAGGAAAAACTACTTTCAGCACGCCCTGCAGAAGACAGTGGCCACCAGACAGCTGAGGAGAAACTGCATTTTAAAGTCAATGGACTTGAACAAAACAACAACAATAGCTCTGCGAGTGGTTGATAAGGATGTTGATCGATACACGCACAGATTACTTGGCCGGGAGATGAGACTGATGCATTTTAAAACCATTCCCATTTAGGACTGTTTTTGAACAACAATTTCCTACTTTCTTTCTTTTCATGTCAGTGTAAATGTTATTTTTGGCCCTGTGTTGTTGCAATTAAATCATCTATTTTGCCGGCAGTGGTTTGACAATTATTATTCAAAAGATGAGCTGTTGTGTTATTTAATTACTTGTTTGCACTAATGTTATGACCTCTTCTAATCTTGTGGATGAGGTTGATTTATTCAAAAGCTAATATTCCACACAACTACTGTTTAAAATATTATGGCAATTGAGATGGAAAATGTCAAAGAAAACATAAAGTTAGCCAACTTTCTCTATTAAAATATTAAGGATCATTCACAGGAGAGCCAACTGAGTGATCCCTGTGGGTGGGAGAAAAATAAATGATATGCGTTTGGAGTATAATTGGAAAGCAATAAACCAAACAGTGTGACTCAAATCTACTGACTTCAGTTGAGGAACAGTGTTAATTTTGAAATGATTAAAGATGTGCAGTGTCTCCAGATGAGACTCAAAATGCTCGTACAGTAGCTGACAGTTCAAGCTAAAGTAATTATGGATTAGTTATGAATTATTACTACTCTGTGTACTTTACTTTATTCTCTAACCACAGCAGAGCAAGCTGCTAACGTCAACAACTGATGAAAAAAAAAAAGGTGTGTCACACAATCTGAGGCCGGTTTAGACATTGCGATTAGACAGAAAAACATCTCACTGAAGCCAAATGACAAAGACCACCTGAAAAAAACAAACTCAATTAACCTACCCAGCATCAAACCAAGATCTAAAAATGGAAATATGTGTGTCAGCTCCAGTTAGTGTTGAAGAAATAGACAGAAAGTTCATTCTGCAGGTCAAACACCTGTTGGATTTGCCAAATAAAGAGCCACGTGTGTGTGCGTGGTTTGGTTTCACTAACAAGTTCAAGCCATCCGAGTCACTAACAAGTTCGAGCCATCCGAATGTTGCTTCAACATGAAGCTCCCCCCAACACGTCGTGCATATGTCAGCAAGTGATTTTCCTGACTGTTTAATTGGAGTCATTTCTCAGGCACTGAGCAGTAAAACAAGGATGCATGACCCCAAAACCAAGAGGCTACAGCCATGCTTGTAGCTCTGTAAGGCTGCTGAACCATCCTGATTTAGTGTGTTAACATGCTAACATTTGCTAATTAATCATAAACACAAACTATAGCTGAGGCTGAAGGGATGGTTATCACTTCTGAAGGTGTTAGACCAAAGTATCAAAAAGTTTTGATCTGATGATGGTTTTTTAAATGAAAATTCATTGGATGACCAAAGTTATTACAAATCATTCTGATAGGAAATAAATGTCTGCACCAAATTTCCTGGCAAGCCATAAAATGGGTGTTGAGATATTTCACTAATAGGCAAAATTGTCAGTCTCGTGGTGGAAAAGTCAGAGGATCACCAAAGTCATTGGGCTTCATCACCCAGGGACTATAAATGTCTGTACAAAATGTCATGGCAATCCATCCAAGATTCCAATTCAGTCTGGACCGAAGTGGTAGACCAAACGTCATACAGATATATCTATCCCTGGAGTTATGCCATTCGCATGGCTCAGAAGATAGACAAGCAGAAATGAAATAATACAATTTTACATAGCAAAAAGTATGTGGGGACTCATTCCAAACCCATGGGCATTAATTTGAAAGTATACCACCTTCCAACTTTCTGGTTTTAACTTAGTGATATTACTTAGATTCAACTTTGATGTTGATAAGGCCTGGCACACAGCCCTTGTTCCCATTCATCCCAAAGGTGTTGGATGGGGTTAAGGTCAGGCCTCTGCATAGGCTCTTCTATGCCAAACCTCGCAGACATTTCTTTGTACAGTAGACCTGGTTTTGTGTACGGGGGCTTCTGCAAACTGTTACCACAAAGTTGCCACATGCTACATCATTCAGATTTCCCTTAACTGGAACTAATTACACCACAGCCTCCACAGGTTTCAGACTCTTCTTTGTAAGCTATAACAGGCCTCTCCATCCTGTATTGAATATTTTTGTCACAGAGCTAAATCCACAGTATTTCTGCATATTAGTATTTCACACATTTCTATGAGTCACATTTTTGGATGAAGGAACTGAACGTGACTTCCACAATTTCAGTGTAATTTTTAAGGCTAGAATGATGTCTAGTTGCACCACACCCCCCTCATCTCTACATGAATTCAAGACCTGGCCATTTGTAGATAAAAATGACCTCAAGGTGATCGCACTACCAGTTTCCTCGAATGCATTAGTAAAAAATGAAAAAGGAACTATGAAATTGTTTGATTTCTGTCCTACTTGGAGAGTTTTATCCAGGTAAAACAGAAAGAAAGAGCCTTGAGAGTGTTGGAAGCACCTTGCTTGCGAAAAATCTAAATATCTGCTGATTCTTTTTGCCAGGAACAGTGAAGACATTTGAGTGTGAATCCTCTCAGCTTCACACATTTAATGATTGTTTTTGTAGACTGCAATTGTTGACAAGTACACTGTGTTCTGGATTATTCTCTGTTGTGCTTAACAAAGTAAAGTTAACTATCGTTAACATATAAAGACTTTTTGTGATTTTAAAAAACAACCACAGCTGTATTGGCTCTGTATCCAGTGCAAACAGAAAGAGAGATAATGGACAACCTTGGTAAAACTCCAAGCACCAAAAGCTTCAGCCAACCTAGAAATTATTTATAGACGAGTACAATAAGATGTCTTTTTGGCATATTATGATGGAATTTCTGTTTAGGTTACAAATTGGTTTAATCAGATCTCACTATGATGGGAATGCAGCAAATGATGATATATTTTCAGCAATGCGAGCAGCGTGGCTCCAGGCATGGCAGTGTTGGGTCCTCTTATTTTGATTTATGATCAAATACCTGAAAATTAACAACATTCTCATCGTTGTCAGCTGTAGTTTGTATCTCAGGTTAAAGGTCCAGTGTGTCAGATTTTCAAGGCTCCAGTTACAGAATATGGCAATGGAATGTAATATTTAGAACTGTGTTCTCATTTGTGTATAAACGCCTGAATCCTTGTGTTTTTGTTACCTTAGAATGAGGCTTTGACATCTACAGACACTGTGTATCATCTCCATGGAGGAATAATAAGCAGGATACAGCATCGTCGCTCAGCTTTCATCTTTGTCCTGTGGCCACTCGCTGTATTGCAGAGAAAAATGAAAATCATCGGATCATTAAACCTCATAAAAGTGACGCCTGTACAACTGCTAACAGGACATCCAAGTACAAACAAGGTCCATAATGACTCTTCTAAAACTCTTTAAAAAATCTGTGACATCATCACAATGTAAAGTCTGGTCGGGCGGGAACTTGCGAATTTAGATTTTAAAAAATCTCATCTATGAGCATGTAAACATGCTGACATTAGCATGTATCTTAAAGTGCTGCTGTGCCTGACTACAACATTTGGAGCGACTGGCATGGCTGCAGACTCTTAAGTCTTGTTTCAGTGTTTTGTCCTACTGGGAGCAATCACATGAGGTTATATGACGTATCTAAATTATCTCAACCGTTATCAGGTACAAGTGCAATATTAGTTTCATACAGGAGCCCAGGGAGTGATCCAGATGAAGTGTTGAGTTCGATCATTTGTAATGAGAAAGCGGCTAGTGATTTAGAGGAGGCTTTTTCAAGCTCCTTGGTGTAGTTGCGTGACAAATGAGCTTTATTAGTGGGAAGCTGTTTCATCAACGCTTGTTCTTTCTCCAGAGTCATTTTATGTTCTAAACATACTTTTATTATGAAGTCCTATAAGGGGCTGTAAATTGGCTGGATCAATTATTAGTTTAAGAATCACACATTAAGACAGTGTTTTTAAAAGTCATTATTAAATGTCACCCTGTAGAATTAATTCTTTAATACTGCATCTGGAGCTTGAGTTGAGCAGGTAGTTTGAAAATATCGTGCATGGCTTAAATTTGGGTTTAATCTTTGAAATTGAAAAGTCGTTTTTTTTTTTTTTTGCTTTAATTTGCCAGTGAAAGTGAACAGTCAGAATTGTATTACATTCATGTCTCAGTGCCACAAATAGATTTCAAATTATCAGAGTGTGAAGCAGCTCTGACTGCTCCTAATTACTGTCTCCTCAATCTCCTTTTCACTCAGTTTGCCAGAAACAGACATAGTCTTGCTGCGTAGTGTTTTTCGAAAATGGATTAACCTCCTCGACCCTGTAAGACCCACAGGTGGATCAGTTATTACAACCTATGTTGTGCAGCTGTGCGTTGTTCAAAACTTTAATTTGAACTTACTTTGGGGAAATGTGTATAAATTAATCTGATGTAATGGTGCTGAATATGGTATAGTATATTAAATCAAGGTTATATCAATCTGCTGCTGTTTTTTTTTAAACTCATTGATAAATTATTTGGTCTGTAAAACATAAAAATGTAAGTAAATGTACACATTACAATTTCCTAAAGCACAAATTCACTCCAAAACCCCAAAATATATTGCTATATATAATAAAGCAGCTAAATGTTCACAACACATAGGCTGAAAGCATAATTTAAACAATGAACTGACTAACACTACATTTTCTGATGATCTACTAATTGATTAATTGACCTGTCCATACAGTTTTAAGATGTATGCAGACCATTTCCAATTAAAGGCCTAATTGTGGGGAACACAAGATTACCAGAACATCTTTCAGAACCAAAATAATTTAGTTTATTTTAGTCAAATATTTGTGCTGATTAAAAGCTTTCCTGACACGTTAATGAAAGTTCTGTATGAAAGGAACCCGCCAACACTAAAAAAAAAAAATCACCTGGTGTGATTTGACATTGTTCAGCGTAAAATCTACTTTGTGCTGAGCTTGGTCAGAATCTCTCTCTGAGGGGCGGAGATCTGCTCAGCAACGAGCAGCGGGCATGGAGGGAAAATGTGCACATCTCTGCATCTTGTGAAACAGCTGCTTGTGCTGTTTTAAAATGAGGATTAATAGACTCACATCAAAGAAAGAGGCTACTGACCGATGAACACGTGTGAGCAGTAATGGAGGTGGCTTTGTTAAACAGGAGGAGGTCTATGTATAGTGGGAGTGATTTAAAGAGGTTCAGCACTGGTGTCTGCAGACTCCAAGTTTAAAGTACTTCTGAAGCGTTTTGGGTCAGAGTCAACCCGACATAAACTCAGTGACATCCACACAGAGTCAACACTGTAACATTCACATCAGGCGGCCGGTGATTGGTGCTGCCTGTCAGACAGTCCTGCAGATTTATGTCAACAGTCCCTGATGGCCTCCTGAGTCGTTCATTAGGCATCTGAACAAAGTCTGAGCATAAGTCTCTGTATGAGCATTCTCACTGATTATAGCAACATCACGTCACTGTGCTACAGTAAAAGTCATTTTTATTCTTATACAGTGCAAATCTACAGACCCTGGGTCAGCTTAAGAAGAATAACCTATAACATCAGATGGAGCAACACATGCATTATGTTGTACAGTTTAGTATATTATAGTTTCTAAGCCATATTAGTAGTAAAAATCTGAATATGGGAAACAATTCAGTATTATCCTTTTGTCTGTCTCTTGTCATGTTATGTGGCTATTCACAGCTTGACTGCTGCGATGAAAGACTGACACTAGATACTGATACCGCATGGAGTGCTGCATGAGTGTGGGTAAAGAAGGGATCTGAGTTTTGCGTCGGAGATATGTGATTTGGCGTGGATGGTTTCTGTCTGTTGTGTGTTAATGTTTTGTGTTTTTAAATAGAGATTCGAATAAACAAATACACGGACATGCCTTTTGTCTATGGGGGCCGCCAGAATAAACACAAAATGAATTATTTAATTAGAAAATAAGTTTCTTGTAGCTGCTTTAAAGATGTGAGGTGTAGGATTTAGTGGCATCTAGTGGTGAAGTTGCAGATTGCAACCGACTGAATCCCTCGTCTCAACTTAGAAATGTAGTTGCTGTTAGCTAACGTTAGCTCAGTTTGTTAGCTGGGCTGCCCAGACTGTGAGCTCTGGGGGAGTATTAAGATACGGTCAAATAGTCAAAAAAGTTATTTTCTAACCACTTTTCCTTGACCTCGATGGAAGATGTCATGAGGTCAAGGAAAGATGTGAAGGAGACTCATAAGACTGTCAGAATTGAAATAATAAAGGAATATAGTCCACCTGTCACGAACGTAGAATGAAGTGTTTGTCATGCTGAGTAGGGTCGCTCACGCTCACCCTCCTGTCCACTCATACATAAACATAAAAGCAAGTTATGGTAAAAGATGGATGATTAATAATTAAAGGTAACTTCCATCATGATCTGCAGGAAAAAGTTTTTACTGTGTGTGTCAAAGCAGCTCCACAGTCAGCAACACAGAACAGGCTTCATGATCAAAGTTTTTACATCACGCCATCACATCTGTCCATGTTCACACGCTCTCTCTCTGCTGCATTCTGCGTCACACTGTTTAAATACTTTGATGTTTTCTTTAATGTCTGCTTGAATGGCTGACCGGTGTGTTGTGAAAGGAAAGGGGATCGCATTACCTCCTTTCCTTTCATAAAGGATGGTCCGGTGTATCCTATGCTAAAGGAGATAAGAAAAGGAAGCACCAAAGCTCCTTTGCTTAACGTTTGGAGAATTCAAGCAGCTCTTATCGTGACAGCTATGTAAATACTTCTTGGTCATTTCACTCAGTTAGGAACATTCCTAATCAAAATAGTCTATTCGACTGCACCCTTAGTGTTTGTACCACAGGTGCAGCGGCTTCAGCTGACCGCAGTGTACTTCACTATCCATCATGAAACTATGTAAATCACAGAGTTGAGTCGGAGGAGCAGGACATCAGAGGGAAAACCAGAAACATTTTCTCCATAAAATATGATCCCGTTTCACCAAAATCAGTCAAATAGTTGGTGGTGTAAAGTGTTACGTACTACCACCTGATTACAAGTCAGTGTAGTATCAACATGATTTATAATCTGTTATTTAATGAGGGAAAAGTTACACAACAGGACTTTAATCACTACACACATACATTTACAAAGTCTTGATATAAATCAGTGCTGGAAAACACATTCTCAATAATGTGTTATTGATTTCAGCCATTTGGCCCCGGTTAAATGACTTCCCATATAAATTATGAGTTTTTTACTGAACTTGTCTGGGAGGCACACACCACTGAAGAAGTTAATTACTGCGCAGGTGAAACACAACGGACCGCAGTCGAGTTGTTAATAATGAACTGCAAAATACTGCACACTAGGAACGGTCAGATCAATACCAAAGTGATCAATATTCATATACAAACAGTTCATATGTCCCCTGATGGAAAATGCAATTTGTGCTCTTCAGTAGGGTGTTTGTGCAAATCAACAAAGTAAACAGGGAGGCTGAAAGGGAACCGGGTGCTTCTGTAAAGCGATCACTACCACGCAGAAACTCATCTTCACCCTCATTATCAGTCGTATCTCCTCCCATCACTGACACGTGTGGATATTTGTTAGAGTAGATGTGTTGTCATTACATTTGTAATCTTGAGTTCTTGATGAGCAGCATTTCTCAGTTACTCGGGTTACAGTTTTTCTTGAAATAACTTGGGCTCACTTTGCTGTTGCACAGGAAATAAAACTACACTGAGGCATGAGGACACGAATCCGCAACTTACATCCGCAACCTTCATGTGCATAATCATAATAGTAGTAAATAAATGATCAAGTAGTAAATAAATAATAAGTAAACAATCATAGTCAGCACTGGAATAAATATTCAGATCCTCCTAGCTGAGTATACGTGTGAAACACGCATTTAAAACCTTACTAAAAGTAGTTGTACATGTACATTCATGTGTTGCAATTTACTACTATAGACGTTTAAGTGTGAGCTACAATGAAATACTCTAGTAGTGCATCATGGTCTGTAAGTATAGCATCATTGTTCTGTGAGAAATAATTATCTCAGAATAGCTGTTTTCAGCTGTGTGATGATGCATTTTCCAGCCAATCCAAGAGGATTTTTAAATACCTGATTTAGTTTGAGGAGAATTTTCTCAGAACATAAAGGAAATCATCATCATCAATCAATCAATCATCATTACTACTTACCCATTTTAAAAGTAACTTAGTAGCACCAATTATAAAATAGTCCAAAATAATATAGTGGAATATTAGTGGTAAAATTTTTCAGCACAAATTAAAATTACACTGGATAAATGTAATCTTTTCTCTCTTCCACTGTTTGTCATTAAGTCTGGATTAACCTCAGGCCCCCTGACTGCTCCATATTCATTATGTCTGTTATAATATGATATTGCAAATTTGTACAGCACCAACACAGATAATCAAGTGTAATGATGAGGTCTTGTCAAAACATGCATGGTGTAAATTTCTAATTTGTTTTCATCTAGCATCTAGCTGGTCAGCGGGGGCCCCTGTGCTCATTTCTGCCCCGGGGCCTCCTATCGGGGGACTGTCAGTGGAGGAGTCCAGTCTATTCTACAGTTTCCCTTATTATCAAAATGCCTAAAATATCAGTTGAGTGTTGACAGCTCTGAAGATAACTGTCCCTGCTTAGTCCTGTAGGTGCTGCTACTGCCACCTTGTGGTCAGTTTTCACCACTTAAAACATCAGAAATACTTCTATCCTCTCTGAAACCACCGTCTTGTTCACACATCTTCTGGTCATGCATGAAGATCAACATATTTTGGTGGGAACATGAACAGACATTTCAGGTTAACTTCTTCAGTAAACATATCAATGATGAAAGAACATATAAAGGGACACACTTCAGATAGAAAAGCTGATATAAAATGTTCTTGCAGAATCAGAGTGAAAAAACAGGAGAAATAGATAACTTTAAGTGAAAACAAGGATGCTGTCATATCTGGATGTAACTCCAAAGACAATATGGACATAAAGACAGTAGACCAAAGAAGTGTATGCCCCACTTAGTTTCCATACATACGGCAGCTTCTTATTCAGACACTCTCTCCTTCAACATCCCTGTGGTATCTTCTCCTCTGTCATCATGTCCATAGAGGCTGTTGAGCATTTGGTTACATTTGCCCATTTGCGCAGCTCCGGTTCTAGCATGACACTGGTCCCAGTTCCCGTCAGCATCCCTCTGCGCCCTAGACCTGAAAACCTCTTCTCCTTTGGTCTTGTATAATGCTTTTAAAAATGACTGTTAAAAATAAAAAGTAAGTGACAATAAAATAAGTGCAGCACTTTAAACATTTAAATCGTTTATAATGCATCATTCAGTTTTTTTTTTTTGAGAATTGAGTTTTAAAGTGTTTTCAAAATAGAAAATGAAGAGCTGTACATCTAAAATTGAGGAAATCCAACAAATAGAACTTGTACAAATAACCCTCCTGTAATTATATTAACAGCTAAGACTGATAGAGGGAAGAAAAACTCAGACCTGGTTGTTTTTTGACAGATGACGTTTATTCTCACCAGGCATCTGACATTAGAATCGCTACAGTCCGTCATTTGAGAATGGCTACTAAAACTCCAGAGGGGGGGGACGCCCAGGATATGTGGAACGGGGACAGCATAACAAACAGAACAGAGAGAGAGAAAAAAAAAAAAACGTAGGCCACTAAAACAAAGCCTGCCACCTCCGTCCAAAGCTTTAATACTGCTCGTCAGTCTTCCTGCCAATCCTGGTCCTCTCAGGCTCTCGAGTGAGACTGCGTTCAGGTAAGGTGGTCCCACAAAACTAACATTCAGTCAGATTTTATTTTAAATACATAGTTTACATACATTAGATATGTACTCGAATAATGCCTACAACTGCTGTTTCACTGAACATTCAAAAGTGACAGCACACAAACAGACAGATCAGTTACATCAGGGAGACAGCGGCGGTCTCCAGGAAGGCCCCGCAAGGATCAGAACTGGGAGACGTCAGTCGACGTGGTTAGGCTCACAACACAGCCAGAGTCTGAAGGCCTCTCCTCTCCAGAAACAAAAACATACTGGTACATTTATATACATACACATTGTTCGGTACTGAGCGGACCTCACCTGGAGTCCATGACTAGGAGCCCTCTTATAGGGTTGAACAAGGTGAGCACACAACTTAGCAGCATGGGAGTTAGACGACAACTCAGTAGTGTAGGTTCAGTGAGCGCTAACTGCAACATGTGAAGAGTGAACATAGCATTTTACATACGGTGAAACATGGACAACAAGTGTAGAATAGAAACGCTGTACCTGCTCACATTTAAGAAGGATTACGTGATTCTCAAAGACTAATTATGTTTCACAAGTGCTCAAGAGTTAAAGGAACAGTCCGGCGTTTTGGACAATGCACTTAATTGCTTTCTGCCAAATAGTTAAATGAGAACGAGCTGCAGCCAGATGTAACAAAATCTGACTACAAGTATCTGACTACTGCCTTTTGATGAAGACAGGCTACAGTAGCTGTGTGTGACCACGTGTGTCCAGTCTTTATGCTAAGGTAAAAACTAAGAACAGACAGATAGGCCTCATCAAACTCAGAGCAAGAAAACAAATGAGCGCACTTCCCAAAATGTCAAACTTTTTCTTTAAGTGGAACTGTTACTGTAGTGTATTCTGTTCACGAGTGCAGTGCAGGACAGCAAAGACGACAAGTTTGCACAATTTTGGTCGCTGATCTTAAAACAGCTGCAGAAACTGAGAAAGGAGGAGCACAAAAAGCAGGAGAGGGAAGATAAAGGGAACGGTGATTTGTCTTTTTCACATACAGTAAACAGTAAAGCCACTATTGTTATTTGGGTGGGGGAAAATTAGCGCGGGGACATTGGTTCTGCTCTGAAACAATCTCAACAATTCCAAGATACTGGAGAACTGGGTTGCGAAGACCAGCTACCAACCCGTTAGCTCTGCAGCTTTTTTCTCCTCCAACACTGGACTTCCTGTCCATTTTCTCTAATCTAACAAGGTAGCAAGACGCTGCTACCCCTTTTCCTGGGTCATTTTGTGTCTGCATGTGTACTTTATCCCGACACAGCTCTGCACAGAGCTGAGCAGCAGAGATATTTCTGTGTTTGTCATGTTTACCTCTTAAATAAACGTCTTGTGTTCTTATCATGATCCAGAGTGCCGCGTCGTCGACAGAGAGAGAGAAAAAATTGTCATTAACAATATGCAGAACTACAACTGATTAGCACGACCCTCTGAACATTCAGGGTCTAAGAAAAGAGTTCTAGTTTCTGCTGAGATGAGATGAAATCCTGTTGGCTCAGTCGTAAAGGTTACATGGCATGGAAGGTGTGTTAGGACTCAGCAGTGGGCTTAAGAAGTTAGGGGGTCAAAGTGCAGGGCAGCAGCATCAAAAGATGCTGTTAGTGTCCTTCCAGAGTCAAACCCAGCGGGTGGCACCACGTTCAGTTACTGGCCACCTCGTCCACATTGTCAACCGTCTCTAAGGTGCTGTCCAGTCCACCGCGTGCACGCCAAATCTTCACAGTCCGGTCACTGGAATACAGGAAGAGGACACGGTCAGAAAAATAAAAGAACGTATGATCCAGATGCACACAGGTCACACTTTTGTTTGGGTGCCCTTAAATCTGACCCTGGAGCTCTGAGGCGTGTTTCACTAATAAATTCAGTCACGTTTGAAGTACTGTGTGGGAGCTTGCTACACGTGACTAATTCACTGCTTCTCGTTAAAAATGCAATGATCAATATGTATTTGGTCTCCTGACCCTTACTGGAATATCAAGATGGAGCTTCTGATTGAAGATCACAAGGTGAAGACATCAGTCTTTCTTAATCTTATTTTATTGACAGCTACTTGTGTTTCTTATAGCTGATTGATTTCAATAGCAGGGGGGTGGTAACAGATTCTAGGTTTAAAAGCCTCAGCTCATGTCAGTGTCCTCACAGAGAGAAATACACATTTGGGCTCCAGAACAAAAAAAGCTTTGCATCTTTGCAGCATCTCATCTGAATAGTCAGGGCCAAGTCAACGAAGTATAAGAGCCCCAATGCCCCTATGTCTGAACATACAAAGTGTGTGTTTGCTTGGTGTGAGACTCACTCGGAGGCAGTGAACAGGTGGCTGCTGTTAGTAGAGATGCTGTTGATGGGGCTCTCGTGACCTTTTAGCTCCCCCAGAGTCCCCAGTGTGTCTGTGTGCCACAGCTTGAGCACACCACCTCTGCAGCCGCTCAGCAAGGCTGGAGACCCAGGGACGACGCCCAGCGCACAAACCCAGTCACGGTGAGCGTTTGGGACTTGCTGTTATTGGAAAGATTGAAGGTTTTAATAAAGTGTCATATTTTCTTTAACCTTACCTAAATGTATACGAGGATTGTACTCTTGTAGTGCTGAACAAATAAACAGGTCTTGTTTGTACCAATAATGATGCAGTTGTTATGTTTCTTCTTACTCCCATAACATTCATTTCAATATCTTCTGTGTGCTAGTAAACTATATCTGCACTCTTTTCTCAAACATTTCAGGACGGCGTCTGTGTTCACGTCATGTTTGTTGATTTTAATGCTGCAACATTATGTAAATTTCCTGTCTTTTCCAGTCGAATATCCAGTAAAAAAACACCTCCTCAAACTGTCATGAAATACGTGAGAAGCTGTGTGTCTCAGGAAGAAGTCTCGTTCTGAATTCTCAGGAGAGGTGTGGTGACTTGTTGCAGGAAGACAACAGTGGAAACATGAGCACAGTAATGACTGGCCAGGAAGAGTTTGTTGTGCAGCTGCTGTGAGTGTGTGAATCTCTGGAGACTGCTGATGTCCCTGTGGGAGCTGTGATCCTCTGCCCACAGAGAAGATTTCACAGACATATTGTCAGACACGGATAATAACAATCCGAGCACTTTTATTAGACTTATTTTGACAAGCGCGCTTTTCCCTCTAACGATCATACTGCAGTCCGTTTCACAGCTTCCGGCTACATCGCTCCCCCTCGATACTGACCAGATCAAAACAAGTTGTGTTCTAAATTACATTTCCAATGAATTCAGCTGGAGGAACATATCTATATATCTACCATCTCACTCATGCAGTACCTGCAGCAGGTCTTTTCGGTCCAGATCCCATTTCTTGATGCCGTTGTCTCGAGAGCCGCTGAATAAAATGTCCCCTTGGATGACCAGCGACTCTATACCATCGTAATGCGGAGGTTCAAAGTTGTGTGTTGGACTGATGCTCCCCAGAGAACCTTCAGTCACATCAAACAGCTGCAAGAGACACAATGCTGCTTGTTAAAAGGCGTGTTACAGTTACAGAGCTTTTATTTTGAAATCTAACTTTACATCCACAGCAGCTCAGCAGAGCACAGTCCTTATTTTAGATTCCTGAATCATTTAACACACCATAACAACACGTCTAATCTTTGGCTTTCATAGACAGGCTCAAGGTAAACATTATGTGGATCCCAATGTGCTGGGGTAAATATAAATACAGTATAAAGACACAGAGGTGATGAATCACTGGAAACACACCTTGATGTAGTGGTCCTTGGACCCGGTGATCACCAGGTCTTGGTTGTTTCCAGACCGATCCACAGTCAGACACATCACTGGACCGAGGTGACCGGTAAGCTTCCCCGTGGATGCAAACCTGACAAAGAGACAAGATATAACTAAACTTAAGAATGACTCACTACAACCAAGTTTTGGTAGCAACACTGTTACAGATTTAATAATTCACTCGCATTCAGGGGTTTGATATATTCAAAGTTATTTGAACCATCCAAACTAAGTTTTTTTTTTCTGAGAGGAACAAAGAGACAATTCATCAAAACTTCAGCTAACTGTGCGTCAGTGATGGACGACCGCACTGGATTGAAAACCTGTCAGGTGTCACACTGAATCAGATCTTTCAAGTACGCAGCTAAAAGACACTTTGAAGTAACGCAGTGTGCATCTGAAAATGGTGCAGCCCTAACTATTACTGGTAATACTACAGGAACATTTAGCATCTTAGTGCTCATCTTAAAATAGAATAGAGGCTGACAGAAATAATGTTTTCAGAGGGATCCTGTCATGAACCTAAACTGGAAAAGACAAATTTGACCTGATGGTGGCGCTACAGGAAATATAAGGGGATCAAACACAGTTTGGAATCATGACTGACATGACAACCTGCCACATCATCTTTTTACAGTTATTATAATTTGGCCCTCTTACCTCCTCAAATCCCAGACTCTGACCGAGTTTCCAGCAGCGCCGTACAGAACTGTCCCATTGGGGTTGAGAGCGATCTGATTGATCTGGTTCTCTCCTGCTGGGATGGTGACTGTCCGACTGGTGTTTGATGCACAGGCATCCCCAACACTAACCTGACCAGAGGACCTGGGGACACGTGGATGACACCCATGTGAACCTGCATCAATTAAGGGTCTAAAAACAGACACTTAGACTCTCACTCAGACATCAACAAGTGTAAAACACAACAGGTTTTGTTTTTTTGTTGTTTTTACTTGTGATCTTGACGAGAAATCCTGTTAGAAAAATTTAAAACTGTTGCTTTAAACAATCTAATTACAGATGTACAACACAGATCCTTTGACACTCTATGACAATGTATAAATTTACAATTTGAAGAGTACCATAGCTGAGAAAAAAAAAGTGCATTCCTTCAGCCTGAAATCTGTCAACATGGTCACACTCACGTCAGTGTTCGGATGCACTTGGCTGAGTCCCGGATGTCCCACACTTTGATGAAGGAGGTGGACACGGTGAAGACCAAACTGGAGCTGTAGCGGACTGACACCACGTTGTTGGGGTGACCTGTCAGGGACATTATCTCCTGACCTGTCACCAGATTCCACACCTTACAGGTCCGGTCTGCAGGAGGAGACACACAAATATGCATGGTACACAACCAGTATGTCACAAACAAACAGAGAGATATATAGATATGTTCCAGAGTGTGCAACAGATGAAAGTAGTAGAGTAGAGATTTGTGATGAAGGAACACCTCATGCAATCATCTCAATCATCCCTCTCTTCCCACGAGTCCCATCATAAGCCAGAATACCATAGAAACAGTGTCGTCCCTGGAGTACTACAGGAAATAGCTGGAAGGTTTGTTGCAGTCAGGTTTTATATGAGAAAATAAAGAAAAGAAAAATAAACAAATAAATATAAGAACTAAGAATTTAGAAACTCGTAAACTTACGTACAGAAAGAAAGACTGAGTAAGGACAGAAGTCTTCAGTTTGACTGAAGCTTCTCAAAATGTTTCAGGAAACATCTCCACACCTTTTGGAACTTTTTTATTTGAGTTACAAACTGAGCAGCGGGTCTTTGTCACCATTTATTACACATTTAGTGCAGCTCAAGACTCAAGACTTGCAGCGAGGCATACAGCACACACTCTGTTCTCAGTGATGAAAAAACCAAACACACAAAGTTAGAAAGAGCAGTTAGTTTATGTAGTAAAACGAAACAGCTCTATGGAGATAAATGAGCGCTTCACTGTTGTAGTTGATTGCCAATATATTTACCTCCATTCATTATCATGAAAGCTCCTTCACCAGTTTCACAGAATGTACAATGTCATTTTATTCCATCACCTCATTTATCCACATACTGTGCAAATGACAATCTTAATTAATCCCTGTCAGCTTTTATTTGCTCCTATATAACAGCATAACAGCGTGTCAAAAAGTAATAAATTACTGGTGGTCTAAGAAGCAGACGTGTGTGGAGCACTGATGAGAGAGGGACGAATCAGAGTGAAGAAGAGGTGAAAGGCTGATGGAGGATTGTGGGTATTAACCTTTGGATCCGGTGAAGAGAAGGTCATCAGTGCAGTCGACACAGAGAACAGCTTTACTGTGTCCCTCTGCCACGTGGACGCACTGTAACGTCGCTGACCGGCTGCTCTTAGTGGACGGCACCGGGTTAATGACGCCCCTGGAAAACACACGCACACACAATCAATAGGGGCGGGATGCGCTGAACGCTGAGTGCAGCACAGACCTAAATCACGCCCACACAACCAGAGTCATGCACAGCATGCAGCTCTCGTGGCTGATTAGCACGATGCTGCAAACCAAAAATAGAAAGAGATGACAGTAACAGTCCGAAGAAAAATGAGGGGACAGCTGTGAACAGAGTCACCGTTATTGTGCTGAAGAACAGAAAAGCCAAGAATCCAAAAATATCCACTGCAAGCAGGAGCCTCTCTTTTCCAGCCCATAATAGATAGAAACACCCAAGGAGACAAAGACAGATGATCATTGGAAACCAGTGGTGTTCCGATCATCTGATCACAAGTCACACAAACTCGGATCGATCACTAACTGGCTGCTTGTGTTGACAAATTGGCACCTGATAGTGTAAATTGCACAATCACTACTCTCTAACGGTTGTGGCTATCAGTATCAGTGGAGCAGCAGGAGGAGTTGATGGTGTACCACAGATACAGATATCGATACTGGGAATTGGTGAATGAAAGGCCTGTTGTGTGCAGAATGAAAGGCTCACTGAAGTGAAAAAAGGCTGATGAAAAAAGGATTATCAAGGGTTCAGGCTCAATAGTAGTAAGCTTAATGAGATGACACCGTTTGGGTTTATTGTAATTATCTATTGATCGCAGAAAAGATATCCACTCATTGTTTTTACCCACATTAACTGGTCATGTCTGGTTAATCAAGTGTTTTCAAGGACACTGCAGCAGTGTGGGACGAAACTCATGGGAGGCTCTGGTTACACTCCAACACAGCCAAATCTCCGGTCTGGATTTGTCTTTTAATCTAGTGTAGGTCACGATGAGAAAAGGATGGAGTCCACACCACGTGCATCTGTGTTATAGATTTCACCTTTGCCCTGTGCACCAAAGGTGAAGTTTTAGGGAATAATAAGGCAAATTAAAAGCAAAAAGGTTATACTTGGGTGGCTCCGAGAAAGGAGGGGAAATAAAACGGAGGAAGCGGTTGGATGACAGGTGGAGGCATCCGTCCATCCTGGAGGGGAAGACAGTGTCAGATATTTCTGAGAGCTGATTAGCTACTAACCTAGACGCTGAAATTAAGTTTCTTTTTAAGAAAAATTTAATTTTTCTCAATCATTTCTTATTGGGTACAGCTTAACTTGTTTGGATCAGAAGAGCTCATTCTGGACTACAAAGGGACATACTTTTAGTTTAAATATTCTCTACCTTCCAAGCATCAATTTTGCTCAATTCATACAAATACAGCTTGAAAATCATTGTGCTCAAAGTTCTCTGTGAGCTGCCTGCAAAGAAACATTGGGCTGAGAAGCTGGGCAAACAATGAGCAACAAGAATGTAATGAAGAGGATAATTAATATTTATTATCCATGGATTTCAATATGGATGAATCATTGCTCACAATTCAATTATCATGCAACAATGTAACTGAATGAAGAAAATAAGACGTTTACTGTGATGGATTACGTGTCACCAGCAGTCTGCTTAAACTTATTCTCCATTAGATTCAATACAACTGAAATGAAAGGAATATGATAGGTACAAGGAGGGTGGAAAACAAATCTTTGCATAAAGATCGCAAGTAATCAAAGTGTATTTAATGAGCCAAACAATAACAATACACTAGTATGGTCTCTTAGGATAATTGTATGGTTCACTTTGTACTGACTTCTATAACTACAAAATAACAAATTGCACTCAACAAAAACATAAACGCAGCACTTGTTTTTCTTCCTTGTTCTTATGAGTTCAAGTAAATGATCTAAGACTTCTTCTTTGCACAGAAAAGGTTTATTGTTCCTAAATTTTATTCTAAATTTGATTAAATCCATGTTGGATATATTACCGACAAAGGCAACGAGTACTAGCCAATCAGAGGCAGAGTACACTGTAATATTTCACTCCAAACTTTAATATGTATATGTACTTCTTTAGATCTACATGATATCTACCATAACTTGGGAAATACGGCATGTTATCTCTGCTCCTATTAATAACATCCTTAACATCTTTTTCCAACTCCAATCTGGCTCTCAGGCTTCTGTCATTTTGCTTCTTACTTATCCTGCACTGTCATATGGCTAAATGCAGCGATGTAGTTACTGGGACGAGCGATAAGGGAAAGAGGAAGTGGTGGGCTGCTCTTCAGGCTCCTGATGACTGGGCTGCGAAGGAAGACAGTTGGGCTGCCAATTAAGCTGCAGCATAATTAAAGTGTGTGCTAAGCTGTTTGCACACTACTGGCAGGAGTGTGGGAGGACCGCAGAAGGACAGAAGGGAGACGCATATGCTGCATTCACGTCATATGGCAGCAACTGTCAGGACAGCTTGACAGGAAAGTGTTTACGTGTTCAGACTCATCTGAAGTCATAGATGAGTCTGTGTCTGTAAAGAAGACTTTACAGACACTTCCAACAAGGAATGCTACCATAATACTCCCTATATCAGAGTCAACAGCTTCAATCTAGTGTGAAGCTGAAAATACACACCAGGACAACATTGTTAAATGGATGAAAAATGAAGAGCCAATTTGACCATTATCCTTCAAGAAATGTCACATCTAGCCTTGGGGTGGTGGCAGAGTAAATGCTATGCTGTAGCCTAAAGGGTTCCTTTAAACCAGGTCCTGGTAGCTTGGTGATCAAAACACACCATGTAACTGCAACATCTGTGGTTCAATTGTTATCTCCTCTTTCCTTGTGAGTCCTGTTTGTCTCTGCGATCTACGACTGTCTGACATCAATACAGGCCAAAGTTCAAAACAAAAAAGCAATCTTTAAAAAAGGAATAGAGGTTTATCCTCTGTGTCTGTGCAATCACCAAATGCCATGTAATAAGAATGATTTCACTTGTTTGTTATATGTGAATTAATAAATCACGCACTACATTCTGATGGAGAGGCATAAGTTATACAATCTGAGTTTGGAAATCTGAGATTAACAGTTTTTTCTCTGTTGAAAAATTGGCATCTGCTGTTTGTGCCACATGATAAATGCAGAAATAGTCAGTGCCATACACTCACACACTGAACTTGTTGGAATGAGGAGTGACTATGAAGTAATTGTTGTTTCAAGGTGGCTAACAGATAATGTGCACAAAGCACAGAGGTAAACGAGTGCATGGGGTCATGCAAACAAAAGCTTAGGATCTGAAGTATAAAAGGCAATTTCTGGTATTTTAAAGTGGGGCTGTATGAGGTCCATATTCAGTGTGTTACTTACATAACCGTACAAGTTCCAAATCTGACACACACTGTACTGCACTTACACCACAGGTCAGACTGATATCAGACTGAAATACAACTTTATGTTTCTAAAGACTTCAAATGGCAGTGCCTTTGTGACTCTGATCCAAACAACTGATCTGAAGCGTAATACAGTGTGTGGTGCAGCTTTGCCTTATGTATAATAATCAAGCATCAACCTCCATGGCTGTGAATTTGGTAGTGCCAAAAACATGCAGTTCCTACAGCCTCTTGAGGCCGTCTACTCCAAACGAGTCAGTCTCCATAATTCCCCATGTTAAAATGTTTAACTTCACAGCAGAAATACAATGTTTACAGCCTGGTACAAAAAATGTTCATGACAACTGTACCGAGTGTGAGTTTCTATTAAACTCACCTGCTCAAATAATATTAAGGCGTAAAGTTATGCAGAATTATCAGTGTGAATGCCGTTATAGATGGCTTGTTTGTTTTCCGTCTACGATATTCAAGTATTATTCTGATATGTTTAGACAAGACTAAAAGTTTTTTAACATGTTAGGAACAGTTCAGCTCAGCACATTTCAGTCTCTCTCCTCCAAGAATTTACTGATAAGACAGAAAAGGAAACGCACATTGATTTTCTCAGTATCATAAGTGGATTGGCAGCAGAGGGATTGATCAGCAAGTTGAACACTGAATTTGAGTCAGAAGTAGTAGGAGTGGAAAAGGAAACGCTCCCATTATCAGGAACAATATGACTTTAAATTCAGCATAGAACTTGGCAGGTCAAAGGTTATCACATCAGGCGCAGAGCAGTTTTTGATTCAGCTGAGACCACATGCTTCTCCAAGACAGGAAACCGAGAGAAGGAGTATTAGTAGTAGAGTTGAAGTCATTTAGCTTTTTCGGCTTTGCAGCCGCAATGTCAGCGTCACACTCTTACTGTTTAATCTCCTTGACCTTTGCCCTCTCGGCCGCTGCTTGTGCCTTGTCATACGTCTTCCTGCGAGAGAGCGGGGAAGGCTCTGGAGCTCGCTTTTCCAGCCCTGACGAAGTTCTGGACCCAGAACTGATTGTTCAGTTTCATACAGTTATCCACAGACAACAACAACAAAAAAAAGGATAATAATAAAACAACGGAAAGATGTGAAACCAATATAAAATAATGGCATCAATGAAGAGATGAACATGCAGTACACACAGAAACACAGTTACCTGATATTTAAAGGCCCAAAACAGTGGTGGTTCTTCGCCAAGCTCATGTTTAACAACTGAGGACACTGTGTAGATTTTGTGCTACACTTAAATATGATACTATTTCTATATTTGCTAATGGATCACTGTCAGCCAAGGCTCTTCTTTTTTTTTTTTTTTACAAGTCAATGTGCACTTCAGCAGGTTTGAAGCATGGCCTTTGTCAAGCCAGTTAAAGCGCTCTGGTTAGTATTTTTGCCTTCAGTGTGTATCTAAGCTGTAAAGAGGAATTAGAAAGGCACTTTTGTGAGGGACAGCGATAAATAAGCCATACAAATGTTAATATGGGCTCTTCTCTACATGCTTTTACCTCAAAGGACTCATCTGTTGGAGGCCGGTATGACCATTTGATGTAAGGAAGCTCATGAATAATGTGAAACGGAATTAAATACAGCAGAGGATGTAGCAGCAACATCAAACATGCAGGAAGGAAGGAAGAAGTGATTATTGTGTTAGCAGAAGCGTGCCGGGCCTGGACTTACATGCTGCCCATTTTAGAGGAAAAGCCGGGGGAGAGAGCTGTGTAGTCCCTGACTGATGAGCCTGAGTCCACGTCTCCTCCCCCATCTGGTGTTTCAGCTAACGGCAGCATCGGACTGGAGAAGTCTGCAGTGGGTGCATCAGGGGCGGAGTCACTGTTTGCATACAGCAACTCCATCTGAGTGGTGGTCCTCCGACGAGCCTGTGCAGCACAGATGATTATAAATGTAGACAGGAAGTAATTGGGGAAATACTAGAGTATGAAGAGAATGTAGCATAAACACCATCACTGTAATACCTTGCTTCTTGTTTTGGTCTCTCCACAGAGTTTCATGAGATCTGATGCCAAGGTGCTAGAACACCGGGAAGAGTTTAATATGTGAGTATTAAGAAACATATCATAAATACAACAAAAACATAATGTAGTGTAACATAAACATCACAGCATAAGTCAGCATAACATAATATATATCACAACATAACATAATATAATATAACATGATGTAACACAACATAACACAAACTTACTTTCCCTCTGCAGAGGGGCTCTGTGTAGACTCATCGCTGCTGCTATCGTCCCCGTTTTCTGTCAAATGAGACCAACCAAAAATTTCAATCAGAGCTGAGAGAAATCCTTCTGTGGCTGAGATGACTGCTTATGACTTGCTTATGTCCTGGTCTAAGACTACATAATTTATCCTTTTGCTCTCTTTCACTAAAGGGTGAAATAATTTTCTCGACTTATTTTAAATGGACATATGGACATAGAAAAGATGAACAAGTGAAGCAGATGGGGGCGATGTCAGCGCAGCGCCATGCTGTTTTGTCCACAAACAGAAATTCGGTCCTCACTGAGCTCATGGGATCAGATGGATTGAAAAGAGGTCAGAGAGCAGTCAGGTGGGGAGGGTTATAAAGAAAAGATGTGTGGGCGAGTTGGGGCAAAGGTAACAAGAACCCTGATATGAGACAACAAGGTGGAGGAGTGTGAGGAATAATTAGTCCGTTGCTCCCGATGGGGGTCAGCTGACCTACAAGGTCCGACAGAGCTAAAATATCCATGTTCTATGGTTCCTGTGGAAGGGTCTGGGGTTAGCAGGGTGCTAAAGCATGGAGGCTGTAGCACATGGTGCGGGAGGAGGAGGAGGAGGAGGAGGAGGAGGAGGGGCAGACAGATGGAGGGAAGCCTGGTTGCATTGCACCTCATGCACCTGTTCATGTTATGTTTCGTTAGTTTTCCAAGTGCAAAGTGGAGGAACCATGCATTCATAACATAGATAAGAGTCTAATATGGTTTGACTTACCGGCCGGGATGTTACCTAGCTCTGTAAAAACAAAAAGAAAACAAAAAAAGAAAACATGGGGGAACAGAAAAAAGGCAATGCACAAATCAAAAACACAGTCCCCCGAAATTCTAAAAACATTCATAACATAGATAAGAGTCTAATATGGTTTGACTTACCGGCCGGGATGTTACCTAGCTCTGTAAAAACAAAAAGAAAACAAAAAAAGAAAACATGGGGGAACAGAAAAAAGGCAATGCACAAATCAAAAACACAGTCCCCCGAAATTCTAAAAAAAAAAAAAAAAAAAAAAAAAAAAAAAAAAAAAAAAAAAAAAAGTGCAGCTACTGTAAACAGAGCATCCTACTGAACAGAGGCTGGCAAAAATACATTTAACACAGAAACTGGAAAATGACATCTGGAACCTAAAATAAGCACGTTTGGGGGGATTTGTATTACATTAATATGTTGTTTGTACTAGACTTCAGCTGTCAAATAATTAGGCCAGCTTCTATTCAGCAGAAGGCAACAGGCAAGAGCATGTCAATAGGCCCAATCATGCAACTAACCAGCAACCCAGTCCACTTCCTGAAAGGCCATATGCTTTGTAACAGACATTGTTGACAATTTTCTTTAACAGAAGTGAAGTGGAAGAGAAACAACATTGTCATGATCACCATGATTGTCCCTAAACAAAATATGAACCCCAGGTAATGACGCTTCCAGGAGGTGGGCTGGGTAAAAACCAGAGGTCTGGTCTGTGTTTTGGGTCCTCATCCACACTTCCACCACAACAGACACTGTTGTTACCTTGCAGTGCGTTCCCCAGCAGCGCGTCCAGCTCTGGGTTGAACTCTGCCTTCTCCTTCAGCATGTGAAAAAGCAGCTGGTTCTGTGTGGCGCTGGTGATCTCCGTCTGCTTCAGCCTGCCCTCCATCACCTTCACCTGAGACTCCCTCTGGGCTGCCTGGAGACCCTGAGGAGGTGAGACCACAGATATTACACAGTGTTTATAGTGTTAATCACTCTGTGCCTCAAATTCATGCCTACATATTTACAAAGGGTAAAATAATCACATTTACTACAAATCTTTCTGCAGCTGAACATTTTCCTCACGTTTTGCTGGAATAAGAATGATCCAAAAACACAACACCACTTCACTTTTTTTCTTCAGGATCTAAAATTTAGTTTATTGCCAAAAACATAGCAAGACATTTATCAGGTATTAAATAACATCATTATAATGTAATCCCTGACAAGGTGGTGTTAAAAATAAAAAAATAAAAAAGGAAGTTGTAAAAAAGGAAGCAAATAAAGGTGTTGATATAGAATCCTTGAACTTCTTCTATGTTTCATGTTGTAAAGCTGTCGTAAGCACACAGTGGTGACTGAATTATTCATAATATGAACATTATTATGATGGCAGGTACCTTGTTGATAGCCATTGACATGAAGTGATCTAACAGAAAACGAGCTTCTGTCAGGGTGCACGAACCAACCACAGCAGAGATGTCCACTGTGTCGCCTTCCTCCTGGAAAAAGAAACAAAAAACAGTGCGACACAGTTCATACACCTTCAAGGAAAAAAGACTGCAATTCCCTAAAACTCTTTATCTCTCAGTGAACACCTGCTGTGCACTCTTCATCACATTAAAAACTTGGCCAATTAGAAACTCCAGCTGTTCAGAGTTCAAAAGTAGTTGGTAATGAGACCCATTCACACTCTTCAGCTATTTTACTGTCAATCATTTCAAATATCTAACTTCTAACCTTGGTCTCCTCCATCTGCATGATGTTGGCCTGACAGTCTGCGATGCTGTCATTGATGTAGTCGATGTTGGCCGTCAACGCATCCACTTCCTCGTTCAGGGGAAGCATCGCCTTCTCCGCCTCTGGCCCCTCCCTGACCAGCCGGTCCCTCTTCCTGATGACCTTCTCTTTACGTTTGGTCAGCTCCTCTCGTTGCTGTGAGACACAAACACACTGACTTGTAAGACAAACAGCAGGACGACAGACAGATTTCTGTTCATGGGGTTCGTTTTAAATGTGTACATTGTAAATTAAGCAAAAGGAAAGGGATCTTGACTTTATCCTAAAAAGGGAAAACCTGAATGCCAGGCTTTATTTTTGTTGCCTACTGATGATGAATCGATGACGTAGTAGTATTAATTAAAAGCATCCTCCAAGGCCAGAATTTGACACCATTTGCCTCAAAATAACCCCAGAGACGGTTTTAACATCACTGAATTGGAAAAATGACACAGAACATGGCAACAGCCCCCTCACAGACTGCTAGACCTTTCTCCAGCCTCTAATGCCAGATTTTTGATATTTCTGATTCAGCAGAGAACTGAGTGGAAAATTACAGCCAACTGAAACACAAAGTCTACATGGGTATACTTGTATTTGACTGGACAGGCTTAACAGAATAAAACAAATCCAATGTAAACAGCAGCAAACCTAATATTAATGTTTAATTTGTCTATTATTATTTGAAAAGTATATTGTGGTTGTGTGCAGGATGAACACTTTCAATGTCCTTTTGGTAATGCGAGTGTCATATCGCTCACATTTTCCACTGTTTCCACCCAAACGAAGCCCCACCAGAGCAGGCTGACAGTTAAGTGCCTTGCTTGAAGGCACATAACAGTACTGATGCGGAGGATGACAGGGGTGTAAACCCTGTAAAGTATTTCCTGCTCGTCTAAGGTTTCAATCTGGTAACATTCTGCTCATTAGCCCTTTTTAGCTCCAAAAGTGACAAGATCAAGATCAACATTAATGACCTACTGCTGTAGCTTTACCTTGAGGAGGCGGTTCATGTCGGCCTCCATGTTGGAGATAGTCATCCTCTGCATGATGATGTCAGAGATCCGTCGCTCCAGAGACTGCCATTTATTACGGGCAATTCTGGTGGAGTAAACACCGACTGTACGTCTGTAGGAAGACCTGCACACAGATCATCAGACAATAATCAGACGGATTCATCTTTTAAACACATAAACATCAAAGGTGATCATGAACATGTTCCAGAGCTGGTTAACAAGGAGATTTGTTAAATTTTAGTCAGACTCACCGAGTGCCGTTGGGAGCAGCGTTGCCGGAGGAGTACATGCGTCCAGATGGAGGTCTGTGCGAGTCCTGGATTGATTCTGGGATAATGACCTTCCTGACTACCTTACCTGAGGTGGGCCTGGCTTGCCTCCTCAGAGCAGTCACCTGACACACGTTGCAAACGGAAAAGTAAACACCAAAAGCATACCCAGCGTGCATTATTGCATCCATAATGTATTTCTACATACATTATGCAGCCACACTTTCTAAAAACAGCTGCTCACCTCCTCTGTTTTTCTCCTCAGGATAAGCTCCTGCTGCCTTTTTTGAGCCTCCAGTAACTTTAGCTGGTGCTGTAACACAATTACAGTAACAACAACATTTAAATGATGATACTTGAACTCACGGTACAGATTGGTTTGGCCAAGAGGATGTAGAGGACATTGCTGTCGCTCACCTCTTGCTTGCGCTGGTCTTTCTTTAAGGAGGCAATTTCTCGGTTTCTGCGAGACTCGTTCATCCTGTTCTTCTCCTGCTGCTCCTTCATCTGCTTCATGAGACGGACCTGGAACAATCACATTAAAAATATTCATATAATACACACAAATGCTGACAAAGCGTCCTCTATCTTTACTTTTTCTTACTGCTCTTGTGGGGTTAAGATATCTTCAAACAGAAAAGACATGAGACAAAGAGCACATTGAGTAAATGATGTGCCGTAAGCCTGCAGTTCCAACTGGACTCCACATTTCAGATTAACTTAATAAGTGCTATGTCAACTGTTTTTGATCATTTTATATGAATCTCAATGGAAACAAATCCTTCTCAACAACTCTAGAAAACAAAATACATAACACAGAACATTACTGTCAAAAGAAGATCACAGCTACTGGTACCAATCATACCTTCGTCTTCTTCATTTCTGCCACATCCATCTGAAGCTTCTTCAGCTGTTTCTCGTACTGTGATTGGTTCTTCAGCAGGCGGGCGTGCTCCTTCTGAGCTGAGTGGAGCTTCTGGAGCTCCTTGTTCATGACGCTCAGCTTCTTCTCATATTCAGCCTTAATCTTGCGAGCCTTGTCCTCTGTGCCACTTTCTACGGAAGCTGAAAGTAAGATACGGCAAAATCATGTGAAAACTCATCATATCCATCTAAAAAACCACAAAAGATTTACACTGGAAGAGTTTCATATAAGACACTCATGTTGCGCTGTGATACAGTCAGAAACATGGATCTGTTGTTGTCAAAAGGTCTTACTACTTCTTCTTTTTTTTAAATTAGACTCCTTTACCCTTTGAAGGTCTGCATCAGACTGTTTTGATCCATTAGTGATGATAAAAATAAATAGAACTGTCATGGTCTGGCTGCTGGCAGAGCAGACTTTGAAGGATTCTCTGAAGTACATACCGTCTGGAGTGTTTTGCTTTTTTTTAATACTAAAGAACAAAAACAACAAAAAAAATCAAAACATGTAGGGTAAGATTCAAATTTAAGATTTGAAAAGAACATGCAGGAACTTAAATATATTTAATATAAGACTAAAATAAACTGATCAAAGAGCTGACATTCAGAGCCAAAACACATTTGCCTTTTGGTGGATGTTTTTATCAAACTGACTGACCATGACTGGATAAATGATGTACAGTGTATTAAGTACAGTGCAATGCCCTTCCCACTGAACGATACATGACATCCCACCTCTGGGGGCCTTGTCTTACTCATATTTTGGAGGACGCGGTCCCGTTCCAGCTGGGTGTCCTTGATCTTGCACTGCAGCATCATCAGCTTCTGTTCATACTGCTGTTTGAGCGTGTGCAGACGCCGCTGGCTGTTCTCCAGCTCGTCGATCAGCTTCTGCTTGATGGCGATCTCACAGGTGATGTTGGCCAGGTCGGCCTGGAAGTTCTCTGTTGGACACACGTGTGATCAGATTAAGTATTGACAGTGATAGTATGATCACCTTTCTGGTGTTAAAAGATGTTTTTACTATGAAAATTTTTTTATCATACTTGAATGAATGAAGAATCTTTAATAAGGATAGGCTATCAACTTGAGTTGTCTCACTTCTTGCAGTTTTGCAAGAAATGAGAAAAAGTGTTCACGTCCTTATTTTTGTTAGTAGTACTTTTAATATTTGGGTCTAGAACAAATTTATTTATGTTTGTAAACATCTCATTTCTTTACTTTTGCCCATTACATCAGCATTTTGTTGTTTTCCCTCCCTGAGAACACCATCTGTCAGTGTCAGAGTACTGCAAGACACCTGCAACCCAAATATACCCAAGCAGAGTGGCATCGTAGCTAGAAGAAACAACTATGAGCATAGTACAAATATGAGGTAGTTGTACTTTATTTGAGTCTGTTCTTTCCATGCTACTTTTTCCGTCTACTGAGGGAAATATCAAACTTTTTACTGCATCACATTTGGCAGCTGTACAAAAAAAAGAATACATTAAAAAAAAATAATCATGGATTAAGCTTCACAAATACATAGAGTTTTTACCTAAGTATCATTTTTTAGAGTTTTTCTACAGTGTGGTATCAGTAATTTTACTTAACTAAATCATCTGAATACTTCCACCTCCACCACTGTCCAAAACACAGTTTTGTGTGATGCTGATGAATTGGTAGAGAACTGTTCTGATCTGTTGATGATTGAACAGCTCCCCCATGTGGAGAATCAGCACTTCTTTAAGATGAATGAGTTTCAGACCAGAAACCGCCCCTCGTACCTTTTTCATCTGACTCTGAGTCAGAATCATCTGAGCTCTCCTCCACATCCATCTCCTCTTCCTCCTCCTCCTCTTCCTCCTCTCCTTCCTCATGGTCGCTGCCTTCCTGGACCTCCTACAAGATAACATACAAATAACTTAACATCCAAAGACACTTTACAATTCAAAGTGAAGCTGAAAGGAGAAGCTGTCAGTGGTACCATGTCTCCGTCCTCGTGGACTCGCTCCGCCATTTCCTTCTCTGTGCCCTTTTCTTGCTCATTGTCAGGAACTTCCTCCTTGTTGGCACTGAAACATTGAGACATGGTTAAGAATCAAAAATGTTGATTCTTTGATTCATCGTTTGTGACTCTGTCATGTTTACTGAGCAGAACACATGGTGCACCTCCACAGGTACCGTAACACATGTGGACACATTTCTAACAAACATCTGTGGATAATAAAAACAGCGTTTAATCCTTTTACTTTTGAAAATGACAAAATGCACAGTTATCATCAAGGAATTACACTGTCTTTAGGCAAACAAGCTTTTTAATGGATTCACACTGCGCAGCAATAAATCTGAAAACTGTTAATGATTTACTTATCATATATCATTTACTAATGATATATTTGTAGACATGAGAGAAAATGCTTTATCTATATGTAACATAAAACATAATAAGACTTAAACATGATCTGCTGAACACAGAAATGATGCTGCTCCATTTTCATAAACTTCTTTGTGGAAAAGACAGTGTATTTTTTTTTTAACATAAGGAGGGAGGCATCTCATCAGAGTCCAAACAAAACCAGCAAAATCAACAAACAAACAAAAAAAAACATGGATGAAGTCCATGAAGCAGATCTGTTGGATAAAGATTTTATCCAAACATAGGGGGGTTAAGCAGTGTTTAGGTGGTGTTCGCCATAAAATCATCTGGATAAACCAAAACCAAAAAGATTAACACAGGAAAGCAAAAAGGGGAATTTTAATATGTAAAGAAGACATTCTGCCTGTGCGCTCAACCACAAGGCACTCAGTGACTCAAACTATTACTAAGTCTGAATGGAAAATGTTTTAATAACGTACAAACTGTGTTATGACCTTGTGTTGAAGAGCTCTCATTATAGACTCTTGCTAGTTCCTGGCAGTCTTTACAAAGTCAGTAAAAACATAAAAAAAAGAGGCAATAGAAAGCGAGGATGTAGCGTGATGGGTCAATGATTGAGCTAAGGGGTTCACACAGGAGAGCTAAAGAGAGATAAAGGCTTATTATGTAGTAAAAAAAAGATGTTTTATGGAAGGGAAGTGCTTCTATAATAGCGAGCGTCACTCCAGGTGGGGAAATACCTGCCCAAAATAAACAAAAAGTCAAACAAAATGCAATAGGGGAAGCAGAGGATGGGAATGGCAACAGGAGGGTGGAAGCTCTGACAAACCTGGCGTCCTCAACCTCTTCCACCACCACCTCCTCCCTTTCCTCCCTCTCTCTCTCCTCCAACAGCTGCTGGAGTCTTCAGGGAGAGGTGAAGGGTCAAACGAGAGAAGGAAGCAAGAGATGAACGAAGAAAGGAAGAATGGAGGAAAGAATGGTCAGAGGAAGCTGTGCACTGAACATCCCACCTCCCCATAAAGTGCCCCACAGCGCGACTCTGATCAACTTGGAGCCTCTGATTAGTCTCTAATGTTGATGTTTCTTATCAGAAATGATGAGATTCTCATGTTTATCAGCACTAGAATACTGTCAGAATATTAATCTACATTACAGACATTTAAAATTTTGTATTAATTGATTCATGTCTATAAATGGTGTCAGGAAAACAGCACATACATTATTTAAGCAACTGTTAGCTACAGTGTCTCAGTTTACTAAAAGCCTTTAAATATTCATGTTCTAATGTACATATCTGTTGAACTGCTGCCATATTTCTTGTTTAAATCTTCTGCATGAAACGTTCAGTGATAAAATTCCAGTTTGAAATGTATTCAGATGTATGCACACCTGCAATAACACATCCAGTCAGAAACAGCCAGATCAGATGAGACACAGCGTGTCTACAACAGTCTTGTTACCTTTTCTTTTTCTTTTTTTCTCGTTTCTTCAGTTTCTCCAGGTCTTTCTTGGCAAGTTCAATGATGTCAGAAGTCTCCTTTTCAGGGGCCAGCGCTGTGGAGGAGAAGGAGCCGGTTCCTCCGTAGAATGACTGTCGATTGGAGGCACGAGACAGATTCTTCCTCAGATGCTCATTGACGGCCTCGCTCTCCAGGAGTTTGGCTCTGAGGACACAAACAGGAGAAGCATTCATATGACTCAGGGCTGAGAGTTTGAAAATACACCGTGTTTTTTGAGTCACTTGTGAAACCAAACATGAAGTGAAAATCAAATAATTAAATTGATTTGTGATACATCATGATAGGCCAAAGGGCTGTTTTTGAAAATGTGTTATATCTCACCTATTTTTTAAGAACTATCTACAATTCAACAAATCATCATCCACTTAAGAGATGGACCAATAAGAGGGTTAATTACCAAGGCTGGTGTACATCAGGTCATGTGGTCTGAAAAGAGCAGCTATGCTGAGACTCCACACAGCAGAAAGATTCTCTTAATATCCCTCCATGCACAATATCATGAGCCAAAAATTGTCCCTGATTCTGATCTGATTTCACCAGGATCAGTCACAGATGCATAACCTCTGTCTCACTTGCTTCGGGGGTCCGACTGGAAAACACCAGTGTTTTAGTCGAATAGATAGACTTGCCCATGAGTTATTCCAATTCACCGCAGCTGTGTAATTAATCAAAGATGATGGACTACACACAACATTATTTGTTTAATTATTTGTACCCCTGTTGATGAATGCTATTCATCACCCACAATGCAATGCAAAACATTAGTAGTAATAGTAATTAGAAGTATTAGTAATAGTTCAATTCAATAGCCACACTCTGATCGACATCCATCAGCAGTATTCGTACTATTTCATGTTTGTAAAAAAAAAAAGCTTTGTGTTCAAAGTAACAAAAAGTATTAATATTATATCCTACAGAAAAGGCATAATTTACATAATCTGCAGTCAGAGCTGTTTACCTTAGGTCTTCAATCTCTTTGATGTAACTCTGAATCATGTTTCCAATTTCTTCAGTTCCACCTTCACCTGGAAGAAAACCAAAACAATCTGAGATGAGGAAGAGGAAGAGAAAATGACTTTTCACTGTGAACATGAAGCACATCACACCAAAGATGGAGATCAAAATCATCTTGTGTCAAATGATTGTGTGAGCCTGCAGGTTCAAGCCTACCTGCCCTGGTGAGGGCCTGGTTGGCTTGGTCACTGAGCAGCTGGGTGAGCCGTGCCCTCTGGGCATCGATGGTCTCCTGCATGGCCTTCACTCTCACCCTCAGGTTGCTGTTCTCTGTCTGCAGCATGGAGTTCTCATGGAACATGTCGCTGAAGCTCTCCACACCATCCTCACCCGCCATGCGTTTTCCCTGCAGGGAGGAAGAGCAGGCAACACAGAGAATGACTCTAAAATGAAATATATAGCCTTTAATCATATTTTTAGGCCTCCCTTTGACATGACATATTCTCTGGTTATTTCATTTTTTTCAACGTACTTCCTGCCCCCTGAACTCCTCCTCTCTCCTTACCGTCTTGTACTCCATCAGCTCCATCTGCAGCCGAGCGATCTCCGTCCTCAGAGAACTGATCTGCTGGCTGGCCTTGTCCTGGTTCACCATCACCTTGTTCTTGATGTTCCGGGCTCGGTTGGCATACTTTAATGTATTCAGCGTCTCCATGAAGTCACGGTCAGATGGACTGATGCATGCGATCATCACTGTTTGGCTGAGACAAGAAAGAAGCAGATATTTATATGTTTGTGACTTACAAATGCTGTCTGGGTCTTCAATTCTTCATTTATGACGAGTAACTGCCAAATATCAATCAATAAATCTTTATTTATATCGCACCTTTCAACAAATCAAATACAATTCAAAGTGTTTTACAAACCACTGATGGGGACGTTAAAATTAGAAGCTAATGCACACCAACCAAAAGTTCAATGAAAAAGAAATTATAAAAGATCAGTAGTAAAGATAATAGATAATTAATAAAAGTATGATATAAGAAATAAAATAAAAATACTACAAAAAACTCAATACATTGTAGTAAAATGTTAATAAAACAAAATGGAATATAGTAATGATGACAATACATAAGTATAAATAATAAAACCATACAATTATGAAACATAAATCCTATTAACAATTTTGTAATCAGTTCAGCTCACCAACCTGTTTCCTCCTAATGAGTCCTGCAGAAGTCGGGTGAGTTTGGAGTCTCTGTAAGGCACATGTGAGGCCCGCTTGCCTCGGTCACCCAAAGCACTGATTACATTCCCCAGAGCGAGCTGCAGCGACAGAGATCAGATCAAAGAGGAGAAACATATTTTAAAGTACAGTAAGAAATATATATTTTAAATTAAGTCACAAATAAATACAATACATGAACATGTGGCTCATCACTTAAGAGAGTTTGTTTTTATTCTTTGATTTTTCTTTTGAATCAGTAAACAAAGGGCCTGTCAAAAAAGTTAAACACAGCTTCATATTCTCCCAGTGCTCCACAGTCATCACTGCTTTTACCACTAAACTGATCATTCATTTTGACTGTCTGCATCTGAAAAACATCTCTAAAAACTCCAGAAAGTGAAGTAAATATGGGAAACCCTGCAATGACAGAGATAATGACAAATACCAATATTTAGCAAGTCCTTTCCTGCAAAAAGGAGGACTGCAGCTTAAGTTTCATTCAACAGATTCATTAGCACTGACAGAGCTCCAAACTGAAGCTTGTGGATGTTGGTGGATAAAAAATAGTGGAGATCATGTTTATACAGTAAATCATGCCACTTGTAGCTTTAACACTTTTTGTTTGTATGTGTTTGCCCCATATCTGTGCATTATGTTTCTGTTGTGCAGAAAACACATTTCGGAAGTTCTGCCACTAGATGGCGGTCAAACTCTGCTCTACATCACAGTGACTTTATAAATCCTGCTGGAGTGACACAGAGGAGGAAGAAGCTCACCAGTCCACAGTTGATGGAGATGCCCTCTTTGGCTCGATCGCCTGTCGCTCCGGTTCTCTTCAGCCTCTCAGAACCGGCCAGGTCCACAAAGTGAAACTTGGCTGTCAGCGTCTCGTACTCATCCATCTCAGAGTTTCCATTAGAGACTCTGTTATCAGTCTCAGTTTCTTGCTGATGGACAATGATATACACAAACACTGGTTAGTTACACAGCTCTGTGCTATCCTTGCAGTTTCCTTATCATGTTTCAAATGATACAGAGGCTGTACAAACATTGTCGGAGGCACAGACGCGGACTTGGCACAGGTGGATTGTGAAGATGGCGTGAGATCGAGAGCTCTGGACATTCATCTGCGTGCTGGCTGTGGTGCGAGACAGAGCCCCCAGCTTTAGGCACTGCATCATCTGAACAGGCAGAGAAAGAGCTTTAGATATTAACTAATACTCTTTAATATAATCTTTAGTATTTGTAAAAGCAAAGATCAGTGCAACAATAAATATATGAATAACCAAAGATTTAAAGTGTATTTGTAAAAGCCTTGTGATGGCAGAGGTCACGTTAAACATTAAACATCCTTTGAAATTAAATTTCATGTCTGAATTTGCTTTTAAAAATATTGAAAAAATGTGCAGATAAATAAAAATGAAATTAATTATGGAAAGTATGCAAAACTGTAACTTTAAAAAGACCATAGCTGGTATGTCATCAAGATGAAACCAGTGCTAACAGATGGAAAGTGATGTCCTGTTCAAAGGCTCATATTAGTTTAAAAACAAGGCAAATGCAGTTACAGAGGGCGAGATGTGTTAAACACGCTCTTTTACCTCGGCCTCGGAGGACACAGTCCGTGTTGTCACCCCTACTGTGTAGATCCCTCCGCTGGCGTCTTCATGGATCTTGATGTGAGATTTCTGCTTCATGTCTCGTGTGGAGTCAAACAGGTCCAGAACCTCCTCATTATAAAGCTTCAGGGAGCCCACACACACACAACACACACACACAAACACACACACACCACACCAACACACACCAACAACTCACACACACACACACACACACACACACACACACACACACACACACACACTTTAACTAGGCAGATACATCACTTCATGGATCTAATCATCAAAATTCAATTTTTTTCAAATGATTTCAAACCTTCATAATGTTATCTTAAATTACATTTAATAATTACTGTTAATAAACAGTACAGAGGTAAATAAAAATGGTAAATAAAAATATTACTCAAAAAATGAAGTTAGCAATGCTCTTTATTCAACCTTAAGTAGTGCACACTGCCCCAACCTTTTCAAATAAGAAAAGGCAGCCTGTATTTTGGCCGGTCGATGAAACACTGCTCATTCAGCTCAGTGCTTTGAGTTCACAGTAATAACTGAAGAGGAGTGAATCGACATTTTTATCCACTCAGGTCTTCTCTTATTCGACAGCTGAACAATAACAGGACAACGTTTAACGAGACTTTTAATCAGCCTGAAACTTGAGGTAGACACGTTTCCCCCACCTACAGTAAAAAACCACGCTCATTTGCTCATTTACATAGTAACATTTTTTAAAGTACCTATCCAGCCATTAAAAGTGCAGTCGGTGTGTACTGAAATGATGCTGGCTGTAAGAAATATTTCAGGGCCTGATTAGTAATCAGGTGATAGAGTAGTGCTGGAAAAAAAAAAAAAAACCCACACAAAGGCCAAGTACAATTTCATTAGCGTCAGACTGAAGCATTTGTTTGGCGATATTTGCCTTGATTAAATAAAAGCTTCATGGTCAAATATCATTATCACCATCCACTGCCAACAGCACAGAGATTCATCCCTGACTGCTAAATAAAGAATCTGTTAAACCTGCAGTGACATTTTCTTTGTGCCTTTTATTTACACTAAACACCCAGAACAATGTGTACCAATGGTACTATGTAGAGAAATATTTTCAAAATGTAGAATGAAAATAATCTAGGAGATTGCTGGAATGTCCTGCATTTCCTGTAATATTTTGTTTCAATATCAGCCTATGTAGTCACATTCAAGCAGTCCTTCAATTCAAATCTAAAGAATATGAATAGTAACCGCTGGAGACTCATGTCTGGAACCATCACCATCTGCCTTGTGATTTCTGTGCATATCGATATTTTGTGGCCACAGCTCATCCACCTCTCCAGTTCCAGGTCCTCTCTAGGAATATGAACACTGTCACAGTCTGACAGACTGGCACAACTGTCTGCTCACATCATTCCCGTTAACTCTTCCTGTCCAGACCACCCCATCCCGACCATCACCGCCACCCCCTCCTAACCCCCCGATGACAGCTGCTGCAGTTCAATTGTCAGTGTGGATGTTTTCAAATGATGGAGCGCCAGTGTCAAGGCTTGTTAAACTAGCAGTGTCAACAATATAAGCCTGACCCATGACATCTCTGTAAAGCCTGGCCTAGTGCTAGTGAGAGAAGATTTCATTTTATTTGTTTGATTTAGTTTAGGTAAAACATTTATGATGACATATCTGGGTGTGTACCTCAAGGAATTGGGCGTTAATCTTAAACTCAGGTACGGGGCGTCCCTGCTCCTGGGCGGCCTGGCGGCGTTCCTCAATGCCCTTGAAGAGGTGGTGGACGGCGCGCGGGATGATACCCAGCTCCTCATCTGAGATGTTGACGTCAAAGCCTGTTCCCATGGTGTATGTCTTCCCTGATCCCGTCTGGATGCGGGAGAGAAAATGTCATACAAGAAAGAAAAAAAAAGCATTGTTAATGACATGAAATATCAGGGTGACCACGCCTGCACATTAACAGGGAAGGTCTTGGGAGTCAGACTGCATATGTGAGAGGCCTTTTATTGCTCCACAGGGTTTAGTTTTGTCCGGTTATGTCAAGGAAGAAGAATGCATGGAATGAAATACAGAAAAGTTGATCTTTTCAAAACTACTGATGGTGAATTTTATAGGAAAGCAATGCTAAATGCTTATTTAAAGATAGATATTTTAGAACTAACTTGATAAAAGTATTTATCTAAAAGCTTTTTTTTCCTGAATGATTATGTTTGTTGATGTAGTAGCAGACTTATCAGCCTTCATATATAACAAACTAGCATGGATTTTGTTTTAATGCTTTATTGTCATATCTGATTTGAAAATACTGTTTTATTTAAAAAGCATGCAGAGATGTGACTATTGCATTGAGTGTTGGTCTAAAACCATGGACATGAATCTACTGCTTCACCAGGCTCATCTCTTCTGGTTTCAGGCTTTTCATTGGGATTTCCTCCCATTCAGTGAGGTTGGCCACTGATGTTGAGTCATAACATCTGGGTCACAGTCAGAGTTTCGGTTCATCCCAACGGTACTGGATGTGGCTGAGTTCAGTTCTGTGTAGGCGAGGCAAGTTCTTTCACACCCACTCTTTATGGACCTGTCTTTGTGAATGATGGCCTTGTCATGTGGAAACAGAAACGGGTCTTCCCCAAACCTCTGCCACAAACTTAGAAGAGTGCTATTGTCTAGAATATCATTGTTTGCTGTAGCAGTAAGTTTTCCCTCACCTGGTACTGAGAGTCCAAATCATGAAAAAGAGCCTCAGATAAGACAGAAATGTCAACAGTACACTCTGTACATCAGTTTATACAAATAAAGAATGATCACTATTATAACTTATTTATTTCTGATTGACTTGCTTTTACTTTGGATTTTCTATTTTAAAAAGGTGATTCTTTACTTCCTATGTTTGCATTTTGACATCCCCTAAAGACACATGAACCCATTACATTTACCCAGGGGATATGTGTGATGCATGTGTTTGGAGAGCAGGTTTTTCCTGTCAAGAAAATATGTGGCTCTTCAAAAACGCTGTTTCACTGTGTTGAGTATATTGTCAGTGGAGATATTGGTAATAATCCTAAAAACATTTACTTTAAATGATTGTTTATGATTTAGAGTACTGAATAGGCATGCTAACCTTCAGCACTGTATGTTTAGCGTTGCAAATAGAAGAAATGAAAAATTCTCCTTTTAATTTTTGAGACCTTTTTCCACATCATTACTGTCTGTTTATATCTGCAACCCAACCAGACAGAGTTCTTGTGATGCAGCCGAGTAGGTCAGTGAATCTAAATCTAGATTAGTCCCAGTAAAGCCACAGAGGCGAACAGGTCTGATCCAGGCCAAACCGACTGCAGTCTGTGCGAATGTGCTTTCAGAAGTAGGCCAGCACTGACAGAAGCAGTTACTGGGGAGATACGGGTTAATATGGACATGCATTAAACATGTATAGCTGTCTAAAAGGTGTGTGTGCACTTGACTTCACTGTGAATCCAGTGAGTGCCGTACAGCAGGAGCACTGTCGCCACGGCAACCTAAGCGGTAGGGGAGGTAAAGGGGGAGAAGGGGCGGTGATGAGGCCCAAACTTGCATGTTATTTACATGTGGTGAACTGGTGATGGAAACAAAGAGGGAGGGTGAAAAGAAAGGGGAGATACTGAAGAAAAAGAGGAGCAGGACTAAAGCTATCTGCTGCTCTCTACTATCCATTAAATGTGTAAAATAATAATACCCCGAAGCCAAAGGTAACATATTCAACTTGTTTTCCATAATTAGCACAGCTACTCCACAAACTTCCCACATACCTCCTGACAACTGCAGAAGTACACTGCTCTATTGTAATACTACAACTGCTACTTCTGTGTACTCTCATTTCATGTCTATTCATCCTGAAGGATGAATAACCCACTCCCCTCTGCTGCTCTTCCTGAGGCTTTTCCTTTTATTGCTGCAGTTTTCTACTCTTTCAAATATAAGGGCTGACTGTGTTAATGCTGTAAAGCATTCTTTTGGCCAAATAAATACAACATTTTGCCATATTATTATACATACACTAGTATATTTTTGAGAACTGCACTTCATATCTGATAAAATTAAGCTAGAGCTAGTACCAGTTAGTGTATCTCTAAGACACTAAGTAACATTTATATGTTGTTTTTTTATTCTATTCATTTATGTAGTCGTTTTTCAAATCTGCAGACAGAGCAAGGCTAGCTGTACCCCCGTTTCCAGTTTTTATGCTAAGCTAAGCTTACTTTCTCCTATCTCAGCTATCAAATGCAGTACGCTTGAGCAAGTAAGATTATTTTCTTAAAATGTCAAATTTTCCATAAAAACTACTGCTGGACAAATACAAAGTCACCGAGGTCTAAATTCCACAACAGAAGTCTGCTCTAGTCTCCTTTTACACAAATGTCAATGCTCTTCATCACTGAAATGCCCCTTTCTCTTTATCGCCCATTTCCCTACATTCACCCAGCTATAAAGCACCATCAGCTCTGCAGCTGTGATACTAAGAACAAAGACTCGCCTGTCCGTATGCAAAGATTGTGGCGTTGTAGCCCTCTAAGCAGCCCTCGATCAGCTTCTCGGTGCAGGTGGTGTAGATGGCGTCCTGCTGGGAGTCCATGTCAAACATGTAGTCGTAGGTGAAGGCCTTGTCTTTGCCCAGGATCACCTGGGGCTCCCCAGGCATCACATATGTACAGATGTGGCATCCTTCTATCTTCTCCCTGGCCAGCTGAGGGCGAATCCTACAGCAAACAAAAAAGAGACAGAGGTCAGAGCTTGTGGAGGTATACAATGAGGACATACTCTCCCTTTTAGTTCATGTTAAACGTGTGATACAATTTTAAATTGTTGTGCACACAAGATTTTGAAGAAAATAGAGGCTTCTGGCAAAAACTACCTGACGGATACCTCAAACTAAATCTTAAAATGTTATGTTAATCCAATCTGGGCAAGAAAAATACAGCGTAAAGCAGAAGAAAATGTTGGCATCACTCAGGCAGTAATTGAACAAAATTCCAACCCCACCCAAACTACTAAGCCAAAAAAAAAAAAAAAGATTTAAAAAAAGAAGATCATGTTGAAGAAGATGATTCATGTTCTGCTGTAGTTCTGCAATCTACAATCAGTGTAGTTCAAATATAAAGGAGAATATTGACAAAACCTCACAGAAAAGCTACAAATAACATTGACCTGTCAATATTTGATCAAAGTAGCAAAGACGAGATTTACAGTATTACAGTCGGTCAATGAAGTACAGGAAAAAAAGCAAACGGAAACATAATGTTTATAAGACCATTTTAGTCGCTCCTTAGTGTTGCAGTATTGAATTACTTGTGGCTTTCATAAGTCAGTAATCTTAAGTATAGAGAAGATCCTAGACAATCCTATAGATCAGTGTCAAGATCGCTCAGGGCACATTTTAATACATCAGTGTCATGTTAAATAAAGCCAATCTAAATCCAGTCCTTTTCATCTTTGCTCAACTTAACTGAGTTTTGTTCACCTCAGCCTAACAGTGTTTCAACATGCTGTCCTTTATAACTGAGCTCTATAGAATGAGAACTCAACTCCATATGCAAGAATAGACTGTATGAACGTGAAAAATGATTTGGATGTACCAGTACCACTGATGATGTGCTACAACAGTTAAAAAAGCTCAGTCTTAACTTGACTCAAACATCTACAGCGCATGGATTTTTTACACTGTTGTTTACAACAATAGACTCTTGAGTATAGGGAGTGGCCCCTCTTAGTGTTCAAAACACAGGACACATCAAAACAGGATGTGCAGTTGCTATAGCTGCTAATCAAGTACAATGATTTCTTTGGGGATCAAACCTGTGAATAACATTATAATCTTACTAATCATGCTGCTGAATAAGATAGCACAATCATGACGCTGCACCATTAAACAGTAAACTGGAGACAGAGTTAGTTTGTTTGTTCACACATGGTCAGTTTAGCAATGCATTAGTGGATCCATGTTTTTGGCACCCAGCCATTATAAACACATTAATCAAACCTCCGTCAAATGTAAATGCAGAAATGGTTTGATAGGAAAATTGTTTTTTTTTTTCCTTTTCATCCTGTTTCATCTGCTGCAGATGTGTGCTGCAGAGTGCAGGGTCAACATCATACACTGACCCAATACTTGACCCACAAAACCTCCCAGCTGGGTTAATATGTACTGCTTTAGTGTATCAGTCTGTCTGCCTGACATGCTGAATGTTAGTAATGTTGGTCGACTGAAATCTGGTAGGGATTAACTGGTTTAATGTGGATGTGAGCGAGGGAGAACCATGTGTGTTCATTCTGCAATGAAAGTGAGCATTTATTTCTTCTGTGAAAGAAAGGTGGTGGAACAAACAATGTAAGAAACACGCCAAGACACACACACACACACACACACACACACACACACACACACACACACACACACACACACCATGTAGATAATAATAAAAAAGTTCAATACAACCTTAGGGAATTCTTGTCTAACATCACCAAATTACCCTGTCCTGACTTTCTAATACATGAATCACATTTCAGTTAAAAATAACCTTCAAAATTTGGTGATGGTTACAACTGTTATATATAACCACAGCTATGTTAAAGTATTGACATTATATATAACTAGGGATGCACCAAAATGAAAATTTTCCACCGAAACTGAATAAAATTAAATAAAAATTAAATGGTTGGCCGAATACCGAAACCGAATATGAAATGCGGTTGGTAAATTTTTCAATATTTTTTTACTATTGCATAAATAGCCTAGAATAAATTTGTAGACATGTTTTTTCAAAGAAAGTAAATGTTTATTTAATATCCTTCAAATATTCCAGTAGAATTTCCAGTTAGTATAATTATTATTTCATTTATATTGTTAGAAAGCCCATGTTGTTTTAATCACTCTTAATTTGTTCTTGAAAGAAATACTATTTAGTTTTATTATATTTCCGATGAATTTCTATTTTTCCCACGTTCATGAACGCATCATAGTCATTCCGAGAGCAGTGTATGATGTATTTCTTGCCTGTGTTTTTCCTATATCCTGCATCGTGGGTTTATTGTGTGTGAATGAGAAAAGAATCAGCAACCGTGGCCAGATCACCGCACACGTTGTTTCATTGCATCAATTGCATAACGCCACTATTCGGCTTTACTATTCGGCCACTTCACCGAAAGCCGAATGTGGCATTTTTTGCAATATTCGGCCGAATACTTTCGGTTGGCGAATATTCGGTGCATCCCTATATATAACCATAGTTTATTGATGTATTGGTTATGGTTATGACAATGGTTATGAGGAACTCTGCAGCTGTTGCCTTTTCTTAAGGCTTAATCACGAGCTGAACTTTTCCTCTATATTTTTCTGTGCCGTGTCCATACAGGTGTTTTCTTAAGAAAACTGCAATTTTAAGGTTTTTGACTGTAAAGTATACTGTGCATTAATTTGATAATTCAATGCAATGTTGTCAAAATGTGTCATATTGTGATATATACATTAAGCATTGGAATTTTTTTTATTATATTACTGTAACTGATCCCTATTAAAAAATGTCTCCCCTTGTTTTTAGCAGGTTAGCAAAAAGATTGGCACACCATCGTTTCTTATTGTTAACAGATTCAAGACATTTATTGAATCAGCACATCAAACTCATGTTTTAAGTCCCTTCAGACCTCCCGCTAAGTGTAAGCTGAGTAGAGATAATGAGAACATAAGAACTCAAAAGCTCTGTAGGGACCAAAACATTTGATGTACTGCTTCAATAAATATCTTCCACAAGCAGTGTGCAGGAATCTACTTCTGTACAAGATACTGAGCTTGTCTGGGTTAACCTCACACTTCGCCTTGATTCACTTCCTCTGATGTAGTAACCATCAATCCTAAATCTCAAGGACCACAACTTAACATTTATGCCAGGAACTGATTAAAGCAATGCAAGTCATTTACTGGTAGGAGGAAAAAAAACAGAGTCAGGATATCTCAAACGTCAAATCAGCAACGAGAAAGTATCACTTTAAATAAACTCTTCTCACGGGTTCAGCTCCCAAACAAGCTTGGAAGAAAAGCACCTGACAGCGAGCCTGCTGGTCTCTCTGTCCTTTGTGGATAAGGGCCTCATTGTGCTTCCAAGTTCAGGGGAAAACAATGCTGTGAGGGGAGTACAGTGCAACTATTGTGTCCATCTGTGTGACACTGGATCCCAGAGCTGACACCAACGCCACGGCTGCAGGATTACACGGCTGGACGGAGGCGAGGGAGGAGAGGTAATGTCCTGACTGGAGGTCATGACATGTCCACAAATAACGACACAAGACAGTCATTGAGTGGGGGTAACAGATGAAAGGTAGCACCTAAAAATGCAAACTATTCTTTATTCTTCTGTTGGCTGTTTCTGTTTGGTCCTTCACAGAGTCATCCATTTTCATTAACCTGACTGCTTATGATTGTCATCAAGGAATTCTGGCTAATTTTTCTGTTCTACATTTGTCTCAAGACTTTCATGTCAAAATATAGCTGATTTTTCCAGGCAATCTAATTCTGCAATCAATCTACAGTTTCTATTGACAGCTGAAATAGCTGCATTGAAAAAAATAAAGATATGAACATAATGAATCATGTGAGACTCAGGCCTGCTGAATAATGAAAAAGAAAATGAGCAAACTCAGCACATCATGAAGCTGCTTCAGTATGGAGTCCTGCTGACAGTAGATTTTAGGGGAGTTTTTAGGTTCAAAGTTTAAATTTACATTTGTTTTGTCAGCAGAGCAGATTTGTATCTTTAATACAAGAAAATAAGCCTTAGTTTGAATTGAATTAGGTGCACAGCTTACCAAAATCAGTAACATGACTGAAGATCCTTAAATCCAGGCATGTCCACATTGCCTTTTTTATTTTATTATGGTTATTGACACAACAGGGTGCAATCATGAAAATAAACACACTGGAAATGTGTTTGGAATTAACTTTTTTGCTCAGTGACCTGCATTGTCCGGATTCTATTTTCAGACTTAACAACCACTGTCCTGAATTTTTGTCCCAAAGGTTTCATATATGGTGATGGTACATACATTTACATACTCACACTACAATATATTTTAATATATTTCTCACCTTTTCCATGTCGGTCTGAATAAGACACAGAATTTATCACTCGTCGCTTAAATAGGTCTGAAAAGCCGCTAAAGCAAGTTGTCAACACTAGGTCTGACTAATTTTGTGTGTGTGTGTGTGTGTGTGTGACATAGCATAGAGCTTGTGCCAGAGCTGCCTGACATTTGATGAAAATGATACAGGCCTGCAGTACTTCACAAAGCATAGACGTAATAATGTCATTTGTAATGATAAATGAATCTACTGTCCCAGAACTGTCCCAGACTGTGTCTTTGTGTCCCAGGTGCTATGTTTATTGTCCCCTGAACAGAACATCTTTGACTTCGAGTGCTGACTATTTAAAATCATCATTTTTATATATATATAATATAGATATATATATATTATATATAGATAATAGATAATATATATATATATATATATATATATATATATATATATATATGATGGCTAGTTAATTAGTTTCAAGAGTGTCTTTTCAGTCAATGTCTGACATTTCTGAGATTCTAAAGTATAACTGTGTGTCACATCCTAAAAACATAGACATATTCAAATATCTTACATATTTTAATAAAATGGGACAAGAAAGTCACTCTCCTGAAATCTCTTCAAGGTAAAAGTGTTTAGTAATAACCGTCACATTAGCGAGCAGAGCTGCCTTCAGGTATGAGTGAGAGTAGCTGTGTGGATGTGAAAATCATAAATCCTCAGAGAACAAACCATGTGTGAACAAGACTACACAAAGAAACAGAACAAATCTCTTTAATCCGTCTCAGTAACTCGACAGAGCTCGTGTTCTATTGTTTGGATCTAACAGTGAAACAATAAACGTGATCCCTGTCAGAAAATCAATTATCTCCCATGTCAAATTTGTCGTATTCAACCAATTACATGTTTCCTTGGCCTGTTAAGAGTGTTCTAGAAATCTAATCCTTACCAGTCACCACAAGGGGAGTCTTTGTTTCAGACAATTTAGCTCACTAATTGGGTGTGTAATCCTGTCTGTCTCTCCCGAAGTACTTTCACACCCGGGAATCTGATGGCATTTCCATAATTTACTCTTTTCATCTGCACATGCAAAGACTTCATGCTGTACCATCATCTCATTAAAGCAAACATTAATAGTACGGTTTAGTCTAAAGTAATTAGAACAGAATTTGTCAGGTTTTAAATGGTTTTGGAGCATAGACGTTATACACCTTAACAGAAACACAGACCAAAATTTCAATCATATTAGCAAATTTGAGATATTTATCACAGTGATATGAACATTTTGTGTTATTGTTTCATAGTTTTCCATATTAATGATATCAAGCACATTTGAAATAAAACAAAGAAAGTTGTTGTTTTGAAGTAAATCTAAAAAATATGGTGGGCTTGATTTCACCTGACACACTAAATAAGGCTTGATGGCAGCTCATTAGTTATAATTAAGTATATTTCTTTAATAAAATATATTATTAATTAATAATAAAATAATAATATTGTTCAAAATATAAAATGTTTAAAAGGGAAATGCACTACGTGGATTTAGACTTTGTTTGAGGAAATGTGTGTCAATTCTGATAGGAAAGTTAAAAAAACCTGCCTGAATTAACAGCCACGTCATTAGCCAGGAGTTTAGATCAATAGATCTCATTGATTATCAATAATAATCACTGAAACTAAAGTGGTCTAATATGTAAACTGCACAGTAAACTGAGCTTCACTATATCCATACAAGAGCCGTTAAAAACAGTTGTGGTGACTCTTATTTTAGGGCCAATGGATTTTGAGCGTTAGGGGAGGAGCTGAGGTCAGAGTTCAGGTGAGGGTCAGGGTCAAGGGTCATGATGTCTCTGCAGCACAGACTTGTAGTCTGGCCATCGTCAGCCAGTAACAGATTCAGATACAAACACAGCAGGGTCCGAAACAGCAGAAACAGATATTTGGAGCTCTTTATTAAAGTGACTGTTAGCATGATGACAGTTTTGGTTTCAGGCCTTTCTATTACAAAGGTTCAGTTAAAGATGCTTCATTTTCTTTGAATGTTTTATCGGTACTTTCTAAAAATACTGCCCATTTATAGTTTCTTTCTGAGCTGTTGGCAGCTATGAACACCGGAGCACGCCCAAACCTGCCGTAACACACCCCCTAATCTGTCCAACCCCTGTCAAACCTCCTCCTCGCTGCACTCAATAAATCACTGTGGGTGCCACACGTCACAGCAGGGGAGGGCTGAAGGATATACAGTAGAGGTGTGAGAGTGTGTGCTGTCTGAGACGGCAGTCTATGAATTCATTTCAGCTTCATCTACTGTTACACTTATCCGAGATTTACGGATGTGGTAGACATAGATGGCGCCAAATAAATTTTTAGAAATGACAAGTAGACAGAAAACTCATATTTCACGTTTCTATCTAAAAAGATTAACGTCATTATTGACATTATTGGAATTTCCATTGTTTGTTTTTATTGCACTTGTATAAAACTGCTCCAGTAAATATTAAATTAGTGAATAAAATGAATTCTGTCATTCCCATAATCCAATGATTATTAGAGGGCAACCTATACTGATGTCGATATCAGGGGGGGGAAATTATTATTATTATTTTTTTTTTTTTTGCAATAATGCTGCACACAGCTGCAATCAACTTAAATCCAATACGTAGCCAACAACAGTGGAGAGGCACACATAAATAAATGACAAAAAATAAGAAATATATGCAAAATATCAGATAAAGATAAATGCATGCTCATTCATTGAATTTACTATACTGTGATATGTATGTCATCTGGATATGATTACCTGTGTTGAGATATGAGGTTTTGGTCATATCGCACAGCCATAACTAATAAGAGAATCAGCAGCTTTTTCTGCATTATTATGCACTGCTTTATTTATGTTGGCAAAGAGACAGAGAGCTGTACTGTAGACTCTACAGTACAGTACAGAATCTACAGTGTAGAGAACTTGTCTATTGCTTAGAGAAGATGAGAAAAAAATTCAGAGCAACCTTTGTTCGCGCGCACACAAATCACAGCTACCCTTACAAAAGCTAAAGTTCCACTCGCAGTGGTCTCTACAGACTTTGGAGTAAACAGGCCAAATCTTTATGTGGCGATTTGCTGAGAGCAGCAGTGCGGCAGCTTGGGATGTCGTCACCTGCCGCCATCTCACTGTCCTTCATAAAGGACAGACAATTAAGCCTGTGAAGGACGGGGAGGAAGAGTGTGTGCAAAAGAAAGAATAGGTAATCAGAGAGAAAGTGTGTGTGTTCCTCTATTATACACTTGGATCACTGCCAGACACTGCAGGCCAATGTGTACGTGCCTCCTTGTGGTTGTAATCGTATCGAGGCAGCAGGAAAGTAGTTTGACAGTAGTTTGATAGGGCCGCTAATTGCTCCAAGGCAGTCAGCCTTCACCTGTTTCCTTTGTCACCTTTGACTCACTGTGGGAAACACCACAAAAACATTTTAGCAACACATCATGTGCCAGAAGGGCAGGGTTTGCTTTTACAATTTAATGATCAAAACAATTCAGAACTGGTCAGGTAAGTTGCAAAGTACAGGAACACCTAACTTAATTACCTTGGAAGCTCTTTGCTGCTGTTTGTCTCAATCTGCCTGTCAATCACTGTCACTCAGATAGAAAACCTTGCACATCTGTCCTTGGGTGAACTTTAAGCGTGCGTGTAAGGCAACCTCAGAAAAGGACTTTCAAACCCCTCAGCAAAGAGATCATGGACTGAAAAAGGACGCTTCTTATCCAAAGCACCTTACAAGCAGAGTGATGACAGGAACACTGACCACATAAGACATGACTGTTTAATAAAAGTGAAGGACGATGGACAATAACATTGATGCAACATGCAATAACTGGGGAATCCCAACTTGTCGTCAGTGCTGACTTGCGGTAAAAGGTTTTACAGCTGAGGTTTTAAACAAAGCTGGTCTTTCTTTAATCGAGCTCTGATTTCAATTTGTGAGTAATATTATTGCACAGATTTTTGCTCCATCACATTAAAGGTTTTTGTGGTTGTATTACTTGTGGTTGTAGCCTACAATTGTAATACTCTCCTCTACACTAGATTAACACCAAAGATATAGTAATATAAAAAACATTAAACTGTCTCCAGTTCCTTCTTCAAATACTCTCTTCTAACTCATAACTACAGCTGTTTCAGTGAGGTCTGGCTTTATACAGAACATTTTTTATTATATTTCACTGCACACACGCATGCACGCACACACACACACACACACAATATAAAGACAATACATGCTGGCAGTGGTTACATGTTACACTTATAAATCACCTCAGCGGTGCAGGGATTAGTGCAGCAGAGCCCAGCTGACGTGTATGTCAATGGGGGGTTGTGTGCAGGTTTAAAGAGAAAGACACTGTGGGAGCTGAAATGATATCTGGCTTTCACAAAACTGTGAAAGGCTTAAAGCATGTGCGGGTTTTAAGGCGAGCGAGGCACCCCGCCGTGCAGATGCAGGACAGTGAGATGCAGAAGTGGATGTTAAGACGCAGTCCTGGTTTTTACAGCGTGTTTGCTGACTGCTGCAGTTTGGCTACAGTGAGAAAAAAAAGACAAAAAACTGTCTGCAGTACCAGAGCTGGGTAGATGCATGACAAAGATCCTCTGCGGTTTGGTGGATTCTTCCCAAGTGCCTTGCAGTACAATAAGACGGTACATTTTTAGTATCAAAAACCCTGCTCGATGTGGTTTCATGCTCTACCCATCCAGCCAGACAGGACCACCTACTGCACCAGACAAAGAGCCGAGAGCACCGGCTACTTTTACTGAACACCAGGCCACAGACGGGCTGCAGGAAAACCACAATCTGTGCATCAGTCAAAAACAAACCCAGCACTGAGAAAAGCTTCAACTTCATATCTGTGGAGATTTAATATTTCCTAATATTGCACCGATGTGTGTTTATATCTGTACAGTCTGTGCTCTGTGTAACAGGAAAGATGTGGTTGCCATGGTGACCGGCAACAGAAGCCAAGAATTAAAGTCATAATCCAATCCCAGCGGGATATAATGCTGGCCCTGCCGGCTAAAAGATGCCAGGAAGAGGGGCATGGGAGGGAGAAGCTTGCTCAGCATCTTGCCCCCCGTCAAAAGACTTCAGGATGAGGTTAATTCACTGCCAACCCGACGGGTGAATAGACCACCACAGCATTTTCTCTGTGCCATCCATCCTCGTGACTAAAGCGTGAGCATCAAACAGGCTTTATCATATAATTACTCCTGACCCACAGGGATCATTTTACCTCTTTTTAAGTATAACCACTTAGCCAGGCCGTAGTTATACACTTTTAATTGCGCAAAAAGACCAACTCGGCCTGGATTAAACATCCAACTTACATTTAAAGGATAGAAAATATTAATTAGGCCAATGTAGAGTTGGAGAGTCAGCTTCAGGTCCAGTGTTAAGACCTTCTTCAGCATCTGTGCTTCATCTATTAAATCCAGTTCTGAAAATAGACATCAGTGAGTGAATTCAGTTTAAGTCAGAATCAGCTACTTCTAAAACCATTCAAATAATAAATACCAAAATCTTTTTTATAGAAGCAGTCAAATATAAAGGTCAATAAAGCCCAAAATCAGCTGTATCATATTAAACCCTTCATCCTCAAGAACAATAAACGTGCCTTTAAAACTGTCAAACATCTTAATGCCACAACCTGAGGGGACGTGGAAGGGTTCCATGTACTTAAGTCCTTCGTTTCTTTTCCCAATCACTTCAACATAAACAAAAGGCTGTTTTAGAAACAGACTTCATAATTTGACATCAGTGGACAGCCTTATAATGAAACCGGTAAACGCTTGTGTGTGTGTGTGTGTGTGTGTGTGTGTGTGTGTGTGTATATATGTGTATGTGTAGTGTGTATGTGTATGTGTATGTGTATGTGTATATAATATCTATATATATATATATATATATATATATCATGAAATATTTTTCAGACTGTTGAAAGCAGCACAGACTACGTTGTAAGAACAGAGGAAATCGTGTAATCTGTACATAATTTTTATTCAAAGGAGTAAACGGCTGCTGATGTTAAGACAACATGTAACGTTTTCTGTGGAAAAGTAAATAACTGTATTTATCAACATAGTATAATACAAAATTTTGTTGTTTTGCTTTCAATAAGAAACCTCAGTTTTACGTGAGAATGCTTCGGCTACAAGTAGGAGACCCATTTCTGTTTTACTGTCATTCAACAAGTGAAGCAGTAACCACTGCTTTCATCAGCTCAGTTGTTCGCCTGCTGATTATTAAACAGAGCAAAGTGCAACTGAAGCAAAGCATTTTTAAACTGGGTTAATCTCCACAGACTTGTCACTAGGTGTGTTACAGAGCAACAACAAATACAGAGAGCAAACTCACATACTCTTACACGAGGCCAGAGCTTGTAAAAACAAGACACACAGGACAGGACACACTCAATGTGTTTTTTAATGTTCATGGAGGCCAACCCTGCCCCACTGCTGACCTGATTGGCTCATCTTCATCTGATAAAGCTGTGGCTATGCATGGATATCCCACTGAACCTAGAGCTTGGGGGCCTTTTGGAAAATGTGCTTTCAAAAAACAAACAAGGCTGTGCCAAGGCCTTGTGGCACACTGATAACGGCTTTACTGCTTCCTGCAGGTCAAAGGTCAGGGAGCAGACCACCCCATCATTATCAGGGGTGGGGAAGGTTAGACAACAGGAGGTGTCAGCAAAGGATCATCTGTAGCTGTCGACATGCATACACTGAGCCTTTCTTCCTCTTAATGGCACACGTGTGAACACATGCAAATGAATTTTCAATACGGGCTTGCAGGTGATGAAAAACAGACTTTGGTTGTCATATTAGTGTGCAACAGTGCATTTGGCAGCTTAGTGTATTTCTAAATATATCTAACATCAGTCATAACTAATTTTGTATTTAATAATTCCAGCTCGCTTTGTTAAATTAGCTTGAGCTTAGATAACCAGCAAACAACATAGACCAAATAGCAGCTGCTGATTTGTGCCGACTCTTCTCTAGATACTCCACGCTAGAGAACAAACAACACCAGTGCTAAAGATAACAGGCATTTAAAAATGTCCTAAATTTAGTGTTTGTTTCTGAATATGGAGTATTTTTTTTGGTCATAACTACAATTAAAAGGCCAATTTTCCTGAAACTAAAGCTCCTTTTCATGTTTTGTTTTATTCAGATTCATACTGACTGAGCCAAGGGTTTAAGTTAAAGTCACATGGATTTGTTACGTGAAAGTTTACAGACATTTGTGGCAAAGACAATCAAACCGTACCACTCCTCTTTAAAATCCTCAGGCATGTCTCATTGTTCTGTTTAAAATCGCCTGTTCACACTTGCCACACCAAATCTTACTGAAGCGTAACATGTCCTAGAGTTCGATCCAAACAATGGCTGGTGTGAAAAGATGGCAGCTTTCACTTTGAAATATCGCATTACTGAAAACTGATGGTCCAGCACTGTGTTTTAAGCCTGCCTCTTTTTCTAGCCTGGTTGATACACTTTATTTGTGGTGCGCTATGAATGACGCCTTTTCAGGAGTGGAAACACGCAGACGTGTCAAACCTAATATGAGCGGTGTTTAATTAAATTTGGATCCTCCAGCACAACAAATAAACTTTTACTGCATACAGTTATCTGGTATTACTAATATAGGGCTGTCAATGTAATGATACCAAGCATCTCATATGACAGCATTAAAACAGCTAGCAATCATTAGCAATTAAATCAGTCGACATCACGACAAACAGAATTACAAGAGACTCATACTCATAGAGATTCATACAAGTGATGCTCATGCTGCAGAAGAGTTAAATATGAGCAACAGTACAAGATGATGTGTTATTACAATAACTATGATCTGTGGATGTTTGAATTTGCACATTGATATTTAACTGCACATGGACACGGAGACAACTTGTGCACGATTACAAGCTGGTAGACCACGTTTACATGAATGACAATGGTTAGTTGTTGCATTGCAACCTTTGTCTGTTCTGGGCAACTGCGGAAGACCCACTCACTCTGGAGATATAAAAGGCAAATTTTAAAGTAACAAAAAAATAAATATATATATTTTCATATTATATAATTTTTTTTCTGCTTATACACTTATGAAAACAAAGTTTTGCATATTATATTCTATGGCTATAGAAAGAAAATGGAGCCCCCGAAATGTTACACTCTGGACCCTTAATGGTGTGCAATATTATCCAGTAGCTGCAATAATTGTAATTATGAAATGACTAATAATTTAAAAAAAAGGTAATGTATCATTCAGGTGAATATTCAATACGAGGATTCCTCTCTGACAGCTACAGAAACATTCTACAAAGGCACATCTTTGACAGTAAAGGAGTGAGGAGAGGCGTTTAATAGCATGCCACAAAAGGTCCCAGCCAGATGTGAATCTCGAGGTTAACGCTCACAGCCTTCACCACTTTTCTATTACTTCTGTATACACTACTTCAGCATTCAAAAGCCTAATGTACCTGCAGTTGAATAGATGGGTCAGTCACCCTTCCCTAAACAGAACTATTAACTCGAAATGAGTTTTTGTGTCACATAAATACTCAAATGCTGATGAAGAAGCAGAAGCTTTCCAAACTCTGAATTTAAACAAATGCATAGCCAGCAGTCCAACACTAATGCTGCTCTCATTGCAGTTGCAAAGGTGACATTTGAATGCTGTACAACCTTTTTTACAGTAACAGCAGCACGTCCTGAGTCAAAGGGGTGTTTCTGTTTGCTTATATATCAGGTTATGATATGATTCCTCTCTGGCAACAGCCTCAGAGCTACAAAGCTTATTTCATTGCTCTCTACACTTCTTCAGCTTTAAACAACCTAATGTACCTGCCGTTGAATAGATGTGGCACAGATAATAAGCTCAAATCAGAATGGCTGCATAACAGAGCTTTGATAAGTCTCCACAATATTATCAACAGGTATGTTCAGTCCAAAACCTATAAACAGTCACCTCAGACAAAATAAATATGATATCATCCAATTTACCAAAGAAAAGTAGAGAAATAATAATCGTGTGAAGTGTTTGGGTGCATGTATGGAAATTCCTCAAAAATTCCACTTCACTGTCTGGATCACGGAGTCGGGCCTGGACTCCAGTGTCATTCAACCATGTGGTGTTGACACGGGAGTCTCATCTCTGTGTCAACCACACGCCGGTGACACAAAAGCTAGCCCTGAAAATGTGGCCGGAGCGTGTGTTTTTATGCATGTGTGCGTGTGCGCACGGGGTGGGTGAGGGACACATCAGCCCGCCGCCATCTGCAGCTTTCAAGGCAGCCAGATAGCAGATAATAGGTTGAGTAAACAGTCGAGGTCAAGTGGAAGTCTGTTCGGCTCCGCAGTTAACCATTTGCATCTCTGTCAGATATGACTTTATCTTTGGCCATTATTTGCCGGTGGGCGGCCAATCAACACTAAACGTTTAACAAAGACACCACCCATGTTGAGCGTTCACACCTGCAGCAAAATTTAAATTACCAACACCTCATGAATATGCAGATTCAGACAGCTGCTACGTGATGCCAGCAGGTGGTGAAGGTTCATTTGCATATGCCGCCTTCAGCGCTGTTTAATCCACGCCAGCATTGGAGGTGCAAGACTGTCTGACGCACGGGAAGGTGTCTGACTACCTCACTGTACGAGGGGTGTGAGGAAGCTGCTCTATTGTTCCAGTGGCTGCCTGCACACAGATCACAATCTCAGAGCTTTGCAGTATTTCCATTGTCAGTTAATTTTGCGATTAATCGTTTTGTCCAATGTCAGAAAAATGTCCATCACAGTTCAAAACACAAAGACATACAGTTCACGATCATATATGTCAATGAACTCACACTGAGCAGCTGAAACTAGACAACATTTGTTCTTTTTGATAGAAAAATACCTGAAACTATTTACCAATTATAAAAACAGTTGCAGATTAATTTTCTGTCCATCAACTAACTCATTTACCTTCATAAGTCCAACCAGAGTGTAATGTTTTTACATGCCAGTAAGAAGTCCATCTACAGAAAAGTAATCTATAACAATTCTATAAATTGGGATCATTTAAATAATTTATTAAGCAAAAATGACAAATTTGCTGTTTTGTTTGTATCAACTATACAAATGTTCCACTTCTTTAACGCTGTAAATTAAACATGTTTACATTTTGGTATGTTGATTGGACAAAATGTGTCATTTGAAGATGTCACCTTGGACTGAAATGTGAATTGTTCACTATTTTCTATTAATGGAAAAAATAATTCCCAGACTTAATCAAAGAAAATGTTACACTGAAGTATAACATTATTTAGTTATTATACTGCCTCCATTAGGTCACTTGTACTTTTTTTATAAACTGGCTTCATGCATCATCCAAATGAGGCCAGTGATGACCACAGCTATGAACTCAGATATCACATTTAATGGACAGACTGAATGTAGTGCATCCCTACCTATTAACTGTTAACACAGCCTCTTGACATAAATAACAAGGTGGCAGCTCACTATGCAAACAGAGCTATTTGGGACTGTCTGATGCCTATTTGGGACGTTGTGCTGGCAGTTTGATGATGGAAGTTAAGTTACATCCACATCCTATTTGTGGCACCGGTTCCACATTTAGACCTCGTCCATTTTAGCTGAGCCCTTAACTGGACAGGTCTGTACAGGGGGGGAAAGGCTGACAGCACAAACTGAGTTGCGTTGGATTGAAAACTGCAGCAAGAAGAAAGAAGAAAATGACAAAAAAAAAAAAATTAAAAATGTGTGCGGCAGAGAAAAACAAAGGCAGCAGCACAGAGAACAACATACTTGCATGGGTGTGGTGTACATGTAAGCTACTCTATAATTACTTTCAGTTTATTTTGCATGACCAGCTTGTTTCCCAAGTGCTACATAATGGGGGAGGAGAGAGAGGAGGAGGAGGGGGAGGAAATCCATTCTGTTGTCATAAATTTGTCCACATGTGGTGCGTGCCGCTCCAAAGTTGAGGGCTCTCTGCATCGGTGCAGATGCATCTGGCAGAAATGCGCTGACTCCTTAGAGGTTGCGATATAGATAACTGAGGTCTTCCAGAAATGCTGCGGCCAGTCGTGAGTCTATTTTGGGCCAAGTTGAATATAAGTGTAGGCTATGCTTAGTGTCGTCTTGGAATGGAAGAGCCCTCCGAACTAGAAAGAAGGTCACGGAGGCAAAACACCGGAGTTGTATCTGGGTTATACTCAAAAACTGTGTTAGAACTGAGGGACCCGAAGGCAGCTAACTAAAGATAATTTGAATATCTGATAATTGCTGCTGCAGGAACTCTCAGCTTTCATTAGAATGTTTGTAGGACTGCAATGATTATTTTTATGAAAACTATTTAGTATTTTTTGTATTCATGATTTCATCTATCTAGTCTCCCAGTGACCCAGACGATGTCTTCAAACTGCTTATTTTGTCAGACAGACAGTCTAAATTCAAAGACAAAAGAGAATAAACTGGCAAATCTTAACATGAAGCTGAGAAGCTGAAGATTGCTAACTTTTTCTGACAACAGCCTAATTAATAAATTGACTAATGGTTTAAGCCATAAACACTATATCAACAATGTTGATGATTAAAAAAAAAAAAAAAAGATTAAGTATCGCTCATATACCTGCATGTGAATGCAGAATCTGTAGACCAAGACTTTGATCAATACTACTGGGACTGCAAACAGAAACCCAAACGCTTCCAATGCCAGTCACGTGTGAACGGGCTTTGGTTGCATGCAGGTAAACAGTCCGTATGAATAGCAAAAAAAAAGTTGAAACACGTTGGCTGAAATGCAATCAAACTCATCAATAATCACCTGTTACCCTCATTGTTGATAGACGATTGCTGATGGTGTCAGAGATGGTTTATGAAGCAGAAATGCCACACATTCATTGATACTATTTTTTGGGTTATATCATTGTAAACTGACACTCTTGCTTGATTTGCCAGACCAACAACAGAAAAAAAGTTTGATTAAAAGTTCAGAGAGCATAAACATCTATAAAAACTTGAGTGGCAACACTATAAAACAGCTAAATATATAATTGTCTGGCAGACTGAGTGCACTCTCTTACGTACCATAAAATACAAAGTGATGTAAGGCCAGTTTATCTTACACTGTAATGAGCCCAGTCTATTCAAAGCTGGTCTATGCTGAGCTCCACTCTCCTCACTCAACCAGTGCTGCAGGCAAAGTAGGTGTTATTCATAGCTTCTGTTTGGGTAACTTGGCTACCACTTTAACACTTTGGCTAACACTTATAAAGACAAGCGGCATGTGTGAAGAAGTAATACAGCACAATGCGAGCTCCCCGCAGGCCATTTCTGTAATAAAAGAATGTGGATCATAGCATGAGGATGAAGGGCTGGATGGAGGAACAAAGGTCACAGCCAACGCTCATCGCTTCAGACAGAGCAACAAAGAGAAAAGCAGGCTCCCTGGTGGCAGGGCAAAGGAAAATCCACTATCACTGGCAGTAGAGTCGGGCTATACCCAAAGCAGAATCTTCAAAGCTGAATCTCATTGTACAGTTTGGACTGTTCTTTTAAATATTTAGGATTGTCAGTCCACATTGAACAGCCATGAACAGTGCTTTCTGCTGTTTGTTATACATTTCATTTAAACTATACAATACAGTCCCTCAGTAACTATCCAGGCCAAAGTCAAATATATGAAATCCTGCATCATTGTGTCCTCAATTCTGATTAATCTCTTTTACCACCTGCCATTTAGAGCTAATATACATTCATTATCGATTAAACTGATGATTATTTTCTCCAGTTGATGTAAAGGAAACAATGTGCAGGATTTAGTGGCATCCAGTGGTGTAATTACTGAATGCAACCCCCTCGTTTCACCTTCTTCTTCTGAAACTCTTGCTAACTGTTGCATCTGTAGATATAAAAGGCTTGTTCTAAAGTAAGATAAATGTCATTTTAATGTGATTATACACCAACAAAAACATACTTATGCATATTTATGTTAATTTTCTGCCACATTCTGTGAATTGAGCTGCCTAAATCATAAAACTGGACATTTAATCTGCTTATAAAATGTCAGAGAATGGTACAATTTTACAGTTTCCTAAAGCCAAATTGCTTCTTTAAATTGCTTGTTTTGTCTCACTAACAGTACAACACACACAGATTTCCATTTATTATCTCACAAGACAAAAAAAACAGCAAATCCTCACATTTTTTTCCAGTTACATAGCGTTTCATATTTGTTCTGTCAGACATGTGCATGTATTGTGTTTCATATGGACTGACAGAGTACACATTCCCCCCTCGGACCATCAGCAGGTGTTTAACACAAGTATTTAGCTTAAGAAGCTCCTAGTGTGAAAGTGTGAAACTGTAACAGCACAGACGGGTATGAACATTTTACCAGTCTAATAGTTCCAACAATGGGAGGAAATAGAGAACAGCTCAAGGCCAACACACACACACACACACAGATTCACAGGAGCATGGGTCAGTGGCTAACTCCTGACAGACGGGCTTGGCTCAGTGGCTGTGAACAAAGCTTGAGGTCTTTAGAGAGGCTTTAGACCCGACGGGGCTTTTTGTGTTTGCATGGTGATGCCATGGGTAACGAACACGCATCTGAACGTCACATATCTGAGCTCCCACTGCTGCTCTGCCAGTCCTCTAGTCTACTTGGCCCTGCCTGTGGTACTCTTACACTTTGATAGAAAAATAAGCACTGGTTTGGATATAAATCCTGACAGTTTTGAAAATATATCAGACACCTTATTTTTTAAGACTCAAAATGAGTATAGTTGGGCTTTATTTGTGGAAACCTGTTCCTTATAACTGCTTTAATTTTCATTCATTTTCAGCCGTTTTCATTCTGCACCCCACTTATCTCCTGCGTTGAGAGGCCCCTTGCCTCTGTTTACACTGTAAACCCCCTGAACTATGGTCAGCTGTTGTCTCTCAGCTGTTGTCAACCTAATCTGAGTTAAAGCCTGGTTTGGTCATTAAGTAATAGTAGATATCTAGCTCTAATCGTGCAGCTCGATTTAACAAGCTCATTCTACCACACTTAACTACAGTTGGCTCGTGAGCTTCGACCTGAGGCTCAGACTTAGCCACTTACCAGTTGCTGCATGCCGCCATGTCATTACATTAAAGTACGCCTGTAACTTAAGCCTAGAGAGATTTAGGGGCCTATTTAATTTCATTAGCGTCATTGTTATGCCCTTCAGCTGACCATCGGAATCAACAAGTCCTTACAGGGGAGAAGAAAAAGAAAGGCTTCATTTTCATGATATGATACGTCTTTTCATTTCGAGGCTCCTTCAGGTTATTGAGCGGTTAATGAGCTTGGCAACAGTGGCTAACCGGCAGCACACAAAGGTCTTACAGCAGATATAAACCATGCCAGTTCCTCCCTCTCACTTTGATCTGTCAAAAGTAAAGCAAAATAAATGATAGCTGCTTCATGTTTGTTGTACTCGCAGCAGCAGCAGGCAGGTCTAACAAGTCCTCAGGTCCTCGTGGGCCGTTCCCCTCAATGTACACCGAACATGTAAGACAAACTACGGTGATGTCTTGAACTGTGCAAATAAGCTGACTACAGTACAGTCTATACACAGTAGCCGGGGAGGCGTACTGTGTGTTTCTCAATGTACAATCAATCACCCTTTTTATACATAGGTAAACACATACTATGGACACAAATACATATGGAAAGCAAACGTTTGGAGCTTTGTGTCCCTTTGAGGGTGTTTGAAAGAACAGGACAGCCTCTGTTTAGATAAGCTGGGGTCTTAAACTGATTAAACAATCTCAAGTGGACTGCCTGGCCCTGAAGGAGTTTCCTGTTAAAGGTAATATGCAACCTGGGATCAAGCATTATGGCTTAAACTGCATATTTCAAATGGCTGCTCTCTAAAACACTTTTGTCTCGTTACATTTCAGGCATTTTGTTGACACACACCTGCTCCTGCGTGGTAGACGAAGTGGAAAAAACAAATACACCAGAGCTTGTTGGGTTTACTTGGATTTTAAGCAACTGAGAGAATGAACTGTCACACCTAATTTGAACTGGTTGAGCACATGCACGGTGAGACTTGTCAACAGGCTTGACAAACTATTTTGCCAGTTGGCAGCAGTTACAACACGCCACTGTGCAAACCCATCACTACGGCTGGGGGAAAGAAATGTGTAAACCCCATCAGGTTTACAGGCATCATCATATCCTGAACGCTTCTAAACTGTAGATTATTGGCAAGCGGTCTGGAGCCCAAAAATGACCCTACATATTTTATAGAGGAAGATTAACTGTGCTTTTCAGGGTATGTTTTAGACAGAGAACTGGTTTATGACAGAGTAAAATGTGGCGTGCTAAACTCAGGCCTGTAATTTTAGTTCCTGGAACCAAAACGCAAAACATTCACCTCGAACTGAATGAATGCTGTCCACACTTTCATTGTAATTTGCATGCTCTTAGGAATACCATTTTAGAAAGTCATTTTAAATATGTACTTTTATCCAGTTACGGCGAGCATGTATTTTGTTTTTTTGTTGGTTATTTGGTGTGCGACTTACCTTCACAGCAATCATCCTGTATCAGAATCAAGGTTAGAAGCGAGCTGATAAGTCAATTATGTTGCACTCATTGGAGTTATGAATGAGACGCTGCATTACACAGGTTCATTTAGCTTTATGGTCAGTTCTTGTGGCCTTACTGTGTTGCACATTGACAGAAACTGCCACAATAACATATAATTAACATAATTAGTAGACAGAGCTTCCGGGTCTGTGAAGTGATGCCAACATGGAAGTGTCTGAAACCTGCATTCTCCCTAATGGCCAGCAGGGGACACCATTATTGGCTGCAACAAAGAAGTCTGATTGTATGCAACCTTATGAGAAAATGAGCCGACATTTATGACCTCAGTAAACAGTTTCCTCATGGGTTTTTGGTCTCAGTCTCTTTTTGGTTTCAAGTCTTCTTATATAGGAGAATATTCATTTAGTAAATAATTAACCCATTCAGAGTAAAATTAATGATCAAGCATTGTATGCTTTTGGGCATTTTATCTTTTGATTAACAAGCAGTGCTGGTCAAAAAATGAATCAAGATTCTGTTACTGCATTGACTTTTTAAATATTTTGTTTGTTGTGCTGTCCAAATATGGTCACTTCTGGCTCAAAAAAAACAAAAAAAACAAAAAAAAAAAACAAGATGGCAACGGCCATAATGCCAAACTTGAAGCTTCAAAACATTGTCCACAAACCAATGAGTGACTCAGATCCAGTCCAGTACAACAATACAAATTACAGTCTCGAATTGTCCCACAGAATTGCGTTATACACCGAAGGAGTCTCAACATAAACTGAACTTACACAGCTTAAGGCAGTATTCATTGCAGGGCAGTTGTGTTGTATAGCATCATGTCAGTACAGGGGTTCTTTTTCTGGTCACTAAGTGCTACTGTACCCACCAGTAGGGTTTTTTCCACTAACTGTGCAGCTTTAAAGAGACATACAGAAAGGTACAAGTAGATCAGCCGTTAGATTCTGCACCTGACTGCATTACAGACGCAAGAGGGGAACACGGCACTTTTAAATCACACTTAGATACTCTGTTACACTGGTAATAGATATCACTGAGACACATAATAGGTCATTCACTTTAGAATGGGGTTTACACACTTCCCCTCAACCTGCATCTGCTGTGCTGCAGTTAGGCAGCCTGCTAATTTCATACAATTTCCTGGATGACCCCCCACCTCCTCCTTATAATAAACTCCCATCTAATGATTGTCAGGGTCTCAAAATGGATTCCCCCATGTAAGACTCTCTGTAAGCTGAAACTAAATGCCATCGCTAAAATATGGGATTGTATGGTCCAACATGAAAACATGGCAGACACTAGTGATGTTTTTTTTTTTTTAATTAACATTCAACAAACCTCCTCTGGAAAATTTAACATGATGTCACAACAATTATGTTGCTGCATCACCAGAATCATCCAAATGGGATATGGAATCAGGAAGCTCTGGACAAATATGCTCCACACACACACACACACACACACACACACACACACACACACACACACACACACACACACCATGATTAAGCACTTTTGTGAAGTGCCCATGAGGTTGCGTGTTAGGAACAAGTGAGCAAAAGTCAATGTGGACAAGCTTCAAAACAAACGGATACAGAAGAAAGAGACGAGATGAGCTCAACATTACAGGGATTATCTATCTATTCTATGACGATTTAATGCTCTCTGATTGGAGAGACTGGCTTCTCATTAAGCGACTGTCACTGTGCCACCTCACCAGCTGGGTGGGAGCGGCCTACTTCAGCACAAAGACACATCAAGTGTACATGAGGAAAAGAAGCCAGATTCTGTCTCTTCTCTGAAAAAGCAAACAGGTCTGAAAACACTGGAGCCTTGACTGGGCTGTCAACAAACAAAGAGAGGACTTGACAGTGTTACTGGAGCTGCACTGAACGGCCCACTGTCCTTTGCTTGAAACCTGGCTGTCAGTGAAGCTCTTCTTTCATCGATTAACTGTCTTTCTGCAGGAGGCTCTGAGGAGAGGAGAGGCCAGGCTTCTGGAGACACACAGGCTGATTGTCTCTCTCCCTCCCTCCCTGCCTGCCTGTCTTTCTTTCTCTAGCTCAGCCTTTCCAATGAATGATATCATCCCTCCTCATGCATGCCAGTGTACTGATGGTGCGTGCACCTGTGCAATGGGTGTGATGCTCTGTGTTTCTGCAAAGGCCAAACACAGAAAATAAAGCACACTCCTCCGGGAACCTGCACATCTACAGCGCAGGTGAACCACAAACAGACCGAAAATGTGTCCTGAAAGCCGGTGGCAGCTTCAAGAGTTTAACCGTGTGGAAGTGGGTCAGCATGCTTCAAATTAAATGAGGCTGATAATTTATAGATACAGTGTGTGTGTGTGTGTGTGTGTTGGGGGGGGTCAGCAGACGCTGCTGTTCACCTGCAGGTGTTTGCTAGGCCCGCGGCACTGACTGACAGGTGGTACCGGGCAATTAAGTCACAGCTCCGCATTTACCCGTTAACGGAGAATTAAAAGACATATTAGTGACTTACCTCAGCGCCACGCGGACTGAGCTTTCATCCTGTCCTGTCGTCATGACTCCTCGCTTGGTAATTGATAGGAAAATGGAGTAAAATTTTGATTTATCTGTGTTGGCTGATAGCCCCGGCAAAAAAAAAAAAAAAAAACGAAAAGCGAGAAAAAAGTGCGCACTCCCCGGCAAGACCGAGCAACGGAGCTGCTCACCTCGACTTCAGCGTCGCCATTTCAAAACAAACACAACAATTATCTTTACGGTGTTTTAACCATGATATCAGCGGGGAGGTGAGGCGGTGTGTCCGCATGTCGCGTCTACGTGCGCCGCATCTCTGCGCAGTTCGGCCCGGATGCTTCAGCTCCGGCTCGAGCCCACATGCAGACTGCCTCCGCTGCTGCTGCTAGGTGAGCCATCGCCGCGCGCGTACACGTACGTATACACGCACACACATACACACACACGTACACATACACGCGCCGCCGAGCCTCTCTGCTCCGTTTACGCACCGGGGAGGGAGCCGCAATGCGTCAGCAAGCCACGCCCTCTCCTGGGAAACGGCTGCGAGGTGACGTCATGACAAGGGTGTTATGCACATTTTTGTTATAAGTCAGAAAAACACTGAGTTTGACAGGATTTAAAGGAACCATGACAACTGTGTCCTCCCACCTCAAAACAAATGATTCATTTATGCATAATAATAATAATAATAATAATAATAATAATAATAATAATAATAATAATAATAATAATAATACAG